>NC_051313.1:36941001-38141324 GCF_015220235.1 Choloepus didactylus
GAGTGTTTTCTTCTGCCTCTTGAGATCTGCTATTGTATGTCTCCACTGTGTTTTTCATCTCTTGTGTTGTGCCTTTCATTTCCATAGATTCGGCCAGTAGTTTTATCAAACTTTCGATTTCTACCTTATGTTCACCCAGTGTTTTCTTTATAGCCTTCATCTCTTTTGTTATGTCTTCCCTGAACTCACTGATTTGTTTTTGATTTGATATAGCATATTTCTTTGAAAATCTTTAATAGATTGTTTCATTAAAGTGAAATAATATCTCAACTGCATCTTGATTGAGGTGTAAGTTTCTTCCTTTGATTGGGCCATATCTTCATTTTTCCTAGCATAGATTGTAGTTTTCTGATGTCTAGGCATCTGGTTTCCTTGATTACCCTAGTCATATTTTCCCAGAGTAGAATGGGTTCAGGTCTCAGAATGGGGTTATATTCAGGGTGTATCTTAGAGGAATGACAGAGTTTCCTGTTAGGCTTCCAGTCACTGTACTTTTCCTAACCTGCCCAGCAGTTTCTGTTTTGGCTGTTTTCCCCCAGGCTCTGGGGTCTAGTTCTGAAGGGAAAGCTGGGCCCCACTTCCTTACTCTTAGAGAAGATGCACCCTCTAGGGAGTTATCATTTGTATTTGAATAGTCTCTCTGACTCTGTTATTTCCACCCCTGTTTGGGTCAGAACACTGTGAACTGAAAATGGCTGTGGCTTTCTTTTCCGAGCCCCTCAGGTTGAGAGAGAGAAAAAGGGACAGAAAGCCCCCTTTTGGAGCCAGTACATGGCCCCCCAGTTTCAATCATTGGCCAGAAGTAACATCTGGTCTTCTGGGTTCCCCCTCCCAGGACAGATGCATCTTCTGGTGCTTTAAGGCCAGTCATCAATAAAAGCCTCTGCCTGCCTGTTGGGTGGTTGTAGCTTGTATTCAACAGTCTACATTTATTAATTAAAACCCCAGCTGAAGCTCAGCTGAGCTATATTCACTCACTTGGAGAGTGCTGCTAGTTTCTACCACAGCGAGGTTTTGTGGCTCAGCCTGCCATGGGGGAAGGGGGCTCTCGGCACAGTTCTGCAGCTTTTATTTACAGATTCTATTCTGTGATCTCAGGCATTCCTCCTAATCCAGGTTGGTATACAGTGTGTGGACAGTCACAGTTGTCTCCCAGCAGTTATTCCTAATTATTTACTAGTTATTCCTTGTTGTCCTTTAGTTGTTCCAGGGGACTGACAAAATTCCACTCCTCTCTATGACACCATCTTGCCCCTCCTCTTATATGTTATGTTTTAGAGAGTGTGAATCCTCACTCATTTTTTAAAAAGGTATTATGTGTATGTGTAGTAAACCCCTCCAAATAAACTCTTAAGCGAAGTATGTAGAAATGAAGGTGAGGTTAAATGAATGAGAAAAAAAAAATTAAAAGTGCCTTGCCAATTTTCTGTTTGTTAAATGGGGAACAGTAATGATTAATCCAATACTTTGTTGTGAGGCTTAAATATGACAACATGGAAAAAGTGTAACAGTTTCTGGCGCACATTAACAGCTCAGAAATTGTTAGTGTTTCTTGCATGCCTGTGTTTTCTCTCTCCTACTTACTTACTATACACATTTTCTCTCTCTTACCTACTTACTACATGTACCCTATATGCAAAGATAATTTAGTATTGCCTAATTCAGAGTTTCTGTATCTTAATCATCCCACAACTTCCCCCATCCATCCTCTCTATACCCAACCTTCCTCTAGTAAGAGATTTCAGCTAAGTGTTGTATCATGAATAGACATGTATTTGTCTAGCACCTATTAATGCCTAATCCTGTGCAAGGTGCTCTGGGAGGTAAATACAAGAAATAAATTACTCCCTCCTTCTAGGAATTACAATTCTGTTGGAGGAAGAAGACTATCACTAATACAATAATTAGTGAACATAAGCCAATATGTCACGTCTTGAGTGATTAACTCATGACCGTAGATACCATTAAAAGTTCATGTGAAATACTCAAAATGTCTCTTTTACTTTAGGGAGCTTAGAAATAGAGATTGCTTACTAGATTTGTCAAGAGCATCTCATCAGTTGCTTTTATTGAAAAGGACAGAAAATGAGTAGAAACTGAAATATCCATGAAATTAATAAATGGAGAAATAGCTCTGATCATTGGCCCTGCAAATTATTTTTAATGCACAGACACATCAATTCCTTTGATTTCGTCTCCTTGACTGATTTCTGGAATGCCATCTCCATTGAAGTGGAAAAGAATCAGTTTTGACTGAATTGCAGCAAGGGATGCCCCTGTCTTTTTCTGTGTGTAGGGACACACACACACACACACACACACACACACACATGCTCAACGGCCACTGATTTGCACTCAGGTCAAATATTTGAATGCATCTGTTACATTCAAATGGAGAAGGCATGATTCACCAAAGGCCCTTAAGTCTTTCTCTTCACTTCATAAGCCTGATGAACCAACACCTGATGTTTCTGTGAGGAAGGAAAAAACCTAAGGAAGGTAGTCCCTGGGGAGGAAAACAGAATGGGGCTGATTGCACATCTGTGGCAGCATGCAATAACCTGTATGGGGGACTCACTGGCAGTTGTTTTCCTTCCAGTGGTACTATCACAATAGCCTCCTATTATGTGCTCAAATGTTTCTCAAGCTCAATTATGTGTGTACAACCTTTATTGATCTTTGCCATTCCTGTGCACCACTTGTATCATTAGTTATTTATTGTATTATTTTAATCATCTCATTTAAAAATATTTAATATTACCATTATTATTATTATAGGACAATTTGTATTATTTCTAAAATTGTTAAACTAGTTATCCCATGTCCTTACATAGTAAAACCTCATTAAAATTTTTTTCTTTCCAAATATTTGGATACATCTGTCCAAATATAAAAAAAAATAAAAATCTGCTCACATTCCACAAAAGGTGCTCATATCCTGCTTTGGAGATATGGACATAGACAATAAGCTCCACACTCTCAAAAGCACAGAAGGCTTCAGTCATCTGGCCCCAATTTCTCTCCAGCTTCATCCCTTTCTGAGCCATGCTTCATACCCCACTGTCGAACTTATCATTTATACTTCCCCAATTAACTGTGGCTCACGGTAAGTCCTAGGCTCCAGAAACTTTCCCTCCTTCATTTACCTAGAAAATATCTGCACACCTTTCAAACCTAGCTAGAGCGTCTTGTCTTCTCTGAAGCTTTTACTGACACCCTAAGTTGAATTTACCTCTCCCCCACCCCCCTTTTTTTGCCTCCCCTTTAACCTTTAAATTGATGTTCTGGGATCTCTCTTTGTTCACTAGATTATTACAGATATTTCTGATGTCTTGTAGGCACTCAATGCTTATAGAATGAGTTAACAAATGCAGAGTAGGTGATTTACTGCATGGGGTAATCTCTGCAGTACCTCCCCAAATTTGTATTTCTGTATAATTATTCAAGCCTGAAATTCTGCAAAAAGAGATGCAATTCTTTGCTTTAAAAATTTTTGTTGCTGTTAAAGTTCTGTTAACCCTAGGATTGGAATCATTCAACCGTATTAAGGTCTTTGCAGATTGTGGTGGGTTGAAGCTGTATGTAGCCCAGGAAAACGTTTTTAAACTTGATCTATTCCTGTGGGTGTGAATCCATTGTAAGTAGGACCTTTTGATGAAGTTACTTCAGTTAAGGTGTGACCCACCTCATTCAGGATGGGTGTTAATCCTCTTTCTAGAGTCTTTTATAAACAGAATGAAATTCAGACAGAGAGAAAGAAAGCCACAGAGGGAGCAGCCGGAAGCTGAAACCAATGGAACCCAGAAGAGAAGGGACAGGCCAAAGAGGCTGCTGTGTGCCTTGCCGTGTGACAAGCCAAGGACCAAGGATCCTTAGCCCCAGAATGTCACAGTCTTCAGGGAGAAAGCATCGCCTTGATGATGCCTTGATTTGGCCTTTACCCAGCCTCAAAACTGGGAGTTAATAACTTCCCATTGTTCAACCTGACCCATTTGCTTGAGCGTCCAAAGAAATTAAAACACAGATCCATCTGAAGTTTCTTTACACCCTCTCCTGAGAGTGAGTTTTATTAGGGAAGGATTGGGAGAAAGCTGATGAGCCCTGAGGGGAGGAGGGCACCAAAAGACACGAAAAATGTGGGAAGAGATGATACATTTTGAGAGATTACCTCTAGGCCACCTTACTGGTAATTTCAATCAAGCAGACTAAAGCAATACTCAACCAAGGCCATGGGGAAAGTGCTATCCATCCATTCCCACCATCTTGACCTCAAACGTAATTTCGGCTCCAGGAGAAAAGTGCCTGTGGAGATGGAAGGGATTCAGTGGGAAGTTCACACTGTCTGAGCTGGTAAGAAGTGGAGTTAAGAGTATCAAGTGATAGGTATCCAGAGGAGTCTGCGATTCCTGATTATCTGAGGAACAGCAGAAGCAGTTTACACTGAAATTGACCTGCAAGTGAAAAGTGTGGTGCTGTGTGATAGCAAAGATATTCATTGTTTTTTAGATATGTCTAGTTGCATAAAGGAGGACAGGTATTGGAAAGAAAGGAAAATATTATATTGGAAAATATAAAAATAATTTCAGTGTCACAAAGATAGCTACAAGTTTATAGAACTGAAGTAAAATGACAACTAATGGCCTATGCACCTCTTCAACATAGTTTTCTCAGACCTCCAGCAGAAGGAAGTAATTCTGGTCTTCAACTGAGAGTAGGAAAGTGTAAAACATCCAATTTAGAACAAACACTCAGGTCTGTTTGCCACATGGTTTTGTTTTGTTTTAAGAGTCATTTAATTTTAGTGAAACAGCTTTATAAAACTGTGGAGTTGTCTCTTTTGTTTCTTAGTTTGCCTCTTTGAAACCATTAATTTTCACAGAGATAATAAGATCCCAGTGCATCACAGAACATGTTTAAAACTTAATATTCAAATTGTTTCTACAATGAAAAAGGGGGGAAAATAATCCAAGGCAAAACTCACCCAAAATTTATGGGGAATTTGATTATTTTATTTCTTTAGTTAAATGTCCTTCCTGCTTATAAAATATGAGGTGTTGGAACCTTCCAGAGTAGTGAGATATCTAATAGTGAGGCATGTGAAGAGGATTTGCTTTTAATTAAACTGTGTGAGCTCATGGTAGATATTCCAAGTTGTTATAGAGATTACATTTCTTCTCTCTTTCTCTTTTAAGAATGTACAGAGTGGAAAGGATTTGTAGACTTTATGTCTTTCTTTATACATATCAATTTCAATGACCTGAAACTATAAGACTCTAGATTTTGGGAACAAATGTCTAACTTAATAAAACATCCTGGAAATTGAAGTTTGTTTACCATTTCTGCAGGGGGGCCAGCTGTCACAATTCTGACTCAGTTGAGTCTCTAGTTTGGGGGGTGCTATTCATTGTTTTTTGGAATGCCATGTAATAAGTGATTCTCTGAGGATAGTATTTAATAAAACTACCATCCAAATATGTTTTGTTATTTCTGCCCCTTCCTTCCTTACCAATTCAGATCTCTAATTACTTACAGCAGTAAAATTCAAGGGTGACCCTTCCCTTCCAGCAAATGGCAGCAACTGATTTTACCTGTTCACAATCACTGTTTAATGACAAAGGATAGCTTATATATTTTTAAGAAAACTTATGTTAAATTTTTATCTCTTAAGCTGTACACATCATAGATACTCTCTAAAGTTCTCATTTCAAATATTGTAGCTTGCACCACAAAGCTTAACACAGAAATCAGGCAGTCATTTAGAAAATCCAATGCCTACTTCAACTGTAAGTTTCAGAAACAAGTACTTTGCTCTCAAACATCTTGTCATTATTTTAGAGCTACATTTGGCCTGGACAGTATTTCACAGTATCAGGCTTCTTTGTATTGGCAAATCCCTTGTCATTATTATCATTTCACACCGAGAGTCCATATCCTGCTTCAAAACATAGTAAGTAGTTGCGCATGTAAAAACAATTTGTGTTGTGGAATTTATATCCTAAAATTCCTTCCCTTGGAGATATGTGAAATATGAGCCCCTATGGTTCTGGGGGGGGTTGATGCCGTGACAGACTTTTTATGCATGTGTGCGTGTGTGGCCAAGGAGGGCAATGGAATGGAAGGATTCTTAATGCACACATGGGCTCATGAAAGGGATGCCTTAAATTCCAGGCCATTCTGGGGCACCTTCCCTCTTTGTACTCTAACTCCTAGAGATTACCATAATTTTTCAGAGGAAAAATTATATACTTGTTTTCCAGTTTCTGAGGCAGCCAGAATGATGCAAAAGCCCAGTGGAACTTCAGCAGATGGAGCTGGAAGATGGCACAGAGGCAGAAGCCCTTCATCATATCTTGTGTTTTATTATAGGCTATGTGGCACGAACATAATACTTCTTTCATTAAATTCTAAGCATGTTTCCCATACAAGGAAATGTGCAGCCAAGCAGACATTTTAAATAGCTGAGGTTCGAAAACATAAAAGAGATTCAGTGTATCTATCTAGTCCAGCTATGTGGAGCTGTGCCTTATAGTGTGTGCTTCACGATGAACCATGAGACAGTTCCCAGGAGCCACATCACAAAGTAGAATGCTTCCAGGAGGTTTTCATTTCAGCAGCTCTGTCTGACAGACACCTCCCACCCCATTCTTTTCTGTTAAATTGTCACTTCAAATACCAAGCACCTGGGAAATTCCCAGGGGTTGAGCTAGAGGAGTTGTGGCCCAGATCCTCCCACAATCCCAGGGAGCATACATTCTGGCTTAAGAAATGACAAGCCCTGGAAGAATCCAGCTCTTCATCCTCTCTACATCCTTCTCACACAGTCAAGCACAGATACAAAACACACGAAACTCGGGAGATCAGTGCCAATTCAAATCCATGGTCGCCAATCCTAACAACAAATTCTAACAAGATCTTTTTGATGTTGTTAGTCAGCCTGCTTCTCCACTGTCTAGAATGGCAATTTAAAACATTTTCCACTCAACTTACATTTGAAATTGTCTCTCTGTTCATCCTCAGCAGATGTCCTACTTCATATAAAATTAAAATAGAAACAAAACACCTCGATTTCATGCCATGATATCTACAAATCTACCTCAATTTGTCCTTTTCTTTTTCTCTTCCCCTCCTGCCTCCTTGTAGAAAGGGTCCCTTCTCCAGTTACCTCTCTTCAGCATTTGCCTGCCACAGTCCTTCTCATAAAAAAGGTGGGGCCCTTCCCTATGCAAATCTCTGCAAGTCTCTCCCCAGATGACAGCAGGGATCTTCTCAGTGGCACCGGGTCTTCTCTTACCCCTATCCATCTTCCAAATCACATCCGGAGCGAACGTGCAAAGCATCAATAGGGTCATATCACTGTTCTGTGCTGAACTTTCCCATGATTTCAGTTGTCCTTTAGATAAAGACCACAAATTCTAATGTGGCTTCTAAGACCCAGGATGGCCTGGCTCCGCCTTGCCTCTCCTGCCTCATTCTAGAACACTCACTGACCCCTGGCTCCCGCTCCAGCCTTACTGGTCTTGGTGCAGTTTCCCAGCTATATCATCATCTTTCTCATTCTGGGGCCTTTTGTTCCTTATCCTTGGAGTGCTCCTATCTGTTCATGCTACTCATTCACCCGGTTAGCAGCCTTGTCCTTCAAATCTCAGCTTCAACGTCACTCTTTCGAGAAGCCATCCTTTCTTCCTAAGACCAGTTATGTCCTTCTGTGATAATCTTCCATGGAATTTTCCACTTCTAGTTTATAGCCCTTATGCTCCTCAATTATCCTTTCAATATATGTCTGCAGAATTGTAACCTCCGTGGAGTTAGGAGCTGTTTCTATCTTGCTCACTGTCCTATCCCTGGCATCTTCAATGGTAACTGTCACCAAACTGATAGTCTAGAAGTATTTGAATGCAGCATCACAATAAACAGGATAACAATCACAATCATGCTAGCAGAAAAATGGACAGTTACAGAACTGCATTGGAAATGGTGTTAGTAAGATTTTCATCTATTGCAAAACCTAATTAGGTAGATATTTATTGCTGAAGTTGAAGTAGTAAAGGAAATATCTTCATAAAATATTATTGTAACTAATTCAATACATCAGCTTCTCAGAGACAGAGGTTATATATTTATTTTCTCAGTTGAATTTATCAAATGTTCAGAATTTGTTGCACTGATCACTTACTAGATGTAATTTAGTTTAGGATATAGATAAAATAACTCTGTGAGGGACTGATTTTATTTTTTCACTTGGAATTTTTTTTATCTTTACAGAAACAGACACAATGTGTACAAAATTTGAGTACCACCATAAGTGACAGTATTTGGGACATATAGCAGTGCACGTGTTGCTATTCAGTGGAAACTGGGTTTGCGTCTGTTTCTCTTCATCTGTGATTTATGCCAGAGCTCAGCATAAATTTTTCTGCTAGCATGATCATGATTGTTATCCTGTTTATTGTGGTGATGCATTCAAATACTTCTAGACTATAACCTTGGTGACAGTTACCATTGAAGATGCTGGGAATAGGACAGTGAGCAAGATAGAGCTCAGAAACCCTTTAAAAGAGGCACATTAAGATTTAGAGCTCTTTTTCTGTGTGTTTGTGCTGTGCAGTGAGTGTGCAGCAAGTAGCTGCTGACTGTTTGCTAGTCACTAGTTTACAAGTGTGAAGGGAGCAGTTAGGGACCATTTTTTGCTAGGCTGCCCAGGTTATCAGGAGGGAAGGTTTGGCATGACCACCTTGCCAGGAGAAACAATTTGATGGCACTTGTGTAATAACTACTGTGGTGCCCTCTATTTGAGGCTGATAACTTATGATGGGGTTGGCTATTCCAGAGTGAGCTGGGGACAAAAAGGGTAATGTGGCTGGCCATCCTTCACACATTTATTTACACATCAGGGCTTTTGTTCAGACTGTAACTGAAGCCTATTTGTAGATTCAGGCATAATGAAGTAAACCTCATTGAGATTCACTTCAAGACATAGTCAAACAAACAAGATCTTCATTCTGATCCTATCCAAATGGCTGTAATTTGGTAAATTACTCATTCTGTTTAAATTCATTAGTCATCATTTATGAATGTCATTGAAATTGAATGGACTTCCCTCAAAGCACTATAGAACTTTTCCACCACGCTTCAAATGCCTGGGTATTTAAAACAATTTTTTAAAGGAATTTTTTTTTTTTGGTTGCATTTTTTATTTCTGATCCGTAAATCAAACAGGCATCCTGAAAATTAAAACTTAACAGAGGGAACTGACTGCAGACAGAATCATGCCCAAGTAGCTAATGGGTCTTTATCAAATAAAAATGTTCTTTCTTTAGAAGATTAAGGTCACATCACAGTATTTAAAAATATATAAACCTTCCTAATCATCTTAAGATTTTAGTGTTTACCATAAAACATTTTGGAAATCTTGGAAAACTTCACTATAAACAGCTGCCAGTAAAAATAAAATAGTAGGCATCTAAAGGCAAATAATGCCATACTAGCTTATCCCTTCAAAATATAAATAAATAATTTTAAAAAGGAAAAATTTCTTTTGGGGCAAGGAAGCTTTTTAATGAATACATTGATTAATAGCAAAAAAGGCCTTGAAAACAATTACCACAAACAATAATTTTTCAATCCTTTGACATTTCATGGTCTCTTTTAAACTGTAAGGGATTTACTAAAACAGCATAGAGAGAAATACAACTTTCTGACACTCATTAGATATTTAAGCTATATCAGTCAAACCTCTCTGCTCCAGCACATTTTATTTTAGCTGCTTTATGCCTGCTATAAGACTTTGTACTATAACTGTAAATGCATTACGACAGCACTCAGGAGATGAAACTTACCATTGAACTTCTGAGTGTATTTATATAACTCCCTAATTTCTGGGTCATCTTGGCAAAAGTGACCTGAGCTATCATTTATATTTATTTAAGGAATAATGAAGGCAAAGGTGCCTACAAATCATTACTACTAAAATAGCTAGAATTCTTATTAATTTACTAAGAGGAGTTACTTCCCAGGAAAGAATCTTTTTAACTCTCAGAAAATTTCATAAATCAAATGCTAATTTTTTAAATGAAGTTTTAACCAGTTGTCACAGGTCTACTGGTCCAAGGAAAGACTCTTCTTCTTCTTCTTCTTCTGTGTTCCAGAACTTTCCCTAAGCTGTCCACAATCAACACTAGTTTTCTAAAGGGGAAATCTGGCTCTTCTTTTAGAATCTCTGTGCAACATTTCTTCTTTGATCGATTAATTATATTCCAGCTGCACACATGCTGTCCAATTTCCCTATGTAATCCTTGTATTTTAAATCCCAGAAGCCTTTCTTTCAATACAGGAAACACCTCTCCCTTTTAATAATTCAGACTCGAGGATGACTTGATTCATGTTTGTGTATACAGTTTGCATATATATTTAAGCATCTGTGTGTGTAGCAAATATTTATTAGTGTACCATATTTCATCTCGAAACTGAAAGGCTGCATAATTCTTGAGAGAGTATTAAGCTTCCTCACGTGAGCATTCTTACATTCAAATACTTCAAGGCCCAGGGAGTGAAGTAACTGAATCAAGTGGTTGTGGGGAGAGTGGCTAAACAACACTTGCCTTGTCTTAAGGCACCAGCATCTTCTCAACTACCATCAATTACTGCCATGCATGAATGTAGCCCCAGTGTTGTCAAATCATACGGGTTTACAAGAGTACTTAGAAACCTGGATTTTCTACTGAAATCTCTAAATATTTAAATGCTGGTAATTAATTCTGATTAAAGCACTGCATGAGCCAAACAAAATAAATCTGTGGGTACCCAGTTCACAACTTCTTCTGGAAAAAGGAAGTGTATCATATCTAGAAAGAAAAAGCCATCCCCTAATACTTACTATCTTCACTTGCTAGCTATGTGAAATATCTATAAAAGCAATATAAATTTAATATGCAGGCCTAGATAAAATGTTTTGGGAGAAATATCTTGAGTAAGGGAAGGACTTCTCCTCCCTACCCATGCCACTGAAGAATCTGGCTCAGGGAGCTGGTTCCATCCAGCACCACCCACTTCCTCACCTCCAGCTGTGCCAAAACAGGTGCAGGGACTTTATATTTTCTCAACCTCCACTTCCTTCCTTGCTGCCTAGGGAAATATGCTTCTCAGTTATAGATATTCAGGGAGTGTAGTGTGAGACAAGGAGGTTGCTAAAGGAAATTTTCAGGTCATGGTTGGCATCATTCATGCTAGGTACATATGAGGGAAATGATGACAGGGAAAGGAACTCCCTGCCAGACAATAGCAGGAAGTTGGACACTATGGCTCTCAATATCCTTGCTCCAATGCACAGGTGATAAGGGAGAGCTGGGTAGTTACCATATGATCACTCAGCTCCTAGGCAGCCCCTGGGTACCAGTTGGCACTAAGTGTTCTATTGATGCAGACTCATCTCCCACATGGCTGCAAGACTGAGAATAAGGCCATCTGAAGAAATGTTTTCTCTGTGTTCCTATCTCCCTGCAGGTCCAGCTCTCTCCCTCCAGACTTCCTGCTGCCATAGCTTCTCTGCTCATCCCACCCCTTTCAGGTATGAAGGGTCTTCATTCTCTCACTCCAAATGTTACTCTCCCAAATTTATCTGTCCTTTAAGTCTTCTTCTCTTTCTCCCTAACAGCTTAAGATTTTGGAAACCAAATCCAGAAGATCCCCCTTTTCTTTTCTTTTAGTTCTGTCAATGTCTGTTTCTGAGGCAATGAACACATTGAATGGACTGCTTGAATGGAGAGGAGGTGTAAAACCTAAATGCCTCAATTAAAAATAAATTAACATTTAAAAATGTTTTAAAGTTATTCTAATTTTTATTTGAATTAATTTAATATTAATTAACTAATTAATTAATGTTATCTGGTTCAGCAGTTTTTTGGGCCTATGAAAGAAAATCATATACTCAAAATAAAATTCTACTTGAATGGATGGGTTTTCTTGGAAGTTCTTCTTTTTAGGTACTTTAAAAAGCATGTGAAGGATGCAATCAGTCTTCAGTTGTATCTCCTTAATTATGAGCCTACGGCACATGCACAAGAGAAATACGCTTGAAAATACATAGGACGCACATTATTTGCTAATGCAAACTTAACCTTAAGCATAATCTATTATTGAGTGCTACAAAGCTTAGGTACTATTAAACCAATGATTAATGAAGTCTGAATGATTTTAGTACTGCACCAGGACTGACCATCTTATACAGAAGAAATCACGTATTTTTTCCAAAGAAGAGGACACATTTGGAGCTACTACTTTTCTGTCAAGAAGCTAAAAACATGTCTCAATAAATAAGGAAGAAGAAGGAGGAACATAAATCTGTTCAACTCCACTGTTTGTAAATTCTTGTCAGTTTTTTTCTTTTTTGTCTCATAAATACTTTTTATTTACTTTGTTCAAATCAGAATCAAAATAAGATAGGTACATAGCAACTGGTTGACATAACTTTTAAATATCTTTTAATCTATAGGTTCACCTCTATCTCTTTTTTTAAAAAAAAACAATACTTGCAGTTTATTAGTTGAGTAAACCTGGTTGTTTGCCCTGTAGAATTTCCAGTGATCTGGGTTTGCTGGTTGCATCTTCAAGGTGTAATTTAGCATGTTTCTTTGTTTCCTATATTTCCTGTAAAATTTCAGATCCAGAAGCTTGGTTAAGTTCAGGTCTATTTGTTTTGCTTTTCCTTTGATTTTTTTTTGCAAGAATATCTTATAGGCATTGTTGTGTACTGCCATTAGGAAGCCCATAATGTTTGTCTTTTTTTTGTTGTTATTTTTTTTGGATGTTAATAGTCATTGATAATCATTATCTGGATACATTAATTCATTTGCACTGTTTTATTTAATCCTACAATACCTCTTCAAGGTAAGTAGTGTTTTATACATGAGGAAATGGAATTCAGAGAGGTAAAGAGACTTTCTCAGGATCACACAGCTCTAGTGAACAAGAGAGCTGAGATTCAAACTCCTATGTATTTGACTTCAAGGCTTATATTATGGATTTTATGCCTACAAGGGCCATTTGAATAATAAAAGTAGGCAGACATAATGCATAGGTTTTGTATAAACTGTGAGGCTGCCCACTTTAGAATGTCTGAATATTTTGAGATCTGACTTGTCTAAGCAATAATAAAGCATTTTTTTGAAGTTAAATGACTTATATACAGGTATTTTATGATTTTAAATTTTTACTTCAAGTGTTGTTTCTCTGACTATGTAAACATAAGTGAGTACTTGTGTGACAGTGTATGTGTTTTAATTGTTACATAGATACCAACTGGGAACTTTCCTGCTTTTCATGATATAGGTGAAATTGCCTTCAACCTCCCAAACCATGGAAGTCCAAAGCACGTATTGTTTCTTTGTTAAACTGCTTTCACCTGGATGCAAAACTTGACTCCTCAAGTTTCATCAAAAGAAAAACCCCCTTAACAAAACACTTGTAAACATACTCTTCACTGAATATTTGGTAGAAGAGACAGAGAAGGTACTATTGTTAAAAATATACCACTGTGAATGAAGTTTCACTGACCCTTCAATTAATCCCAGTCTCATTTTTTTTTAATTAAATTCAGTTTTATTGAAATACATTCACACACCATACAATCATCCATGGTATACAATCCACTGTCCACAGTATGATAACATAGTTATGCGTTCATCACCACAATCTCTCTCTGAACATTTTCCTTACATCAGAAAGAACCAGAACAAGAATAAAAAATAAAAGTGAAAAAGAACACCCAAATCATCCCCCCATCCCACCCCATTTGTCCTTTAGTTTTTATCCCCATTCCTCCACTCAACCATACATTAGATAAAAAAGGGAGTGTGATCCACAAGGTCTTCACAATCACAGTCACCCCTTGTAATCTACATTATTATATAATTGTCTTCAGGAGTCCAGACTGCTGGGTTGGAGTTTTGTAGTTTCAGGTATTTACTTCTAGCTATTCCAGTACATCAAAACCTAAGAGACTCCATTTGAAATCTCTCAGCCACTGAAACTATTTCATCTCGTTTTCCATCCCCCTTTTGGTCAAGAAGATACTCTCAGTCCCACGATGCTGGGTCCACATTCATCCCCAGGAGTCATATTCTGCATTGCCAGGGAGATTTACAACCCTGGGAGTCGGGTCCCACATAGCGGGGAGGGCAGCGAGTTCACCTGTCGAGATGGCTCAGTTAGAGAGAGAGAGGGCCACATCCGAGCAACAAATAGGTACTCAGGGGGAGACTCTTAGGCACAATTACATGCAAGTTTAGACTCTCCTTTGCAGTAATGAGCCTCATAAGGGCAAGTCCCACGATCGAGGGCTCAGCACATCAAACCGCCAGTCCCAATGTTTGTGACAACATCAGCACCAGTCCAGGTGAGGATGTCCAACACATCTGCACCTTCCTCCAGATCCTCAGGGCTGGGGAGAGGGAGGCTGTAAATGTATTTTTTATTATCTGCCCAAATTACTCTGGGATGTGTCACTATTTCACTCCAGCCTGTACTAACCTACTGTATCTCACTTCCTATTCAAAGTTCCATGCAATTGTGGTGTTTGAACAAATCGACGGTAGAGTTGTACCATTTAGAAAATTTAGATCCTGTACCAAATAGATATCTCTTCCCTTGGTCTCATATGGAAGTTGAAGTTTCCTCATTTATTGAGACATTGGAGTTTTAAAACACAGTCAGTTTCAACCTTTACCCTTTGGCCTGGCTTGCCCTGGTCTTAACCAGACCTGCTTCATTCATATCACTAATTGAAGTCTGGGCTCTTTTTCAGCTTTTTTTTTTTTTTTTTTTTTTTTTGACAGTGGCTGTATGCACTAATACTGACATTCATATCTGCCGAGCTCTAGCTCTGAGTTTCAGGTGTCCCAGAGATATGCATTGTTCCAGAGACCAATCAGGTTATGCGCTAGGGGATCAGCATCTCAAAGTTTAGAGATAGGCCTTACAATTCAGGGATAGAGTTAACTGCTGTAAGAGCTTACAATCTAGGTCTTGTCAGTTTTGAAATTGAATTCAATAAAATTCTCACCTCAGTTACTATAACATCAAAGTCATCACACACATTTCTTTCACCTGCAAGGAGTTGGTGCCTGAATGTGCAAGAAGTTAAAAAGAAATGAATAAAGGAAATCTGAGGAAATTGCCTGCTGTTGCTTTTGGGAACACTCTGGCAGGACTGGGATGGGGAAAAGAACTTCATGTTCAGTGCCCAAATCTTTGGTCATTCTCTCCCTCTGAGGCCCACCTCTTCCAGACTCCCTGTTAACATCCAACACCATTGTGACCTTTTTAGCTTTCAGATTTCTCATCCTAAAATATTACTGGTTCATACATGACAAGAGATTTTGTGTGTATCTGCTTGGTATCAAGAATATTCACATGCTAGGTTGTATTCAATTATTACAATTTCCTATGAATTCATTCAAATTAGTGGGCATCTATTATGGCATATACTATATGCCAGGCTTTTGACATAAAAAGATGAATAACAGAGAACTCACAGTAAAGTTGGGGATGAAGGATGTGTAAATATGTTTATGATATGCTGTTATATGTATTGGTTGCTTTGACAGATCATAAGAAGGGGATAAATGAGGCTCCCCAGAAGCCTTTCATGAGCCTTCAGGTGTAGGGTGGACATCAACAGAGGAAACAGAATTGCGCATCAGTGTGTGTTAAGTAAGCAAGTTGTTGAACATGATAACTCACAATGGCACTGTGAGTATGAATAGAACACAGGGTACGATGTGGAGAACATGGCAAGAAAAGCTTTGTAAGGAGACAGAGCCTGAAATACCTCATAAGTTCATGATAAGGGGTTTGGAATTTACTGAAGTGTGGGATCATAGAAGGAGCCTCAGCAGGGGAACACTGTTTAGATTATCATTGTGGGAGGATTCTCAGGCTGCAGTGTGTAGACTGCATTGGAAACAGACAAGATTCCCAATGGGAAGGTCAGCTAAGAGAGTTGGCTGCAATCTAGGACACATTCTGAGAGAGACTTGCAATAGATAGGGACTAGAGGAGACATATTTATGGGCTTTTTAAGTGGTAGAAATGGTGTACATGACTCAGTGATTTTTTAATGTGAAGAGGAGTAAAGGAAGAGAGTCTAAGTTTCTAGCTTAGACAACTGAGTGCATAATATTGCCAAAAACCAGCTCAGGGAATTCAGGAGGAGGACAAGGTTTTACATGGAATATGGTGAGTTATTTTTTGGACACACCTAATGAAAATACTTATGGTTCATCCAAGAGTAGATATATCTTAAGTAGTTGACTTAGGGCTTTGTAAGATTTGGATGGGAGATGAAAATCTGAAATTTACCAGGTCTTAACTGAAACCATAAGAGTGGATAATATCAGTCAGGAAAAATGTGGAATGGGTGGGAAAAAGAAATGGATCTGGAAGCATTAACACTGAAGGAGCAAGAAGAGGAAACGGAGACAACAGGTAAAAGTATAGCACAAACCCAGAAGAGTAGGAGCCCTGAAAACTGAGGGGTTACAGAATTTCAGAAAGGGGAGTTTAGTTGCCAGCATCAAATTCTGCAGAGAAAATGAGCAATAGAATAATTAAAAAGAGTTCTTGAGATTCAGCATCTAGGTGGTCATTGGTGATGCTGTGGCAGCACTTTCAATAGCTTGAAAGATAGAGACAGTGACCAGACATCAGGACTTTGAGGACTGATTAGTTTTTAGGTCTACAGAGTAAGGTTAGGCAGGGTGTGTCTTGCATGAAGACCCCTAGCCAGGAGGATGAGTGTGGGCTAAATATACCTCCTCACTTAATCTAGAAAGGCGTAAGACCTGGCACAGGACAGCTTACATCCTGAAGAACAAATGTCTTTTCCTAATATTTACAAAGGCACTGATGGTTAGCTGCCCCCTGAGGAGAGATGATGTTTTCTAGTAATATTTGCTTCAAAGAAAAGAAAAGAATGGAGGGTTTGCTTGAATTTTTAAGATTAGCTAGACCTGAACATATTTAAGTCCTAGAGCCTTAGCCATAGCAAAAAAAGAGAGTTTAAATAGACAAGAAAAAAGCAAAAATTCACAAATAGAGGAAGCAGAAGACAATGGCATCTAGAGAAAAATTGAAAAATTAGACTTGTATAGAAAGAGGGATTCCTCTTTTACTGACATGAACAGGAGGTAAGGATGGGGATAGATGCAGAAACATCTGAGAGTTGAAGAGAGATAATAAAAATTTATGAACTAAAAATGGCAAAAAGTATGGCTAAAAAGTCAACTAGAATTATATGAAAGATAAATTTACTAATTGAAAAAAAGTCCAGAGACAGGATACTCTAAACCAGACACAAAGTAAGACTTAAAAGTAATCCAGGTGTTTGTCCATAATGCAGTCAAGGAGAGAAAGTAAGAAAGTAAAAAGATAGCTAAGACACATGGAAGGTAGAATGAACAGGTCCACAGATGGCTAAAAGAAATTACAGAAGAAGATAATAAAGGGAATGGTGTATAAATAATATTGAAAGAGGTAATGCATTAAAATTTTCTAGAATTGAAGAAAGATGCAAACTCTAAATGTAAAAAGTTCACAGCAACTCCCAAACAGTATGAATGAAAATAAATTGTGACTGTGAATCGTCAAGCCTGCAAGAGATAAAACACAATTTACCTGTCATAGAAGGTTGTATCTTTGCTCACAAATCTTCTTTCCTTTCTACTCTTGCATGATTTATTAGTTGTGGTGTATACATACTTCCCTGGTCCCTTGATATTGAACTTGGCTACGTGATTACTTTTGGTCAATAGAATATGGGTAGAAGTGGCACTGTGTAACTTGCAAATAAAGATCCCTCTTGAATTTTGAACCCTCTCATAAAGGGCATGTCCCAGAGGACTGTTTCCTTCAGGCTGGCTCCTAAGAAAAAAACATAAGAAATGGATCTGAACCCAACTCAAAGCTTGGATCTCAGTTTGGGCCAGGCAAATCTAGCCAAGATGAGTCAAATTGCAGTCAAATTATAGACCTGTGAGTGTAAAATAAATAATCTATGCTTCAAGTCATTGAGATTTTGGGGTTGTGTGCTATGTAACATTATTGAAGCAGAAACTGATACATTTATAAAAAAGATTAAATGAACAATGGATTTCTCATTGGTATTAAAAAATAACAGAAGATGAAGGAGCAATATCCAAAAGAACCATGCAAATACGTGTCAACTTAGCATTCTCTACCCAGCTGAACTTTCTAAACTGTGTGTGAAATAAAGTCATTTTCAAAAATACAACACAATTATACAGCTTGTAGGTGTTAGAAAACTACTAAAGATTGTACCTCTAAATGAATTCAGATAGGAGAGGGCACATTCTCAAATCATTCAAAATCATATTAAATTCAGAAAATCTTGATAAATGTAATTGACCAAGAAAATAACAACTTCCCTCAAAAATGTGTAACTAATTCTAGACAAAAGACACACATATATAGGTGTATGTGCTTGTATTTGTATGTGTAGGTATATGGTCAGTGAATAAGATATATGTAATTTTTAAAATATTTGTCTTAGTTTCTAGGCTGCTATGATACATAACATAAAATGAGTTGGCTTAAACAACAGGTTTTGGATGCTGGAAGACTTGCTCCCTCTAAAGACTGGCAGTGCTCTGGCAGGCAATCATTGGATCCCTTGGCTTTCCCATCACATGGAGATATCCTCTTCTTTCTCTTCCTGGTTCCCTACGACTTCTAGATTCTGGTTCCTCCCATGGCTTAATCTTTATAAGGCCTCAGTAATAGAAATAGATCCATCCCGATTCAGTTGACCATCCCTCAAAACTAAAAGTAGCATCTTCAAAATGTACTATTTATAATGGGTTCACACACATATGGATTGAATTAAGATTAAGATCATGTTTTTTTTTCTGTGGTACATAACTCAAACTACCATACTATTAGAAAGTTAAAAAAAGGGAGACTTAAAGCATATAAAAAAGGGAAACAGGATGGGAGAAATAAGTCTAAATGTATCAATAATCTCAATAAATATAAGTGGATTATACTGCTACTAAAGAAAGGACATACAATAGGGAATATATATCTTGTTTTCAAACTCAAAGGGTTTTACAAAAAATTGACTTTTACAAGGCCACAAATTCAAAAAATCCAAAGAACAGATATCTCTGACCACTATTTAACATAAAAATGGCCAGTTCCTTAAATAATTTATGGATTAAAAAAATCTAAGTGGAAATTAGAAAGTACTAAAAACTACAAGAAAACAAAAATATTAGATAAAATATTGTGGTATGCAGCTCTAGACCAGAGATTCTATTTGTACCCAGAGTTAAAAAAAGATTTATAACTTTAAATTATGTAATAAAAATTTAAGAAAATTAGAAAATAACTGATTCAGCATTTAACTCAAGAATTTGAAAGCAAGAAATAATAAAAATAAATGTAGAAATTAATGAAATAGAAATAAACAGCAAGTTATAGAATCAATTAAAAAGTTTAAAAAGAATTCTTTGAAAAGATGAACAAAATAGACAAATATATAGTAAGATTAACAGAAAAATATAAAGAAATATACATATGCAAAGTAGAAATCTTTTAAAACCATGAGGCATTTTAAATTTAAGACAACTATACCAATAAATTAGGAAATTGATATAAAGTAACAATTGTATAGAAAAATATAAACAAACTAATGTGAAACAAATCATTTTTCAAAAATAATTTCTTTCAAAACAAACAGCTTTAAATTGTTTTAGAGATGAATTTTATCAAGCTTAAAGGAAGCGACAACCCCTGTTTTATAAAATTTGCTTCCAAGCAAGCAAAAGAGGGAAAGCGATCAAATGAACTCTTTGAGCTGGTATAACCTTAATAGCCACTCATATCGGGACAGTACAAAAAGAGTCAATTCAGTTTCATTATTGAACATATATGCAGAACTACTTAATATACAGAGCTCATAAATTCAAATGTTGACAGGCCAGCAGGTGAACCAGTAAATGATGGCACATGTGGGTGGTATAGTGGGCTGAATAGTGACCCCCCAAAATCCATGTCTACCTGGAACCTCAGAATGTGACTTATTTGGCAAAAGGGTTTCTGCAGATGAAATTAGTGATGGCTGTTGAGACAAAATAATCCCAGATTTAGGGTGGGCCCTGAACCCCGTGACTGGTGTCCTTATAGGAAAACGAGAGGACAGAGACATACAGGGAAGAAGCTTTATGCTGCCACAAGCCGAGGAACACCCAGAGCCAACAGAATCTGGAAGACACAAGGACAAATTCTTCATTAAAGCCATCAGAGGGACCTTGGCCCTGCTGACACCTTGAGTTTGGACGTCTGGTCTCTAGAACTGAGAGAATATATTTCCGTTGTTTTGAGTCACCAAGTTGGTAGTCATTTGTGACATCGGACCCAGGAAACTAATTGAGGCGGGGATGAAAAGGGCAATTAATGACTGTTTCAAGTGTGAATCTGAGAGACTATATACTCAGCTTTGACTGATTGGCTGACTTTTTAAAAGAGAGCCTAGAAATATACATTTCTAAGTATTATCTCCTGATTTGTAAACATTGGCTACACATTTGATTTCTGTTTCCCAACTCTCTGTGGGCTGGATACGGTAGGAGGGCCAATCCAAAATTGGCTGCAGGTGCTCCAATTTTCCAACTCTGCTATGAGGGTCTGCAGGGGCTAGCTGGGGGAGAGAGCACATCCATCCATTTCTCTCACCTCCTATCGCACAGAGACTCTTCTGTCTGCAGAGCCCAGATTCTGATTGGCAGCCAGGGATACTGCTATTGGTCAAGCACTGATGCTTGGCACCAACGCACCGTCCTGTACCATGCTATTTTGGCTATGTTGTGCGGTCCAATCACTTTTTTTTTTCACTCTTTGCCATTTCTATTCAAATGTGTCTGTCACTTTTTAAGTACAATCTCAAAGATTCTTGTCAAGATCTTATCATGTCTCTTCTTCTGCCATGTTTATATTATTTTTTTTTTAAGGTCTGATGGGAGTGAGATTGTGCTCTGCCTTTGAGTAAGTATGGTCATTCATTGATACTTTAAAGTTATTTAATGTAATTTAAGGTAAGAACTAATATCGTACTGGCCTGTTTCCCTTAATAGGACTATTTTTTTCCAAGACAACATACAGACAAAACACTCCCTGCAAGTTGCTCTTAGTTAGGAAAATCTGGCAGTATTCAATGCTGTGATGTCAACTATGTACTGAGCAGAACATATGAAATCAATATTCTTTTTCTTACTCAATGATTGTTGAACCATTGTTGGTCTAGTGCTTCATGACCCAATGTTGTAGTTTTATTTGAAAGATTTTTGATCTTGTTATTTTTTGTAAATTCACAATATTGACACATACAGTTTCTCTCTTCACATCTGAGGCTGTGTCAATAACATGATACTAAGTTTACAGTTAGAAACAATTCAAATGTGTTTCTGTAATAATGCACAGGGGCCATCAGAGCTGGCCCCAGAGTTTACCAAGAAGTCAGGTCTCATTCAATTACCTTGCTGCAAGCTTTCTTAATTGGATTTTGTCTTTACACAGAAAGGAAAGAGAAAAACTGAGGTACTATCTTAATATTTCTAGCTTCAAAACAGTTTTTGGCTGATATAGTAAGATAATTAGGCCAAAGTGAAATTCAGAGATTTCTGTTATACAGTTTGTTTCCTCATTTCTGCATTTCACTTTGTGCAGCATGATACACTCAGTATTAGGAAATACCATGGAAAGTATGTTTGTATTCCTATTTCCCTATTTCTGGCTGATTGTGGGAAATCTAGGGGATTCTTAGAATTGTACATGAGCTTTTTCTTAAAAAAACAAACAAACAAAAAAAACTATTAAAAGGAATGCCTTTAAAAAAACATGATTATCTGGTCAATACTTCTCTTCAGGCTTAATATTACCAAATTGTGAAGCATATCAGTATTCCACTGTGAAATAAAATCTGTGTGAACTCTGAACATTAATGTAGAGAAATTAAACTGAACAAGGATATTTTCTACTTTCCTTAGCATTCACAACCAAAACAGGGCTATTTTTGATGACTACAATCAACTGCCTTCATGCCTGGTTCTAAGCTTCCTAAATCAGAAAGTGCCAGAAATTACACTTTGAACCTCCAAATAGTGTGAGTTGAACAGAAGTGTATTTTTGGATACCAAATGTGCTCGCATATCCTTCCAACTCTGCAAAATCAAACAAGCAGGAATTTCATTATCTGTGCCTCCAGCCTTTATCCCTCACAACTGACCCTGTCTTCCTGTGACCCTGTCCCCCTGGGCCAGACAGAGCTGTAACTGTTCCTCAGAATTCATTTCCAACGCACCACCCACCCCTCTCCTTCTCTCGTCTCCCTCTCCCCTCCCTGCAGCAAAACGTTTCAACAGAAGGGAGAGAAAACTCAAAGAATCCCCCTTTACTAACTAGAACTAAGATGAATTGTGTCAGAGTTCAGAGCCCTGTTGATGCTTTGGCATGGAATCACTGCACTTGGTTTTTGCCAAGGCGGGTGTCAGCTGGTGAATTATAACACGGGCAGACAGGACTGAGATAAGCAAAAAATACAATGACAGCTGCTACACAGAACTATTCTTTCTGGCCTAGTGAATACAAAAATACATTGTGTAAATAAGGACAGACAGCTTCATTATGCAATTGTCTGCTACTGTGTCACTGCTAAAGAACAAGTATTGATTCTGGAAAATATATCCAGACTCTTCAAGCTAATACGTTCTTGCTCTTGGGAAAGTAATAACCTAAACTAACTTCCTAACATTAGAGCTCAGCCAATATGTAAATTTAGGATAGTGTCTCATTACATCAGGCATTTGCAATTTAGCTTTGTTGCTTTGTTGCTTTCTTTCTTTCTTTCTTTCTTTCTTTCTTTTTTAAACTGTTTTGCATTTGTCCACAGTTGTATAAAAAAGGTAAAATTCTAGCATGTGGACTAGGTTTTCATGAGTTCTTACTGTGGGCTTGGGCCAACTTAAATTTTGTTATAAATAAACCACTTAATGAACTTAACCATTTGTCTTCTGTTTAGTGATTACGAGTTAACTAAATGTTATTTGGTCACTATCTCCTCTAGTTTAGGAACACAATAATAGGAATTAAGTGGGAGAAGCAAGAAGTTTGTAGTACAGCAGTTTTCAAACTTTGGTCATGGATAGTTTGGGGTCCCCATTCTGCAAGGTCTAAACTGTTTTGAGAATAATACTAAGTTACTATTTGCCTTTTTAACTGCCTTGACATTTGCAATGATTGATGCAATCTATAGCAATGGGAGTAAAATTGCTGGTGCCTTGGTATGAATCAAAGCAGGGACAATACACAACACTAGTGGGCCTGGTATGCCTTACAACTCTATATTTGCAGCTAAAAATATATATACATAATACAAAATTTGTTAATTTTATTAAATTTTTACCCCCAGGTAAACATCTCTTTAATATTTTGCATGGCAAAGTTGGAAATATGAAAAAAGCACTTTTCCTGCTTCCAGAATATAATGGTTGGTGGCAATCTGAAGAAAAGCATTTATGCAATTATTTGAGTTGTGAGCTGAACTGGCCACTCTTTTCAATGGAACATCTCTTTTACATCAAAGAACTGACGGACAAATTATGGTATTCAGACTTTGTTATATCTCAGACTTTTTTCTTCTTCTTTTTGAAAATGAATGAAGTGAGCCTATCATGTCAAGGGAAAAAATTACATAATTTGTTTCCAATGATAAAATTTCAGATTTCAAGTGAAAATCAGAATTTTGGAAAACTTGTATCTGCTGTTGTTACTTGAAAGTATTTAAAAGGCGTTGGTGATGTTCACAAAGGTAACTATTTGATCTTGGACAATGATATGCGTCCATGTTTAGTAGCTGCATAACTCAGAGAACCAATATTTTCCACATGAACAATGCATGACATTGCAAAATCATCCATGATAAGAGTCATTCAACGTGCAAGACAGACCAATGGATTTCAAACTAACAGTGTAGGAAAAGTTCATTGATAATGGTTTCAAATTCCACCATAGCTAACATTTAAGAAACTACCCTGATTGAGCTTTTGACATAATATCAGGCTTGAATATCTACTGTTATCTGAAAAAGCTATTTGAATTACTCCTCCTTTATCCATCTACATATTCATACAAGGTTGGATTTTCTTCATATACTTTAAATAAAAGTATTCAACAGATTGAGCAAAAGCAGATATGAGAATCAAGCTGTTTTCTAGTAAGCCAGACATTGGAGAGATTTGTCAAACATGTAAAACAATGTCACTCTTCTCAGGAATTCTTTTTTGTATTGAAAAAAAAGTTATTTTTCATAAAAAATGTGTTATTTATAGTAGCATGTAATGGGTTGATTATTGTTATTTTAAATGAGTTAATAAATACTTGTAAACATTTCTCAGTTTTAAATGATAAATACATGGAGGGATAGTCTACATAACCAAACCCTCTTTGGGGTCCTTAATAGTTTTAAGAGCGTAAAGTGTCCTGAGACCAAAAAGTATGAGAACTACTGGTATAGTGGAGCAATGGAAGTATTTGACAATGGGAAACTTTTTTTTTTTTAAATTTAGCTTCTGCTGGTTATTTTTAAATTTGGAGCAAGTTATATATCTCTTTGAGACATAGCTACATCATTTACAAAACAAATAAAACCTTTTGTACATCATTATCGTAGCAATTTATTTAATGAGATTATGAACATCAAAGTGCTTTTAAAAGTGTAAAGCGCTAAACAATGTCAGTTGTCATTTTGAAGTTGGTCTCTGGCATAGATTTATGGAACTGGAAAGATACTGAAAGCTCACAAAATTTTCCATTACCTCCTTATTCTTAATTTGCCCCCCTATTTTTCTTTCATCATTATTAACAACAATTAGATGATGCATGTCTCCCTTTTATTCAAGGCTGTCTACAAGATTGCCTCAGCATAGCCTCATAACCTGTCCCTGGCTATTGTCTATGTTCTGGCTACTGCAGCTCCCCATTATGCCCACCCCCCCACCCCATTTGCTCATGCTATTCTCTGTGCCACGTGTGGCCCATGGAGCTCCTCCATCTTCAAGGCCTGCTTCAAAATCCTTATGAAGTCATTTCTGCCTCTCCTCTCTTCTCCTGAATTTAGCAAGAATTTTCTCTTTCTTGACTCTGCATATTAACTTTATCTTCTCTTGTGCCTCTCCTTGTCCACCTGCCTTTATTTAAGCTCAGGCCACTTCTCTAGGACTGGCACCTCCTGAGCACAGGGATTTTGTTATGCACACCTTTGTGTTCTCAGCAGAGACTATTATACCTCATAGGAGGTGTGTATTACATTTGCATTAAATAGAATTGAATTAATGAATATCTCCCAACCTTTTTTATAAGGTGGGAGTAATTTGTTTATTAAGGACAAAGAGATATATGAGGTTCAAATTCTTTTGAAATCTGAAAACAATTTTTTATCATGTATAGCAGGGGCATTTTCAAATGATAACTATATATTTATGATTTTGCTATTATAGTAGGTAAATATTACTGGCTTCTCTCATCTTCCCCATAACTTCCTGTCAATGGA
The DNA here is from genome assembly GCF_015220235.1 of Choloepus didactylus. Lineage (NCBI taxonomy): Eukaryota > Metazoa > Chordata > Mammalia > Pilosa > Megalonychidae > Choloepus > Choloepus didactylus. The sequence goes on from NC_051313.1 coordinate 36,966,617, forward strand.
AATACAATTACCATGCAGTGCTTTGTAGGACAGCTCTGTTACCATGGGCCATTTCAGTGAGTTGATTCTATAAATTGAAAAACAAAACAAAACAAACTGTTTGCAATCAATTTCAGAAACAAAATAATGAAAATTTTGTTCTTGTTTTACTTTTCAGGAAGTTTGCTTGCTTCTGTATAGTTTATTCAATCTTTTTTTTTTTTTTTTTCTAGGTCTTGAAGGATCCATAGTCTTTAGCTCACATTTACAGCCATCAGCTGAGGGAGATGGCCATATGGATTCCCTGTCCTTCTCGATAAACTACAAAATCAGTGAAAAGCAGTTCTAACCAGTAGGACTTCTAGCAATAACGGAAATGTCCTATATCTGTGCTCTTCCATAAGGTAGTCATTAGCCACAAGTGGCTTTTGGGCACTTGAAATGTGGCTAGTGCAATTAAGACATTTAATTTTTATTTTTTCAATTTAATGTCAGTTTAATTGTAAATAACCACATGGGGTGAGTGGCTGTTATATTGACAGTGTAGGTGTAGACAGTGAAAGAGGAGCTTTGATTTGTCTAGAACTGGCGCATGCAATGGTAAGTTGAGGGAAATAACCTAAAAATAACAAAAATTACTCTTTTTTTCTTCAAGAAATGTAAAAGATGGAATATCTTGTAGTTTTAAATCAAAGGACCTGTGAAGAAGACTTTATGGCGACAGACAAAGCAAATAGAGAAAATAGAAACACAGAAAAAAAAATACAAAATGAATAGTACAACATTACACTGAAAACTGAGGGGAAGGACAGTCAGGAAATTCTGGGGGTTCTGAGGCGTTAAGCAGATAATATTCTATCATATTTTGTGTTTCATTTGGATTGTGGCTTCAGATTATTATCATTTGACCTTTAAAATTCTGGCCATTCTCTGCTCTTAGATCTTTAATTGTTCTTTGCCATCAAATTTAAAGAGCTTTGGTGTGCCCTAAGATAATTCTAGAATTCTGCCAATTAATTCACTGTATTCCAGCAGTAAAGCCCAGAAAACTATTACTGCTGGAGATGCATAAAAGTAACCCAGGGGCAGGTTTGGGTTTGGACTTATTCAGAAGCATGAACAAAGAAATTCTCAGAAAAAAAGAGTATTCTTATTAATCGAGGGGGAGAATGAGAAAAAAATACTATTTTAAGTTTATGGGAAATTTGGATGTATATTAGAGAATCTGCTACTTCTTCAAATCCCTCTTTCCTTTAGTAAATGATACATGAAGCTGTAAAATTTAAGATGTTGATAACTGGCAAATATGTTTAGTAAAGGTCATTGGGTGCCATAAAGAAAACATAATAGTGTTCACTCCTTCAGTAATCCCTAGACTGAATAATATTGATTCAGCTACATCTGTTAAAGCAGATGGTGGGCTTAACGGCCACTTTAGCAGTAACTCAGATGCACAACTTTACAGTAAAAACTGAAAATGGCCTTAAAGACCACCACTGAGGTAGAAAGTAGTAAATTAGGAATATTGCACAAGATCTCAGCTACTTGTACCAATTATCGAAAACAAAATAAACTTAACTTATGCTTCTTACTTCTAAGAATACCCCTTAAACATATTCAACACTCTCAAAATCATTTAATAAGCAGTAATAAACTTTAATATTTAATAATTTCATTAACATTAAAAAAGCAACAACTCAGTTGAAAGGAACTGTGAAGTAAGTTTCATTAAATGTTTAGTTTAAAAGGCAGTGTTATTAAACTATGGGTCCCAGCACACTGTGAAATAAATTTAGTGAGTCTCAGTAGCAGTATTTACTTCTTTAAGCAAAATAGAATAGGACTGATTAGAGTGCATTGCTTGTAGTAAGAGTAAATATTATATTGTGTGATTTTGTTTCATTTATATAAATACATATTTATCTATGTGTATATTGGTTAAATTGTATAATCTTTTTCTATTGTTGGTTGCCTGGCCAAACACTATTCTAAGTAAACATCCAATTGATTTAGTGCCAGTGCAAAACGGGGCTAAACTTTCTACACACTGTAGCACTTTTTTTTTCCCTTATGGCAGTAGAAAAAAATTAACATACTCATGGAAATTCCCTTGTTGAAATTTTTGAGTTAAAAAGAGTGGAGTTCTTAGGGTTAATTGAATTGGAAATAAAAATAATTACAGGGAGTATCTGAGAATTTATCCTTTGCATTTCTGTAGTTAATTGGTTCTGGGCACTCTATGGGCCCTTTCAGTTTGAAATGCATGCCCTTCAGTTCTGGGAAATTTTCTTGAATTAATTCTTTGGTAATTTCCTTCCTCCTGTTTCTTGTATTCTCCCTTTCTGAAACTTTTTAAATTTGAATATACCCCTAAAGGACTAATCATCGAATTTCTCATCTTTTATCTTCTACTTCCTTCTCTTTATCTTTTGCTCCGTCTTCTGGAAGGTTTCCTCATTTTTAACGTCCAGCCCTTCAATTGAGTATTTTATGTCTTCTACCATATTTTTAATTTCCAAGATCTCCTCTCCTCCTTTGTCTTTATATGTTCTTTTTCTTTACCACATCTTGTTTCATTGATGCAGTGTGTCATCCTATCTCTACAAGATATATAATAATAATTTATGGTTTCTTTCCCCCCTTGCCTAGTCTCTGTTTTCTACACTTTGCTCATTTTTCGTTTGTTTTGGACCAACATTCACATTGAATGCTGTCCTCAAATGTCTGGTGATTTTTTTGAAACTGTTGACTTATATGCAAGAGTAGAGTGTTGTTGAAAAGCTGATTGGAAATTCTGTGTGTGTGTGTGTGTGTGTGTGTGTGTGTGTGTGTGTTTGTGTGTGTGTGACTTGTTGACTGTGGTCTTCACTGTTGGATGAGCCACTTGTACTGTGTCTTTGAGGAAAGTCTGACGTCAGTATCGACCTTTCTCTTTGCCTTTTCCCTCCATCCTTGAGCTGATCTTTTACAGTATTATATAAACTTTATACAAAACTTTGAATTAGTTTGATAACTTACTCAAAATAAATATCTGATAGGATTTTAATTGAATTTTGAAATTCTTAAACACACACAGCACACCCACTGACACTGCCCACTCACCTCCATTCATTTAGGTCCTTAATTGTTCTCATACTGTTTTAAGGTTTTCTCTGTAGAGATCTTGCACCTTTCAATAGATTTATTTCCACATCTTTGTTGTTTCTGATTTGCTTCTATAAATGGTGTTATTCTAAAACTTTATTTTTCTAATTATATGTTGCAAGTATATAGAAATATAATTATTTTACATATATTGACCTTTTGTCAATGACCATATATTAACTTCTTAATTGTTTTTTTTTTTTTGTCTGTATATTATTTTGGATTTTCTACTTATGCAATCATGTGGTCTGCAAAGAAAATAATATTCACCCTTCCTTTCCACTTCATAAACAATTTATTTCTTCTTGACTCATTGCACTGGCTAATATAACCATGAAGTGGGAATAGCAGGCATCCTTGTCTCATTCCAGTCTCAAGAAGAAAACTTTCCATAGTTCAGCAACATGAGATTTGCTACAGGTGTCTTATTTTTCCTTTTAAGATACTTAACAGAGTAAGGATGTTTCCTTTTATTACATGTTGCTAGTGATTATTGGATGTCATTATTGGATGTTGAATTTTATCATTGGCTTGTCTGCATCTATTGACATTATTATATAACGTTTCTACCTTTTCCTTTTAATGTGGAGAATTAAATGGCTTGATTTTCAAATGTCAAACCGATTCTGCCTTCTTGAAATCAACCTATTTTGATCACGATATCTTATGACTTTTACATATTTCTGGACTTGGTTTGCTAATACTTTGTTTATGATTTCCATATCTATGTTAATGAAAGTGATTGATATATCCCTTACAATGTTCTTGTAAGTTTTGGTATCAAGTTTGGGTGGTCTCAGAAGAAAGTTGTCAAGAATTTCTTTTTCTGATCTCTGGCAAATGTATGTGAGATTGGTTTCCTATCTGCTTTAATTGTTTGGTAGAAATAAATACTAAAAGCATTGTGTCTGGAAATTTTTTACTAGGAGGTTATTAATTATAGATTTAATTTTGAAAAACTTTTTGGCATTATTTAGATGCTTTATTTCTTCATGTATTTATTTTGATTAGTTTTATTTTCAAGTAATTTTTTTCCATTTCACCTATTTTTCAAATTTATTGGACTCAAGTTGTTGATAATATACTCTTACTGCCTATTTAATGAGTGACGGCTCCTTTTTTATTGCTGATATTTACTGTTTGGGTCTTCTTTTTTTAAGTTCGCTTATTTCATGGAGGGGTTATCAATTTACTAGTTGTTTCAAAGAACAAACTTCGACATTTTTGCTTTTCTAAGGTCTATGTTTTATCTGGTTTTATTAACTTCTACTTATTATTATTATTTCCTTCCATATGGTTTCTTTGGATTTACTGTTATTTTTGTGATTTTTTGATGTGGCAACATAGATCTTTGATTTTTAGTCTTCTAATATGTACATTTAATGTATAAGTTTCCCTTTAAGCAGATGTAAGCTGAATTTTACAAGTTTGATAAATCATATTTTCATTAGCATTTGGTTCAATTAATTTCTAAATTTCATTGTGATTTCTTCTTCCCTCAGTTTTTAGTTATATAGTTCTTCATTTTCAAGCATTTGGGGACCTTTCAATGTATCTTTTTTGTTCTTTATTTTTAGTTTAATTTTCCTGTGGTTAGCAAACTACTCGAGTCAGAAAGTTTCCAGGTGCCCTCAGAAACAAGCTGAATCTACCACAACTCTAAGAAGTCCAGCCCCAGTTCTTTGAGACTAAATTAATAAGAAAGTAATGACAAGAATCAAGGAAAAATAGGTTTAAGAAAATATTTCATGGTATGTTATCATTCAAATAAAATTTTCAGATTAAACTATTATGTTCTTATCACTATTTTAATTTAAAATATATATATTTTAATGACCATGTTTTAATTTGCACATTGTGTTCAAATGATATCAAAGCAACAGATATAAGATTTACTTTAATCAATAAAAAAGTTACTTAAGTCAGCTGTCTGCCAGGTGGATTTATAGTTTTCTTTATTGAGGAGTTTTTAAATGTAAATGCAAGTATAATGTTAATTTACAAGAACTAAGAGACAGTTTTATGTTAGAGACATTTTCATCCTGTTTGACATCAGAAATTGACCTACTTCCTGTCATCTTCAACGATTCATGGGTAATTGTAAAAAAAGTTGACCTACCCTCTAAATTTTAGGCATGCAAGGTACTCATAAAATCTGAAATGGTCTCCAACCATCCAAGACTATTTTCTCTCAAAACACACTATGTTTTCTTCCATCAAAGAAGTCCCAATTTCTTTGAAGAGAACAAACAAAGAAAATATGGCATTAAAAAATATAAAACAGGACTTGCACTCTTGGTCTCTATTACTAGCTTTGTGACTGAGATGGGAATCTGTAGCTTCATTTCTTTGAAACAATGCTGGTTTTCCTGTTTCATCTTTAGGGAACCCTTTACATCTCTACTGGGGCAAACAAGGCTCAAGTCTAAGAGTGCTTCCTTCATCCTTGGCTTAAAGAAAACAAATTCATATTGGACATTTTTTTAAGTCTACCTTCCCAAATCAATCAAAGGGGACTATGGTATGGATAATTTAATAATAGGTTAAAAAGTAACATTTTAAAAAATTATATTTAATTAATACTTCTTGTGAGTAAATTGCATAAACAGCTTTGTGAGATAGAAGTTTAAAACCTTCTGATATCATCATGTTATTGGGGAAAATCTGCATAGAATTAAAAGATTGTGATTACTGATGCAAAGTGTTAGTAATGGGGATATAAGGAAATGCTGTAGTTATTACATGACTTTTCTGTAAACTTATAGTTTCGCTAACTAAAAAACTTTCAAAAGATTGATTAAATTAAATTAAAAGATGATTTAGATAAAAAAGGCATAAAAATTAGCAATATTTCTGAAATTATAAGGAAAAACTATGTAAAAGGGATTTTTGAATTCATAAGGTGATATGTAGAATTAAGACATTAATTATTACTAAAAATAAAATTAAAATGCTAAATGTAAATTTGAAACATTACAGTCATTGTTGTATTTTAAATTTCTAAATAAATTAGAAAAGAACACATTATTGGCAATACTTTTAGAAAACACAAAAATTGAGAGACTATCATAATCTTCCATGTGCAATTTAAAAATGTATATATAATAGATAAACCTCATAAGAATACTGAAAGTTGTGAAATAAATACTTAAAAAAATGAATTGCTTAAACTAATTTTTAAATGTACTTTTATGAAATAGAATATTGATCAGATTGCAACCTTAAGATTTAATGCGATTAAAAAATTACTATATAATTTTTGGAAAGAACTTTCATTTTTATTCTCTATTCTATTTTTTTCTTACACTTCTCCTTTGATAATATCTTTCTTTTAACCTTTTCTGCTGAACAGGTGCAAGAGTCTAAATTAATCTCATTTAAAATAAAATATTCCTTGAGAGCAGCCATAGGAAGTATGTTATGAAACAAACTTTCTCATGAATATTTATTGTGATTTAAACATTTTCTCCAAAACATTAGTTAATAGTTGGACAGTATTAATTTATTGGTAATTAGTAGGGTAGAACTTTGGGTCTGTATTGGTAAAGAATCTTTAAGGAAAGAACAATGGTCACCGGGGCTTATAATCTGGAATAATGCTTATTATTTAATAGTGACCAGAGATTTACCATGTGCTGCATAGTATATCAAGCTCCTTACAAGTAAAGCCCCATTTAACATTCACACGAAACTTCATTAAGGAGATATTCTTTGACTACTTTAGTGGATGAGAAAGATAAGGACTTATCTATTCATTTAAGCATTTGCCCAAGGTCAGTCAGGTATTGCTGAGATTTGAGTCCAGGAAATCTGATATAGAGTGCTCGTACTTAATGTATGCTTTTTAAAATACAGATTTATATTATGTGTAAATAAATATATATATATATATATATATATATATATATATATATATATATATATATATATATAATTTAGACAAATGGCATCATGGAACTTGATGCTATCTTTTGGCTATAAATCTTGACCATTTAGGGTTTTCAGATGTCTGGGATAGAAGATTGCTCTGAAGTCTACTGATAATCAAAAATATTGCTGAATACAAACAGAAATAAGCTTTTTATCTTAAATGTGAAGGCTTCAGTGCAAACAAATGTTAGTCATACATATTTCAATTTATTTCTAGAAACTTTTGTATAGTTGGTGCTTAATATTTATTTTATTGTTATTCATTAACTTAAATGATATTTCTTGGGTATTGCTATATGTTTAGGTATTATGTTAGGTACTTTGAGGGACACAGATTTGTACAGGGCATCGGTTCCCTAAGGAGCTTACAGATCAAATGGCAGATAAAACAAATAAGCCAGTACGTTTCAGATGTTGTTCCTTTTCCCCCAAACTTTCCTCCTGCACTTTAGAAACCTGGTTACACTTCATCAGAAAACAATCCCAGTGAATACAATTTTCTCCATCTCATTACACACACACACACACACACACATACGCACACTGTAATACTTCCAAAACAAAATGGAGTGATATTTGAGCATTGTGCCATAGAATCACGGAAACTCTCAGTGAAGAAAGGAGTTTGAAGTGTCCTGCTCAATACTGTTGTCCTTTATAGCATGTTTTAGATCACTGTAATTGGAGGATTTAGGTCTTAAATCAGTGGCTCATCAAGAGTTTCATCACAAAGAAAGGGCAGGTCTAGAAAAAAGGATGGATACTTACTAGTCAAGAGAGAAGAAGAAAATTAATATGTGAATATATAGTGAACATAGGATTTTAGGTAGAGAGGAAAATGTAAGTTTAGAAGTACGTAGAAGTAATTGGAAAATCACTTAGGGGGAATGTCTTCCTAATGTCAGTAAACAAGGAGTTGGGGCATAGAGTTGGAACTCTGAAGATTGCAGGAAATGTTTGGAATTGTACATGAGGACTGGCAAAAGAAAAGGATGCCTGAATGGATTGTGGAGCAGCAATGGAGTCCCAGAGGATGATCAATACATGTATGACATGAGTATGCGTTGGCTATTAAAATTCTCAGTGGCTTGAGATTAGGAGTGTGAATAAATAATGAAGGTGATTTCAGGTTCTTGGTTTATACTGTTACGTCTAGATTCCCTCCTACTAGAAAAGTGGAAAATTTAGTTCACTTACACTTAGCCCTTTTTCTTACCAATCCTGACTTCAATGGTTATTATTTTAGATCTTCTATTGGTATTGTTGAATGATGCAATGAAGAAATTATTTGTTGTTCTATCAACTTAAGGCACTATTTCATCTTTCCTAACTGTGCCAGTAAGAGCATCAATATCTTCATTCTCGTAACCCTGTTCTTTTCTCTTCCTTCTTGAATTGTCCGACAGCCTCAACTTTTACGTGTCAAGACTGGTAATATTTACTGTTCTTTAATCATATTTAAATATTCTGTATTTTGGGTTTAGATTATTTCTAAGAGTGTAAATTTACAAAAAGTTTAAAAATTATTAAGACTATGCAAATATTCTTCACTTCAGTGTCAAGTAGGGAATTATATTTATTATTAGGTTGTTCTTGTGTTGAGTCGAAGTCTGTCTACTCTTACTCTTTGGATTTAGACAGAATAAGTCTACTCCTTCATCCACATGATAACTCTTTAACAATGTAGCTGATATTTCTTTTCATTCTCCCCCCAAGGTAAATATTCCATTTCAACTCTTCTTCATCTAACATGATTTCCAGATGCAACTCCACCCTGGTCAACTTTCTCTGATTATCCTCTAGTGAGAAAGTGCACTAATTTGGAACACCGTTTTGGCTGTTTTCCTTGACTCCCAAGGACTATAACTCTATAGGCTTCAACAATACTGATTTCAACTCTCTGAAAAATGCTGTTTACCTCAACACCTGGATTTAACTGCTGATGCAAATAACTAAACCTGCTTCTTCTTAAGTCCAAGGACACCATGAGGTAAATAAGCTTTATTTTTTAATTCCACACAAACCTTAAAAAATCTGTTTTCTTTTGTCTTAGCTATTTCGTGTTATTCAAATGCTTAGTTTTTCCTGGACTTTCAAGATAATTAGTTTCAATGTCATTCCTAACTATGATGTATCAGATATATGCTAATTTCGTTGTGTTCAGGGAAAGAATCAGTCCCTGGTTAGGTAAGGCTAAGGAAGAAAATCATACCCCGCCCAGAAGGGTGTTCCCGCAATGCTTTCAGCAACACATTTTTTCATTAAAAGTAAATTGCGGTAATGGTCGTGACCAATTTAACAATTTGCAGAATGTAATCAAAAAGGAAGGTGAAATTTGCTAGAGAATTGTTTTCTATGCCAAGGTTACATAATTTCAAATTACTTTTTAGATAAAGGAAAGTTAATTCTCCTCTGAAGCTTAAAGCAAAGTGTCTATTAACAACCAGCCCCTGGGACTGCTTTTCACAATCCCTGTGTTTTTGAGGCAGTAAGAGATAAAAATTGATGTTCTTGACTTCTTTTTGTGTTGTTTATTGCAAAGGCAGATGCTGTGCATGCACAGTGTTTTTAGTATGCCAGTGTCGGACTATTCATGAAGAAGTGAATTTATTATAAGTTTAGATATTGTCTCCTAACTAAATTGGAGAGGGGGAGATCTTATCATCTCCTGCATTTTATTGCTGTTATAGTCACACATAATCAATGTGGAATGTACTTCACATGAGAACTTCATATACTGTCTTCCAAATTTATTCACTTTGTCTTTGCTGTGGAATTCACATTGCCATGGCTATTATTCTTAAACATCTTTACCTCATTTTATTCCCACTCCATCTCCAATTTTATTTCCTTCCCATTCTCCTCATAAAATAAAACAAAAACAAAGCAAACAGCTAAAGAACATTACTTGCAAGTGGTTTTGTGTTTGTATGTGTTTTGTTTTAATAGATGAGTTGTTTACTGTCAATTTTGAGGAATCCCAAACAAAAGAGTGACAATAATCTAAATAAAGATGCTGTAATTGTATCTCTTCTTTGTTTTACTTTATCCAAAGCCAAAAGGGGTTAGAGTCTAAAAGCCTCTGTTTCTAATGTTTTAGTACCTTAAAAACTGTCCTTAGAATTCCATATAACAGAATAAGTTATATTCTGTCCAAATATAAAAAAAAAAAAAAGCCCTCACTGAGAAGAGTTTTTTAGAGTTCATCTAGCTCAAACGTTATTTCAAAGTGAAGAAAGTGGAGGATGAGACACGTGTGCTGTGACTTGTTCAAGAGCTCTTAGTGAAATGGCAGGTCCAAGAATGAAACGTGGTTTCCCGATTACTGCCAGTACTCTCATTAACATCATGTTGCCATCACTAGAATGTAGTGCATATTAAAATGTATACAATCATGTCCTAGAATATATAAATATACTTCATGTGTCTCTATCTCAGTAAAATTGCATATATTGGTACAAATGGTTAAATTAGAAAATGAGAAGGCATGAAATCTAACTAGTATTCTAGCAATTTTAAGGTAAAAACAAGGGCATCCATGAAAAGTGAAAGATATTTTAAATCATGAAGACTATGATGAGCATATGTTCTGTCAACAACAAATTAGAATAAGCTGAAAGGTCAGGAAAGTATAACCCAGAGAAATTCTAGGAAGTTGAAAAGCTTGAGTCTGAAATGAACAAAATATAGTATTTACATTGAAAGTTTAGTTCAATATCATCTTTGATGAAAGTATTTGAATTATGTATTTTTCTTCTGCAAGCTAATAGTCAAAATAATTCATAATGTATGTTGAGCAATGAACATAAAATGATAATCAATTATTTATGTGAACTATAAGAAATACTGCTCAGAGTATATGAAGATGTTTACCTCTGATTCTTTCTTTTCTCAAAAGACGTCAGCTTAAATAATTCATTCAACCTCATACTGCATTTTACCCTTATCAGGCAATATTTCTTATTGTCTGAAATCCCACAAAACTGCATTTTCTAGTTTAAATGTATGTATTAAATATACATTTAGGCTATATCTTTCATCTTTCATCCTATATCTATTATCATAGCAATAGCTTCTTTACAAAACACTTTTCACTGAGCACATTAAGTTAGGAGTGGTGCTGTATAGATAAAACAAGATGTCTTGAGGAGCTTCAAAACTGATCGTGTTTTCTCTAAGCAAGGTAAAAAGTATTTAAAACATGCCTACAGGTTAGTATACCAAATACACAGTATAACAAGCATTCAGTGGTACAAATTTCAGGACACTGCAATTGCCAAGGATCCATCATGTATACTAAACTATAAAATCACCAAATTTTTCCCTTCCAAGGTTTTCTTTTGTTTCTAAGATGCTCAATGCCACTCAATGATCCCAACACAGAGAGAATGATGATTTTGCAGATGAGGCATTGTTTGTGTTGCTAGTATTTAGAGAAATGGTAGGAAGCTCCTTTCTTGATTCCTGCTTCGTCAGATCCTGAGTAGTTATTGTTTCCTACGGACAAAAATATTTCGACTCTGCCCTGCCCTGTCGCCTTGTGTGAACCTTGGAGGAAGGGAGATGACACTTTCTTTCTCTCCCAAATTGTGTCCCCGAAATGAATTGTGGAATGGTGGTGACAAGCTTTCTTTCAGAGTGCCTGCTTACCTAATGAGGAAGCTCCTTCCAAACATTGGGCTTTGCTCTCCCTCCACATTATTAAATATATCTCAAATTCTTGCAAAGCATTGCTCAATTATTTGAAAACTACAAAAGATTCTTTTTCCAAAACCTAAGAATGCCATTTAGAGACTCTAGATTACTTTACAAGAAAACAAACTAATCATGTAAAACTTTTGATAGGGGGCAACAAATAGCTCAGAATTTTTCCTGTTTTTCTTAAAATATTTATTATATTTGACTTGTCATTTTCAAGCTATCTAAAATATAAATCAAACCTGGCATAGGCAAAATTTCCCCCTTTGTAATATTTATGATTTTTCTGTCTTTCTATTAACAAATTTCATTGAATTATTAATGTGTGCTAGGCTCTATGCTAGGTGCTAAAGTATGAATGAAGAAAACTTTGACCTCACGAAATTTTTTAATCAATAGACAAATGTTCCCCGCCCCCCCCTCCCCACGGGCAATATGTGTTGGCGTAAATTAAGAAATCACAAATCCATAGAATAAAGGCAAGAAACAAAGTATGTTTAAGGCACATAAGAAACATAGAGGAGAGGATGGTGAGGTGTGATGGAATCAGGGAAGGTTTCCAGAGAAAAGCATGTCTGACCAGGTTTTTACAGGTGAATAGTAATTCATTAGACAGAAAAGATGGTGAAGGGGTGGGAGTCAATGCATGGGGACTAGGTAATCCAAACAGATCAAATTCTTGAAACTAGGTAGAAAAAATATGAGTTGTTTGATTAGTTCTGCATACTGGACCCATATATGCCTGACATGGAAGTGTACATGGAGACAGGTCATGTGGGTAGACAGCAGTGGTCTCCAGAGGGCCCTGCCCAGGAGTTGAACTTTATCTTGTAGGTAATGGGGAATCAATCAAGAATCTTAATTAATAAGATTAATTAATCTTAATTAATAGAGTGATACCTTTTTTTTATTTATTTAAGAAAGAACAATCTGGCTGCAGTGAGAAAAATGTTTGGGGATGAAAGAATAGAGGAAGGATATATGTATATATTAAGTAGGGGGACACCTTGGCAACAATTACAAGAGTCTAGTGATGCATAGATGAGTTAAAGGTATCTGCCAGGGAGGTTGCAAGTGGTACCAAAGAATGTGTGCTGCAGAGATTCGTCCATCAAGCCAATCCAGTGGGAAATTCATCCACGGGTTTGCTCCTTATGTTAACCAAAAGCAAGGAACAAGCAAAATGCTGCCTGCATCTTAGAAAAGATCAGAATTTCTTTCTTCCAAATTGCAGTCATTATACTCCATGGAAAATACTTCCTAGAAGGAGATTTTTCTTGACTTGCGAGGAATACATTCCTTGTAATAAGGTGCATTTTGTTAATCACAGGCTCTGTTACTTACTATTGGACAAGCCCCCAAAAGGCTAACCACGGTCACTCACTGACTCCTTATTAAGTAGCCTGCTGTGCAGAGAATCATTTGCACTGAATCTGACATGTAGCCTAGTTGAACCAGCATGAAGAAAATCATAGGTTGAAAAGCGACAGTCTTAGACGTGAAAATTACAAAGTGGAGAGTACTTTGAACCATTTGGTCTATTCAGTACCAAGTTGGTGTTTGACAATATTATAAAAGAGCATGACTAGAAATAAACACAATTCTAAAAATATATTTCTGTGTGCTTGGCAAATTATTACTTTTAGCATGGCTGCTTAAATATCTCTTTGTGCTTCATTCTTTTTTTCCCTTGGCATAGGCTTAGTATGCCAAGTATAGGCTTAGTGGGGTCACTGAACATCTGTGCAGAATCTTACATACCATGTTGGTAGCTTTTCTTGTCTTACAATCATTTCTTATATATTTCCCAGAAGACAACTCTTCTCATTCACAAATGGCTTCTCTAACTGGCAATAGAAAGACCAAGATAGTTACCCAGACTGTGGAGATATGGAAGATTTCTGAAGAGTCTAATGTGAAGAAGTGTCTACCACACAAATAAAATCTAATAATTACCAGGCTAAATTGTCCCTTGTGCTCGAGATCGTATTCCTCCAAAACACTTTCAGAAGTGAGACAGGGCTTTATGGAACAACCATGGTTGCAGGGTAAATATAATATTATGTTAACAATTTCCTGCCTTTATTTAGTCTTTATCATGTATCAGGCATTTTACCAAGTACTTTGTATGTTTTATTTTATTTTATTTGCATAATAACATTATATGGATTTATTATTTTTATCTTTATTTCATCTGGGAAAACCTAGCCTTAGAAAGATTAAGTAAATTATCTAAGTTTTATAAATGGTGAGGCTTGTTTTTAATGGAAAGATACAACTAGTAAGCAAAACAATGCCGAATGCTCATGGGAAGTGGTATATGTTTGTGTGTGTATACGTCAAGTGCATATGTGGTGTGTTTGGTGTATGAGAATGTGTGTGATTGTGGTATGTGAATATATGTGTTGAATGTATGCGTATATGTGGTATGTGAGGGGGTGTGGATTTGACATTGGAGTCAGGAATTGAGTGAGGACAAAGAAGAATCTCTCATCATCTCTAAGGAATATTTAAGGAGGTTAGGTTGGTATGCTGCATCCCTATTGGGGTGTGTGTGCTTAAAACTACTTGCTATGTATTTGAGGAAATATGTCAGTATCTATGGGACTCTCAGATGAATTGTGATTTGAAAAGTAAGCTTATCTGATTTTGTATTGCACAGGTCTTTTCCCTTGTCTTCACACTCACCACTCCGAAATGGCAAACGCATATCACCTGCAAATCTAGCTATACAAGACCACAAACCAAATGACTCAGTTCTCCAAAGGCCTAGTGAGGAACTACCTCATAACCGGACCAAGAATCACCACATTAAAATGAAGCAGATTCAGAAATCATTTATGGACCCAGAGAACGAACTTAATTATGTACCTAAAGACCCACCTTGTGCTTACATATGGATTGTGTAATATGTAGATTTAGTTGGCAATTTCTACTGGTTGGGTTTGAATGATTCAAAGCGAGAAGACAAGGCTTTAGAGCTTACGAAAAATTTTGTTTCAAAAAGCCTAAGTGTTTTAGAAAGAGATAGGCTCCTGATTGCAAAATCATTCCCTCAAAACAGTCATATTTTGGTAATTTAATACGTGTAGTTTTCTGACGGAGGCAATTTTTTTTCCAGCCAGCTTCAAATATTCCAGTCGTGGGAAAACTTGCACTTCTGTTTTTTGGTATATACCCTTTTCCAGATGGAAACGTTTGTTTGACAATTAAACCCACAGAAACAAATGCAAATATTAAACTTCAAAATAAAAGAGGAGAAATGTATTTCACAATTTGACTCTCCCTGACCTTGGGAAATGTCTGCCAGTTGGCAGCAGCTGCTTCGTAGAATGTGCTGTTGGCCCCAGCCAGTGCCTTTCTAAGAACTCAAATGGAAGCAGGGCTCCCCAGTGGGAAAGGGGCTGCCCAGGTTAAACGCTGTGTTTTCAGTTCCCTCACACCTGCTACTGGACTCAGGGAGGAGGTTTGAAAACACAGAGCGATCCAGTGGGTGAGATCTTAGGTCAGGGCTACAAAAACATGCACTGTTTGTTTGTATTGCAACAACAGAAAAATGGCCTTTTCCTCTCTGAGGAGCAGTGATAAGCATCCTCTGAAGGCATTTGCTGGGCTCTAAATGAAATTAATCTTTCTATCTTAAGTCGTAAAAAGCCTCTAATCTTCATTGTTAACATAGGAGTTCACACCCCGTTTCCTTAATACCATCCCTTCTTTTTCCAAAGCCGTTTCTTTTTCCTTCTAGCCCCAACAAACCCTAAGAGGATGAAGACACAAAAACAGCACAAACGCAAGTACATACACGCCCCTCACTTCACTGTGATGACAGTATTTTCAGTAATTACCATTAAACTAAAAAACGGATTTTCTAAAACAAGGCAGAGACATGTAAAACAATACTTGCATTTCTTACACATCCCATGTTTTTAATGTAACAATACACTCGATCCTATGAAAATAGTTCAATGAATTTACTCATTTACTACAATACATATTTTTTAAGTGTGACAGACTTGATCACTCTGTGTTAGAATAGTGGCAATTCAGCTTTGTAACGTATAAATAAATGAGTACAGATTTGTTAACTCCCAGAAGAAAGATACTTCTTGTAAGAAATAGATTCGATACCAGGTTTAACTGTTGCTGTGACAATTCGTTTGGGATTTGCTTATTACATCGACCTTCCTAAAAGATTCAACTTATGTGGCAAGTAAAGCCTTTGGGGGGTACTTAATCCTCTTGGGAAGGAATAGATAATAACTCGTAGTCACCACAGTACTACGAAAAGAGGAAATAGAAGCAGTGGCTCTCCGATAGAACTTTAGTGAGTTCTTTTTGGTTTTTCCATATTTTGTGTAGGCTCATGTTTAACTTAAAATTCACTAAGGGAATAGAAATACTTGAAGAGGCATTTCTATCATTGACTCTAACAACATTTAAAAAAAAGAAAAGCTGTTTGAAGTCACTCTTGTTCCCATTTTCCCAGATACTTCAGGAATTTTTTTTTCTTAAAACAATTATCACTGATGGAAATAACACTGTCACTATCAGATTTTATCTAGCATATATCGAGAATCTGAGCTCCACATGTGGTGATCAAGTACTTGAAATGTGGCTAGTTCAAATCAAAATGCTGCAAATGTAAAATGCACATCGGATTTCAGACAGTACCAAAACTGTACATTATCTCATACATAATTTTAATACTGATTACATGTTGAATGATAATATCTGGGATATAATGGGTTAAATAAAATTTATTAAAATGAATTTCACTTGTTTCATTTTATTTTTTAAAATGTTGCTATTAGAAAATTTAAAACTACATATGTGACTCACATTCTATTTCTATTGGGAAGTGCTGCTGTAGGTGATTCATTTTATTTTCCACAACAGGTGGCTAGCTATGAGGTTATATTTTGAGAAAGAGGGATTAAAATTTTCTTTTCTCAAGAAATACAACTTTATTATTTTTTTTTAAATTTTATTTTGAAATAAATTGAAACTTACAGGAACAGTTGCAAAAACAATACAAACCCCATACACAGAACTCCAGCATACCCTGACCCCCCTCCCCCGATACCCCTATCCACCAACTTTAACATCCTGTCACATCACCATTTCTTTCTTTCCCTCCCTCCCCCCCTCCCTATCTATCATCCATCATCTATTGCTCTGTCTTCTGAACATATGAGAGCAAGCTGCACACATCCTTGAACAAACAGTATAATTCACATATACAAGAAATGCAACTTTAAATTCATGGTTAGGTGTACTATGTTACCTTTTTTTCCATATAAAGTATCTGACAGTTATTCAGAATGAAAAATGTAAATTTAATAATAACTTATCTTTTTAAATGTATATTAAATATTTCTTCATATTGTGTGTATGCCTCTATTTCCAATAAAAGTATTAGCTACTACCTCTATTGTCAGATTAAGGTTTTGCTAAAAAATATCTACCCATCTTATTGTTGCCAATTGATTTAGCTTCTTCCTGCCTTGACACAACTCTTCTATTCTTAGATTCTTGGATATTCTTTCATCCTGTAAGAGTTTGAGTTTTAACAACTAATTTTTGAATATCAACTATATAGAAAGCAGCCTACTGCGTCCTGCAAAGTACATAAGCAGCCAGTACTGTCTGTCAGTCAATCAACAATGTCCAGGAAGTGCTTCCTTTATCCTTGTCTCTCCATTGATGCTCTTAAAGTAGAATGAGAGGCTTCTTTCTTATTCCCAAGGAACTGATAATTTTTCAGTTGAACAGACAAATGACTTGCGAGGAACATGAGTGAAATAACATATGGTAGGAAGACTGCACATTAAAATCAACATTTCTTGCTTTTCCTGAAAAATGCCAGCCCTGGCCTTCACTATTACATTGATAACCATTGTCTGGAGTTAGGCAGCTAGTGCTTATGGTAGGTGGGCAGAAGACTTACAATGTGCTACTTTACATTATTTGAATGACTCATGCAGGTATTTGAGTTTTCAACTCCTGGTCTAGGTAATTATTATTGCCCCTTTCAATGTCCAGCTTCTTGAGTTACTTGAGATTATATTCTTTACATAGTAACTCAGAAGTCTTCCTCTTGGGACGGCACTGCCAATGCTCCATTATTCTACAAATTCCTCCTGGGGATAAAAGCCTATAGATGTTCCTTTCTGCCACTAGTGTTGGGAAAAATTTACTAAGTGGCAAATCATAAAGCATTATGGAAAATCATTTATCTGTATGAACATTTCATGATAGTAAAAGTAACTTAGTATTTGATAAATCTGGTTTCCATTGCTAGCATTAGATGCTTTCGGGGATAAATAAATACTGGTGTGGAATTATTAGTAATGCTCCACGTACATTTATGGTATCTGACAAGTGGAAAAGGATCATTTGTTTAGTAAAATATTGTGATTTTATTGTTTACTAACCTATACATAACTGAGTGGTAAGATGCTACGATGGAAGAGTGAATTGCCAATTTTTCCCAATATGTTGCTAGATATCAAAAAATGTATTTATTATATAAAATTCCCTATTGGAAATTACAATAATGTTGCTCTTATTAGGCATCTTTAAGGAAAGCATATATTAGTGGTTTGTGGTATTATGATCTTTAAATAATAATAGGTGATAGAATTCTATCTTGCAAATCATCTGCCCCATAATCATGATTTGGTAATAACAGTGCTCTTCCTGATGTTTTGAAGTCTCTCTTTGGAAGGTATGTTCTTCCATTTTTATAGATAGTGTTATTTTAAATAAAATAATACAGTTTCAATCTAACTTTTAAAAACATGTGTTGTATCAAAATATGAAGTACACCAAAGTACAAAGCATTTGTATTAAAGCTCCAAAATTTGAACAAAATATAATTAAAAATTGAAATTCATGACCCAACTATACACTGTTTACAAGAGACTCACCTTCAATTCAAATATATAAGCAGATTGAAAGTTAAAGGATAGAAAAAATATATACTATTCTAGTAGTAATCAAAAGGGAACAGGGATAGATACACTAATATCAGATAAAATAGACTTTAAATTAAAAAAAAACTGTTACAAGGGACAAAGAAAGCCATTATATATGACAAATGGGGTCAATTCAACAAGAAGATATAACAATTTTAAATATATATGCACCTAACAGCAGTGTCACAAAATACACGAAGCAAATATTGGCAGATTTGAAGGGAGAAATAGATGGTTCTATATTAATAGGGTACTTTATTGCTTGACTTTCAATAATGGATAGAACACCTAGAAGAATATCAATAAGTAAATAGAAAACTAGAATGATACTCTAAACCAACCAGACCCAATAGACATAGATACTAGAATACTTCATCCAATAGTAGCAGAATTCTTCTCTAATGCACATGGATCATTCTCCAGAATAAACCATAGGTTAGGTCACAAAACAAGTCTCAGTAAATTAAAAAATATTGAAATCATATGATGTATCTTCTCAAACCACAGCAGAATGAAAACAGAAATCAATTAGAGAAGGAGAAAAGAAAGATTCACAAATATGTGGAAATTAAACAATGTTCTCGTAAACAACCAATGGGTTAAAGAAGAACCACAAGGGAAATTAGGAAATATATTGAAGAGAATTAAAATGAAAATACAATATACCCAAACCTATGGAATGCAGCAACAGCAGTGCAGAGAGGAAGATTTATAACTTTAAATGCTTACATTAAAATGAAGAAAGATCTCAAATTAGAGACCTAACCTCAAAACTGTATGATAGGAAAAAGAGAACAAAGTAAACACAAAGTGAGCAGAAAGAAGGACATGACAAAGATTAAAGTGGAGATAAATGAAAAAGAATAAAAAAAAATAGAATCAACAAAACCAAAAATTACTTCTTTGAATCGATCAATAAAATCGACAAACCTTTAGCTGGACTGACAAAGAGAAAAAGAGAGAGGGTACAAATAACTAAAATCAGAAATGAAAAGGGGGATATTGCTACTAACCATGAAGAAATAAAAAAAAAGGACTATAAGAAAATACTATAAATAACTGTCCAACAATGAATTAGATAACTTAGATGAAATGGAAAGATTCCTAGAAACATAGAAACTACCTGCACTGACTCAAGAAGAAATAGAAGATCTTAACAAACCAATAACTGGTAAAGAGATTGAATCAGTATCCAAAAAATTCCCAAAAAGAAAAGCCTAGGACCAGAGGCTTCACAGGAGAATTTTACAAAACATTCCAAGGAGATCCTGCTCAAACTTTTCTAGAAGATTGAACAGGAGGGAACAGTTCCTAATCATTCTATGAGGCCAGCAGCCATCCTGATACCAAAGCCAGATAAAGACACCAAAAGAAAAGAAAATTACAGACCAGTATCACTCATGAATATAGATGTGAAAATCCTCAACAAAATACTAGCAAACCAAGTCCAATAGCACATTAAAAGAATTATACACCACAATCAAATAGGGCTTTTCCCTGTAAGCAAGGGTGGTACATGAGAAAATCAATTAACGTAATACACCACATTATCAGAGCAAAGGGAAAAACCCACATGACCATCTTAATTGATGGAGAAAAGGCATTTGACACAATCCACCAGCCTTTCTTGATAAAGACATAGACAGAAATAACAATATGAGAAAACTTCCTCAACTTCGTAAAGGGCATATATGAAAAACCCACAGCTAACATCATACTTGACAGTGAAAGGTGGAAAGCTTTCCCTCTAAGATCAGGAACAAGACAAGGATGCCCACAGTCACCACTGTTTTTCAGCATTGTACTGAGAGTTCTAGTTGGAGCAATTAGGCAAGAAAAAGAAATAAAAGGTATCCAAACTGGAAACGAAAAAGTAAAACTTTCACTATTTCCAGATGACATGATCCTATATAAAGAAAATCCTTCAAAACCCCACACAAATTTTCTAGAGCTAATAAATGAATACAGCACAGTGGTGGAGTACACAATTAAACCCCCCAAATCAGTAGTACTATACCATAGTAATGAACAATTGGAAGATGAAATCAAGGAGAAAATTCCATTTACAATAGCAACCCAAGTTCCCATCAACTGATAAACAAAATATTGTATGCACATACAATTGAATATTATTCAGCCATTAAAGGGAATGAAGTTCTGATAGGTGCAGCGACATGGATGAACCTTGAAGACATCATTTTGAGTGAAATAAGACAGGCACAAAAGGACAAAGATTGTATGATTTTATTGATATGAAATAATTGGAATAAGCAAGTTCATAGAGCCAGAAACTATAAAATAGGTTACCAGAGACTGGGTGGGAATAGGGAATATGAAGTAAATGATTTAATTGTACAGACTTTCTATTTGGGATGATGAAAAAGTTTTGGTAACGGATGGTGGTGATGGTAGCACAACATTGTGAGAGTAGTTACCTCTGGAATATATGAGTGTGGTTAGAATGGAGATATTTGGGGTTGTATATCTGCTAACGGAATAAAAATTTTTTAAAAAACAGAAAATCCATAGGACTGTACAGACAAATGGAGAATCCAAGGGAGAATGATGGACTATTGTTAATAGAACAATCATGAAAATGTTCAACAGTTGTAACAACTGTGCCACACTAATGCAAGATATTAATAATAGAGTGGTATATAGAAATTATCTATTTCATGCACAGCTTTTCTGTAAACATACAACTTCCCTAATTAAAAATAAATGATAGGAGAGGAAAGAAGGATAATAGTAATTTTAGAAATGAATTATTACAAGAAAAAATTTAAAATCTCAATTACATTAACTGAACAATTATAATAAAAATATTAGATTGAAATTATGTCATTTAAAAAATAGTAAACTATTTTTTTACCATGTAGACAGAGTACTTTAAACAGCTCAATATAAAATTAGAAAACACTTTTTAGAATTTTTTACCTTCAAACACCAAATTGACTTCATATTGGTAACTTCAAAATGGAGTCTAATTAAGCATTATGGATAGAGAAAGTGACCCTCTACACAGATGAGAACAATCTTTGTCTAAGAGATTGGGCATGATCAGGCAGGTATGAAGAAACTGAATTCTTGTTTGTGTTGTTTCTGTGTATTCATTTGCCAATTCTTCATAGACAAGGTCTAACAAAGAAATTATCTACCGATATTTATTGATCTCACCCTATACAATGAGCAGCAAACAGTCTCTATTATGTGGAGGTACAGTGAATTCAACAACATAGCTCCTACCTTCAAGAAATATAAATATGTTTTGGAATTCAAGTTGTAAATAGATAATAGACAGTATTGGATAATATGTTATTAAGGTCTGTAGGAATCTAACAAACAGGGAAAGTCCTGACACTGGAATAGCTTAGGAAAGCTTCAAGGCTGAGGCAGGACTTGAGCTGGATTGTAGTGCTGGTACATGAAAGAAGTGGTAAGAAACACCAGGAAACTGTAGACAGAAATTCCTTTTCACCTAACATTTTAACATTCTCTGCTTCTCTTTAAAAGTATGGCAAATTATGTGTTAGAGTTTTGAATCTACTTCTTCATTTGTGAAAAGGAGATAATAATGCTATACTTTATTATTTCCCCTACAAATCCTTAGAATACAGCAAGATAACATAGTTCCAACCCAATTCCTTCAGAAGTGAGGAAACTAAAGCCTGAAGACGTGAAGTGATGTGTCCAAGCTTACTCAGATGGTTTCAGCTGTCCATAAAGAAAATAAATTGGCAGCTACTCTCCTGGTTGGATTGCTTAACTGACAGATGAGCGTATTTTCAGAGCACTAACATAGCATGGCCTCAGAAATATCTGGGGAGAAGTAGGGAATACTTTTATATTGACAATAAAAATATTATCAAAAGAATAATCAAAACTTTGGTGGATATCCTTATTTTACAGTTCAGCATTGTTTTTACTTTACATTTATATATATGGGGAAGCCACCATGATCTTTTCAGGGCCTATGGTCTCTTGTAAATCTTCATTAGACCCTTTTATTTGAAACCTAGTTTAGTCTTTACATTGAAGGCCATCTTTATATTTTCACTAGATTCTGGCACCTGTGTGACAGTATCAGGCCTAGCTTCTTGAGTCCTGTTCTGAGTGTATGCTCTCTTTCCCTGATGAATATCCATATCTCAGAACACATTTAATTTCCTTGCATAAGGTATGGGTGTGGACAGAGCTGAACATGAGGAAGGATGGAATTAGGCAATGGCCATGCATGACTGTTCTCCAGCTACACCTCTATGTTTTGCCCTCCCTGTAACATCCTAAAGGAGCAGATTCTTGGGGACTCATTGAAAAGAGGCAGCACACAGATAAGCAAATGAAGCAGCTCTTCCACCATAAACACACATGCTCAATGTGTTACAAAGCATGTCTATTAAGTAGGCTCCTCAATATCATAGGGACCATGGGCTTGTTCTGATCCATACAGAAGACCATATTACAAAAGGGTGCATTTTAATGGATATACAGTTGCATAGGAGTTGTCCAACTAGCAAAATTACAGGGAATTTCATTATTCACTCACTTGAATGCTGCATTATACTCAATTAAAGGGATAACTTTTATCTGTGTTCCAGTTTGCTAGAGCTGCCATTATGCAAAATACCAAAAATGGATTGGCTTTTTATAAAGAGGATTTAGTAGGTTACAAATTTACCATTTTAAGGCCATAAAAGTATCCAAACTAAAGCATCAACAACAGGATACCTTCACTGAAGAAAGGCCAATGTCATCTGAAACACCTCTATCAGCTGGGAAGGCATGTGGCTCATATCAGCTGCTCCTTTGATCCTGGGTTCTGGTTTCAAAATGGCTTTCTCCAAAATGTCTCTGGGCTTCTGTCTCTCTTAGCTTCTCTCAGCTCTTTGCTTGGTTCTTCCGGGTTGTTTCTCTCTAAACATCTGGGAGTCCTCTCAGCTTCTCCAGGGCAAATTCTGGGCTTCGTCTCTTAGCTTAGCATTTCCAAAGGTCCTTCTGCCTGCATCTCCAAGCACCTCAGTCTGTGTCAGCTCTTAGTTTCTCCTGGGAGCAAACATATCTTCTTTCTCTCCAAAATGCCTCTCTCAGCTTTTCTGAGCTCCTTCTCTCCTTGAGCTCTCTTAAAGGACTCCAGTGAACTAATCATTGGATGGGTGGGGTCACATCTTCATGGAATAATTTAATCAAAAGGGTCTACCCAAGAAGATTCAATTAAAAGATCATGGCTCTTCTGGGGGCCCATAACAGTTTCAAACTGGGCACAATCTGTATCTTTAATTCATCAAAGGCTGGCAGCACATTTAGCCAGTAGAATGAGAAATAGCACTGGACATTTGAAATCCATACCTTTGCCATCACCTGGAAAGGTTCTTGTAATATTAATAACAAAAAAATAAAATAAAGCCTGAATGCTTCACCAGCAGTATTTTTTTAACCAACTATGGAAATGTGTATATTGACTATGGCAAATCCATTAGGCCATACATTTTAATATCTTGTGATGAGGATGGTTTTCTACAATTTCTTACTATTAAGTCATTTATATCTGATACTGAGTTGTATAACTCTTTTGAGATTTCTGCTAATCTCAGTGCCAAGCCTCTTGTGGATACTCTAAATGGGCATGAGTTGATGAGGATGATATAACATTAATTTGGCAGTGCCATGAGGAGAATACAGGGTCAGAGCTTTATGACAAGGAAAAACATTACAGCATATATTTTCCAGACTTGACTAAGAGTTTCTGCTTAGATTTGACTTTTTCTTTGCACCACAATGAATACAATTAAAACAAAACCCACAATGAGTACAATTTATTTGTGTCTTGCTTTTTAAAATTTATTTATGACACATATTTATCTTCCCCAAAAATTTGGGGGATGTATTGTCCCACGGTAGAGATGTGGCTGGCAACATTTTTGGAGATTATACTTGCATTCTCTCCTCTACCTGCAGTGATGCTTAATGAATCGGGGGGATGTCAGCAGAATCCCCCACAGTCCTGTTGCAGTTAGGCTTCTCATAATTTGTTTATGTTGTGTATTTTATCAGAAACACATGGAGGAAATAGGTTTTCTGCCTGCATTTATGAACTTGATTTCTCTGTTGATAGTTGATGAATATTAGTCATTGAGTGACAGATTTTGTTGTATGTGTTTTCATTCATTGCTCTGGAGAGTGGTTGTTCTATCTTGAATATGCCAGCTGTCTCTGGGGACTACTTCAAATATGAGAGGCTTTTTCTCAAAGGGTAATGTTTGTCTCCATAAAATGGAAGTCAAGTTCTGTTTTTCCCTTCATTATGTAAATTAAATATTATTATGGAGAAACATTTCCTTTTCAAATTATTTCTCTCATATAAGGGTCACTTAGTTCAATGATTTTTTGTGCTCTTTTTTCCTGAACAAGAGATGCATAGCCTAAAGGAGTCTGACTTGGGTTTAATGGATTTAGATGGTAAGCACTGTATAGCACATAGAATCTTCTACAACACATAAAAAGACCTTTATATCAATAAAGACTATAAAATAGAATCTGAAATTCCTATAAATTCCTCATGCTTGATATTTGCTTCTGCAGATAGGAAGTATATACCTTGTTGAGAGGAAATATGAAACATACTGAATCTGGGCAAAGATAATTGTTTCTGGTGATTAACAAAAACATTCTCATTTTTTTTCCCTGCAATGAGAGATAGCAGTGAATCCTAAATCAAGGGTAGCTGATACTGAAATTAATGGATATTTCAATCTAAGTGAGAAATACAGTTTGAAGAAAGGATCCCATCTTCTGATATAAAGTACAGTTGGTAAAGAGATGAAATAGTAAGTTTCACATGACATGGCTGAGACTGCTGAGATTAGGATACATTAGCAGGAAGAAAACCAGAGCTGGCTCAAGTATGAGAGATTAGTGAAAGTGGGATGGCTTAAAAAACAGACAGATTTATGTTGGAGTCTTTAACAGGCCTCTGCAAAAATTTAGTTCTATAATCAGAGGGTGAAAGTATAATCTCCAGATTCTGGCTATCTGACTACCTAAAACAACTGGGAACTAATCCAGGCTGCACAGAAAAGCTAACCAATGAGAACCTGGCCAAAGGAGGATGAAAGACAATGAGCTACTTTGGAATATGATTCCATGAAAATGAAGGCCTGCTACACAGGAAAAATCTTGACAGGATTTGCATATTAAAAAAAGCACCCTGGACACAAAACCCTTTCTCCCAAAGACAAAGTAGTGAAAAGAGAATGCATGTGGTTTAGAGAGCCTCCTGCTCAGTACTCCAGAGAGAAGGAAAAATAAATCAACCCTGCCTTGTAGTGCTATCCATATTCAGAAAGGAGGTATATGTCCATTGATAAGAGCTCCAACATCCAAACCACTACTTGGACTTCTTACTTCCAATTAGAAGGCCAGGATGGGTTGTTTGGACATCTTTTTCCTGAATATGACACCACCCTTCTCAGGTCAGCCAACCCATTGTTGAACCACATGATCTAAGAAGTGACAACTTCCCTTCCTGCCTCCTCAGGGCCACACTGGGTGAACTTATCCCTTTCCAACAAAATAGTGTTCTATGCCTTACCAGGAGCTGAGATTAATCCTGCCAAATGGAGTCAATTGTGTCTTGTGTCTTTTGGTTTGTTTTTTCAGAGTTCAAATTTTGGAGATCATTTTTGTTAAGATATTCCAATTCATTTTGGAAATGACAAAAAAGGAGAGCAACGGTGACCATGTGTTTCAATAGGCTAAATGTACAAGTATTTGCTGAGATAAAAGAGATAAGCACAACATAATCAAAACATATTAATAGCTTTCTCAAGACCTCCTGCCGTCAGTGATATTCCCCTAGAGGAAACTTCCTTAGCCAGAATGAGGGGCTCCACTGGAGTCTCCAGCATTGGAATGCAGCCAAGAAAGCCTTCATGATGATCAGCTGGTTGATTTCATGTTGTGAAACCTGGAGAATTCCTCTTATACCATTTGAGCAATTAAGAAAATCCTACAGCACCAGAAGGGCACATAAAGGCAGAAAGACAATAATTATCCTCAGTTATAAAAACCAACATTTATTGAGAAGTTTTTATGGGTCAAACACTGTGCTAGACACTTTATAAACAGTACCTTCTTTTATTGTCTCAACAGCCTTTTAAGTAAGTATCAGTATCACCTATTTTTATATGGGAACACTGAAGTTCAGAAAGGTTAAACAACTATTAAAATTCAGAACCAGGTATCATACTCAAGACTGTCTCCTGAGAAAGAGACCTCAACATTTACTTGTTGACTCTCTTATAAACCATAGAGAGACCTGATTTCATAAAACTTGAACAATGTCTAAATGTCTAAAGCATCACAAATAATGAAAATAACAGTAGTTATCACTAACTTTGTACCAACTATTTACCAGGCATATGGCTTGGTATTTATATCACAACATGCGTTTATGAGCCCCATTTTATGTATGATAAAACTGAATCTTTTTGAGCCCAAGTGACTTGTCCAGTGTCACAGCCAGGGAATGCTGAACTCAGAATTGAAACCCAAGTTTGCCTAACTCCAGAACCTAGTTTCTACTGCAATATTTTGCAAAGAATCATCCTGGAAAATGTCTGCTTCATGCGTAACAAATAAATGTTTTGTTTATAACTTTTGTATACAAAAACCAAACTGCAATAATAAAAAGTTGAAGATAGGAAAATGCACAGAATGTTCAGAATGCAACAAAAGTTAGCAAGAAAAAGAATTCAAATTGTAAATAAAGAAATTTTTAAAATCATTATAGAGATCAGAAGAAATGAAAACAAAGGCCAATAATGAGATAACATTTAGAGATAATAATTGAGCCAGCGTTAATTTTTTTTTCTATTTATAAGTATCCAGTGAGAGTGAACGTGTGAGCAAGTATGTTTCTGTACAATATTCATTGGAGAGGCATGAATTTTTAAAGAGGCAAATGTGGAAATATTAGTATGAAGCCCTAAAAAAGGTTATTGAATTTGGTTCCGTAATTCCACTATTATATTTGTTAGATTTAATCTTAGATTCAACAAAGATTTGATAAAATATTAGTTGTTTCATCCTTTATAATGATGAAAAATTGGAAACAAAGTAAATGTCTAGCAATAGGGATTGCTTACATAAATTAGGGTGCATTTATAAAATGGATGCCATGCAGATTTTACAATTGATAGTGCAGATGTAAATGGACTGATAGAAAATATAGTCACAATATAATAAATTAGAAAGTAATGATACTGAGACAGTATGTGCACCAATGCTACATTAAAATTTTTTTGTCAAAGTAAGTATGCTAATAGAGATATTCTGAATATACAGATGCTGAAATAATATTTTTTTGAGTAGCAGATTTCTGGATAATTTTTTTTTACTTCTCTGAATTTTTAATTTTTCTGGTTTTAGTGCTTAATTGTAAAATAAGCTAAGCAACCCAGGTGTCCATCAAAGGATGAATGGATAAACAAAATTTGGTGTATACATACAGTGAAATATTATTCAGCCATAAAAAGGAATGAAGCCCTGATACATGTGATATAACTAAGACACAAAAGGACAGATATAGTATGATTTCATTTATATGAAATAACTAGAATATGCAATCTCATAGAAGAAGTTTATAGGTTACCAAGGTCAGGGTTGGGGGAAATGAAGGGGAGTCAATGCCTGATTGGTACAGAGCCTCTGTTTGGGATGATGGAAGGGTTTTGGTAATGGATAGTGGTGATCAATTATATCATCTGATTACCTTGTGAATGTAACTGATGCCACTGAATAGTATGCTTGAAGGAAGCTAAAATGGGATTGCTATGTTGTGTATATTTTACAACAATAAAAAATAAGATAATATAAAAAGCTAAAAAAAAAAAGAGTCTAGTACACACACACACATATACAGAGAAAATCCAAATTTAGTAAGGGACGTAAATTGTCCACACAGTTTTTCAGAAGAAAAAAAATCTTTCTGAATTTCAAGAAGATATACTATCAGGAAAAATAGCCCTAGATAATACAATCTAATCAAGATTTGATATAAACTTACATAAATAATGATGGGCACCAAAATGTCATGCTTATCATGTTTATCAATTCATAAGAAGACTAAGAAGATTAAAGGATAGTCCTTTATTTATTAAAAGGAGAAACCAACATGGAGATGTGAAACAAAACATAGACAAAAGCTGAGTGGGTCAAATTCTTCCTTATTTTGATAATCAATCATGTTCAAGTTTTCTAAAGTATAGACTACCTGATTATCACATTGTTCACCAACAATGGATTGATTTATTTAATCAACTTATAATACTTGCAGTGCCAATTAAAAATAATTGGATACTTAGTCCCAAAATGAATTTTCTTTTAACTTTTAGAAAAGTAGTATTATTACTGGTAATTTAAGTTCATTCAAAAAAGCTTCTGATGCAATTTTATTAAGTGTATCCTCATATGGGACTTTTTGATCATATACTGCAATTTTAAATTACTTGGCTTGGTAGTCTCAGAATAATTTTTCACAGTACCTCAGATTTTAATCAGTATTTTCATAGGATAATACAAGAATAAAATTTTAGTGTTCATTTTTTTAAAAAATTTACATATACACAAAAGGGCAACTAGGCTGAAGACAATTGGTGCCTGCTTTCTGAAACCTGCCCACAGCTTAACATCTATTTGTTTGTTCTACCTATTTATCTATAATGTCTATCATACAGCTAACATTTATGGAGTGTCAGGAATAGAAAAATGGATATATGTACTACCTATCAATTGGGAATACAAATAATTACATATAAAACATTCATTTTTGAAATTTTATTCTATGAACAAATTAAAAAGCCTCTTAACTGAAGAATGTAATCAATTTTCTTTCAAAAGAATCTCTAATTTCTACCTTACTAAAAGTATTAGAAATTTAACATACATATATTCCATTGATTTATAAGTGTTATAAGCAATGGTTAATTAGATTTATCAAATCAGGAAACATGTATTTTTCTTTTACTATGCCTGCCTTTCCTTATCGTACATTTAAGAATCATTTCATAGATATTAACATACATCCGAGAAGGCATGTTCTGTGTATTACTGGGCTTGAATAAAAACCATTAATTCCTTTAAATAAGTAAAATATAAAAATAGAAGAATGACCTTACGGAGAAGACCTTGTCCTTAATCATGAATGAAAATTCCTGTCCGGGAGCTCTTAACAAAAGGCCGGAGAAACTATTATCAGCTTTCTAACCTTCAGTTTCTCTCATCCTATGTATTTAGGCACAAAAACAGTTGGTCTTCAGTGGCCTCACATTTTTGATGTTATGTCTCATTCAGCACAATAATAAAACCAAAGCTGTTTTTCCGTAGCCAACTATCTGCTTGAGTTGGGACCCTTGAAACTCATGAATGATCTGTTCCTCTTCTGACATTTATTGTTAGAGAGACGGTGCCCTCTTTTCACCATTGCTGAAAAGTGCTGTGTCTGCAGGCAGTGTTTGGGGAGGACAGTCTGTGCTTTCCTCTCCAGCTGAAAACAGGCAGAGGAAAGGAGCACGTCTTCCTGCAGCCCCAAGTTGCCCTCCTGGTGGGAGGCTCTCTGCAGCTGCAGGGCCGACCACCTGGGCCGGCGGGCCGCTTTAATAGCTGGATATCCTGTTCTGGTTTTCGGCTGCTGAGCTGTCCAGGATGATCGCCTGGGAAGTGAATTGTGACTTTCCAGGGTTTTAAGCTTGCCAAGATTAGTTAGGAAAACACCGTTCAGGGTTATACAAATTCCAAATCTTCTGGCACTCTTGTTGCCTGAAATTTGAGAGAAGGAGAGTATCTGTGGGAGTTGTGAATTTAAGTGTGTTCTAAAGCAAGGCTTTTTGTGGAAAATACATGAATTATCAGAGAATAATTTTTATATGCAAGCCAAGGCACCGTTTTGAAAACTTATAAACAGGTGAGATTAACTATTTCTGTGCCGTGTGGATGAGTATGTGGAAATTTTCCTCAAAAGCATTATGTGAATGTTAAAAGACATCTTTGAGACTCAAATTTTAGAGGAATGTTCTTAATTCTGAACTGTCTTTATGTTCCAGAAAAATATTATATTGAGGGGGAAGTATATGCCTCCTCATACACAATTCTAATGCTGCACACCGAGGTTCTACTATGGAATACATTCATGTGACAATTGGTTCATCAAGACCCTCAGATCTCACAATTTCAAAAAGTCTGCTTCAACCCAAATGTCCATCAATAGATGAGCAACAACAAAATGTGGAACATTATTCAGCTGTACAGAGGAATGGAGTTCTGATACATGACATCATGTTGAGTGAAATAAGCCAGACAAAAAGAACAAATACTGTATGATCTCACTAACATGAAATAATTCAAATAAGCAAACTCAGAGTCAGAAACTAGAATACAGTTTACTAGGTGCTGGAGTTGGGGTAGGGAATGGCAAGTTAATGCTTAATTGGTAGAATTTCTGTATGGGCTGATGGAAAAGTTGTAATAGCTAGTGGTGACTATAGCACAACATTTTAAGTGTAATTTACACCACTGAATTATATATTTGAATATGCTTAAAAGGGGAAATTTCAGGTTGTATATGTTACGAGAATAAAAATTTTAAAAACATATAGTACTGTACCACATAGTAAACCCTAATGTAAACTATGGACTATGGTTAATAGCATAATTTTTAAAATATTGTTTCCTCAATTGTAACAGTTACCACAGTAATGAAAAGTGTTAATAATAGGGAAAGAGGCATGTGTGTGTGTTGGGGGTGAGTGGGTATGGGAAAGTCTCTATTTTCTGCATGATTTTTCTGTAAACCTACAGCTTCTCTAATAACAAAAAATAAGGAAAAAAGGAAAAGAAAAAATAAAACAAAGCAAAAAGTCTGCTTCAGCCTCACTAGAAACAGATAAATTCATGAATCTGTTACATAAAGAGTTCAAATGTGACCAAATTCTCTTCCCTTTATATTGACTACAGATAGCCCTGGTTATAGTTGCCTTTTAGGTAAGCTGTCCTCTTCAAAAATCAATGTTTTGTTTCAGATCATGTTTTGAGGTCCTGGGATTTTTCATTTAATATGGCCAAGTTTCCTTTCTGCTTTAAAATGAAGGATTTTTCTTTCATTTCTCCCCTCCTCTCCCCTCCTCCCCTCTCCCCCTCCTTTTCTCTTTTCTTTTCCCTTCCCCTCCTCCCTCCCTTCCTTGCTTCCTTCTTCCCTTTCTTTTTTCATAGTTTAGGAAGTGTCATTAGTGTATCTTGAAACAATAGTATCAGTGCAATTAAAAGACTAACAGTTATTCCAGAAAAGGGAATGAAATCACTCTCTCCATCTTAAAGATGTCGATATGCAATTGAACCTGGATCTGTTAGAGAAAATGAGTATTTTATTTTATCATAAAGTTAAATCATTGAGGAAGATGTCAGATCATACACTAGGCAGAAAATTTAGCATTGAATAGTGTTTTTTGCTTTTTAAAGTAATTGCAAGGTGTCTTGGGAGTGAGAGATGGAAGGAAAGTAAAAGTATCACTGGGCAACTCCACCACCGCAACCACCACACACCCCTGAGATACAGGTTACACGTCTGTGCATAGCAATTTCAAAGGGATGCTCTAGGAGAATTTTTACAGGAGGATTTTCTTCCCTTCTAGATTACCACTCCACTTTTTGCTGTGCCAAATCAGAATCCGAATGACTCATATTCTGAGATGTATATAAAATATCAAACACATCAAGAAACCAAGGATTCACCAAAGGCTGGTATTAATTTGGAAGTCTGTATTTTTACATGTGAGTCACATAACTACATCTTTATCTCAACCTTAACAGTTCACTTTGCCAGTTCTGGAACCATAAAATATGAGAACCAAAATTAAATTAGTGAACAAAAAGTTTAACCTTTTGCTTTATAGATGAGGAAGATTAGGATCAAAGAGAACAATGACTTATTCACTACCACCAAACTTCATAAACTTAATTCTAGGACTAGAATACCGGCTTTCAATGTTCTTGAACTAAACTTACAATTCTAATATAAAAGACTAAAAATGCAAGCATTTTAAAAAGCATTTTTGTTTATAAATTAAGATATACAGTGTAATTTGAAAATATACTGGGATTATAATATATTGGTATCAGAAATTAATTTTCAGATTTACCTCTAAATGTATCTATTGAAAAGTTAAGTATGTAAATGTAAACTCTTGCCAAGAATGAATTTTTATACCTTGTCATTCAAACTATGCATAGGCTTTACACAAAGCTCCAATATGAATTGGGAGGAATTGTTTCCAAAACATGTCTGTGCACATGCACACAAATACATATATCTTTATATATATCTCAGAAGTATATTTCCTAGTTTATTACTATATTAAGTTCTGAACTCTATCACTATTCTCTGCAAGCTCTGTGATTGCAGTACCTTTTAAAAGGGGCCTATATGTCCTATTAATGTAAGAAGAATCCTAGACTTAGAGTGTGGATGCCTAAAGAAGTCAAGTTAAAAGAAAAGTATCATTACTCGTATTTTGATTTTATACACAACCATGTTTTTCCTTCCTCTGTTTTAGTGGGGCTGTATCTTTTGTTTTTAGTGAAAACAAAACAAGAAAATTGGAATTCACTTATGGTGAGGTTGAATGCTAGTTAACAGTTGACCTTTAGTTAGGATATTAAATGGTCTCTGAGGCAAATTTCAATTTTTGATACAACAATTATTCTTTGATTTAAAGTTTCATAATGAAGAAAATTGGGTTGAGAATAAAAACATTAACAGGGATAATGCTTGCTCAACATTGTATATGCAATACTATGTAAGTAATATAGTTCCCCACATATTGGAAGCTTAATTTTTAACTTCCATCAAATATATGAGACTAAGTGTTCTTGCACTGCCATACTTAATTCAGTTCATTCATTAATTCAACAAATAGTTATTTTCTATCAAAAGGCAAATTCAATTTACTCAATACATTGACCACAGTAACAGGAAAAAGGAGGATTTGAGTATTTTCATATTTAGGATTTAATTATTTTTAATTAGAACATAGTATACAGCTTTTCCTCAGTTGTTAAGATCATTAGATTGAAAAATCAAAGACTATTTTAGGGTTGATTATGGAAGATATCTTCACTTTTTAGGAAATAATAATTTCTTTTTGGTATTTTCTGGGCTGCAAAATATATTACATGGGCCAGAGTCTCCTAGCATGTAGCAAACATTGTGCAAATTCCATAATGAGGTAGGTAAAAATGTGTATATAATTCTAAGGAAATGTGAAAATATAAGACCATTTCAGTAAGGGATTTTTGTATAATATTTTAAAATATTGTGATATATATATATATGAATAACTATGACATTTTTTCATGTATATGCTTTGTATTCCATATCAAGTATCATAAAAATTATAAAATATTTAAATCATTGACAGATTTAGATACAATGATTTTTAAAGGATTCAGGTAATTGTTTTAATAGATATATATTTTTTTTATTTCTGTATTTTATGTTATCAAATTTTAAATCAGGTTTATACTTTAGGTATAATTTTTTCCAATAATATATGTAAATAATTTGGCAAATGTCTAGCACATATTAAATTCTCAATAAATGTTAGCTAGCATTTTAAAATAATGAGAAAATACATTAAATATATTTATGAGCAAGTTTCTTCCTAGTGAGAATAAAACATTTTAAATGAAAATGACATCAATATAAGGAAATTGACTGAAATTCTCATACTTACGTACATTTCATACTTATCATACTTATCATGACATATAAAAATATTTCATATACCATAAGAAAGTGAGAAATAGAATTAAAAGCTCAGCTCAGCAAACTGGACATGTTTCAAGGATCCCAAATATCTGGGAAAAAATCTTGCCAATTCAGGCAGAAAATACAATTGTTTGGAAGGTTTAAGACTATATCTCTGAAAAAAATTGAGAAGAGTCTTAGATTGTGTCTATATATTTCTTATAGAGGCATATATTTTATAAATGTTCAATGTACTCATCTGTAGAAAACTAATTTCACTATTTACTATTTAGTAAATACCAGTTGCTTCAATGAATTTAGAAATAATAGTTTCAATGAATAGTTTATTTTTATTATATCTGTATATTTTGTGTTATGTGTGCAGTGGCTTTAATTGATTAGAACATCATGTCAATAAAAATTGCCAAACTTATGCATATAGACATCGTCTCTATTTTTGAATAAGATTCAGTTCAATTCACCATGTGACCAATTGACCAATATAAAGCTCAATCAACATGGAGAATTTTTTTCGTTTGTTTAACCTAGAAAATGATCCATATTGTAGGAGGCACAAAAGTAACTTCTTTACCCATTCTACCAGGTCTTTTAAGCAAGACAACTTGAGCCTAATCTGAGTTTGGATTGTTTTCTTCATGCTTAGTCACTATTTGCAACTGAAGAGGAGGATGAGAAGATGGAGGAGGAGAGGCAGCAGTGCCCTTACATCTTCAAATACTCAACATATATTAGTGATATTATTATATTTTTATACTGCTTTCTATCTTATTTCATAATTAATCACATCTCTACCCCAAAAAGGCACCACTGAAAAGCATCTTTTTCTTTAACAGAAAAATTGCAGTAACAGTATTTGCTGGTTAAAGAAACTATTGAAGACTAAAGGATTTTAAGAGCATTTCCCAAGCAATGCTTGGCAACTAAGGTCTGAGTCATTAAAGCAGCTTTAAAATTGACTAATGTATAATAATTTAAAACATTTCCTTTTGAGGCATTAAACAAGCTTTTTCCCTAAGGCTACATAAATATGGTAGAGTTTCTTCTAAAGGGCTTAAAAATTTTGAAGAGATCTGTGGAAACAATGAAGAAAGAACAGATTAATAAAGCAATTGAACATAACACAAACTATTGAAAATTGTATTGTCCAGGTCTAATGGCCTTCTAGTCAAAAATGAGAAAATGTCTGCAACTTTAAACTTGAAATTACACCCAAGACACTTTTAATGATTGAGATCTTTTATTGGAAGTTAGCAATATCATACTTCAACTACTTAATTATTCCAAAGTATGCTCAGGAGGCAGTGTTCTAATAACTTAATAATAATAGTAATGATATTAGTAGTAAAGGCATTTATTTGTTATGTATCAAAGGCTTTTTTTCTCTTTACAACCACACAAAATCATTATTATTCCTATTTTATGCAAAAGGAAACCATGAGTCAGAGAATTAACATGAATTATTCATGTTTTTAGAGTTCTAGAACAATTATTGAGAACTCAATTATTGAGTTTTAGAACAAGGATTGCTGTAGTACTAAGAGCAGTTACTCATGATCTTAGGGCCAAGAAATATATTAATTCATTCATTCAATCACCAAACAATATTTATTGTACACCTATTATGTGCCAATCCCCAAGTGAGATACAACTAGGAACAAGACAGACTTGGTATTTGCCCTCACAAAATTAATTTCTCAGAGGTATATAAAATCTACCTCACTGAAGAGACAATCTTCAATTCCTGGAAGATATTTTCCACATGTCCTTTGAGCAGTGGCTTGCAGATGTGCTGATAGTATTATTTTTGTACCTTGTTGTTGCTTAAGAATTTAAGTCCTAGCCATTACTATGGCCTTAAGAGTTTGTTGATAGTCTTGTTTTCTTTTTTAATGTATTTTGAAAATTTCAGTATGTCAACTTAGTAAAAGTGATTTTATGTTGGCATGAGAAAATGCTTTCAAATAAATCTTTCTATTTGAAAAATGTATATTTTTAGAGTTGAAAAATTGAGAGAAGTGAGAAAAAACTGTCACCAAATCTATAATTCCAACTTCAATTCTTTTTTTTTCAGTAATTAAGATTTTCAATTGTGAAAAAACAGGCAAAGATTACAATAAAGTGTATATGACTGAAAGGGAATGAAAACAGAAAGCCATCACAAAAGTTTCATTTGGAATGGAAATGATCACAATGGGTTTGTCCTTGTCTCATTTCTTATTTTATTAAATTCTTGACATTATTGAACATTGTGTCCTATTCCCCTGACATTCTACTGAATGAAAAATGATAGAGCTGAGCTAATGATTTGATTATGATATAGAACTATATCTAATATGTCAAGATAAATGTTAACTTTGATACAGAATTTATGAATTTGTAGACAGTATTTAATATTTAGAAAGAACTCTTTTATCAAAATTATTGATCATTTATTACTGTCAACAGAACTGCATGGCAGGTTTCATTACACTGCAGTAAAAGATGTTTAATGTAAAATCTCCTTCTAGCCTGACTGTCATGCAACATCCAAAGCCTTTTGAAGAGGAACAGTTTTGATCTGTCTTTCCACAAAGATTTACACCATCATTAGTTTTATATAAAAAGAAACCTAGTGCCTGGAGAGAAAATATATATGTAAATAAAATGTTCACCCATGTAAATGTGCCATCATGAAATCACTGGAGTTAGGGGTCCATTTATAATCCATTCTGTACTTACATCAAGAAAAAAAATGACACTAATCTTATAAGCATTTTATCTTTTTCTGTAAGTTGCTTTAATGCAAAATAAATTTATAAAATATTATCCATACCTATTGGTTTGAAAATAACTTCTGCTTTTGTTTCAACTAAGGCTGCGTCTATTCGGCATCAAACATGCAAATATAAATGTAAAAAAAAAAAAATTAACTCTCAAAGAGTTTTCAAAAACTGATATGTTTTGTTATGTACAGCCCCACCCTTCCTTGAAGTGAAGCACGAAATCTAAATGTCCTTTTCAACTGATCATTTTACTACTTGCGGTAATATTACTATAGCTACATAATTGCAGTCAAACTCTTCTTAGTAAATTAACTCTATTTTATGCCTAGCAAAACAAATAAGCAAACAAAAAACAAATACAGGCGATGTGTGGATGTAGCTGGAACATGGAGAAGTAGTTTACGTATAGATTATCTAGGAGACAAGGAATGACTTCGGTGAAAAGAAGCTCTTGCGCCCTTGAAGGACGTAGCAGAATTTAAGGCACCACTGGCAGAGAAACTGCTGGAAATGTTTGACTCCAGGTCTTCTGCACTTTCCTGTTTTCTTCCGGGACAGGCTGAACCTCCTCAGGCCCTGTAGGTAGTGGGTCCCTAGTGCCTGGCAAGATGAAAGGGAATCCCCCACCCCCACCCCCAAGCAAGAGCACCTGCTGGCGCTGAAAGGTTTGAGAGCCGCGCTCTAGAAGGGAATGGACACCAGGCACATCACTTTCTCTGATCAGTACCCGTGCATCACCCGACAGAATTTAACTGCAGAAGCTGATGTACGGACTCTACTCGGTGAGATCCCCGTGAACCACGATGATTTACAGCGTGCAACGAAAGTGGTTTTTCACTGTCTCATGTCCCTTCATGTGGCACCGACAAAGTTACCACTTCAGCTTCATCTGTAAAATTATTGCAGTATTGCATGTGAACAATGCCAAGGATTTTAGAAATACTCCATACTACAACATATAACTGAGGTCTGAGGAACTCAGCTAAGAAATTTTCTTTTCATTAAGAGTAAATGGATTACTGTAGAATGACCACAGCAGTCATATTACATTATTGACCATATGAGAACAACCCCACAAAACTGCCAAAAATTGCAGAAAAAGCAATTCAAGACTTTCCTACTTGTCCTCTATCAAGATTTATTCCTTGGTTTCCACATGATGGATCCAGACT
The DNA here is from genome assembly GCF_015220235.1 of Choloepus didactylus. Classification (NCBI taxonomy): domain Eukaryota; kingdom Metazoa; phylum Chordata; class Mammalia; order Pilosa; family Megalonychidae; genus Choloepus; species Choloepus didactylus. Next base: position 37,005,096 of record NC_051313.1, read on the forward strand.
TCCACTCAAACCCAAAAGATCACCACCTGTGATTTCTAAAGAGTCAGGTAAAGATGTGAAGCAGCACCTGACCATTATAGAACATGGTGTTAAATCACAAAGTTGTGATTGTACAGTAGGTCAATTGGAGTTTCAACCTAATTTGAAAACAAAAAAAACAAAAAAAACACTTGATCCGGTCTTAGATACTGAATGAGCAGACTAATTCTGGAAATATAAAAAATCAGAAAAAGGAAAACAGCACTTGAAGAGGTCTTGCAGTGTTTCAATTCCCAGCAGTAATTGTACTGCAGAGATTTTTCCTCTATCTAAAAAATTGCAAGATAGTTTAAAGGCACTAAATTTGCACACTCTTTATAGAGGGAGATGGACGATAGAACACACTATTTGTAACAGCCAAACATTGGAAGACATTTGGGCAAAGCGCAATCAAATTATCAGGCACAGTGAAATACCATCTTGTAATGCAACAATTCAGAGACATTTAGGCCAAATATGGGTTTTCTGCGATGTTATATACTGTGAACATGTGGGAAATCTTCATAAAAGGAGATTAGCCCTTACTGGGAAAATGAATTTATTTGTACATGAATATGGTGTTATTTTTTGTATGAAATGAATTTCACTGTTAAAAAGAATATTGTGAATGAACTAAGCATGGACTGGAAATAGGAGATGAATAAATGCTTTACTGGTTTTTACATTTTAACAACTTTTTTTTTATTTGAACTTTTGCTAATACAGCCTGTTTGCTCTTCACATTGTGGAAAAATAATTGTATGGTATTATATGTATACTCTGCATCCACAAAAATGAATGTGTATCAAGCAAATTCCTAGCCTTGTCATTAACTCAAGAACTTTCCAGATTCTACCTGTTGGCAACTTTCCTTTAAGTTAAGTGTGATAATTTATTGTTTAAAGGGAATGTGAAGGTAAAATATTTATTTTCCTCTTGTTACTTTTCTAGTGATTGAATTAAACATTCCTATGAATTAAGATGACTAGGTTGGATTTTGGTGAATGCTCTGAATCTAATTTTACTGCAATTTTTTCTTTATTCATCTGAAGTGTAATGATTTTTTTTCCAATAAAACTGAAAACAATTCTTATAACTTAAAATCTATTGGGAATGCTACTCAGGTTGCATTAATGTACAAAGTGGGAGACTAGCCCAGATTCTTATGGATGTTTCCAAAGATATGTAGTAGACAACAGTTGATGTGTTGTTTTGAAACAAAGGTACAAGAAATATAATGTATCTTTAAAGCTCCAGTTTGTTTCAAAGGCAAGTGTCAAATGTGGACAAAAGATCAATTTACCTTTATTCTAATGCAGGCAGTTTGATCTTAAAGACTATTAATGCTGATTATTAGTTGGTTGGTTCTTGGAGTGAGTGTAGAATTAATCCTTGTTTCCCTTAAGCAGAATGTTATGAACTGGGTGTACACATCACCTTATAAAAATACCCAGTGATTATGCAATAAAATAGTTTTTCTAAAAGTGAAAAAAAAAAAAACACAAAAACAGGATTATTCCTTATCAACCCAAATTGGAAAACTTGTGCTATTATCTTAAAGAAATAACTAGATATAATAGCTAGAAACAAATGATTTGATTTCTCAGGATAATTTATCTTGAACTAAAGTATTTACACAAGTATAAGATTTGAATCATATATGCTAAGTGTCATGTGAATTAAGTGCTCTGGTGAATCATTTGAAAAATAATGACTTCAATATACTGAAAACTGAACCCTTGTGGCCAGAAGTTAATGTGTTTTAAGAAAGGGGGGGAAAAATGGAAACACTCAATTTACTCCCAGGGAATAATTTATGCACTATGAAAATTTGATTGAAAAATGAAAACTTGCAAATGAAAGCCAATCCTTAATGAGTACTAGCGTGACTATCTATAGAATATACACAAGGTAGCAATTCAGGTTTGTTTGTTTGTTTTTGAATTCTTTTGAAGAGACCAACTTGATTAGATCTAAGTAAATGGATGAACAGGGAAATTATATGTACATATTTTGAAACAATAATTTATTTTAAACAACCTTATATGTGATATAAAAAAAGTAAAATGGGAGGATTTGGGATTTACATGTGTCCTTGACTTAAAAATTCTTTAACTGATGATCTTCTAACGCGGTGAGTCTTAAATCTTTCCCCTTAAGAACAAATGCTCCCTGTGCTCATTGTAGTGTGAACTCTCCAGTAGCAATAGAAGATGTGAACATTTTTCCTGATATAAACAAGTAGTTTATGTAGAGGGTTTTGATATTAGTGACAAAAGCAGGCTTTTAATTACAATGGGGATTATTGCCTGCTCTAAATACCAAATAGTGAATTTAGAAGAAAATGGGAAAAATAGCATTCTACCTAACATGATTACAATTCTACACGCTTGTCCATCCCAGTCTGTATAATTAATCCACACTGACACACCCATATGCTATGCTTTCCCGATAGTCAAAGATCCAGCCACTGCTTCATGTCCTTCCCCATGTGTCCTGACCTTTCTTGGGTTGTTCCTGAGTTCACCTGGATTCCTAGCTGCTCTTCCCCTCTTGTTTATGGCTTAACTCCTGCATATTAATTTTATCATTTTTATTTGGTCTTCCTTCATCAACTCTTAGACACCTCTCAGGGATTTAGCTTAACTTTCCTACTAACTTTTGTTTGGGGAATGAGGAGTAAGATATCTACCTAGATGGACCCTTTGCATCTAACCCTTGATTTCAACCTACCTTGATTAAGGCAGTGGGAGCATTCAGAAAAGAATGGAAAAAAGTGATGATCTGAATATTTACAAATGCAAAATTCAGTCTACTATGTTTCAACATTAAATCTACAACCTGGTTTGTGGAGAAATTTTCCAAAAAATCTAATAATGTGGTCATCTAAAGGAAGCTATCTTTGGAATGCTAATAAAATCATGAAACTCATTATTTGGGTCCCTAGTTATTTTAACAATTTCCCAACCAAGAAATCATTAAACTAGAGCCCCCACTCAAGAACTCTTGTTTCTTCTTGAAATCCCTTGGGGACAGTAATAATAATGATGGTAAACATTTGTGTAGCCCTCACTCTGCACAGACACTGTCTAAGTGCTTTATATGAATTCATTTGTTTAATTTTCACCATAACTCTATAAAGAAGGTACTACTCTTACTTGCATTTTACAGCTGAGGACTGGAAGCATGAAGAGATTAAATAATTTGCCCCACATCACATAACCCATAAATATCAGAGTCAGAATTGGAGCCCAGACAGGCCTACTACACCATACCACCTCTGCTCATGTCTGTACTTGTAGCCACTTTACTCCTAGAAATTCTCTTGCCACTATTCCCCAGTATTTTTCAAGGTTTTTTTCTTTCCCTGATTATCCATTAAATGATGTTGCTTCTAAAATCTTATTAAAACAAAACAAAACAAAAAAAAAAAAAAAAACACACTTCTCTTTCTACACTTTTTAGCAAATTAAACTCATCCATGTTCATTGCTTCAACTAGCACATGTTTTGGAGTTCACTAATATATACTTCCAGTTTACAACTTCTCTGAGCTCCAGATAAGTCTAATGTTTCATTGCCTGTCTAACGGCCTCTTTCTGCTAATTCGTGGGCATACAATCAAGACTGATCATAAAATATGTGAACAATATTCCTCATCCAGAGCCATATCACTAGCTACATACTGAACATCTTCCCCTGGATATGCCACAGTCATCTCAAAAATTCAAAATCTCATAAAAATAATATTCCCCTCCAAACTCAATTCATACATATATTTATTGTTTTTGTACTTGAAAACATCTGCCCTTTAACCCAACTCATAAGTCTTACACTCTCTCTGTTACCTCCTCAGCCACATTCAGTTGGTCACAGACTCATGGTGATTTTTCTCTTCAATAAATGTAGTGGATGCCTCCTGCTTCCTGTTATCACTACTCTAATTCTAAATAGTACAATTCAAGGTTTACCAGCTTTCTTGCCGAACTTCTCATCAACTTCCAGCCAAGCCACCATATTCTCAGATAATCTTTCTAAAATAAAACTTATATTAGGTGTCTGCTTAAATCCGTTGAATGCCTCCCTAAGTTTTTTAGGATATAATGTAGATTCTTGCATGATATACAAGAACCTTCATGATTGGTACCTGTCTTACCTATTTATAATTGCCTCCTATCAGTCCTGAAAAGGAACATTGTACTGAACTACTTTCTCTTCTTCAAACATGCCATATTGTTTTATATTTATAACTTTGTGCCTTTGGACTTATTGTCCCATCTGCTTAAAATACTCTTCCTCTTTTGTCTGTTATAAGTTTAAATAAAGTTCTGAATATGAGGACAAAGTGTGCACTGCCATAGTAAGGGAAAATGTCATGGAAGAGTTGAAATTTCAATAGCTCCCAAGGTATGAATAACATCAGTGAAGGTTGTCAGAGAGTATCAGGAACCCAGATCTTGGCTGAGAACCCATCCTAGTTTGCCTAGGATTCAGGGATTAACAAGAACATGGATTTTCCGTTCTAAAGCTAGGACATTCCTGAGCAAACCAGGATGACTGGCCACCCTAACTGGGACTCAAAAGCAAATCTTCTAGATCTAAACAGAATTGCTCTTCCATTTGTATTTCCCCAATATCCCTTGAATCTCTGCTCTAGCCCTTAACATCCTCTATCGCACTGCTCTGTATCTGTGTCTGATTCCTTCAGAGATCAGGTCTTATTCACACTGGTACCTTTATCAACTGCTATGTTGCTAGTCATGTGTGATGTTGTGAGGAAATGTACAACTATGAGAGAAGGAATTAATAAGTATATGAAGGAAAGATTGAATGATATAGGAGGACTGAAAAGGGGAGGACAGAACTCAGTTCTACTTCTATGCAAATAACAAAATAGACCCAGGGACTAAGGCCTGGAATGCAGGTCTCAGAAACAAACAAGAAAGCCATTTCTCAGATTCTGGGGCACAGGGTGACAATTGTCAACAAAAATCTGGGCCTCTAGAAATCTGAGGGACATTAGTTCGAACTCTGCTTCCCATATTCTCTGGAGGTCTAAATCTTTCTGCAATGCATTTATGAATTCCAGGAAGGCTACTTATGTTCCGATGGTTACAACTGTCTTTAGGTTTCTGTTTCTTCAAGTGCCACATGTGTTTGTACCAGCCAAAACCAGATGAAAATCCAGTCCTGCCCATGTGTTTCCATAAACAACTCATTTACTCAAATGCATTTGCAAGGTAGAAGAATTACTAGAGAGTTGGAGTCAGTAGAGGAGGTGTTGACATTAAAGAAATGTGAAAACTAGCAGCAGCAACAACAAAATTTCCAATTGACCATTCAGCACCCGTGTTCCTGTTATAAATATCATCTGGCCACCCACCCAGAAGAATTTCCACTAACTTTTTTCTTCTCTGCTCTTGTTTTTCTTTTCTCTTCCTGCCTCTTGGAAGTAAAGACATTTCTCCATTTGTCTCCTGCTGAGCTGTACAGTCATTCTTTGTTTCTTTGGCTCTTTCATATATCCAAGTTCTCTTGGACTTACCTTCTACTCCAAATGGCTTATGAAATGGTATTTCCACAAAAAGACAGTTGTCTCCCTACAGAGGTGTTCTGGCTGGTCTTTATGATGATTGCATTTCCACTTCATTACTAATGGTCAAAAACAGAATCACCACAAAGTACAATGGTGATATATCTCATACTATCGGAAGAAAGCAAGTAATGTCTTCTTATTTAATGATTGGCTGGGCAGTCCAGGAGTGGAATTGGATTCTAGTCTGCCTGAGAGAAGAGATCACATGGGATGCATCCACTAATGTACTGTCAGGACCTGGCATATATTAAACACTCACTGTGGGGCAAATTGCTACAACAGTGTGTCACAGGACCATGGGTTCAGGGCACAACAGAAACGTTCAGCACAGAAACTTGTGCAGTAGAAAGAGTCCAGAATGGACAAATAATCTGTCACACAGCACAAAGAGACCAAAAGAGCAGGGGAAGAAGTCCTATCATGGCCAGTCTCCAAAGGTGGCCCAAACTGCTCCAAGTCCGGGTTAGTAAATGGCAGTGCCATGTGCCCCACTTCATTTTGGAGAAGTTAAACCAATCTATAATGTTTGAGTGTGGTTTTTATCCTGCCACTGAGAATTCCTTATCTGATAAGCTGCTTGATCATGATTTCTGGGTTTAAGGTCTGGCGGGCCGTGCGGGTGCGGGAGCAGTGGCTTTTCATTAGACTTAACATCTCCCCCAGATTGTGGAATGGCACCCAATAGAAAAGAAGGTGGGGGGAACATAATGTGGAATGCCAGAGGATAGCTGCTTAGCATGTGTTTGTGAGTTCCCCAACACTCACTAAATGTTTTATTGTTGTTGTTTTGAATTTTGAATAAATGAATGTGTTTGCAAGTTTGGTCACACAAATATTTAATGTAATTATGTCATTGAAAAAAGTATTCAGTCAGAAAAAATTACTCAGTTAATCCATTTACTTAACTGACATGAATTATCAGATCATTAAATACAATCAGTGGTTAGCAGACCTGGAACTTATCAAGATAGTATCACAATTTGTTGAAAAGCAGAAAAATCAAATTACTGAATAATGCTTTTCTTACCAACTGAAAAATACATTTTTTTCTGTGTTGACTAAATTAAATCTTATGGAAAAAAAATTATATAGGCAGAATTAAACTACAAGCAAGCATTTCCCTAAGTGTTCTACAACAGTAAGCATGTAATTGATTTGGACTCAAAATTAATAGGAAATGGTTAAGCAGATAAGTTTATGTTACTTAGAAATTTATAATTAAATTATTAAAATAAAGCAAACAGGTCCATAACAGAATCTTTTACAGTTGTTAACACTACTTATTCAGAGTTGTGTACAAAGGGTAAAAGCCCAACTTGTTTCAACAAACAATTCATAAATCCATAGAATGGTGTCAATATTACCAGAGATGTAGATTATTTCTGTTCTTATTAGGATTAAAAGAATATATGCACTGATTCAGTAGGAAATTTAATCATTACTGTATATGAAAAACATAAAAAAAATTCTTAACCATATAATCAGCTTTATAAAAGCAATACTTCAGCAGGAATGGCTTCAGAAGCTTTTGCCATTTGTAAAATTTTTTGTAGTTTTATAGCTTAAATATGCACATATGTTAGAAATATTGAATATTTCATTGTACCTTTGGGACCCCTAGAAACAAAGTTTTGGTAATTTATTTAATTTCAGTTATTCTTTTTATTTTTGCAGTTTTTAATTCTGAGTCAAAGAAACAATTCTACTGACTTTATTCTGTTGTTAACAAAAACAATGGATTATTACATAATGGGATTCTGGTTTTTAATGTTCAAAGGATCATTTAATGGCTACTAGTGTAGAGACAGATAGTGCTAGAGTACCTACATGTTATTTCAGTTCACTAAATTTGCAAGTTAAATTATCATGAAAACATTTAATATCTCTCATTGGGTTTCCTCATAAGATATCCCTTTCAAGAGACTTTCCTTTTCTCCTTCTGTTTTGCAAAGTTCCAAAGAGGGAAGGCACATGCATTCCTTTTGTTGTAGCCTTTGTTTTTCACTCACCTCAAGTGTGGCTCAGACATCTGGTTATTTTAGCTGAAAAAATCTGAAATTAGCAGCCATGAGATTTTCACGGAATATCTGCAATCACTAAAACCACCTCACTAAAACTAGTTTTCCTCAATCATTCCTATGTGCTATGTCTATTTTGTAACATGGGTAAACTCTGGCTGTTAAGCAACTCTGATAAAGATTCCCAGGGATAGCAAGAGTTGCCAGTGCAATCTGGAAAGAACTGTAAGGGGAAAGAAAAAGTTAACTAAGAAATTAATCCATATTGCTTGCAAAAAGTCTACTTGGTGTGTTGAAAGGGCAGCAACTATTATTTGTTGAATAAATCATTTACTATACGTTTTTTCAATGATTGAAGTCCAAATAAATAAATAATACATTCATTTTTATATATTATTTTTAGGAACTTCAAAGAAAAAGGTTGAAATAATTATAAATACGGGACAAAATGGATGATTTAAACGTTTTCTTCTGAAAGCCCCCAACCTCCTCCACATCAATTATGGATCCAGAGACTCTGTTGATTTTGCTTCAATTATTTACAGCAACACTATTTCTGACATCTCTTGGTGGAAAGGTGCCTGGGGAACATTTTTTTGCAGCTCTTAAAATTCTTATCCATCTCTTTGTTTCCCATAATGAACATTTTAGTTTGTTCATACTGTATCAGATATGGCTAATGTTCTATATTTTATAACAAGATAGGCTTTCTTAAAAATAACAATATTAACTAGGGAAAATATTACATATATTTGCTTATTTATCTACTCATTCATTTTCTTAGATTACAAAGCAATGTCAGGAGCAATCTGTCCTAGTTATGTTCTCACGGGCACCTTGGGGAGCTGCATTAAGTGGAAGGAAGACTATGTGAAATGACTTCCAGTGAGTTGAAAGAGTTCAAGCAACTTCCAAAGGTACCTCCTAGGATGTAATTTGTATGCATAGAGAATCCACCTCATTTTTCTTGAAGACCAAAATGTACATTCCTACCTGCTAGCGTATTTTCAATTGTTATTTATTATCATAGATGTTGGAAAAGGAAACACTTATTCATACTGTCATTTTCCCAGCAGTACATTTTTTCAAGATACCCTGACAACTTTGTCTAGTCAAACTTTAAATGATTCCAAGATGTTTTATCACTGACTTGAAAAAATTTGAAATTAGCAGCCATGAGATTTTCACAGAATATCTGTAATCACTAAAACCACCTCACTAAAACCAGTTTTCCTCAGTCATTCCTATGTGCTGATAGCTTTCAACATTTAGCATAACTAAAACTCTTTTGATATTGTTCCATAAAAATTTAAGTCATCCGTTACTCTTGAGTATTTTCTTCTTTGAACGTTGTATACCTTTCATTTCACTTTTAAGTCCGGAGTATCTATGCTACATTACAATAGTAGAGATTAATTATTTTTTTATCTCAAGAAGTATTAATTTATTATATACAGATCTACACATCTGGTCTGTCATATCCTTGTACTGCAACTACTGGAAAATGTATCTGTTTTAATGAAGCAGCTTAAGCTTAATATAAAATATTGTACTTAATATAAAAATTGTACTTTCATTACTAAAAGTTTAAATGTACTCCTTGCCTACATATATATGTTATTTATTTAATAAATATTTCATTACTGCATTTAATTAACCAACATCTTTTGTAGATTAGTTATACCACTGTTCTGGGCATTAAGAGATAGTTGTGTTGATAACATCTAAAATATCATCTACTCATTCTTAAAATTTCAGATAATTAGTCCTATTCTGTCATTGGAAATGAATTATGTTTCATCTATTAATGTAATACTTAATGGATGCTTAAATAACATAGATTCCTAATGACTTCAGTGCTCACTTATAAGTTCACACACGATGGGTTCTATTATAAAGAATATGCAAATTCATCTCAACAATTTTCCACAAGGTCATGTAGGGTAAGAAGTTATGCAAGTCTTACCAATGAAAGTTAGCTTTAAGGCAAATTACCTATTATTTTACAGTGCAAATAATAAAAAACCCAGATAGGTAGGTCTTTGCCCTATTGCACATTTTCTATCAGTAATGAAAATGATGGGTAATAGGAAACACAATTTGGCTTTTAATTAAAAAAAAATTTAAACCTATGCCATTAAATTCTTTCTTCTTGAGTTGTTTTCTAGAATCTGGCAAACCTTGGTTGCAGCTGATTTATTTTCTTTCCTGAAAAAAAAATATATATATATATATATGTATATATTTTTAAATGAGAATTCTAAACAATTGTAGATAAAATACTTGACAGACTAGGAATTCTGACACCATAAGTTAAGTAATAATGTAAGTTGTTGCAATATTATAAACTGATTTTTTTCACTCACAGAATTTTCAAACACCTTCCCTTTCAGATAGAGACACAAGGCCCCAAATAGTTAAGCACATGACCCAAAGTTTGTAAGACAGATGAATAATGATGATATAATAAACTGCTAAGACTTAACAATACTATATGATTTTTTTCACCAGCTTCCAATCCATCCCATTCTGTGATTTACTCAAGGGGAGAAATAGAAAACAAAAGATACAAGTCCACAATAATAAACATGTTAGAAGAAATTCGCATACCTTCAGTGATTGGGAAACTGTCACATTACTACAAAAGTATATGTGTGCAATCAATATGAATATCAGGTTAATTTAAAATATCTAGTTTCATTACAGGATTTTTAAATATTTAAGATTTGATGTATACATATACATACAATCTCTTAGGAATTAGAATAACAATTTGCTTAATTCTCTTAGGGGTTTAATTAACATTTCTGTGTTTTTTTCAATCAACATAAAATTCAGACTGGAACTGAACTGATCTTAAACTAATTACATATTTTTAATATGATTTACTATGAAATTCAAGTCATAATAAATAATTCTAATTAAATCTACCCAATCAATAGATATCAAAGATAAACTGTAAGCTCTTTTAAATTAGTATTATATATGTGCTAGTCAAGTAATTACAGATTTCTGTGTTTCTTTGATTTGTTGAAAGTTTGTATTATAGAATATGTATACCAAAGATTAAATTGAATTATCCCTCTGGATATTTAGAATAACTTCCCAACAGTCAGATCCCTTTCTCAATAAAAGAATTCAATCCATGTATACTGATCTTAAGTATCAACAGATATCTCTTTTATATTATTATCTAGGAACAGTAGAGAAACATGGCATTTTTTGTGTGTGAGTTTTAGCAAAGATTGGAAAAATATTGAGGACAATTTATATACTGTCCTGCTTTTAAATTTATGAGCTCCAGTTTATGCCACAAAAGATTCAATTTCATTGTCTCATATGCCCCAAAAATGTTTGAAAGATTAGTTCCTGGAATAAGACATATATCTATTCCACTTAGGCAAAAGGTCCATGTTTAAATGTGAAATAGTGTCAGACAAGATATAACCACACATAATTTTTTTCCTGCAATTTTATTGAGATATAGTCACATACCATACAATCATCCAAAGTGCACAATCAATTGTTCATAGTTGTGCATTCACCAACACAATGTTTGAGCATCTTTATTACTCCAAAGAAAAAACATAAGAATAAGAATAAAAATAAAAGTAAAAAAGAACACCTGAAACATCCTCTACCCCTACCCCCACACCCTATTATTCATTTACTTTTTTTGTCCCAATTTTTCTACTCATCTGTCCATACACTTTTTAAAGGGAGTGTGAAGCACAAGGTTTTCACAATCACATGGTCACACTTATAAACTATATAGTTATGCAATTTTCTTCAAGAATCAAGGCTACTGGATTGCAGTTCAACAGTTTCAGGTATTTCCTTCTAGCTATTCTAATACACTAAAAACTAAAAAGAGATATCTATACAATGCATATGAATAATCTCCAGAATGACTTTCTGGCATTATTTGAAATCTCTCAGCCACTGAAACTTTATTTTGTTTCATTTCTCTTCTCCCTTTTGGTCCAGAAGATTTTCTCAATCCCCTGATGCCAGGTCCAGGCTCATCGCAGGGAGTCATGTCCCACGTTACCTGGGAGACTTACACCCTTGGGAGTCATGTCCCATGTAGTGAGGTAGGGCAGTGAGTTTACCTGCAGAGTTGGCTTAGAGAGAGAGGCCACATTTGAGCAACAAAAAAGGTTCTCTGGGGTTGACTCTTGGGCACAATTTTAAGTAGGCTTAGCCTCTCCTTTGCAGTAACAAGCTTCATAAATAAAGATAAGCTTCATGAGGGCAAGTCCCAGGACCGAGGGCTCAGCTTACTAAAGTGGTACTACCCAGTGCTTGAGAGAACATAAGGAATTCCCCAGGAACCACAAAACTTTTAAGACAGCTATAAAATACTTGTCTCACAAGGACTCTATTCTGATATTTAAGAATCCTTATAACCAAGACATGTCAATTTATGGTTAGTTGTAATTGTAATACTTCATGTTGAAACTAAATCTTACCTTTTTCCTGTGCCCTCTGTAGGGACAAACAATTTCTGATGCTTGCTAAGTACTCAATCTATTTATGGGTAAATGAGTTGTAACAGTTTGCTTTTGAACCTCTGTTGACAAATATCTAAACATAAAAATGAGTAACTTGATTTGAATTTTCACATTTCGTTTTTATTGCAATGGGCTCTGTTGCAATATACTAAATATCCTTTAGCAGTATAATAAAGTTAAGCATTTCCTGAGTGAAATGGAGATGCTCAATTTACTTCCTGCTTTTTGCTCCCAAACCCATAAACTCCCCTTTCTGTTACCCTGGTTTTCCCTCATCCTTTTTTCTCTCTCCAGCCTAAACTTCATCTTTATACCAGTACAATCTCCCAGCTCCAAAGAGAACTTACTCTACCAGTGATCCTGTTTCCTCCTCTCTGATTGAAATTTCTCCCTCATTGTCCAAGGATATTTTTACTATCAAAAGTCTCCCTGTTTAAAACAAGTGCAGAATGGTCCACACTTACTGCCTCTGTTTCCTTCATTGCTGTTCATTGCTCAGCTCACTAAAATCTAGACCCTTTTCTCATCATCACATTTAAGCTGCTCTTACAGTTCCATTACTGGCCACTATCCTGTACTTTTTTAGTTTTCATCGTATTTGACTTATCAGTAACATTGACATGATGACTGTGTCTTCCTTTTTGGAAACTTGTCATTTGGTTTCAGAAGAATCATTCTTCTTAAATTTTTTTCCTAGTTTACTAAGAATTGCTTCTCAGGTTTGGGTATTTTTATTTTTCCAAGCACTCCTTAATAATGTTCTTACCCTCCCTCTCCAATTTAATCTTTGGGATTATTCCTTCTTGTCCTGCAAACTCTATGAACTCATCTGTGCTGACAGATTCCACTGCCCTTGAAAGGGAGGATGACTTAAAACTCTAAATTTCAAGGCTAGGATTCCTTCCTTGCTCTTTTGATATACTGGAGGCCCACAATCCCGGAAGTGCCTCTTGGCTTGCCCCTTCAGCTTCCAAAAGGTAGTGACTATAATTCTTCTTCTGATTCTAATGGCCTAGTTTAACTTTTTGTTCTTGGTGTTTTTTAACTAGTCAGTTTGGTGTTATTTAAAATAAACATGAAAATTTTTGACTTAAATTGCTAAGCACAAAATATAATTTAAAAATCTATTTTGTAAAAAGCTATTAAAATTTAGGTATTGATATTGAATAAATATAAGTACAGATTATAATATAATGTTAACATGTATATAATTTTATTGTTTTTAAAGGATATCTTCATATTTATTCATTAAATCCTCACAACCAACATGAGCTTATTATTATTATTGATTTTGCTGTAGGAAACTTAGGCTTATAGAAGTTTGGAGGCTTACCTAAAATCACACACTTGTAAGTAACAGAACAAGGAATTGAAATTCTTAGGAAAAATGACATACCTTTTCATAAAACATAGTCTTTAGCTTTTACCAATCACAAATGAATCAAATCCAGCTGCACAACTGAGAGTTGTTTTCCTCAAAGATGTTACAAGGAAAGAAAGATTATTTAAATTTCTCATTCTTTATTGTTGTCCCTTTTTTTGATAAAAGTAATAATTTAGCTCTAAGACATGAGACAAAATGGAAGATCAAAGAGGGCAATTGTGTGGCTTGGAGTTATGCACCTCAGAAAAACACGTTCCTAATCTTATACCATTCCTGTGGAATGAACCCCCTGTAAATAGTACCTCTAGATGAGGTTACTTGAGTTAAGGTGTGGCCCAACTCAATCAGGATGGATCTTAATTCTATTACTGGAGGCCATAGAGAGCAGGCCACAGAGAGAGAAGCCACAGGGAGCAGACAGAATCTGGAAATCAAGGAACCCAGAAGAGAAAGTAGGAGATACCACAGAAAAGCCACACGGTAGAAAAGCCAAGTACCAAGGATCACTGGCAACCAGCCCCAAATTGCGTCTTTGAAGAGAAAGCACTGACTTGCTGAATCATAAATTTTGTAATTCTCCTATCTTCAAACCCATAAGCCAATAAATTTCCATTGTTTGAACCAGCCTACTGTATGGTAATTATTTTAGCATCAGGGGGAATAAAATAGAAGTCAAAGACTATGCATCACCCACAATTTGAGTTTTATATTCTAAATAATCAACATTTAGTGATAAATGTACATTTTCTTTTATATTATATTCAAGGTAAATACAAACTGGACAATGTATATCTAAAATTGGAAAATAGATCTTATTCTTCATCTTAAAGGGTTAAAAAATCTGCTTCCTGAAGATGCAGACAAATTCTGTTTTTGCGCATTTTGTTCAGTTCTCTTCTATGGTGATGGCTTTTTGACATTTGCCTTAGGGGCCTTTGCTGATCTTGCCACTCATTGCATACTTTGAACAAAGCAGGCAGTTTTGCCAGTGTCCTGCCATAGACAGGGAAACATAATCTTTGAATGAGGTAGGATCTAAGACCCCAGAAGGTCTTCAGAGCTCTGCTGGGGTGAGACTCCCATCTAGCAATGAGAGGGTAGTTACATTCCTCTCTGGCACCTGCTGAAACAAATTTCAGGAATGGTAATAGCCTTGTTTTAGGGTTTTAAAACTATCAGTCTGGGATCAGCAGTCTGTTCTGAGAGGCTGCGGATGCCACATTCCAGCTATCACAAGTCGCTTCTGTGAGAACCTCATGCTCAGTTGGTTAGAGACTTAGAAGATGAACTTCCTTATGGCCTTGTGCTACAAGGCTTTTAATAGACAGACCAAACCTAAACCACAAATTTCCCTCTTGAAAACCCCAGCCCTTCCTTCCTGGTCTGGAATACAGGGTCAACAGAAGTTTATCTGTAGGTTGGGTGTGAGCACCCAAACAAAATATTTAGCCAACTGTATGACTAGTTTGTGGTTTCAGGTTTTTATTTCCAAACCTTTGCAGCCCATTAATCACTACCATGAAAGTCTTCATCAAGAGTTCATGTTCAGTTCATTTACTGGGCTACAGAATCAGTGTTTCATTCTCATAACACAAAGAGGAAAGCAAAAATTAACTAAGTTGAATCAGAGAGGTGTCTACAAGTTGGACCCTTCAAGCAAAGATTTTTCTCTCTAGAAGATTTTCAATTATCTGTTCATGACTGTATAGCAGGTATTTAGGTGATATGAGTTGTTTTAGGGTGGGAAGGGTAAGGTTTTGGCTTCTTATGTGCTTTACCAAGACCAGAACCATGACTAATGCATTGATCAAGAGGGGGAATAGCTGATCTTCAAAAGTTGAAGGTGTTTCACTGAAGTGGGCATTACACGTAAATACAGTTTCTACTGGACCTGCATGGTCTCTGGTTACACACTGATAGCAGAGTTCACTAAATTATTTTCAAAGGCAATTAAATAATAGATAACAATAATTGAGTTATCAAAGGTGCAGTTTTTTTCTCATATTAATACATTTAATACTTAAAATGCTTCTATGAAGTTGCTATCTTCATTATGTACATTTTACTGATGAGAAATATGAGGCCCAGAAAAGTTAACTTTCCCAGGACATTACAGCTAGAGGGTGTCACAACCAGGATTCAACCTTGATGTTATTATTTAAAATCACAAAATACAATATATGGACAGCCAGATTTTTTATCATGGGGCTTAGTCAGTCTTTGGCCTCTCCCCGCCAGACATGCTGGGACTACTTGTACACTCAGCATGTCTATGAAAGAATAGTGTGATTGGATTTTCACTGACAATGCTCTTCTCAGCATAATGGTTTACATTTGTTATACGAGTGGTCTCTTTCAGTAAGTTAGCTGAAGCCTTGATATTGTTGGTCAGTGTTTTAGATAGTATATCAGGTTATGAGTTATAGGCCCCATGTTTATATTCATGTCTGCCACTGACTAACTCTATGTCCTTAGCAAGTCACTTAATCATTTTGAGCCCCTCTTTCTTCCCTGTATCATTTGGTAATACTTTTCCCCTGCTCTGGCCAACTAATAGAACTGCTTTACTCATTAGAGACAAGAAATATATTAAAGTAGTGTGCCCATAAAATGTTACATGAGTGTAAGCTATTAATTATTGATAAAATAAACAACCACCAAACTTAAAGTCATCTGAGCGACATAGGCAAAACTCAGATAGCTATTTACTTATACAGCTAGTGATTTGGTCAGATATTATCATACTTAATTTTGATGAAGTCCAACTTATCAAGTTTTTCTTTCATGCATTATGCTTTTGGTGTTGCATCTAAAAACTCATCACCAAACACAAGGCAACCTAGATTTTCTTCTGTTTTCTTCTACAAGTTTTAGAGTTCTGCATTTTACATGTAGGTTTGTGATCCAGTTTCGTGACTTTTTGTGAGAGATGTAAAATCTATGTCTAGATTTTTTTTTTTTGCACATGGATGTGCAATTGTTCCATACCATCTGTTGAAAAGAAAAAAAAAGACTATCCTTTCTCTACTGAATTGCTTTTACTCCTTTTACAAAGACCATTTTCTTATATTTAGAGAGCTCTATTTCTAGGCCCTCGACTCTGTTTCATTGATCTATGTATTATCCTTTTAATTTATACTCAATCAATTAATACTATGCTATCTTGATTTCTGTAGCTGAATGGTAAGTCTTGAAATCAGTGGTTTAAGTTCTCTAACTTTGTTCTTCTTCAGTGTTGTGTTTGCTATTCTAGGTCTTTTTCCGTTCCATATAAACTTTAGAATCAGCTTGTTGATATCTATAAATAGACTTCAGGGATTTTGATTGGGATTATATTGAATCTATAGATCAAGATTGCAAAGAATTGGACATGTTAACCATACTGACGCTTCCAATCCATGAACATGGAATATCTTTTCATTTATTTAGATCTTCTTTGATTTCTTTCACTGGAGTTATGTATGTTTTTACGTATAGACCATGTATATATTTTGTAATATTTATACCTAGGTATTTCATTATAATATGCTTATTATAGTGTTTAAATTAAACATATCAAAGAAATTATTCCAAATATAAACTAGGATGTAAAGCCCAATAGAAAAACCTAATTTATAGGTGCATTCAACAGCATATTACAAACATTTTTTCCTCACTTCCTGATTATATTGTTACACATATTTGGCATCTTCAACTTTCTAAGACATAGCTCAGAAATCAGAGAGAAATAACAAAAGGGCTCTGATGAACTATGCTTTATATCTGTAAATAAAATATACAGGAGATGGTCATCTTGGTAATATAGATTTCCAATCTACAGTCTATAAAATACAAATAATTTGATTGGGGTTGAAGGAGAACCTAAAGAAATCCAGTTACAGCAGTGAGAAATTACAGCTGCCAGTATTGGAGCACTGACCAGAACAGTGGAATGGATAATGGTTAAAATTGATTCTCACATCTCATGAGGCCACATAAATACTACCAAATTATAACTACACACATTCATTGATTTTACAACATTGTCACTAAGTTCCCAAGAAAATCTTAAATTGTATCTCTGATGTTTTTATTCTACACACCCACCTTTTTTAGCAGAGACAATACTTAATGAGGCTCAGAAAAATTGCCATCTAAAATGATGAAACCAACAGACAAATTGTTGCATAATGGTAAACTCAGTTATCTTTACATTCATCAATCCAGAGCACTGCATTCCCCCACAATGATGGAACAAGTAAATTGCAACATGTTATAGTACAGTATTTGATTTGCAAAAGTATTGCTGGACAGAGCATACTTCTGAGATTTTCCTTCCTAGCAAAGCAAGTTTAAATCGAGGATATAGAAATGGGCATTGAGAGCCAGGTGAACATACTTTTCAATCTCCATTCATTCTAGACCAGGCCATTGGAGTCAAGTTGTTTGATGCCATTTTGGTACTCAGTGCCATCACTTTCTAGCTTGTATTTTGCACTCAATCAATAGTGATCTGGATTTTACCTACCACCACTTCACTGGAATTACTTACCAATAACCTCCGTATCATTGAATCCAAATCACGATTTCCATTCTGTTACCTGAAATTTGTGGTATTTGAAACTATTGACCACCTTCTTTCTTTAATCTCTGTGCTGGTTTGGATATATTGTGTCCCCCAGAAAAACCATGTTCTTTGATGCAATCTTGTGGGGGCAGACTTAGTAGTCTTTTGATTAGGATGGAACCTTTTGATTGAGTGTTTCCACGGAGATGTAACTCACCCAAATATTGGGTTCAGTTATTTCCATTCAGGGTGGGTCTTGATTTGTTCACTGGAGTACTTAAGGGAGCTCAGGAGCCAACACAGGCACTGACACTTTGAGACACTTGGAGATGCAGACAGAAGGACATTTAGAGATGCTAAGCTAAGAGATGAAATCCAGAATTTGCCCCAGAGAAGCTAAGGACCCCCAGATGCTTAGAGAGAAATACCCTTTGAGAAAGAAGCAAGGACGCATGGGAGCTGAGGTACAGGAGTGAAGAAAGTAGCCAAAAGACATTTTGGAGAAAGCCATTTGAAACACAACCCGGGAGCAAAGGACCAGCTGATACCAGCCAAGTGCCTTTCCAGCTGAAAGAGGTGTTTCAGATGTCATCGGCTGTTCTTCATTGATGGTATCCTCTTGTTGATGCCTTAGTTTGGACACTTTTATGGTCTTGGAACTGTAAGTTTGTAACCTAATAAATCCCCTTTATGAAAGCTAACCCATTTCTGGTATTTTGCATAATGGCAGCTTCAGCAAACTGGAACAATCTCTTTTCCCTTTTTTCTTGGATATTAGACCAGCCTGATTTTCATCCTGTATCTCTGGCCAATTGCTCTTGGTCATCTTTACAGTCTTTTCTTCCTCAGCTCACTTTTCGCTAGAATTTTATCTTTGTCCCTCTGATCTTCTCACTCTACACTCTGTCCTAGAGTTATTTGATACAAAGTTTCAGTTTCAATGATATCCTCTACTTTTGGCTTTCTGATTATCATACTAACAATCTTTCGTACATCTCCACTAACAGGCTGCCTGGATGTCTTGAGCTGAACATGGCCAAAACTAATCTCATCATCTTCCCTTAACTTGCTCCTCTATCTGTGTTACCTACTGTATTTATTTTCTATTGTTGCTGTAACAACTTACCACAAACGTAGTGGCTTAAAACAACACAAATTTATTGCCTTATAATTCTGGAGGTGAAAAGTGTGAAATAGGTGTCACTTGGCTAAAATCAAGGCAGTGGCAGGGCTACATTCCTTCTTGAGGTTCTAGAAGAGAACAGGTTTCCTGTTTTTTTCCAGCTTGTAGAGGCCACCTAAATTTCTTGGCTCATTCTCAAAGCCAGTAGCATATAACCCTCAGATATCTCTCTGTATCCTACCTCCTATTTTGACCTGCTCTTCTACTTTAAAGGATGCTTGTGGTTGCATTGTGTCTACCTGGATAATCCAGGATAAACTTGTTTAATGTCAGCTGATTAGCAAACTTTAATTCCATGCACAACCTTAATTCTGCCTGCCATGTTACATAATATAGTCAAAGATTCCAGGATTGGGATGCTTTGATGGGAGAAGGGCATCATTCTGCCTACCACACCTACTCTTTTGAATGGCAAACCCACAAGCCAAAAGCCTGGGGTTTATCCTAGACTCTTCTTCCTCAGCTCTGAACACAGTATGTTATCAGGACATAGCAATGATACACCCTGATTTTTCTTAAATCATTCTTTTTTCTATACAATCTTTGATCCCTTCTCAGACACAAAGGTTCATATTCTCATTATTTCCAGCTTAGATAAAAGTAGCAACCTCCTAATTATTCTGCCTGTGGCCAGTCTTGCATTATCCCTTCTCGTATCATCCTAATCTCTCTCCATTTTTTTTCCATCTGCTCTCTACTGTGAAGATGTATTTTTTTTAAAGATTCAGATACAATCCTTTTATTACCATGTAAATCTTTCCATCTTCTTCACACTATCAGGCTGTGTAGATCAAACCCCTGAGGCTGCCACTCAAGGACTTCATGGTCTGGCTCCTGCATACCTCTTTATCCTCATTCCTTCCATGTGCCCGACTTTTTTTCAGCCATATCATACTCTGCTCAGTTCCTGACTAAATGATGCTGTGTCATATATAATGTTTATATATGTGATGTCAATTGCTTGCCTTTCTCTATCATCTTCTTTCTAGCTAACCCATATTCATGCTTCAAGATTCTGCACAAACAACTCTACCTTCAGAAAGTCTCTCCTGACTTTTCTGAGTGAAGGGTTAGCCCTCATCTGGACTCACATACAACTGCATTTCTATCAGAATACACATTCAGTTGCATTATAATTCTGATTTACTCCTCTGTCCCCTTCATGATTTCTATGAAAACAGTGATTATGCCCTAATTTTTTTTTTTTTTACCACAAGAACTACAGAGTGATTGGTAGAAAGATGTTCAGAGATTGCGTAATGAATGAGTGAGTCCTGGGGACATAAATTTATCCTCCGATCTAAAGGAATATTTTATCCTGGGCTGGTTGAGAATAGTACTGGAACTAATCTAGTCTTCTAGGCTTTCTTCAGGTATAAATAGAAATGTTAACCCTCAACACCCTTGGGACTGGACCAGAGTTCAGCTCTTTTCTACACGAGGAGGCCAGGAAAATGTTTCCTCTGGCTCCAGTTTAAATCCATAGTCCATGAAGCAGACTTACAAAAAGCAGCAAGGATGCATGTATTAGATAAATTTTACAGGATTTGAAATGACATTTTCCCCTTGTCTCAGTTCTTAATTGGCTGCTCATGGTCATTGGGGTGTTTGTACAGCCTCAAGGCTGGCTCCATTCTGCTGTCATCTGTCTCAGTTATCAGTACATTACAGGTTCCATATGGCTTCTTAATTCCAGTGAGTCTAAAGCATTCTTTAGTTCCACAGGGACCAGTTGAGACAAATAACTTACCTTATTTGTTTTTGGTTTGGAGTAACTGAGAGGTGAGATTAGTACTACCTCAACTCTCTCAAAGTTGATTTCTTTTCATAGAAATGGTAGCAACAGGCAACTGGTATCTCTGTCATGTCTTCTCCCATGTTTATGTACTCTCTAAATAGAGAAGACATGTTTTCTCTTAAATTAAAGAGAAGAAGATCACATTTTTATATGTAGTGAATAAAACTAACATGATTTCTACTAGTTCCATATTCAACTCACTGTTTCTTTCACAGTACAATCATCATCCTTTTTATTTAATGATGATGATGATGGTGGTGGTGATGGTGGTGTTATTTTACTGTACCAGGGCACTCCATGATCAGATATTGCTTATGCAATTATCCAATCAAGATTTTTCAGTCAATAATCTCAGTCATTCTTTCATTTCATTTCTTTTGCTTTCTTTTCTATTTTCATAACTGCCCTGCAGAGTATTAATCTATGATCTATGCAACAATTTTCCTTATCCATTCTAATTTAACAGTACAGGAGATCTTGGCAAAACCATGCCATTTGGTCCCAGGACATATTCACTGTCTCCAAGTTCTGCTGGGATCTCAGTCTATTATCAATCTCTTTCTCTTCCTTTGAAAGCTCCCTATCCCATTGCTCTCAAGAAATATTCCAAAGCATCACCATTCTTTTCATGATCCAAGCTCTTTCCCTCGTCTCACACACCTCTACTTAATTTTCCACTTCTTACACCTACCAACTAATCAATGAGGTCACCTCATCCTTATCCTCTTCATTCTAGTCTGTGTAGTTTAATTACTCTGTTCAAGGCTAATCCTTTCAACTGGGCTCTTGAACTCACTCCTTATCCTCACAGGAACCATGCTTTATCAATCACCTGTTCCACCTTGAATGATCATCCTATGGATCCTTTTCTTTTCCAATAAAACATTCAGGTGTACATGTCCTCCCTATGTAAAATATAAAATATTGCTTTTGCTATCCATAATCTCTTTAGATTTCAGCATTTCTTATACTCATAAGTCTTCTAAAGTTCTTGACCTCATTCCCTATACTTTCCATTTTCACTTCCTCTCTCTTTACCACCAGTCATCTCCACCTCCATTACCTACCTTAAAGAAATCATTCTTATCTTTCATGGAATTTCATACATTTCTTACACTTCTGTTTCTCTGCCTGTCCCTTAAAGTATTGGTATTTCCCAGATGTTGCAAGCTGACCTAAGCAAATTAGGAAGTTCATAATCCTGGGCTTCATTTCTTGGGAAGTAATGGCAGTCATTTTAGAAGTTTAAGGTGGTAAGAGTTAGCTAGTCCTCCAGCCTTGCTACTATTGTTCAATAAAAGCAATACTCAGACAAAATCCTGCAAGCATACAGACATTTATTCAACAAGTATTCACTGGCAAAGAGTGTGTTAAGTAGTTCTCAGTAGGATTATTTTGTCTTTAAATTTTTGTGCTGAAATCCAGCTGCTTCTTTCTTTAGTTTCATTAGGAACTATGATTTGAATCATTTTATGTGTATGTGTATGGGATGGATATATAGTTGTGTGTGCATTTGTGTATTCACATTTGCATGGCATGAAACAAGCAAAATAATTAGTGACAAAAATCTCAAACACATTCCCACATTCTTCTGTATTAGCTAGATAACAAGAAAGGCAAAGAGAGAGGGAAATTTTTTTTTTCATTTTGGCTCATTTGAAAGTGCATTAACTTTAAGAACTATTTTGAAACAACTTGCAAAACCTTTTGATGATGTTCATTTGGAAAAATTCTTGGAAGTCTGGGAATTAATTATGATGCCTTTTCCTTTTTTCTTTTAACTTTCTCTTTGAGAACAGATTTCAAATTTTGTATTTGGACAAAACTGGATCTAATTTTAACCATATTTCATTTTATTGCATTTGAAATGTTTTAATGAGGTATTATTTATTTATAAATAAGAATTATTTATATATATAGCATTCTTAAATAACTGAAATGATTATAAAAGCATTCATGATATAACAGCATAATAAATTGAACTGTTTTCATTTTTTATGTTTCTTTCAGTACTGATGCATACATAATATTTTTTACAGTTGTAACCTAGCATAGATAAAATTTGGTTTTCTAAAATTATTATGAGTATTATTTATCCATGTTGTTATACAGTCTTTTTAATCACCATTTGTAGTTGTAATAAAATATTTCATGTAGTAGAGAAATGTCCCCTTCTTTATTTAACCATAAGCTAATTTCTTAGCATCTGCTTCTTCCCATTATTAGCTATTATGAATATGTTGCAATTAACATCTCTATACATTTTTTTCCCTTTGGATTATCACTTTAAAATAAATTTCCAGAAGTGATATTATTGGATCACAAAATATGAAGATATTTATGAACACTGCAGCACACTGCTAAATTATTTTCCAGAAATATAAAAAATAATAGTAACAACCGTTTATTGACTATATAGTAAATTCAAGGAAACATTTTGCTGCTAGATACACAGAAGTGAAAAAGAGAAGATCCTGGCCATGAAGAAGCTAATTCTATACTCCAGCCATGGGTTATCCATTGACTTCTGTGGGAGAGAAAACCATTTATCAAACTTCAGTGATCAAACCTTCGTGGATTACATTCCAATTTGCTAAAGCTACTGTTATGCAAAATACCAGAAATGGATTGGCTTTAATAAAGGGGATTTATTAGGTTACAAATTTACAGTTCTAAGGCTATAAAAGTGTCCAAACTAAGGCACCAACAACAGGATACCTTCACTGAAGAAAGGCCATTGGTGTTCAGAACACCTCTGTCAGCTGGGAAGGCATGTGGCTGGCATCTGCTGGTCCTTTATTCCCAGGTTCTGGTTTCAAAATGGCTTTCTCCAAAATGTCTCTGGGCCTCTGTCTCTGTTAGCTTCTCTCTCTCAGCTTCCGTGAATCCTTGCATGTTCTCCCAAGGCATTTCTCTATAAGTGTCTGGGGTCCTCTCTTAGATTCTCTTGGGGCAAACTCTGGGCTTCATCTCTTAGTTTAGCATCTCCAAATGTCCTTCTATCTGCATCTCCAAGTGTCTCCTGGCATCAGCATTTGTGTTGGCTCTTGAACTCTCTTAAATACTCCTGTTAACTAATCAAGACCCACCCTGAATGGGCAGGATCCACACCTCCATGGAAATGATCTAATCAAAAATTCAGCAAAATTACAGGATACAAGATTAGCATACATGTATCAATTGTTTTTTTAAGCAATAAAATTAAGAAATCAATTCCATTTAAAATAACATAAAATATAGAAAGACTTAATAGTACATTTTTAAAAGTGAAAGATTTATATGTCAAAATTTAGAAAAACTTTTTAAAAAAGTTAAATAAGATCTAAAGAAATAAAAGGATATTTCTTGTTCATGGATTGAAAGTGTTAATATTGCTCAGATGATGATAGTGTCCAAATTGATCAACAGAGTCAATGCAATCCCCATTTACCTCCCTAGGTTAATATTTCACAGATATTAACAAGCTGAAACTAAAATTTATATGGCAAAAAATTCAAGGGACCCAGGATATCCACAAAAATTTATAAAGAACAATTTTGGAAGACTCACATTTCCCAATTTCAAAATTCATTAAAAAGCTTCAGTAATCAAGATAGTGGGGTAGTAGTATAAGGATAGACATATACATCTATATAATAGAATTGAAAGTCCAGAAACAAACCCTAAAATTTATGGTTAATTTACTTTTCAATGAAGGAAACAAGAAAATTCAATGAAGGAATTAGTCTTTATATCAAATGATGCTGAACAAATAGATATCCACATGCAAAGAAAAAACTTACTTCTATCTCACAGTACACACAAAATTTAACTCAAAGTGGACAAAGATTTAAGTGTAGGAGGTAAATCCACAAAACTTTTAGAAGAAAACACAGGAATAAGTCTTCAATATACTGATCAAAGCAACTATTTCTTAGAAATAACACCCAGAAAACAAGCAAAATAGAAAATTTTGATTAGTTGAAATTCATCAAAATTAAAAACATTTGTGCTTCAAAGGACCCAAGAAAAAACATGAAGAGATATGCCACTGACTGGGTGAAAATATTTGCAAATCATGTATTTTGCAAAGAACATATATCCCAAGTATATAAAAAATTATTGCAACTCAATAATAAAAAGGTAAGTAACCTAGTTTTTTGAATGGGCTAAGGATTTGAATAGACATTTCCTGAAAAAAGTTATATAAAGTGCCAATAAGCACATCAAATGATGCTCCACAGCATTAGTCATTAGAGAAATGCAACTCAAAACCAAGATGAGATACTACTTCATAAGGATGGCTATAATAAAAAAAAAAGGTGTAAATAATGAGTGTTGGTAAAGATGTGGAGAAATTGGAACCCTTATACACTCCTTATAGGAAAGTAAAATGGTGCAAACACTTTGGAAAATAGTCTGATAGTTCCTCCTCAAAAGGTTAAACATAGAGTTACTATATAGCCCAGCGGTTGCATTCCTAGGTATATAGTCAGTCAAGAAACATATTTCCATACAACAACTGGCACATAGTCCTAGAAGCATAATTCATAAAAGCCCAAAATGGGAAACAATCCAAATGTTAATGAATAAATAAACAAAATGTGGTATATCCATTTGAAAGAATATTATTTGGCAATAAAAAGAATGATGTACTGATAAAAGCTATAACAGGTATGAACTTCAAAAATGTGCTAAATAACAGATGCCAGTCACAAAAGATCATATGCCATATGATTTCATCAATATAAAATGTTTAGAATAGGAAAACTCCCAACTTTTGGGTTTGGGGATAGTTGGGACATTGGGGGAAAGAATGAGGAGTAACTGCTAATTGAATAGAAAGTTTCTCTTTGGGTTGATAAAAATATTTTTAAATTGTATTATGGTGATAGTGTATTTGTAAAAAGCAAAGCAAAACAAAACAAAAACTCTATAAATAAATTAGAAACTACAAGCATATCTCATTTTGCTGTGCTTCAGATTGTGTTTTGTTTTTTATAACTTGTAGGTTTGTGATAACCCTGTATCAACCAAGACTATCAGTACCATTTTCCCAAAAGCAGGTACTCACTTCATGTCTCTGTCACATTTTAGTAATTCTTGCAATATTTCAAACTTTTTCATTATTATCTTATCTGTTATGATGAACTGTGAACAGTGGCCTTTGCTGTTACTGTTGTAAGTGTTTTGGGGTGCCACAAACTGAGCCCATATAACAGAGAACTTAATAATTACTGTGTGTGTTCTTATTTCTCTGCCAACCAGCCATTTCTTCATCTCTCTCCCTCTCCTTGGGCCTCTCTATTTCCTAAGACACAACAATAATTGAAATTAGGCCAGTTAATAACCATACATTGGCCTCCAAGTGGTCAAGTTATAGAAAGCTTCTTTGTAGGTTATATAGCTGCCATAGATATGATTTTTCTGATGGAGCTGGGCAAAGCAAATTGAAAACACCCTGGGAAGGAGTCACCATTTTAGAGGCCATTAAGGACACTCATGATTCATGGAAGGAGGTCAAGATATCAATATTTACAGGAGTTTGGAAGAAGTTGATTCCAACCCTCATGGTTGTCCAACCTAAGGGGTTCAAGACTTCAGTGGAGAAAGTACTGCAGATGTGGTAGAAATAACAAGAGAACTAGAGTGAGAAGTGGGGCCTGAAGATGTGACTGAATTGCTGCAATCTCATGATAAAACTTGAGCACAAGGAGTTGGTTCTTATGGACGAACAAAGAAAATGGCTGCTTGAGATGGAATTTACTCCTGGTGAAGATGCTGTGAACATTGTTGAAATTACAACAAAGGATTTAGAATATTACATAAACTTAGAGGATAAAGCAGCAGCAGGATTTAGGAGAATTGATTCCAATTTGGAAAGAAGTTCTACTGTGGGTAAAATGCTATCAAACAGCATTGAGAGCTATAGAGAAATCTTTTGTGAAAGGAAGTCAATTGATGCAGCAAACTTTATTGTTAGCTTAAGAAATTCCCACAACCATCCTAACCTTCAGCAACCACCACCCTGATCAGTGAGCAGCCATTAACATTGAGAACTCCACCAGCGAAAAGATTATGACTGGCCTAAGGCTCAGATGATAGTTAGCATGTGTGCCAGTTTGAATGTGTTATGTCCCCCAGAAAAAGCCATATTCCTTGATGCAATCTTGTGGGGCAGACATATTACTGGGGATTATGTTGGAACGTTTGGATTAGGTTGTTTGCATGGAAATGTGCCCCACCCAACTGTAGGTGATAACTGATGAGATATTTCCATGGAGGCGTGGCTCTACCCATTAGTGTGGGCCTTGATCAGTGGAGCCATATAAATGAGCTGACAAACAGAAGGAACTCAATGCAGCTGAGAGTGACATTTTGAGGAGGAGCTATAGCCAAGAGGGACACTTTGAAGAAAGTACAGGAGCTGCAGATGAGAGACAGTTTGAAGACAGCCGTTGAAAGCAGACTCTTGCTCCGGAGAAGGTAAGAGAGGGCAAATACCCCAAGAGCAGCTAAGACTGACATTTTTGAGGAACTGCAGCCTAGAGAGGAACATCCTGGGAGAATGCCATTTTGAAACCAGAACTTTGGAGCAGACACCAGCCACGTGCCTTCCCAGCTAACAGAGGTTTTCTGGACACCATTGACCATCCTCCAGTGAAGGTACCCAATTGCTGATGTGTTACCTTGGACACTTTATGGCCTGAAGACTATAACTGTGTAACCAAATAAACCCCCTTTTATAAAAGCCAGTCCATCTCTGGTGTTTTGCATTCTGGCAACATTAGCAAACTAGAACAGCATGTTATAGCAACAAAGTATTATTAAGTAAGTATGTACATTGTGTTTTTTTTACATAATGTTATTACACACTTAATAGACTACAGTATAGTGTAATCATAACTTTTATATGGACTAGGTTTGTATGACTCACTTTATTGAGGCGATCTAGGCCCAAATTCTCAACATCTCTGAGGTACTGAGTTGTATACTTTGAATAAATGAACTTTATGGTATGTAAATTATATTTCAATAAATCAGTTTAAAAGTACATATGGAATTTTAAAAAGTATAAAATTGAAATCCTTGAAAAGGAGATTTGAAAAAGAACAAAGTAGAAATCCTTGAAAAGCAGAATAACCAAAATTTAAAACTCAATAGGTGACTATAACAGCACATTTGGCACAATTGAAGGGAGATTTTGTGAACTGGAATGTAATGTCACAAGAACTATTCAGATGACACATAGTGAGACAGAAGCTGGAAAATAAGGAAGAGATGATAAGAGGTGAAGATATGACACACAGTAAAGAGACCATATGAACCCTAAGCAGGGTAAATAAAAATGAATCTATACCAAGTCATATATCAAACTAGACCAAAGATAAAGGAAAAATCTTAAAAGCAGCTAAATTAAAGTGTCAGTCCACCTTCACAGGAGCAAAATTACACTAACAAATGACTTCTTAACAAAAACAATGGAAACCAACAGCAATTATCTTTAAAGTGTTGAGAGAAAATATCTGACAACTCAGAATGCTATTGCCGGGAAAGTATTTATTGAGAATGATGATAAAGATATTTTATATGAAAAATTCCTGAGAACTTCTTTCCAGGAAGTGTGCTAAAGGGTATTTTTCAGACAGAAGAAAAGTGATTCTCAAAAAGAAGCTTGGAGATATGGGAGTAAATGAAGAACAACAACAAAAAGAAAAATATTAATGAATTTTGACTGTATGAAATGGAAATAAAATATTTTGAGGTTTCAGGGTATATATGATAAATTAACTTTCAAGCATGACTTATATGTTGAAAAGAGGGTTAAATGAATTAACAAATTTCATGATCTTTGTAATATCTGGAAAGAAGTAAAAATAATGAAGAAAAGGTATACCACTAAAAACACTAACCATTAAAAGCTGGTATACTTATATTAATTGATATTAGCTGCAATTTAGGAAGAATTGAGGTGAAAAATATTGCTATCATATGGCAGAGAAGGTTTGAAGCTGTATGTGCCCCAGAAAAACATGTTCCTAAACTTATCCCATTCCTGTAGATGAGCACCAATTTTTCATAAGACCTTCTGATGAAGTTACTTTAGTTAAGATGTAATGATCTGTGCCAGTTTGGATATAGTATGTACCCAAGAAAAGCCATGTTCTTTAATGCAATCTTGTGGGAGCAGACTTATTAATCTTTTGATTAGGGTGGAACCTTTTATTGAGTGTTTCCATGGAGATATGACTCACCCAACTGCGAGGAGACCTTTTGATTAGATTATTTCCATGGAAGTGTGGACCCTGCCCATTCAGGGTGTGTCTTGATTAGTTCACTGGAGTACATCAGAGAGCTCAAGAGCCAACACAGACACTGATGCTTGCAGACACTTTGAGATGCAAACAGAAGGATGTCTGGAGAAGTTAAGCTACAAGATGGAGATGAAGCCCAGAGTTTGCCCTGCAGAAGCAAAGAGGGGGCCTCCAGATGCTTAGAGAGAAATGCCTGGGGAGAAAGAAGCAAAGACACACAGGATCTGAGAGAGGAGTGGAGACAGAAGCTCAGAGACATTTTGGAGAAAGCCATTTTGAAACACAACCCAGGAGCAAAGGACCGGCAGACACCAGCCATGTGCTTTCCCAGATGACAGAGGTGTTCCGGATGCCACTGCCCATTCTTCAGTGAAGGTATCCTCTTGTTGATGCCTCAGTTTGGACACTTTTATGGCCTTAGAACCATAAATTTGTAACCTCATAAATCCCCTTTATAAAAGCCACTCTATTTCTGGTAGTTTTCATAAGGGGAGCATTAACAAACTGGAACACAAGCTCAATCAGGATGGGTCTTAATTCTATTACCAGAGACTTTTACAAGCAGAAAGAAAGGCACTGAGGGAGCAGCTCAACATCAGCAGAAGCCCAACATCAACAGAACTTGGAAGAGAAGGGAAAAACCAGGCAGGAGACACCACCACATGCCTTGCCATATGACAAGCTAAGGAACAAGGATCACTAGCAAGCCAGCCCCAAAATGCCAGTCTTTGGGAAGAAAGCATTGCCTTGATGATGCCTTGATTTGGACTTTCTTTTAGCCTAAAAACTGTGAGCAAAACTAAACTAAAACAGATTTTGTTACCAGGAGAGTGGGTGACTGCTATTGCAAATACCAAAAATGTGGAAATGGCTTTGGAATTGGGTAATTGTAAGGTGGTTGATAGACAAAGCCTAAATTGGCTCTGAAGAAACTGTTGATAGAAATATGGATATTAAAGGTACTTTAGATGAGACCTTAGAAGGAAATTATGAATGTGTTATTGGAAACTGGAGGAAACACAGTCCTTGCTTTAAAGTGGCAGAAAACTTGGCCAAATTGAGTTCTGATGTCAGAAGGAAGGCAGACTTGAAAGTGATGAACTTGGATATTTAGCTGAGGAGATTTCAAAGTTAAGTGTTGAAAGTGCAGCCTGGTTTCTCTTTGCAGCTTATAGTAAAACGTGAGAGGAAAGGACTAAGCTGAGAAATGAATTCTTGGGCACAAAGAAACTAGAAATTGATGGTTTGGAAAATTCTAAGCCTATCTAGAACAGGGCTCCAAAAGAATTTAAGCATAGAACCAGTAAGCAATGTCTGTGGAAGTCAGGATTTGAAATGTGGTTATCCAGGAAGGATCTATAGAAAGTCCTTCTGTCTAATGGATTGGACCCCTGTGAACTACATGCAGACCTGACAAGTTTTTGCATAATTTGCTTGAACAGAACCACTGCCAGCCTGGATTAAAAGGGACAGAAAAGGGACAAATTGATGGAAGAATGACTTCAGGTGTAGAACCATGGAAGTTGAAGTCTGGAACAAAAATATCCTTGAGACAAGAGGACAGGCCCACACATGTGTTTGGAGAGGGTGGCTCTGCACCTGCAGTCAGAGAGGGTGGGTCTTCTGCCAATGCTTGGGAATGGTGGGGCCTGTGACCTGGCATCCATGGAGATCCTGGCCTCCATCCTGAGGCTCAGAGAGGGTGGAGCCTTTACTCCAGTGATGGGGGAGAGCATTGCTGCTTGTAGGCACTTAGAAAGGGTAGAACTGCCACTCCATCAGGCCTGGAGGACAAAACATTGATCTATAGATAACTCTCAAACTTTGAAATCTAATGGAGTTTTCCCTGTTAAGTTTTGGAATTGTTTCGGACCTGAGACCCCTGTTTTCCTTCCAATTTCCCCTTATTAGAATGGGAATGCTTGCCCTATGCCTGTCCCTCCAATTAATATTGGAAGCAGATAACTTATTTTCTATATTTCACAGCTCCACAGACAGAAGGGAATTGTACTCCATGATATACTGCACCTATAACTGATTTTAATGAGATTTTGTACTTAGTATTGTTAATGAAATGACTTAAGCCTTTTGGAAATGAATGCATTTTGCATGTAGAAAGAACATGTCTTTTTGGAGTCCCAAGGGTGTATAGTGATGGTTTGAAGCTGTATGTAATCCAGAAAAACATTTTCCTAAACTTAATCCATTCCTGTTGGTATGAATCCATTGCATGTAGGACCTTTTGATGAGGTTATTTTAGTTAAGGTGTGGCCTAGCCCAATTAAGAAGGATCTTTATCCTACTACTGGAGTCCTTTTTAAGTAGAATGAAATTCAGATAGGAAAAGGGAAAGCCACAGAGGGACCAGCTGGAAGCTAGACATCAATGGAACCCAGAAGAGAAGGGAGTGACCAGGAGACACCACCATGTGCTTTGTCATGTGACAAATCTAAGGACCAAGGTTTGCTGGCAGCCAGCTCCAGAGCAGTCTTCAGGAAGAAAGTATTGCCTTGATGATGCCTTGATTTGGGCTTTCTTTTAGCCTTAAAAACCATGAGTGAATAAATTCCTATTGCTTAGGCTGACCCATCACATGGTACTGCTTTGGCAGCCCAGGAAACTAACACAGAGGGCCTATGGAGAAAGCCCATGGCAAGGAACTTTGGGCAGCCTCTAGCAGTTGAAAGCAGCTCCTGAATGACAGCCAAAAAGAAATCAGAGACCAAATTCATTAAAGACAAGGAACGGAATTCTTTTCAAAAGCCCAAATGAGCTTGAAAGTGGATACTTCCCCAGTCTATCAACCAGATAAGAATGCAGCCTGGTCAACAGCTTTCTTGCAGCATTTTAAGACCTGTGCAGAGGATTATGTCAAGCCATGCCCAGATCCCTGACCCACAGAAAGTCTGGCATAATAAAAGTGTTGTTTTAAGGTACTAAGTTTATGGAAATTTGTAATGCCACAATGAAAGCTAATATAAAGAATTAATGAAGAAAGGAAATAACAGAAATAAAAGAAAAAATTAATGAAATAGCAAATAAACAATAGGATTAAAAATTCCAATGTTAGTCCTCTGAAAAGGTTAATAATATTGACAATCCTGTGGAGAGACTGATTAGGGAAGAAAGAGAGAAATCCCAAAGAACCAGTTTTAGGAGCATGGGTACATCACTACATATCCTACAGACATTAAAAATAAAAGAAGATACAATGATCAAATTGTAAAATTTAGCCAAATGAATAAATTTCCACAAAATAAAGCTTGACAAATTTAGAGCAGAATAAATATAAAATTTGCATAGCCCTTTTAATATTAAATAGCTTGAATCTGAATCTGGAATTAAAAAGTTACACAGATAAACACACACAAGAAAGCAAAACCTCTATGTTTACATGTCATCTCTGTGAATTATATCAACTATCTAAGAAAGGAATATCACCATTATTACACAAACTCTTCCAGAGGAAAGAAAATGAGAGATTTCTCAACTAAGTGTATGAGGCTAGCAAAAACTTGATTCTAAACTGGATAACAGTAATATGAAATCTGAAAAGGTTGAACCAATCCCACCTGTGAATGTAAATGCAAAAATCTTAATTAAATTGTTACCAAACCTCAGCAATATACAAAAGTAATAATACATTGCTATGAAGTTGGGTTTATTCAAGAAATGTTTTGCACAACATTAAAAAATCAATGTAATTCACTATAATTATTTAATGAATAAGAAAAATGATATAACACTTTGGTAGTTACAGAAAAGTCACATAATATAATGTAGCGCAATGTAATGTAATTCAATATCAGTCAGAATAAAACTCTTAGCAAATTAGGAGAAGGAGGACTTCTGTTCATCAAGACCATTAAAAGAATGAAGATGTAAACTATAGAATGGGAGTAGATACTTACATCCCATATAACCAATAGAAGCATTGCATCCAGAATATATAAAGAGCTCCTATAAATTGATAAGAAAAAAAGAAATTCTGGAAAAGACATTATAGAAAAGGGAATCTCCAAATGGCATAAACATAGGGAAAGGTGCTTAATCTCATTAGAATGTCAGGGAAACAAAAATTAAAACCATACAGAGAGCTCATGACATTACTGTCAGAATGGCTAAAATAAAAAAAAAATCTTGATAATTCTGAATGTTGGTGAGAATGTGGATAAATGGAAACTTTCTTTTGTTGCAGTTGGTTAGTGTAAATTGGTACAACCATTTTGAAAAGCAATTTGGTATTAGCTACAGAAATTGAAGTTACACTAACATAGCTGTTCTCAATGGAGAACGATTTTGTTCCACAGGGGACATTTGGCAATATCTGGAGACATTTTTAATCATCATGACTAGAAGATATTACTGATGGATAGAGGCCAGGGATGTTGCTAAACCTACTACAATGCACGGGACATCCACCTACAACAATAAATTATCTGATCCAAAATGTCAATAATGCTAAGGCTGAACTCATCAACCAAGAGTTCCATTCATGAATATATTACCAACATAAATGTGAGTATGTTCCAGGAGCCATGCACAGGAATGTTCATAGTTGCCTTATTTCTACACCCATCAACATAGCATGGAAGTATAATCTTGGAACTTTCATGCAAGGGAATCGTAAAGGACGATGAAATGAATGAAATACAGCTATATATATATATATATGTGTGTGTGTGTCATAAATAATGGATGAATGAAACCAAATAGAATAATACATATGGAATAATTCTTTGTATATAAAGTTTACAAATCAAACAAAACTAAATTGTGTTTAGAGATGCATATTTAGATGGCAAATAAGAAAAACAAGAAAGCAATTATTATAAAA
Source organism: Choloepus didactylus (assembly GCF_015220235.1). Lineage (NCBI taxonomy): Eukaryota > Metazoa > Chordata > Mammalia > Pilosa > Megalonychidae > Choloepus > Choloepus didactylus. The sequence continues at coordinate 37,039,283 of NC_051313.1, forward strand.
ATCACACCCATTCATCCATTCTTATTTTCCTGAAACCATGCTACGGAGTCATTCGTGCCTTTGCAACAGATATGCAATATTCCTCTGCCTTCTCTACATAGAATGCATTTCCCCCCACCTTTTCTTCTTTGCCTGACTAATTTCCATGTGTTTCTCAACCCTCATTTTCTTCTAGGAAGCCTTTCCTCTCCTCCCCCCTCTCCCCTGTTCCTAACTGCATACTATTTCTCTGTGCTCTCACTGCCGTTCCATTCATCATATTATGAAGTACTTTGCCTTCAGGCTAAATGTTCATGCCAAACACAGTAATTTCTGAGAAAGTTATCATCATATAGAATACTCCTGTGTATTAATTTTGCCATGAAATATAAGTCAAAATAAGTTTAATGACTCTTGTAATTTCCCACCCCGTTCAGGATGGATCTCCTTCAAGTCTTAACTTCTGAGTCAAGGGCTAAAGAGATCCTGTTTTTAAATTGCTCAGCAAAATTTACTTCAGTGACTCCAAAATTCCTGTGGTCATCACCATTTCATGGCCATCACCACTTTGTGGCCATATTAGGGCACAACTTTAAATGCCTGTTGAAATTTTCATTATTTTCACAAAGCCCTCAATGCCTATTTTAGAGTTTGGAAAGCAAACTGAAATCTCCAGCAGTGTTTTCAGAAGACTTGGCATTTTGGTTACACAAATAGGTAACAAAGTCTGCATTTGCAGCTCTGTTGAAATAGATGGAGGCTAGGTTTCCATGAGCTGGACTGTAGCCACCTGGCTGGTAGACTGCAGTTTCTGTGTTTGACACACACACACACAGAGCTTTCATATCCACTTAAATACTTACAAGCAGAAATGTGAAAAAGAAGCTAAAGAGGAACTTATGACACTGAGGTTTTGGAAAAAATGTTAAGCTGTTGAAGTGTTAGTGGCATGGCCTAGTTTGGGGTTTTAAATATTTGCTGCTGTTATTCCTCCAGATATGCTCGCCTCACTCAGGATTTTGAACTTCGGAAGTGGCTATCACTGTCAGGGTCAGGTTCCTTTGGTATCACGATATTCAAAACCCAGTCAAGATATCGTCTTTTTTTTTTTTTTTTTCTGAGAACCATAAACAATTTAAACTTTTTAACAGAAGTAATACTTACTTTTCAGATTAGCCTTTTAAACTTTATGTTTTGCTATGACAACAATAATCACGTTCTAGTTTATCTCCAGATAGAAAAACCAACATACCAAAAGGTATTTGATAAATTATTTATGATACCTTCCATAGGCAAGAAAGCAGCAAGAATGATGGGTTCCATTTTTCACAAAAGCAAACAAGTCATGGAGATGTTTTATGACTTACCTGTGGTGCATGCCCCACAGATCAGTAACAACCAAGGAAGCAAATCGGCAGCCACATAACTACTTGCAGATTCCTGAACATATCAAACCTAATGCAGGCATGGCAATAAATCACTGAGAGTTAAGAACGTTTTTTTCAACAGATATTCCCAAATGGAATTTTCCTCATATACAGATTGTTGTGTTTTTTTGTGAGAAAACTAAATAGGTATGATGCAGGAAGTCTTACACAATAGTTTTATTTATTTATTTATATTTTCAAATTATCTATTTATATATTCATTCATTTAAATAGGTAATAAATGCACATGGTAAAACAAATCGTAAAGTACAAGGTGTATACAATGAAAACGTATTTTTGTGCTGTCTCTTCCCCATCTCCAAGTCTCTCCACAAAGTCAGCCGGTTACTAGTTTCCAGACTGATAGCTTAAAATCTAGTTTAGGTAGTTTGTTTGCTTTTCATGCATTTTTCCTTGTTTTAGGAACTTAACTACTTTTCCTTTCAACTCAAAATTTTCAGTTGCTCAAAGGCATATATTAGAAAAATATTTATTTTCTTTTCAAAGACAACCACAAATTCTGAGCCATTATTACTAATCAGTTATCTCATTTTAAAAGAAAACCAAATTTATTTCAGTCAAAGCTGGCTATACTTGTGAGGAGCACATAAATATTTAAAGAAACAGAAAAAGCTGCAAAGTAAAAATAATGATTTTGGCTGAACTCTAATAGTACTTCTTATATTCAACATTAGGTGTCACTTTTAGCGTTATTCTCATGAGGTTATTATAGAGGCCCATTTATGACATAAATTTTAGCTCAGTTTTGGAGCTACTGAATGTGCTCAACTTCATATTAAAAAGCAAACTTGTTAATGTGTTAAGACATTATTGCCAGGATGCAATAAAATAAAATGGAAAGGTCACTTCATTTTTAACTTCAGGCAGGCCTCTGCTTACTTGTGAGTTTCTTTCCTTTTTATATCTGATGTTGATTTCATAAATTCCACAAGGCAAAACAGAATTATTTGGAGAAAACAAGGAAGAAGGAATAATGCTTGATTTTATCATCTGCTTTTTATGAATGTTTAGGGTCAAGCATTTACGTGGAAAAATGACTGCATTACGAAACATACAGAGCTTAGAAAACTTCTAGAAAATAACACCAAATTAATTTAAAGTCTCTTCCACAACCAGTCTTGGGAATAAAGTCTACCAGCAGAGCATTAATCTTAGTGAACTTTAAGTTCTATGGTCAGAATGATTGTCATGATGGTGACAGCTAGCCTCTTGGGAAGCTGGGAGATTACCTAGAAACTAGCTAACATGGGGAACAAAAGTGAAAATTGTAGCACAAGCAGACAGGAAACAGTCATGCAATTAATTTGCTAAGAGATGCCACATAGACTTCAGTCAGTGTGCTTCCAAGTCCTGATTCACCCAAGTGTTCACAATTATTGTTCCATTTCTCCTAATACTAATACTATCCCCACCTGTAAATAATCTCCCTCATTGTTTTTAATGGCCATATCATTTCAACTAAATGGACAGTAGCACATTTGCTTAGTGTTGAATTTTTCTTATTATATATAAAATTGCAATAAAATTTTGAATACATCTGGGTCATTTCAAGAGTAAAAACTTATAATAGTAGGATTACTGGATTAAGATATATGAAATTTTTAATGGCTCTTAATGAATAATACAATTTCCTTTCCTTACAGGTTATATCAATTTACCCTGCCATGAGCAGTACACACGATGGACCATCCATGCCCTAAACATTGAGTGCAAATAAATCCATCTAGTTCTCGCTGTTGTGGGAAAAAAAGGCCTTCTTTCTTTACCATAAAATTTGTTTTCTATGGAAATCATCAGATTTCCATAAATTTTCTTAAACTCTATTCCTTTCTTTTACTCTTTACTAGGATCCCAATTATTTTCTTATAAATTCTTAATGGAATACAACTATTAACTTTGTGTGGCAATTTATGAAAGTATTTTTGAGTACTTTTTAAAATTATATTTTTGCCTCATGGAAATTTAGAATTTTCATTTAGTACAATTGGGTCACCATTTACTTTGTAATTTTCCTTACCATTTCAAAGCTGAGAAAGATATTTACTGTACAGAGATTATCCAAACATTCAATCAGATTATTGGGTTATGTTGCATCTTAATTACTCTTATATAAATAATTATTCAAAATTAAAAAATTAATTTTGTTTTGGGTACAATTTGTGAATCTACTTCCTCAACTTTTTTCTACCTTTAAGTTATAATTTAGTAAATAATATTATATTTCCCATCATTTATTATGCTCTACCATATATCAAATACTTGACATGATAGGCTGTTTTTGTGAATATTCCTTTGTCATCCATTGAGGTATATAGTATGGAATTTTAATTATTTTGCCATCTAATAAGTTGTATATGAGGTGAAGTGATATATATTTCATAATGATTCCTTTAAAACCCACTAATATATACTGTGATAGTATTCTAGCACTTTATTATTTTGTAGTACAGTAATAACCTCACGGTTGCTTCATTTTTATTTTGAAAAATACTATTTGATAGTTTTTTTTATATTCATGGTTCCAGATGAATTTTGTATTAATTTTGTTTTTCTTTGGGAAAAATCAGTTGTTTTTCTACTGTACTGACTGAATGTATTAAATCTGGAAGAACAAGTAATTTAATTTATTCATCAAGGAAAATATTAGGAATTGTTACTTATTTAAGGCATTTAAAAAATTTTAACTGTTGAATTTGAGTACTTTTTGTATATTCTAGATACTAGTTCTTTGTCAGATAGATACATAGTTTGCAAATTATTTTCTCCTGGACTGTAGCTTGTCTTTTCATCCTATTAACAGGGTTTTCGCAAAGTAAAAGTTTAAATGTTGATGAAGCTCAACTTATCAAATTTCCCTTTATGGATCATGATTTTTGCTGAGATTTGATTTCTTTCCTTAGACTTTCTATTTTTTTTCACTTTTTTCAAGTGTATTTGTAATTGCTCATTGAAGCATCTTTATGATGGCTGCTTTAAAATCATTGCAAAATAAATACATTATCTCTGACATCTTGGTGTGGGCATGTATTGCTTGTTTTTTCTTCCATTTAGTTTGAGATCTTCCTGGTTCATTGATACCTCCCTGGCTGAAAGGTGTAGGGACGGCTCATTATTACTCCCCAGATGGTCACCACCAACATCGTGGGGGAGAAGATACTCCTTACCACTGGGCAGTAGTGAAAGTCCTGGTCACCTCCAAGTCTCCTCCGACACCATCCCAGCAGGGAGGGAGAGGAAATGGTTCACTATTTCTGAGTGGGAGTGGAAGTCCATGCTCCCCATTTGATGCTGTTGGAGGAGAGAGATGACCTTGTTACAGCCAGATGGGAATGGGTGAAAGTCGAGCTCCCTAACTGACCTTCTCTGACACCACCTTGTCAGGGAAGTGGAGTGGGTTGGAAGTCAAAGTCCAGCATTTGGCCTTTGCTGACAAGGGTGGGTTGGGCCACATTTTTTCTTTTTTAGTGGTATTTGGTTGAAGCAGAGTGGTTGTTGTCTAAAAGTTTTCTGTCCTGTTAGTTTGCCCCTTTCTTTGTCCTTTAGCTAGAGAAAGCAGCTTTCGTTGGGGTTATTTTTGCGTGCGCCTGTAGGTGTTTCTGAGTTGTTGGCTTCTTCATCTCCAAGGTTTGTATATGTGAGGCGAAAAACAAACAAACAAAAAACAACAGACAACAAGAAACTCACCACTGTGTCATTCCTTAGGTCTCTGATCTTAGAAAGTCTGCCTTCTTCTTTCCACGTTTCAGTCTTTCTGTTTATTTTACGTGCAATGTGCAGGTATTTAGCTGTACTTAGCAGGAGATATAGGAAAATGTACATTTAATCCATCTTCCCAGAAGCAGAAATCTAAAAGTTTTAAGACTTTTAAAATCTGTAAATTATAACATTTTACTATAAAACTAAAAAAAAAAAAAAAAAAAAAAAATCCCTTAGGAGAGAGATAAATGCAAATCTCATTGGTATATAAATCCAATATTATTTAAGATAAATTTGTCACAGAATTACCTAATCACTGATGAAATAATCACAGATCTTATTCAGAAATGTCCTGTTTGCCTGCAATTGGAAATGACCCAATAAACAATTGACATCAGGTCCACCAGAGAAATTGTCCAAAGGCTGACAAGCTCTCTGATTAAAGAACCTCATGGGGTATTGCTAATCTTTCTCCATTTCTGTTTTCTTAAAATTACACTAACATTCTTTACTTGGTCCAATATGATTTCATTTGGGAGGAGTACAACTGCAAAGATAAAAACCCCAGGGTTTTCAATTTGTTAGCATGGTTTATATTATCTTTCTTTCTCTCTCTCTCTTTCTTTTCACGACTTAATTGGGCCGGTGTAAGAGCAAAAGCTAGCTCAGTGCTGCTTAGTTTAAGGCCCCAGTTTGGTGAGACAGTCGGGGTGGTAGAAAAGAGCAGCTTGTTTGATAAATGCGGGGTCCACATGGCTCTTGTGGAGCCTTTTCTCCATGGATGTGAGCTTGGGTCTGTAAGGGTACATATATACAGGGGAAGGGAGAGCAATGGAAAGCAAACTTACTCCAAGTGCCGAGACTGCCTTGTATGTTCATATCTGGAAGAAAGTCTTCCTCTCTGCTAGAGGTCAGCACTCAATTAAGAGCCTGTGGAAGGGCCACTTCGGATGTTTTCTCTTCATCAGCAGTGATAGAATATCATCGTTTCAGTCTCTGCCCATTTTCCCATTTATGTTAACATATTTTTATGTTAACTTATTTTCCTACCTTCACTTAACATAAAGAAAACATAATTATTTTACTATTAAACTAGACAATTCTTGACCAAAAGATAGAAGGTATTTCAATTTTTCCTTTAGGAAAACTCTGTTCTTGGTTAGTTTAGATGGATCATAAAATGAAATAGTTTGAGGATTTGTTTGGTTGGTTGGTTGTTTTTAATTGGCTTCAGCCTGTCAACTCACATATAATCAATAATATCCCATAAGCAGCCTTCCAGACATTTTCTAGAGGCACCTTCCTGGAAATTGCTAACCACTGCCTGTGCTAATTTCCCTTCTTGTTCAAAGCTTCAAATGTTTCTCTAAATTGCAGCCACTTAGTATGCACAGCAGATTTTCAAAAGAGTGAGCCCTTACAGATCTTTCCTGTGTGCTCAGTGTGCATTTGGGAATCATTGGGATTAAAATTTTCCTCATTGAGAAATCAGTTCCTATAGAGATAAATTTAGGGAAATTATTTCTGTTTATTTGTTTGTTTGCTTGCTTCTTTATTGGTATTTTTCTGCTAAACTATGTGGACATCTAACTAGTATGCCATATTTTCCAGTCGTGGAAGATCACTAGATATTACTTTTGAGTGAAGTTCATTTTCAGAAGTAAAGCATTGCAAGAGAGGGAGGAACTGTAATTTGAATTCTGTTTGGGATATTTTAAGGTAATCCCATACATGTTTCAGAAAAGCAATATGTGAATAAGACCTATCTATTAATATAGAAATGTCCAAATACGGTTTAATGACTTAAAAAAACAAGGATCAAAAGGAAAAGAAAAAAATTTTGACAGCTTTTTTTTTCTTTCCCCAAACTCTATTCCTGGAAAAAGAACATCATGGCGGATTAAAGGGTCACTGAGTGTGAGAATCCAATGGCTCTCTTAAGGTTGAAGCACTGAGGATTAGAAGCTCAGCATTAGCATAGACATCACCTCATTCAGACTGTATTTCATACACTGATTCAACTTCACAGCTCTCACTTAGGCACACAGATTCTTAGTTACATGCACAGTCATATTTCTAGACTCTAATGTTTTAGAGAAATTGTTGTCTTCTCTTTTCAGTGGGGCATTTTTACAAATAGAATACATGTTAAATAATGGAGATTATTAGAGTATATCACTGAGCCAAATTTTTGTCACTAGATTTTTCTTCATACAAGTTATAAGATGTTAATGTTCAATTTCCAAAATCCTTCTTCACTCCTAGGAAGGAAAATGAAACCATGCTCCCCTTGTATATAAAGAGGACAGACTCCATAGCCCACCAGAGGTTCAGGTTCACATCTACCTCCAGTGTCTTGTCAGGAAGAGGCAAGCAGAGATGAAGGGCCTAAGGGAAACCATAAAGCCAGCCTGGCAATGTAGCAGAATGCAGCACGTTTCACTTTATTTGCCATAAAATACTTTCTCAATTTTTAGAATTCAGTAATGTGTTAACAATTAAATGTCAGGCAGTTTGCAACTTTTTGTAGATAATCTAGAAACAGCATAGTCATGTAATTAGATTTTATGGAACCTTCCATTTTCAAAAGTGCTTTCATATGCACAACCTCATTGCTCCTCACAATCTCATGCATTATAGGCTGGGGAAATGTGATCTTCATTTTTCAAAGGAATCTAATGTCTGCAGAGTTGAGGGACCCAGTTAAGAAAAGACAAGACCAGACTAGGAATGAGGTTTCATGATTCCTACCTGGTTGGTGCTTTAATCAATTAATTTCCCATCAATTCCAAAATAAAGCTGAGCTTGCTAGAAGCAGAATCTGAGACAGAATTTATTTTTGCAAATAATTTACTGAGGGAGTGCTCTCAGGAGAAACCTCAAAAGTAGGAAGGAAAGCAGGACAGAACAGAGGAGGAAGCCAGAAGGCGGGAGCTCAGAACTCTATAGCCTCAGCCGGATTCCATGGGAAGCTCTGGAGTGTGAATTGTACCCGAGGTTTTCCCACCTAGAGGTGAGAGAACTGTTGTTACTACTCCTCCGCAGCAGCCAGTCATTAGTGGGGAAAACCTCTTAGGCATAGCCAGGTAAGGCGGCTCCCAAAGTCAGCCAAGGACAACACTCAAAGAAGGGTGAGCGTGAGAGCGGCAGCTGGGGGATGGGTGCACCACATGGTTAAAGGAACATCAACAGAATCGGCTACAGATATCTAATTGTAACTATTTTCTTAAGAATCGTTAAATTTTTCATTTTATTGTGAAAAGTTTCAAACACACCAAAGTAGAGAGAATAGCACACTGAAATGCCACATACATATACCCATCATCGATAATATATAGCACGTGGTCAACCGTATTTCATCTGTGAGAATTGTGTTTTAAAATACAATGTTTGTCATTCTCTGTACCCAGGAATACCAATGTACACAGAATACTTTAATGCTGTTTAAAATAGTCCTGTCAAGGAGAATTTCAAAGTTCTGGAATGGAACTTGGATTTATGATCATGAATTTCAGTCTGAGTTCTGCAAAGTTAGGGGAATAGATGGATGTTCCATATAGTTTAAACATTTGGTCATTTTCCCAACATGTAGCTTAAAATAAATTGCTTATATCTTCCAATGCACTCTCCAGTTTTGCATTAGGCCAGTAGTGACAAATGAACACAGGAAGGACCACCAAGTGAAGCCTGAGAAAGAGCGGTCTTCTTTAGTCCACAATATCACAGATGGGCATGCCAATTGGAGCCCTAGGGTAAGGGGACCTTGATGGATTTCCTTTGCTTGCAGGATGCAATTCACACTCCTAGATAGCACGCAAGGGTCTTCACAATCTAGCCCCAACATATTTTGCTGTTTCACCTTTTTCAAGTTACCCAAATCTATGTTGTATTCCTGGCATCTTGATTTGTTGTTCCTAAGTCACCATACCCTTTGGTGTAACTCTGGGCTTTAACGCATTCTGTTCCTTCACCTGGTCTCTTTGTCAACATATTTATGCATGGAAAAATTGCAGTCATGGTTCCAAATACAATTCAGACATCATCTACTCTCAGAAACTTTCTTCAATTTCCACTATTTCCCCTTCCCACTGTTTTAGTTTCCTAGGTTGATGAAAGCATATACCATGAAATGGTTCAGCTTAAATAATGGGAATTTATTAGCTTACGAGCTTAAAGTTGAGAGGCTATGAAAATATCCCAATCAAGGCATCATCAAAGAGGTGCTTTCTTCCCAAAGACTGGCTGCTGGCTATCCTTGGCTCCTCTGCCACATGGCAAGACACATGGCAGCATCTGTTGGTCTCTCCCTTCTCTTCTGGGTTTCATTAATCACAGCTTCTTACTTCCATGGCTTTCTTTCCCTCTGTTGAATTTTATTCTCTTATAAAGGACTCCAATGAAAAGAATAAGACCCACTCAGATTAAGGTGGGTCACACCTTACTTAAGTAACCTCATCAAAAGATCCTACTTACAATGGATTTATACCCACAGGAATGGATTAGCTTAGAGAATATGACTTTCTAGGGTACATACAGTTACAAACCACCTTTCCTTTTTTTACCTTCATCCATCTTCTTCTACTCGCCGTACCACCCCATCTCTTCCTAGCTAAGGTGTGATTTCTTTGTTTCCAGTTAATAACTGGCATTCTTGGAAAGATCTAGAATGGTGCCTTGATGCCTGGTTTATAGTTGCAATAATTGGGGAACTACAAAATGATGCCCAATAAATAACTTGCTAAATGAACAAATAAATGTAGCTCCCTTCTTTGAGTGCCATGACATTTGGTACATATATTCACTATGGCCCATAAAACATTGTATTGTGATTGATTATTTGCTTCCATGCCTGCCTTACCTACTATTCTAGTTGGGGTTTCCCTAAAAGCAGACCCTGAAATAAGGATTCTAGAACAAGTAGCTTATTTGTCACCCAATCTCAGGAAACTCTCCAGGAGGGGATTAGAGAAGCAAGATAGGTAAGGGAAAGTCAACAAAGGGTACACTGTCAAACAAGTTATCACTGTGAGCAACTGGGGCTTAATCCTAATAGAGAACTCTCAAAATCTAAAACATGGATCTCAGGATAATCCCACTTACAGTAGATTGGTCTAGATCTACTTCAGGGACACTTTCATTTCAGAACCTTCCCATCCTACTGTGCATATACAGAGGATTTGATGCCCAGAGAAGAGCACTGAGATAAAGAGACTCAAGTGCTGGCTATTGAAGGCACATCTGGTATGCATGGAAATGATAATGCCAAGGGGATATGGGTGCTTTTATCTTCCATAGATCTATGGATTATGTGTCTTCTAGACTTTATTAAAGATCTACTCTTCTTTCAGCTCTCCCCCATGCTAACCACCATATAATGCCTTTATTATATGCTATCAAATGAATGAATCAAAGTATAAATGCATGGTTCTAATGAATGGATATAAGTTACAGCCACACCTAAGCCAAACCATGCTTCTGGTTCCACCAAAGATACCCAGACCAGTACATCAACCCCATCCTGGAATGTGATATATTTTCCCAAAATTACATATTTTAAGCATGTCAAGCTGAGTCCTTTCCAACATCTACGTATCACTGAAATGCCACCTCTGTTATATGTGGTAACTCTACTCTCCGATTGTGGCTTGTTACTAAAACCATAGAACACAATCATGAAAGCCCTTGATATCAGTAACCTAACACATTCTAAACTTTATCCAAACCCATTTTTGGTTAATTTTCCAATGTGCAGTTATTTCAAGTGGAATCCAATCCATATGGTTCATTTACCTTTCTAAATATCACTTTATAAAAACAAGTTGAGGAACATTTCTGAATGTTCTAAGGAACATTTTCAAAACTATTTTAATTTGAATATATTTCTCTTTGCCTGAAAAATAACCTGACCTAAAAAAAATAAAGTAAATTTTTTGGGTTTTTGAATTTCAAAGGAGTTTAGTATTGAGGTTGGTGTTCACTTAACAGAGCTCAGGTTCTACCATCACTGCTGTATAAAGCAATAGAAAGCTTCAGTCACAATTATCATATTTGGAAAAGGAATGTGATTATAATTCTTTGGTGTTAAAACATTTGGCTAGAAATAAAAACTGCATTACAGTAAATCTTCATATTAAAGGAAAAGATGTAACTTAAGGTTCTCTGAGATATTTAACACAAATTAATTTGATAACATATATTGAGGATATCAAGAAAAACAACAGAACTGTCCATGGACCTTACAAAAAGAGGTAGTTAAATATGAGCACAAGTTTGCAATAGAACCTATAATTTTAGCTTATTTGCTTTACTTGAGTTTTATGAATTTATATCTTTGTGTGTGTGTGTGTGTGTACACGTGCACATGCACATACGAGAGAGCTTGCGCTGATATGTATTTTGGCAATGATAGGCCTAGTAATATGACAGGTAACCTCTTTAATTTGCATGAAATCTCTGAGACATTAAATTTTTATGCTCAAGACCCCCCCCAATATTTTCCAACATTTTAACATGAAGTTTTTAAAGATTACAGAAAAGTTAAATGAAATGTACAGTAATACCCCTATACCCATCAGATAAATTCTACCATTAATATTCTACTTAACTGAATTTATTGCATAACTATTCATCTCTTTATTATTTCCATCTTCCTCTTCTTTGCTTTTGATTCATTTTAAAGTAAATTTCAAATAGCAATACTTCTTCCTAAATATTTCAACATATGCATATCATTAACTAGAGTTTAATATTTGCTTACAATCCTTTTTTATTGTTGACGTAAATAAACTGAAATGCACATATCTTAAGTATTCATTTGCTGCATTTTGACAGATGTTTCAGCTGTGTAACTCAAACCTGTATCAAGATCTTCACTATCACCCCACAAAGTTCAGTATGTCCCTTCCCAGAGTATCCCTGCCCCTCTCCAGAGGCGATTGCTCTTCTGATATTTTCCACCATAGATTAGCTTTGAACATGTTTAAAAAGATGTATTGTGATAATGATTTTAATACTCATTTTATAGTCGTTCATAGTTTACAAAATATCTTCTCTTTAAACCAATTGATGACATGCATAAGATGTTATATTACCAATTAAAGAAAAAGAAAACTGAAGAGAATATAGTATTACTCCCAGTTTCTAAAACTAATATTTAGTTTTAGGATCTGTGGATAACAAATTGAAGTTTTGTGACTCTTAATCCAATCTCCTGTCAAACATACAATATTGCTGAGTTATATATACTTAAGATATAAGGGCAATTTTATTAATTTATGCAGCTATTTTGAAGACAACATTGCAATTTTTGCTTTAACCATCAAACATAATTTAGGGAAATAAAAAGGAGAAAGGAAGTCTATTGTATTTATCCATATTTTCACTCTTTCTTCCTAATGTCCCAAGATTTCCTCTTTTATCATTTCCTTTCTGTTTCAAGAACTTTCTTTAGCCATTCTTTTAGAGTAGGACTGCTGGTGATAAATTCTCTCAGTTTTCTTTCATCTGAGAATGTCTTGATTTTCTCTTCACTCCTGCAATATATTTTGACTGGATATAGAATTCTGGGTTGACAGTCATTTTATTTCAGCACTTGAAAAATGTGTCACTTCCTTCTGGCCTTCATGGTGTCTGCAGAGAGTTCCTAGGACATTCTAATTGATTTTCCCTGTAAGGTGGTTTCAAGATTTTTCTTTTTCTTTAGTTTTAAGAAGTTTGACTAGGACGTGTTTTGGCATGTGAATTTATGTCTTGTTCCAAATTTGGGAGATTTTCAGCCATTATTTCTTTAATTCATCCCCCACCCCCATCCCCTTACTTATCTCCTTCTGGGGTTCCAATGGCATGCATGTTAGAACTTTAGTTATACTCCTTCAGGACCCTGAAGTTCTGTTTATTTTTTAATTTTTTAGTTCATTTTCTCTTTTTGTTCATACTGGGTAAGTTATATGGTACTATCTTAAAGTGCACTGATTATTCCCTCTCTTCCCTCCATTTTGCTATTTTTAAAATTTGGGTAATATAAAAATATACTATATTGTTCATTTTATTCTTTGATTTATCTTCAACTTCTTTGCTGAGACTTTACAATTTCATTTATTTCAAGAATGTTCATAATTGCTCATTGAAGCATTTTTATGACAGCTGCTTTCATCTTGGTGTTGGTATCCACTGATAATCTTTTTTCCTTCAAGCTGATATTTCCCTTGAAGGTATTTTATATGATGAGTGATTTTTTTTATTATTATTATTGCATCTGGGACAGTTGGGATATTATGTTATGAGGCTCTGAACTTTATTTAAATCTCCTGTTTTAACAAGCCTCCTCTGATACCACACTGGAGGGGAAGAACCTACTGCCTTGTTACTGTCAGGTAAGGGTGGACATCGAGGTGCCCCTCAGCCTCTGTTGGCATCTCAGTGAGAGATGCCGCATTACTGCTGAGATATTTGGGGGTTCAGGTTCCCACTAGGCTTCCACTGATACCACTCTGGTTGCAAGGCAATTCCCTGTATGACCCTCACTGACCCTCTGGAGAGGATGCCTCCTTACTTCTGGAGGGTCACGAACATTACGTGGCCTCCTCTGATACTCTTCTGGTGTGGAGAGGGAGGAGAATCTTGATAATACTGGGTAGGGGAGAAACCCAAGCCACTCTCATGGTTTCCAGTGATGCCTTGTGTGGGGCACCTCATTAGTCCCATGATGGGATGGAAATCTTAGCTCCCCACTTGGCCTTTTCTGATATCACCCCTCTCTGACATCACTCCAGGGGGAGGGAGGTGCAGCTCATTAACAGCCAGCATGAGGCTGGAAGTCCAGGCTCTCCTTTCAGCTTTTGCTGACATGGGGTTATGGCCACATTTCTTTCTCTGCAATGTTTGGGTCTTTGCAGTTGTTGTCTAAAAGTTTTCTGTCTTACTCAGCTGCCCCTTTCTTGGTCCTTTGGCTATGGAGAGCAGGTTTTACCTGGGGCTTTGTTGTCTGAGCTTTTTTGATTTATTACATGCTGCCAGTAAAGTGCACCAGTGCAAAGGATACAGCTCAATAAATTTTTACAAATGAATGACCTGCATAACTATTACATTACTTGCTCTTGCCCTATTGCAGTCAATGTTTTATAAAGGTAGCCACTATTATGATCTCTAGCACAATAGATTACTGTTGCACTTTAGAAGTCTTTAAATTAAATTTATTGATGTGTATTTTATATAAAATAAATATCAACATTTTAACTATAGAGTTTGATGAGTTTTGACAAATGTCCACAACCATATAGCTACATTAAAAATATGATCATTCCCATCACCAAAATTTTCCTCATGCCTCTTTGCAGTCAAATTGTTCTGATCTGTTATCAATTGCTACAGCTCACATTGGAGGTTTCTAATATTTCATATAGATGGACTAGTATATTAGGCACTCTTTTGCATGTAGCTCATTTAATTAAACATAATGTTTTGAGATAAACTTAAAATCATTTGTAGTAGTCCATTGTAGTAATGAATTTGTTTATTCATTTAAACATTTTTTCCCTCCAGTTTTGGGCAATTCTTGGCCCTTTACATTTCCATATTAATTTTAGAATCAGCTTGTCAATAACAACAAAAAAGCCTACTGGAATTTTGATTGAAATTGTAGTGAAACTTCAGGTCAATTTGAGGAAAAGTGACATCTTTAAAATATTGAGACTTACAATTAAGAACATGATAAATGTTTACATTTATTTAGGTATTATTTCATTTCTTTCAATAATATTTTGTGGTTTTCAGTGTAGAGGCCTTGTATGCCTTTCATCAGATCTATTCCTAAGAAGAAATTTTTATGGTATTGTAAATGCTATCATTTTTAAAATTTCATTTTCTGTCAATTAGTTGCTGGTATATAGAAACCTAATTTATTTTTTGTTTGTTGATCTTGTATTCAACGTCTTATTAAATTCATTTATTAATTGGAATATTTGACTTTTTAATTCCTCTGTGTTTTTTATGTGCAAAAATATGCCAACTGCAAACAATAACCATTTTCTTTCTTCCTTCTGAATCTTCATATCTTTTATTAATTTATTTACTTACTCCACTTGCAGAGGACATCCTTATCTCTTTCCTGATTTCACAGGGAATGTGTTCAATAACTTGTTCAATAAAGCTACAGTGTTTTCTCTTTGTCGATATTCTTTATCAGATTAAGGAAGTTCCCTCTTATTGTAAGTTGGCTAAGAGTTTTTATAAGGCACAGTTATTGCCTTTTATCAAACACCTCTGCATTTCTGAAGAAAAACGTTTTTTTCCCCTCCTTTTTTCTGTTTATATGGCAAGTTGCATTCATTTCTTTTCAAATGTTAAACCACCTTTGCATTCATGGAATTATAATCCTTATGGTAATGCCCTTTTCATGTTTTAGTTTCAAGGTCATATTGACTTCATAATATGAGTTGGGAGTATTCCTTCCTTTTTAATATGGGTGTTCGGAAGCATTCATGGGCAAAACCATCTAGAATTGAAGTTTTATTTTTATAACAGATTTCAATAATAGATTTAATCCTGTAATAGATACAGTTATATTTTCTACATTTTCTTATCTCAACTATAGTAAATTTTAGCTTTCAAGGAATTTATTTCACTTCAATTTTCAAGTTGCTCTAATGTTGTTCGTAAGATTCCCTTGTTATCTTCTTTGTAATCAATAGTATGTATTGGGATATTTCTTCCGTGAATGGAATAAATATTTTCTCTATTAATGTAGTCTAATTATACGTGTAACCGACAGTACCATGACAACATCATAAAGTAGGTTTTACTTTCTTTGGCTGGTGTGACCTTGGACAAACTTCCTAAAATATCCAAATGTTGAAATAGCCATTTCCTGATGGAAGTCTCCTTTACAAGCTATAATTGAATTTTGATAAAGTCTGTTACTTGCTGCTTAACATAATACTATGAAATGGGTATGATCATTAGAAATAAATACCTATGTAACCAATATTTTTTTCTAAATTGGCAATTGTTTTGCTTCTACAAAAAATACCATAGAAAATGCTACATTCATACATTGGATAAAGTCATAGAAAAATAAAAATTTCCTTTTGTGTTAAATAAAATTTATCAATAAAATCTTGATAAAGCTGAAAAATAAATTTGGCCAGAGAAAATACTAAACTCACATCATTTTTAAGACCCGTGCTCTCCATTTTTCTCTTTTACAATTAGTTTCCTTTATCCTTTTAGCCATTGTGCCTATGGCCCTTGAGCGCAAGATTACTAATTGTAAAGACACCCTAGAGCAAACCACTCAAGAAAGGCAAAGGAAGACTTCTGCATCAAAGATCCTGATTAGTCACATATTATATTTAAGCCATTACTACTTTGTTAACACTTCCTGAATTTTAGTGAGGAAAAAAAAACAGTTTAGGTTATGATACTTGACTTGAGTGGTCCACTTTCATTTACTAACACAAAACTAGTATCTAAAACAGAAGACAAGACAGAATATAGTAAAGTATATTTTGTCTTGGAAGTTCTGTTAGATTGTGAGGTTTGCTAGAGTCTTGGAACAAGCAATCACCATTACTCTCTTTCAATAAATCACTTAAGAAATGCTATAACTAAATCTGTCTAGATTATGCAGATGGAACTATTGAAATATGAATCTACTGAAATAGGAAAAATTCATTCATGCTTGCTTAAGTACAAAGTGGCAGTATACAAATAAAAATGATGTTCGAATTCAGTATTTCCAAAACAAGTCAATTGAGTAACATAATATATTGTAATAAACAGATGTTGGTAACAGCTGGTTAAAAACTGAAAAAAAAAAACAAAGCAAATAATAAGTTAATCATTTTGTCTGCCTCAGGCTAGATAATAAGTTTGGATGACTTTGGTTTTATTCTGTTTTTATTAAACTGAGTGATTTTTATTGGCCCGAGTAAGCATGATATCAGTAGTCCTTTCCTGAACAATTTTATTCTTTGGTGGGTCTGAGGTGGGTTGACTAGGAGAGTACTTAATGATGCAAGTAAATCCCAGATTATCAAAACAAATAAGGACTTTATGTATAGAGTCAAATGGTAGTATGGAACTAGAAAAATAGGTAATCAAAGCTTTCCTCAGATTTAGAAACATGCAACCCCTTCAATACAAAAGTAGAATTTGTGAGAATTGTACTTCAACTGTTTTAGTCATTGCTCATCTTAATCCTTCTTGGTCAGTAGATAGAAGGTAAATAAGGGCTACTTAAGGGCATTTAATAGAATTGACATGCACGTGATTGCCTTGCAGTGACACATAATGGAAACAAGTAATTGTAGTATATAATATGTTTATATAATCTTCAGGGTATTATTGCATAGCAATTTTATAAAAATACCCTATTCCCAAAATGCAATATTCTGATCCTAGTGCAATTGAGATGGTGGCATCCCAAATTATCATAGTAGAATTTCATTCTACCTTTTAAAATTGCATTCTGTAATTCATGGGTTAAATGTCAAAAGTTCTTGTTTTGTTTCGTTTTAAAATTTTAGTTTATGTGAATTGCTTAAGTCTGCAAAATTCAGAAGGAAATCCCTGCAGTACAGATTTTGTTACAAGATTTCCAGTATTTCCTGCATCTGTTGAGTGGAAATGGTACCTAATGCATTTTTTACAAGTATTTCAACAAAGTTGGGAAAAACAGAGGTAGACAGAGTAGTCTAAATTCAAAACAATGGAGAAAGAGATGTTGGTTAACAATGTTTTCTTAAGCCTAGTTCTTGAAAAGATTAAAGTTTTGGTTATTTCTTATTCTATCTGAATCTTCAATATTTTTGTCCTTTTCTTGATAGCAACTCCAGGGAGTAAGAATTTAATTTATTATTACATGTGTATGCACATACTCTCTCTTAATTTCTAGCAGTTTCAATTTGTCTATTGTTAATTTTTCTATTAGTCTACTAACAATGATTAAAAGAAAATCCTGTTTTATTATATTGTTACATTACAGCCTTACTATCATTCCAAATAACAATTTTTTAAATGTCAACTGGAATTAGGATTTAATCTATAAAAGTTTATATATGTATTTTTTAAATAGTATAAAAATCATAACAGTACTAGAAAGAATACTCGTAATAAAGAGTATTCCACTGTTGAAGTTTGACCACTGAAGTTTGAAGTTTGGCTCCATCTTCCCCTACACCTCTTACTCTATTGGGGCAAACTGATAAGAATGCTCACACGCACTCCCTCTTTTGGCACAAGCAAGAAATTCAAAGCTCATAGATAGACCCCCAGCCCATGCTCTGGAACTTTTCCCCAGTCCCACCCCATAGCCACTATCAAGATCCAACCTGCTCTCTCTGCCTCAGTCTAGCCAGTCTGAACCTGCTTGTGCCCACTCTGCTCTCCCCTGGAGTTGCTTGTGTGAGTAATAAATTTTCTCTCAAATTCCCTTGGTGTGTAGTGTGTCATCACCTCTTCAAATGGGTGTAGATTTCTAGCATAAGGCATGGCTGCCACTAGGTTCAGGGAAATGACATGTTCCCTGTAACCCTTGGGCCCTTTTCTATAGAGTGCTCAGAGGGAGACTGATACCCTGTTACCATGTATGGGCCCACTGGGTGGCCACTCATGAGAGGAAGGGCAGCCATCATGTAGCATGCTGAGGCCACCCTCCTGAAAGCAGAAAGCTCTCTAGAACACTAGAGCACTCACTAGAACTCTGTGGTGCCTCAGAAGTCTCTGATGCTGCTGCCTGGGTTTCTGTCATAACGAAGATCTTGATCCTCAGGGTTATCTAGGAAAACAGCCATGGTGTCCTGGGCCCTTACCTTGGCCTCTCCTCAAGGAACAAAGGACCCAGATCCCTTTTGGATAATTGTAAAACTGACTGATAGAGAATATGAGCCTCTTACCTGTTATAACATAATCAACTTCCTAAAGGGCTAAAGGGCTACTCTACTCAAGGCTTAAGCCCTGGGACTCTGAAGCCTGTAAGGTAACAATGGCAATGGGGGGATTGCCTAATCTTGACAGCAATGATTGGGACTGTAAGAGGAAGAAAATTCCTTGTAGGAAAGAGATATTCCATATTTATGAGCAGGATAAGAGAACCCCCCTGAGTGAATATAAAAGCCCAGGCACAGGGGAAGGAAACAAAAAACTAAAACAGAGGTTCACAATTTAATCCAATTGGAAACCCAATATTTATTAAAAGAACTGATACAACAAAAATATGAAATAGTGCTGATTGACTTTTGGGACTCTAAAACATAGGTTCTAAATTAACTCTAACACCTGCTGAAATGTACTATTTGGCAAATATTTATGGCCTTAAATGATATTGGAGCTCAAATTCCAGCTACACAAGGGCACTCCCCTAAATTTAAACAAGGTTCCTTCTATACTCTTAAAGGAGTTCTCAAACATAAGAAGTAGGACAATTAGCTATGTCTCACCTTAACCATCAGCACTATTGCCTTTTGCCTAACGTCCCCATTGACATAGTTCACATTGCCCTACATTATCGCTTGGTGGGCAGAGACATTCCAACCCAACTTATAATAAATTCAAAGACAATTAAGTCTTTGACAGTGTTACAATCAACTTAACAAAATGGGACTCCATGGACCACCCTCCCCTCTCCCTCTGTTAAAATAATTACTATAGACCAATATAAATCAAAACAGGGACTTCAAGGATTGAAACCCATTATATAAGACCTATTTAAAGAAAAGGTGATTATCCTGGTTCTCCATGTAACAGCTCAATTCGTATTACTCTCAAACCTGGAAAGAATGAATGATGCTGCAAGATACATTATTGTAAACTTAGTGCCCCAGTCTCCATACCAAATATTATTGTAATTACTGCCTCCATTCAATCAGCAACTGGTAAATACCTTGCAGTCATAAAATTAGGTTAATATGCTCCATTCAGTGCCTCCTTGAATCACAATTGTCTTTACCTTTGAAGATGCACAATACACTTTTTCCTGGCTGTCCACGGGGTACCTCAATAGCCCTGCCATTACACACAATATTCAATATTTTCAGGCAAGAATTTAATCACATTCAACTTTCTCCAGGAACACATGTGTAATATGACATTACAGTAATTACCTCATCCTTGCTGCTGGATTCGCCCACCCAACCACATGATGGCCTCTGCCCAACAGTTGAACTCATCTTGGGTATAATCACCCACTACCTCAAGATCCCATTATATACCAACCCCATCATGAAATGTATTTTCCACCTTAGATACGTCCTTCTACTCTCCCTATTTTTCTCCCTTCCTGATTCAGTCCAAACACTGTGAGCTAATCTTTTGCTGCTCTTTTGTTTCTGCTCCCCAGACCTCTACTCTCTTAGCCCTACTCTTGATATGACATTATACCTCATGGAGCTGTGCCAGTTTGAATGTATTGTGTCCCCCAAATGCCATTATCTTTGATGTAGTCTTGTGGGGCAGACATTTTGGTGCTGATTAGATTTGCTTGGAATGTGCCCCACCCACCTGTGGGTGATGACTCTGATGAGATATTCCCATGGAGGCATGGCCCCACCCATTCAGGGTGGGCCTTGATCAGTGGAGCCATATAAATGAGCTGACTCAAAGAGAAGGAACTCAGTGCAGCTGTGAGTGATGTTTTGAAGAGGAGCAAGCTTGCTAGAGAGGAACGTCCTGGGAGAAAGCCATTTTGAAACCAGAACTTTGGAGCAGACGCCAGCCACGTGCCTTCCCAGCTAACAGAGGTTTTCCAGATGCCATTGGCCATCCTCCAGTGAAGGTACCCGATTACTCATGTGTTACCTTGGACACTTTAGCCTTAAGATTGTAACTGTGTAGCCAAATAAACCCCCTTTTTATAAAAGCCAATCCATCTCTGGTGTTTTGCATTCCGCAGCATAGCAAACTAAAACAGGAGGCATTACAAAATAATTTTATGTAAGTCTTACTGACTGAATAGCCCATATTTTAAAACATACTCATTGCTGGTTATGTCATAAGACACCTCTCAGTCACTTGGCCGCATGACAGCCTATCCAGCTGATCTTAAAGAAACCTGCAATAGTATGATCCATCCTCTATCAATCTGTTCAGGTTACCATATCTCCAAACTCAAACCTCAATTGCTTTCCTAGCCTTTCTTTTAAAATACTAACCCCGACTATTCAGGATAGTGCCCCACAATTCCCTTACCATAAGGCTTACTGGCAACATGTTAATCTTGATTGCCCATACAAAATCCTAAATCTAAGTTTTTAGCCTCATGGGTTATTGGTTTTATTGTCCTAAATATCCCTAACTTTTACATTATTTACTCCTTCACCTCAGAATTCCCCTCTTAATTTGACTTGCATCCTCTGCCATTTGGGGTTAAATATAACCTTAATGTTTTGCAAAATGCATTCATATATTATGCCTGGCATAACTGGGCTTGAATACATGTAATTAGGCCAACAGTCATTCACTAGACAGGCCTGCTAGTAACAGAATCAATTCTTGGTGTCAAAGCAGTTAAATCTGTGATCAAAACATATAGGCTTAATCTAGTTCTTTGATCTCATAATATTCCAGAAGTATATGAATGTATTTTACTCATCTCCTTCATTTTTAGATTCTAGAAACTGAAAATATTGTTCTTTTCTGCTTCTTACACAACATCTGAAAACCTTAGTTGCCATATCCTCTCCCCCAGTTGCTTTGGCTTCTTGCTCATCTCCTGTGCTGACCGTCTGCTCACCTTGGCTTTTTTTTTTATTTAATTTTATTAAGATATATTCACATACCATACAATCATCCAAAGTGTTCAATCAATTGTTCATAGTACCATCATATAGTACCATCATATAGATGGTTCATAGTACCATCATAGTACCATCTCAGATTCAGTTCTCAGAATTTGCACATTATAGTTAATCCATATTAGTGAGGCCTTATAATGTTTGTCTTTTCATTTCTGGCTTATTTCACTCAATACACTATCCTCAAGGTCCATTCACATAGTTGCATACCTCACAAATTCATTCCTTCTTATAGCCACTCAACATTCCATTCTATGTGTACACCCCAGTTTGCCATTCTGTTTCCTCAGTCGATGTACCCTTAGGCCACCTCCATCCATTGCATGGAATACTGCTGCCATAAACACCAGTGTGCAAATATCTATTCCTGTTCCTTCTCTCAGTTCTTCCAATAGCAGGGCTGCAGGCCCATATGGCAACCCCATGCTTAGCTTCCTGTGGAACCACCACACTGTCCTACAGATGGGCTGCACCATTCTACTTCCCCAGCAACAGTGAATAGGTACATCCCTATCTCCACATTTTCTCCAGCACTTGTATCCCTCTGTTTATTTTTTAAGCAGCTTTATTCACACAACATATATTCCATTCCAAGTAAACAATCATGGTTCCCAGTATAATCACATAGCTATGCATTCACCACCACAATCTATATGAGGTCATTTCCATTTCTTCTGCAAAGAAAGATGAAGAGGAGAAAAAAGATTAAAAAAAAAGAAAAGAAAGAAAAAAATTACAAATTAAAAATTAAAAAATAAATAAAAATAAAATATAATCAAATATATAAAAAAAGGTCAGACAACACCACTACCACCAAGAATCCCATACCCCTCCCTTATATACCCCTCTTACAGACATTTTGGTATATTGTCTTTGTTACAATTAATGGAAGCATAATACAATGTTATTGTTGACTACAGACTTTAGTTTCAATTGATTGTACTTTATCCCCAATATCATCTGTGCCAGTTTGGTTGTATTATGTCCCCCAAAACGCCATTTCTTTAAGGCAATCCTGTAGGGGCAGATGTATTAGTGTTGATTAGGTTGGAATCTTTGGCTTAGGTTACCATGCAGATGTGGCCCACCCAACTGTGGGTAATACCTTGGATTAGATTATTTCTATAGAGGTGTGGCCCCGCCCATTCAACATGGGTCTTCATTAGTTTATTGGAACCCTATAAAAGCTGAGACAGAAGGAGCTCAGTGCTGCTGCAGCTTAGAGAGACATTTTGAAGATGGCCATTGAAAGCTGATGCTGACATTTTGGGGAATGCCATTTTGAAATGCAACCTGGGAGCAAGCAGACATCACCCATGTGCCTTCCCAGCCAACAGAGGTTTACCAGATGCCAATGGCCTTTCTTCAGTGAAGGTATACTTATGTTTATGCCTTGGCTTGAACACTTTCATGGCCTTAAGACTGTAACTTTGTAACCAAATAAACCCCCTATATTAGTTAGGGTTCTCTAGGGAAACAGAATTAACAAGAGATATCTAAATATAAGATTTTATAACAGCATCTCATTCAACTGTGGGGATGCATGAGTCCAAATTCTGTAGGGCAGGCAGCAAACTGACAACTCCAATGAACATGTTCAATGAACTCCTCAGGCAGCAAACTGGCCACTCCAGTGAAGGTGTTTGAACAACTCCTCAGGAAATGCTTCGCTGGCTAGCCAAAGAGGAAGTGAAGGTCCTCTATCTGTCTCGCTTAAAAGTCTTCAACTGATTGGATTAAATCCAGCTGATTGCATTCTCTCATTGTGTAAGACACACCCTTCATTGATGTAATCAGTCACAGCTGCAGCCAATTGACTGATGATTTAATAAACCAGCCTGCTGGTTTATTAACCAGCCACAAATGTACTTGCAGTAATGGTTAGGCCAGTGCTTGCTTGACCAGACACCTGGGCACCAACACCTGGCCAAGATGACACATGAACCTAATCATCACGCCCCCTTTATAAAAGCCAATCCATTTGTGGTATTTTGCATTTCTGGCAGCATTAGTAAACCAGAACACCATCCCATTTTCAACACCTTGCAAAGTTGACATTCATTTGTTCTCCTCACCTTGGCTTTTAGCTTCACATGTCCATTCATATTTCTGTGCATCTATTTCTCTGTCTGTATGGATTTCGTGGATCATGTCGCCCATTTTCTCTCTAGGTTCATCTCTTACACAGTCTTCTTGACTTAACAGCTTCAAGTCTCAGTTCTTTTTCTTCTCCCAAACCTCATGCTTCCTCAACAATCAGACTCAGAATATCACCCACCTTATCCAATCTCTTTCAAAGTTTGGCTCTGTCAGGAATTGGAAAGTCTGGTGATTTCAGAGTGGAGAGGGGGCACTTATTATTTATGCCTGTCCAGTGGTGATTCACTCTTGTACAAAGCACCTACTTTTCTGTGAGAAACACCTCCTCCAATTCTTAGTCTGTGTGGTTTGGGTAGGACTTATCATAACTCTGCCTTGGGGCTTTTCATACTTAAATAGGGACTTTTTTTGAAATGTATAAATATAAGTAATTTCTTTTCTGTCTGGTTTGCTCTAAGATTAGATTAAGCTTGGAGATAGCCCTCAAACATCAGGCCTGTTGGAAGGGAGTGCTTCCCTTGTCCAGTGGTGAAAGAGGAGATCTGGACTGGAAACACAGATTTGTAAATGATCTGGAGTGCTGCAATGTAAGCCAAGCACTTATAGAGGGACCATTTGTAAAGTGAGGAAACTTGCCAAATAGGAAATTGAGGGAAAATCTAAAATTTCATGGGTGGTGGAGGAAGAAAAATCCACAGAAGAAAAGAGGACAATGGCCCAAAAAAACATAGCAGGCAAATTGGGATCCATAGCAGAAACATGGCAGAGAACATGTTTCAAGAAGCAGGATATGAGAAGCTGCTGAGAATCCAAGAAAATAGAAACTAAATATTGGGTGGTCTTTGGTGATCTTGGCAAAAAGTAATGAAGTAAATTGAAGAGGGAATAGGAAATGAGGGACTGGAGCCAGAAAGTACACCTACTCTTTCATAAAGCTTGACTCTGAAGGAAAGTAAAAGGTAAGAGAGTAGCTAGAGAGGAACCAAAGATTAAAGAAATATATTTTTTGAAAATAAAGGAGATTTTAATATATGGTAATATACTAATATAAAAGAACCAGCTGAGAGAGTGGTAAAGAGAAAGACAAAGAGTGGTAGAGGAGGGAGGAGGCAAAGGAGGAATAAAAGAGGAAGGGGGGAAGAAAGAAAGGGAGAGAGGGGGTAATGAGGTCTCTGAAGGTGTTGGAGGTAAAGGATGTCAGAATACAAGTGGAAAGGGAAGATACCTCCTATCCCCTCTACTGCACTTCATCTGTTTCCACCCTGCTCCCAGGGCTCAGTTTTATGACCAGAAGAATTCATTTTATAATTTACTCAAAGTTATCTCAAACCCTACTTGTCTAAAATAGTTCCTCACCTTTTCCTCGAAAACCTATTTTCCCTTTTATATCTCTTATCTTGTTATTGCTAACAAAAGCCTCACGTCCAATTTCTGAGACAAATAACCTATCATCCTTTGACATTATATCTGCCTTACCCACTTGCTCATTAATAAACAGCATTTGTTGGTTCAAGTCCTTATCATTAGTTACCTGTGGTAATCTTTAGAAGTCATCAAGAGCATCCTAAGCATCACTCATTCTTCTCCTTTGTAGTCTTCCCCAGGCAATACTTTCTCCACATTGTTGTCCAAATAACGTGTAAAAAATTGCCTCATCCAGCTTAAAATTTTTTCAGAATCTATCACTGCCTTATGGATAAAATTTATATCTAATCTGAATAGCAGGTAAGTTCTATTTTGATGTGTTTCACCTCTTTAGTCTTCCCCTGATATAAACTACATGCTGTTCCTAAATTTCACCTACCTGTGAGACTTTGCACATAATGCTTTCTCTGCCTACAATTTCTTATCTTCCTCATATTTCTATTCCTGTTTATCCATTGAACTGACACTTCTTCTGGGAAGCTTTCCTGGGTGGAGCTTGGGGTCTGTGATTGAACCCACCCTACAATCTAAGATTTACACTATTATGTTTTTAATAGTGTACTGTGATTTATTTTTCTTCTCTTCAAGTTAGATGAAGATTTAAACCCTCTCAGGTCAGATATTGTCTTTTGTACTTTTATGTTCTCTGCATATATTATAATAACTGACTTCTGGTGTCTTAGTTTGCCAGACTGTTTCAGACAAATATCACACACTGGTTGGTTTAATTTATTGTCTCATAATTTGGAAGGCTAGAAATCCAAAATCAAGTTGCAGGCAAGACCATGATTTCTTCCTGAATTCTGAAGCCTTCTGGTACTGGGGTACAAGGAATCCTTGGGATTCCTTGGCTTGCATCTCTGCTTTCCTCACTTGATGATGCCCTTAGTCTCCTGGCTGTATCTGCTCTTCCAATTTCCACTGAATTTTGGCTTCTTGCTGTAGCCTTCTCTGACTTCTGGCTTTCAGCATCTTTTCTTTATAAGGCCTCAAAAAATGTGAGTTGATCTACCTTGATTCAGTTGGCCACACTTTAGCTCATAACATCTTCAAAAGGTCCAAAATTTTCACACTCTTTGGAGTGCAGATTAAGATTAAGAACTTGCCTTTTGTTGAGGTACATAATTCAATTTACTTTAATGTTGGAATAAATAGATTAATGAATGGTGCAGGATTCCTATATATAAAATTTTGAAACAAGCTTCCTGAGATCCTCACCTCTCCCTCTCTTATTGTCTTCTTTCCAGAATTCTAGGGTCTTCATGATATTTATAAGGCCTAAGCAAGCATCTAAGGCACTATGTGCCAAACATAAAAGCAATGGGGGATAACTGAAGTACTGCATTTACTGGGCAGCTCAAGAAAGCAAAGCTTTAGGGAGCAGTGGAAGAAGATTCTGGCTCTTTTTCTGGCCCCTCCCTCATTCCCACTCCAGGGCAGTTTAAAAGCTGGCTGTCACTCCTTTTGCAGCTTCCTGGTCTTGTTCCAGCTGGGAAAGACTGATTTGGGAAATTCCTCTCTGGCATGCCCCACTCCCAGAATTTGCCCTACAGGCAAGAGCAGCTTGAGAAAATGAAAACAGATAAGAAAGAGTACCTGCTTTAAGTCCAGCAGTGAAACACCTGGGAGAGTGAGAAGGGAGAAGGTATGTCTCCTGGGAAGTAGAGGGAATAGTCAAACTCCTGTAAATAGGGGAAATCCTAAGCCATTAGCAAACACAAGCTCAGGACAAGACTCAGGCCCAGAAAAGACAGGGGATACCTTATACTTTGCATTTGCAATGGGCATATCTTCCTGACAGGAGGGTTGATGCTCAAGGAAATCTCTGTCATATCACCAGCTGGTTATAAGCTCAAGACAGACATTTTACAGAATAAATTGCAGAGTTAACACTTTAAGATATTAAAAAGTACACTATGCAACAAAAAAATTACAAGACAAGCAAAGGAAATGATGGCCCATTCAAAAAGAGGATAAAAATCCAGAAAATACCAGAAAAGATGAGAATGTGGTTATCTTGCACAAAGACTTTTAAAAAATTGTCTTCAATATTCTCAAGGAGATAAAGAAAAATAAAGAGAAAGAATTAAAAGATATCAGAAAACAATGAATGTGCAATGTGAAAAGCTCAATAAAGAGATAGAAATTTTAAAGGGAACCAAACAGAACTTCTGGAATTGAATACCACAATAAGAGGAATGAAAAATCCCCAGGAAGGTTTCAACAGCAGATTGTAGTTGACAGAAGAAATAATCAATGAATTTGAAAACAAGAAAACTGAAAAGAATCAGGCTTAGAGGCATAAAGAAAAAAGGACTATAAAAAGTGAAAATAGCCCAAGAGACCTCTGGGACAACGGCAAGCATACCAATATACACATAATGGGAGTTCAGGAAAGAGAGAAAGGGGCAGAAGGAATATTCAAAGAAATAATGACAGAAAACTTCCTAAACTTACAAGATGTGAATATGCAGTTCAAGAAGTCCAGAGAACACCAAACAGGATAAACTTGAAGAAAAATATGCCATTACATATTGATAAAACTGCAAAAGCAAAGGGCAAAGAGACAGCTCTGAAATCTTCAAAACAAAAGCAACATGTGATGTACAATGGAGTCCCAATAGAAGGCAGTGGGTTGAAATACTTAAAGTGCTAAAATAAAACAATTACCAATCTAGAAGTTTTTTTTTCTGTATTAGAGAAGAAGTGAGTTTACAAAACAATCATGAATAAAATACAGGGTTCCCATAAACTATCCCGCTTCCAACACTTTGCATTTGTGTGGAATATTTGTTACAATTGATGATGGCACATTTTTATCATTGTACAACTAACTAAAGCCTATGGTTTAACTTAGGGTTCACTGTTTGGTGTAACATTATGGGGATTATTTAAAATTCTGTTACATATATGCAACCTAACATTTCCCCTTTTATTCATATTCAGATTATTCAGATATCTATATCAGTGCTGTTAATTATGTTTGAAATGTTGTGATGCCATGATTACTACCCATTACCAAAATATTTCCTTCATTCCAAATAGGAACCCTGTACATTTAAGCCTTGACTTTCCATTCCTTATCCCCACTTAATCCCTTGGTAACCTCTATTCTAGATATTGACTCTATGAGTTTGCTTATTCTAATTGTTTCATGCCAGTTAAATCATACAAGTATTTGTCCTTTTCTGTCTGGCTTATTTCACTTATCATTATGTCTTCAGGGTTCATCCATATTGTCAACGTATCAGGACTTCATTCCTTTTTCAAGCAGAATAATATTCCATTCCACAGTTTATTTATTCATTCATAAGTTGATGGGCATTTAGGTTGCTTCCATCATTTGGCAATTGTGAAAAAATGCTGCTATATATAATATTGGTGTGCAAATATCTGTTTGAGCCTCTGCTTTCCGTACTTTTGGGTATATACCCTAAGGAGGATTCCTGGGTCATGTGGTAGCTCTTTACTTAGCATTCTGAGGAATTGTTAAACTCTCTTCCACAGCAGCTGCACCATTTTACATTGCCACCAGTGAAGAATGAGTGTTCCTATCTCTCCATATCCATTTTTAAACATTGCAGCCATTCTAACACATGTGAAATGGTATCTCATTGTAGTTTTGATTTCCATTTCCCTGATGGCTAATGATGTTGAGCATCTTTTCATGTGCTTTTTGACAATTTATATATCTTCTTCAGAGAGATGTCTGTTCTTTTGCCCATTTTTAATTGAATTATTTGTCTTTTTGTTGTTTAGTTGAAAGATTTTCTTACATATTCTGGATATTAAAACTTTTATTGGATATGTGGTTCCAAACATTTTCTCCCATCATGTAGGTTACTGTTTTACTTTCATAATGAAGTCCTTTGAGGTGCAAAGGTTTTTTTGTTTGTTTGTTTGTTTGTTTGTTTGTTTATGAGATCCCACTTATCTTTCTTTTGTTGCTTGTGCTTTGGGTATAAAGTCTAAGAAACCATTGCCTAACACAGTGTCTTAAAGATGCTTCTATAAATTTTATTCTAGGAGTTTGAAAATTTTAGTTCATGTATTTAGGCCTTTAATCCATTTTGAGTTGATTTTTGTATATGTTGTTAGGTAGGGGTCCTCTTTCTCTCTCTCTCTCTCTCTCTCTCTGTCTCTCTCTCTCTCTCTTTTTCAAATGAAGATCCAGTTTTCCCAACACTATATGTTGAAGAGACTATTCTTTCCCAATTGAATGGTCTTTGCCCACTTGTCAAATATCAGGATGCCATAAATGTGAGTGTTGATACCTGATCTCTTAATTCTATTCCACTGGTCTATATGTCTGTCTTGTGCCAGTACCATGCTGTTTTGATTATTGTTGCTTTACAATAAGTTTTAAGATCAGGAAGTATGAGTCCTCCAGCTTCATTATTCTCCTTCAGAATGGTTTTAGAGGGAGAGATTAGGACTTTCTGATATAAACGAAAGTTGAGGGAGTTCATCACCACTAGCTCTACCCTACAAATAATGCTAAAGTGGCTTCCTAAATTGAAAGGTCATGATACAATGTTTCAGAGAAGCATAAAAGACAAGAGGTAAGCCAAGATGGTGAAACAGGGAGCTGTGGGATTTAGTTCATTCTCTAGGACAGCTAATAAATAGCCAAGAGTCTGTCTGGAACAACTGCTTGGGGGACTTCTGTGACCAGACACACATCATACACTAGCCTGGAATGGGTGGGAGGGCCAAGATCACAGAAGAGAACTCTAAGTAAATTCTTCCACACCATGGAGGCTTATGTCCCTCCCCCACCGAAATGGATGGCTGTCTGAGCATCTCTCCTGAGTGGGAAAGAGAAGCCTTCCCTAGTAGGAGCAAGGAAAGGAGACCTCAACCAAGCTCCAATTGTGGATTTGATTTACAAATTCACACTAGTGAATAGAAGCTCTGAGTACAGAGAAATCTTTATGTCAAACTCAAAATAAAACAGAAAGTCTCTCCTCAGGAGTGAGGAGGTGGGACTGAAGAAAAAACAGAGGTTTTTGGAGTTAGCTGAGCTCAACATACTGGAAAAGGACTGCAACCCAAGAAAAAGTGGCAACAGAGACTGGGGAGTGACTTTGAAAGGATTTTTTTTTCTTTTCTTTTCACTTCCTCTTCTTCCTTTTTTTTTTTTTTAACTAGTTAACAGCCTACTAAAGAACACGGCAGAACAGTGGGCATTCTCAATTTCAACAGTGCCCCAGGCAAGGGTGGAATTAAGGAATGACTGAGAGAAAAGATGGGGAGGGAGCAGGGTCCAGCTCAAGTGGCAGCTCTCATCCAGGAGAATTTAGGCCCCAGGGGCTGGGATATCAGCAGCAGTTTCAATGTACAAAAATTGAAGACCAGCAAGTCTCAAAAACACAAGAGTTTTAAAGTACAAAAAGTAGAACCCAACCTGTCTCAAGCACATTCCTGGTGGGGGGTGGGGAAAGGAGAGGTGCTGGAGAGATCAGTAACTTTTCCAACCTTCAAGGAATAGGAGGCTGAAGAGAAGACTCACACTCCCTCACAAGAAAATGAGTGGGGGAAAAAGCTCAGCACAGGTGGTGACTGTTATTTAGAGAATTCAGACCCCAAGAGCTTGAAAACAGAAACAGTTTAAGCCTGCTTTCAGCCTTTTCAGCCTCTGTCACAACCACTCCCCTTGTAGGA
Source organism: Choloepus didactylus (assembly GCF_015220235.1). NCBI lineage: Eukaryota > Metazoa > Chordata > Mammalia > Pilosa > Megalonychidae > Choloepus > Choloepus didactylus. The sequence continues at coordinate 37,070,382 of NC_051313.1, forward strand.
ACAGTGTCTGCTGAGAATTAAAGGCACAGTACCACATTATGCTGGTGGAGCACAGGAGACTGACAAGCACCATATACTGGGCAGGACAGGAAAAGCACAGAATTAAGAGGCTACACAGGAAAGACTCACATTCTACTGGATCTCATCCACAGGGAACCTTGATACTGTTACACCCATTTCATCAGTCCTGGGTCTTTCTGTCTTGTAGAGGAAAAACTGATTGGGGTCGATCCTATCTTGAGAGACACTCCTGTGAGAGCCAGACCTCCAGGTAAAAGTTGCTAGAGGGAATGAAAGAAGTGTTAAAATATATAGAGGCAATAAAACAAAACAAAAACAAATAGCAGATCAACATTTCCTGAGGAGGAAGAGGGAAGAGAGAGCTTTTTCCTAGGGGTGAAAAAACTGTACACACCAAAAAAGGGCAATCAAAAATTTTCCATATAGGCAGTGCAAGAAATGGAGAAAACAAGAGCTGAAAAATTCTGATCAGTTAAACAAGTTATACTAGAGTTCTAGAATAAGCTCAACCAAATGTCAAAGAACAGATAGAGAACAAAGACAACCAACAAGAAATCCCCAGGCAAAAGAGAGAAAACTGATCTCCAGGATAAATTAATCAAGAAAATGTGATGTCTAGACACCAGCTCTAGGTGTCTAGTTCACAAGTCATACTAGGAAGTACAAAAATATGGCCCAGTCAAAGGAAAAATTGACACCTCAACTGAGAAACTGAGATATAGGAGTTGAAACAACTAATTAAAGGTATTCAAGCAAACCTTCTAAATCAATTCAATGAGTTGAAGACAATATAGGAAAAGAGATGAAGGACATAAAGAAGATGCTGGGTAACCATACTGAACTCTAAAGCTTTCAAAAGCAAATGGCAGAACTTATGGAAATGAAAGGCACAATAGAAGAGATAAAAAACACAATGGAGGCATACAGGAACAGATTTTAAGGAACTAATGAACTACAGAACAGGACATCTGAAATCCTACACACAAAAGAGCAGATAGGGAAAAGAATGGAAAAATATGAACAGGTTTTCAGGGAATTGAATGACAACATGAAGCACATGAATAAATATGTAATTGGTGTCTCAGAAGGAGAAGAGAAGGGAAAGGGGGCAGAAAGAATAATGGAGGAAATAATCACTGAAAATTTCCCATCTGTTATAAAAAACATAAAATTACAGATCCAAGAAGCACAGAATAGATCCAAGTAGATTGACTCCAAGGCACTTAATAATCAGATTATCAAATGTCCAAGACAAAGAGAGAATTCTGAAAGCAGCAAGAGAAAAGTGATCCATCACATACAAAGGAAGCTTGAAATGACTATGTGTGGATTTCTCAGTAGAAACCATGGAGGTGAGAAGGCAATGGCATGATATATTTAGATACTGGAAGAGAAAAACTGCCAACCAAGAATTCTATATCTGGCATAACAGCCCTTCAAAAATGAGGGAGGGTTTAAAATATTTTCAGTCAAACAGACACGGAAAGAGTTTGTGGATAAGATACCTGCTCTACAAGAAATACTAAAGGGACCACTATAGGCAGATAGGAAAAGACAGGAGAGAAAGGTTTGGAGAAGAATGTAGAAATGATGAAATAAAAGGATGGATACTGTGGTCTCACTAATATGGACTAACAATGATGAGTGAAATTTGAGAGTTGAGAACACAGGTTTTCATGAGATAGAAAGAGATCAGAGATTGGACATTTTATGCTGAAGGAGTACAGAGGTTCAACAGGATTGATTGTATAGATCCAGAAAAAGCACAATACTGTGTGATGGTAGCACAATATTGTAACTACTCTAAACAAAGATGAGTGTGAGCAGTTGACAGAGAAAGGCTAAGGGTATGTATGACACCAGAGGGAAAAACAAAAGATAAATATTGGGATTGTAAAACTTAGTGAAACCTAGAGTGGTCAATGATGGTGATTAAATGTACAAATGTAAGAATGTTTTTAAGGTGAGCAAATGACTGTCAACATTGCAAGGTGTTGAAATTGGATGGCATAGGGGAAAAATACAACCAATGCAAACTAGAGTCTATAGTTAATGGTATCATTGAAAGATGCTTCCATTATTTGTAACAAAGGAAATATACTGAAGTTAATTGTCTATAAGAGGGGGACATAAGGGAGTGATAAGAGATTCTTGGTGGTAGTGATGCTGTCTGACCTTTCATTGTGTTTTATTTTTAGTTTTCTTCTCTCTTTTGTATTTTTATTCTACATTTTTTTTCTCCTTTTCCTCTTTCCTTGGTGAAGACATGGAAATGTCCTCATATAGATTGTGGTGGTGAATGCATAATTATGTGATTATACTGGGAATCACTGATTGTTTACTTAGGGTGGGTTCTATGGTGTGTGAATAAAATCGTTAAAAAATAAATAGAGGAATACAAGTGCTGGAAAAGTTGTGGAGAGAGGGATGTACCTATTCCCTGTTGGTAGGGAAGTCGAATGGTGCAGCCCAGCTGGAGGGCAGTGTGGTGGTTCCACAGGAAGCTAACTATGGGGTTGCCATATGGTTCTGCAACCCCAATTTTGGGTATATACTTGGAAGAACTGAGAGCAGGGACATAAATTAACTTTGCACACTGGTGTTTATGGCAGCCATATTCATGATTCACAATGGATGGAGGTGGCCTAATGTTACATTGACTGATAAATGAAATGGTGAACTGTGGTGTATACATATAATGGAATACTGAGAGGAGGCAAAAAGAAATGAAGTTGTGAGGAATGAACCTAGGTGAATGGACCTTGAGGACAGTGAAATAAGACAGAAATGAAAAGACAAACATTATAAGGCCTTACTAATATGGACAAAGTATAATGTGCAAACTGTGAGAATTGAATCTGAGAGCATAGGTTATCAGGGGAAGGCTTATGGTCAAGGTTCCTAGACTGTAAGCTCTTACAGCAATCATGAGTTGTAATGGTTACCTCTAAATTCTGAGATGCTGAGATGTTTGTGTATAACCCAATCAGTTCCTGTAACTTTGGGTATCTGTGTGACACCTGAGATACAGAGCCAGAGTTCAGCAGCTATGAAGGTCAGCATTACCCCATATAGCAAATGTTAAAAAAGCTGGAAAAGAGATCAGACTTCAATTAGAGATATGAACAAAATGAACTTTGTTAGGACTAAGGTAGACCAGACTGAAGGGAAAAGGATGATATTGACTGTGTTTTAAAACTTTATCTTCTGTGTGAGACCAAAGGAAGAGATGTTTATTTGGTAAAAAATCTATACTTTCTGTAGCATGCCATATAATTTAACTTCTATGGTCAGTTTATTCAAACACCATAATTACATGGAACTTTGAATAGGGGGCAAGATCTGGTTGGTTTGTACAGGGTTGTGTGAAACCCTGATGTATCCCACAGCAATCTGGGCAGAGAATAAAAAGTATTTTCAAAGCCAACTTGAGGGCCTGGAGAAAAATGTAGAAATATTAAACTTCCCCTCCTGGGGAATTCCTGATATTTTCACAAGCATTGGGGAATAGCATTGTAGCAGGTCAAGTCCTCAATCTTGGGACTTTCCTTTGTGAAGCTTGTTACTGCAAAGGAGAGACTAAGCCTACTTATAATTTTGCCTAAGTGTCACTCCCAGAGAACCTCTTTTGTTGCTCAGATGTGGCCTCTCTCTCTGCACCCACTTGGCAGGTAAACTCACTTCCCTCCCCCCTACATGGGGTATGACTCCCGGGGGTATAAATCTCATGGCAATGTGGGGCATGATTCCTGGGGATGAGCCTGGATCTGGCATTGTGGGATTGAGAAAGCCTTCCTGACCAAAAAGGGGAAGAGAAATTGTTTCTCAAAATAAAGTTTCAGTGGCTGAGAGATTTCAAATGCAGTCAAAAGGTCATTCTGGAGATTATTCTTATGCATTATATAGATATCCATTTTTAGCTTTTAGTGTACTAGAATAGCTAGAAGGAAATACCTGAAACTGAAAAGATACTGCAATCCAGTCTCCTTGATTCTTGAAGATGATCCTGTAACTATATAGCTTATATGGTGTGACTGTGTGATTGCAAAAATCTTGTGGCTCACACTCTCTTTATCCAGTATATAGACAAATGAGTAGAAAAAAAGGGTGACAAAAAGAAATGAATAATAGGGGGAGAAAATGAGTATGAGATGCTTTGAGTGTTCTTTTTTTTTTTTTCCAGTTTGCCTTGATTATATTTTCTCCCCACTACCATCCCCTTTCCAACACTGCATGATTGACATTCATTTGTTCTCCCACATGAAGGACAGTTTTATATTTGTACACTTAGTCTCAATCATTGACCACTCCAGTTTTTGATAAGTTAAACAGTCCCAGTCTTTATCATCTATGTTTACCTCAGGTGTCATACATGCTTCTAGCCCATCTCTTTCAGCTTTACTCATGGACATCTTCATTCAGTGTACTTACAATATTGTGCTACCATTGCACAGTATTATGCTATCTATTTCTTGGTCTATGCAATCAAGCCTGCTGAACATTCTGTAGTTCTTCAGCATCAAATGCCCAATCTCTATCCTCTTTCTATCTCCTGGTAGCCTGTGTTATCAGCTTTTAACTCTCAAAGCTTTCTCATTAATGTTAGTTTATATTACTGAGACCATACAGTAGTTGTCCTTTTGTTTCTGGCTAACTTCAAACATAATGTCCTCAAGGTTCCTCCACATTATCATATGCTCTGTGTCTTTGTTCTGTCTTACAGCTGTGTAATATTCCATTGTGTGTATGTACCATAGTTTCTTTACCCACTCATCCATTGATGGACATTTGGGCTGTTTCCGTCTCTTGGCAATTGTGAATAATGCCATGATATACATTGGTTTACAAATGTTTGTTCATGTCTTAACTTTCAGTTCCTCTGAGTACATACCTAGTAATGGAATAGCTGGGTCATACAGCAAATCTATACTTAGCTTCCAAGGAAATGTCACACTGTCTTCCAGAGTGGTTGCACCATTCTACATTCCCAAAAGCAGTGAATAAGTGTGTCTCTTTTCCCACATCCTCTCCAGCACTTGTAATTTTCTGTTTTTTTTTTTTTTTTTTTTTTTTTTGGATAATGGCCATTCTGGTAAGTGTGAGATGATACCTCATTTTGGTTTTGATTTCCATTTCCCTAATAGCCAGTGAAGTTGAGCATTTTTCATATTTTTTTGAACCATTTGTATTTCCTCTTCAGAAAAGTGTCTGTCCACGTCTTTTGCCCATTTGTTTTGATTTTTTGATTGGGTTGTTAGTTTTTCTGTTGTTGAGTTGTAGGATCACTTTATATTTCAGGATATTAAACCATCTGATATGGGGTTTCCAAATATTGCCTCTCATTGTGTAGGCTGCCTTTTTACTTTTCTGACAAAGTCCTTTTATGTACAAAAGTGTTTAATTTTGAGGAGATCCCATTTATCTATTTGTTCTTTGGTTCCTCATGCTTTGGGTGTAAGGTCTAGGAAACTATCTCCTTTCACACGATCTTTAAGAAATTGCCCTACATTTTCTTCAAAGAGGCTTATGGTCTTAGTGCTAATGTTTAGGTCTTTGATCCATTTCAAGTCAATTTTTGTGTAAGGTGTGAGATAGGGGTCCTTTTTCATTCTTTTGGAAATGGATATCCAGTTCTCTAAACATCATTTATTGAAGAGGCTGCTCTGTCCCAGTTGATTTGGCTTGACTACCTTATCAAAGAACAGTTGTCCATAGATGTGAGTCTATTTCTGAATACTCAATTTTATTCCAGTGGTTGGTATATCCAGCCTTATGCCAGTACCATGTTGTTTTGAACACCGTAGCTTTGTAATATGCTTCAAAGTCAGGTAGTGTGAGACTTCCCACTTTGTTCCTCTTTCTCAAGATATTTTTGGCTATTTGGGGCACCTTGCCCTCCCAAATAAATTTGGTTATTGGTTTTTCTATTTCTGCAAAGTAAGTTGTTGGGATTTTAATTGGTAATGCATTGAATCTATAAACCAGTTAAGGTGGAATTGATGTCTTAATTATATTTAGTCTTCCAATACATGAACACAGTATGTTCTTCCGTTTTTTTTTTTTGTTTGTTTTGTTTTGTTTTTAGGTCCTATTTGATTTCTTTTAGCAGTTTCTTGTAGTTTTCTTTGTATAGGTCTTTTGTGACCTCCATTAAGTTTATTCCTAAATACTTGATTCTTTTGGTTGCTATTGTAAATGGAATTTTTTTCTTGATTTCTTCCTCTTGTTGCACATTACTTGTTTATAAGAACACTACAGATTTTTGCAAGTTGATCTTGTAGCCTGTCACTTTGTTGTATTCATTGATTAGTTCTAATAGCTTTGCTGTAGATTTTTCTGGATTTTCTACATATACAATCATGTCATCTGCACACAGTGAAAGTTTCATGTCTTCCTCTCCAATTTGGATGCTTTTTATTTCTTTTTCTTGCCTAACTGCTCTAGCTAGAACTTCCAGCCCAATGTTGAAAAACAATGGTGACAGTGGGCATCCCTGTCTTGTTCCTGATCTTAGAAGGAAAGCTTTCAGTCTCTCCCCATTGAGTACAATGTTAGCTGTGGGTTTTTCATATATTGCCTTTATCATATTGAGAAAACTCCCTTCTATTCCTATCTTTTGAAGTGTTTTCATCAAGAAGGGATGTTGAATTTTGTCAAATGCCTTTTCTGCATTGATCGAGATGATCATGTTTTTCTTCTGCTTTGATTTATTGATGTGGTGTATTACATTAATTTATTTTCTTGTGTTGAAACAGCCTTTCATACCTGGAGTAAACCCCACCTGTTTGTAGTGTATAATTCTTTTAATGTGCTGCTGGATTTGATTTGTGAGTATTTTGTTGAGGATTTTTGCATCTATATTCATTAAAGAGATTGGACTATTATTTTCTTGTTTTGTAGTATCTTTGTCTGATTTTGATATTAGGGTGATGCTGGCATCATAGAATGAGTTGGGCAGCTTTCCCTTCTTTTCAATTTTTTTGAAGAGTTTGAGCAGGATTTGTATTAATTCATTCTTGAAGGCTGGGTAGAATTCACATGTGAAGCCATCTGGTCCTGGGCTTTTCTTTTTTGGGATCTTTTTGATGACTGACTCAATCTCCATACTTGTGATTGGTTTGTTGAAGTTGTCTATTTCTTCTTGGGTCAATGTTTGTTGTTTATGCCTTTCTAGGAAGGTGTCCATTTTGTGTAAGTTGTCTAGTTTATTAACATTTGTTTGTTCATAGTATCTTCTCCTTATCTCCTTTATTTCTGCAGGGTCAGTAGTTATGCTTCCTTTCCTATTTCTGATTGCATTTGTTTGCATGTTCTCTCTCTCTCTCTCTCTCTCTCTCTCTCTCTCTCTCTCTCTCTCTCTCTCTCTCTCTCTCTCCCTCTCCCTCTCCCTCTCCCTCTCCCTCTCCCTCTCCCTCTCTCCCTCCCTCTCTCTTTTTTGTTAGCCTAGCTAAGGGTCCATCAATTTTGTTGATTTTATCAAAGAACCAACTTCAGGTTTTGCTGATTCTCTCTATTGTTTTCCTGTTCTCAGTTTCATTTATTTCTGCTCTAATTTTTGCTATTTCTTTCCTGCTGTTTGCTTTAGTATGAATTTGTTGTTCTTTCTTTAGTTCCTCCAGGAGAAGAGTTAATTCCTCAATTTTTGCTCTCTCTTCTCTTTCATATAGGCAATTAGGGCAATAAATTTCCCTCTCAGCACTGCTTTTGCTGCATCCCATAAGTTTTGATATGTTTGTGTTTTCATTATTTGCCTCAAGGTATTTACTAATTTCTCTTGTAATTTCTTCCTTTATCCACTAGTTTCTAAGAGTGTGTTGTTTAGTCTCTACATATTTGTGAATTTTACAATCTTCTGCCTGTTATTTATTTCCAACTTCATTCTATTATGGTTGGAAAAATTGTTTTGTATAATATCAATATTTTTAAATTCATTGAGATGTGCTTTGTGACCCAACAAGTGCTCTATCCTATAGAATGTTCCATGAGCACTTTAGAAAAATGTGTATACAGCTGTTGTGTGGTGTAGTGTTCTATAAATGTCTGTCAGGTCTTGTTCATGTATTATATAATTCAAATCTCCATTTCCTTATTGATCTGCTATCTAGAGGTTCTATCCATTGATGATAGTGGTGTATCGAAGTCTCCGACTATTAGTTTAGAGTTATCTACTTCTCCTTTCAATGTTCTCAGTTTTTGCCTCATGAATTTTGGGGCACTCTGGCTTGATGCATAAATATTCATGATTGTTATGTTTCCTTGATGAATTAACCCTTTTATTAATATACAGTGTCCTTCTTTGTTTCTTTTAATTGTTTTACTTTTGAAGTCTAGTTTGTCTGATATTGATACTGTTACTTCTGCTTTTTTCTGGTTGTTGTTTGTATGAAATATCTTTTTCCAACCTTTCATTTTCAACCTATTGTCATCCTTATGTCTAAAGTGAGTTTCTTGTAGACAGCATATGGATTGGTCCAGTTTTTTTTAATCCATTCTGCCAGTCTATGTCTTTTTATTGGGGAGTTTAATCCATTAACATTTAGTGTTATCACTGTAAGGGCAGTACTTTCTTCTACCATTTTGTCTTTTGGATTTTATGTGTCATTTCTTATTTTTTCCCTCTCTCTCCTTTTACCCTTCATGATAATCTTCATTTCTACCCTGTTCTCCAAACCTCTCTACTGTCTTTCCTATCAGTCTGTAGCACTGCTGTTAGTATTTCTAGTAGCACCAGTCTCTTATTCACAAACTCTTGCACTGTCTGTTTGCCTCAAAATATTTTAATCTCTCCCTTACTTTTGAAGGACAGTTTTGCCAGATATAGAATTCTTCGTTGGCAGTTCTTCTCTTTCAGTATCTTAAATATATCATACCACTGTCTTCTTACCTCCATGGTTTCTGTGGAGAAATTTGTACATAGTCTTATCGAGCTTCCCTTGTATTTGGCAGACTGCTTTTCTCTTGATGCTTTCAGATTTCTCTCTTTGTCTTTGACATTGGGCAATCTGATCATTGTCTTGGAGTAGGTCTATTGGGATCTATTCTGTTTGGGATATGCTGTGCTTCCTGAATGTGTAATTTTCTGTCTTTCATAAGAGTTGGGAAATTTTCAGTGACTATTTCTTCTCTTATTCTTTCTGCCCCATTTCTGCTCTCTTCTCCCTCTAAGGACACCCATAACACATAGCTTCATGTTGTCACTCAGGTCCCTAAGACCCTGCTCATATTTTTCCATTCTTTTCACCATCTGTTCTTTTTTTTTTTGTATGTATGAATTCAAATGTCTCATCTTCCAATTCACTGATCTTCCCTTCTGCTTGTTCAAATCTACTGTTGTATCCCTCCATTGTCTTTTTAATCTCTTCCATTATGCCCTTCATTCCCATAAGTTCTATCATTTCTTTTTTCAAGTTTATGAATTCTTCTTTATGGTAATCCAGTGTTTTCCTTATATCCTTAATCTTTTTGCTGTTCACTGACTTGATTTTTGAATTGATTTAGGAGATTTGTTTGAACAGCTTTAATTAATTCTTCCTTTAGTTCATTGAATTGATTTAGCATTAGTTGTGTCAACACCTGTATCTTGGTTGAACTATTAGTTTTTTCCTTTGACTGGTCCATATTTTCATGTTTCCTAGTATGGCTTGTTATCTTGAGCTGTCTAGGCATTGACTTTCTTAGTTTATTTTGGGGCTCATTTTCACTTTTTTACCTATGGTTTTTTAATTGGTTGACTTTGTTCTCTAACCTTTGGTGTTCAGTTCTGCTTATTCTAGTCCTCTAACTTAGGTTCTCATTAGTTGTTTGGAGTTTTTCACCTCTTATTTTTCTGTTTCTTGCCCTGCCTCTATGTAGCCTTTTTGTGTGAGGGTGTCCTCAGATATGGTCAACCCTAGTCAGGTTTTCTGAGTCTAGGGAGGCCCAGGTCTCAGGAGGAGGGTATGGAGTTTTCTTGAGAATGAGACCTTCCTGTGGGGACTTTAGATTCTGTGCCTTTCTTATGCTTTCCAGCAGGTGGTGTTTGCAAGCCAACAGCTCCCCCACTAGTATGAGGATGTATGGAGCCTTTAGTTCCCCCAGTGACCCTGACCCTGTTGGGGGTGTTGTAGACTAAGCTGGTTTCTGAATTCCAGCCCCTGGGGTCTGTGCTCCCCAAAGGAGGATACTATGAGAAACTATATGATTACAAACTGGACAACTTAGATAAAATGGACAGCTTTCTAGAAAAGCATGAACAACCAATGATGACTAAAGAATAAGTAGAAGACCTCAAGAAACCAATCACAAGTAAAGAGATTGAATCAGTCATCAAAAAGTTCCCAAAAAAGAAAAGCCGAGGACCAGATGGCTTCACAGGGAATTCTACCAAGCATTCAAGAAAGAATTAGTACTAATCCTGTTCAAATGCTTCAAAAATTTGAAGTGGAGAGAAAGCTACATAACTCTTTCTGTGAAGCCAGCATCACCCTAATACCAAAGTAGACAAAGATAATACAATTAAAGGACATTACAGACCAATCCCTTTAATGAATATAGATGCAAAAATCTCCAACAAAATACTTCCAAATTGAATACAGCAGAACATTAAAGAATTATACACATGACAGAGTGGGTTTTATTCCAGGTATGCAAAGGTGGTTCAAAACAACAACAAAAAAACAATCAATGTAATTCACCATGTGTGCTGCTTTAAACTGTTAATGGACCTCAGAAGAGCCATGATCTTTTAACCAATCTTGTTGGATGGAACTTTTTGATTGAATTTTCCCATGGAGATGTGACTCACCTAAATGTGGGTGAGACTTTTGATTAAATTATTTTCATAGAGATGCAACCTGGTCCATTCTGTGTGGGTCTTAATTAGATCACCAGAGTTCATTAAGAAAGCTCACAAAAACAAGGAACTGAGAGAAGCTGATAGAGAGACTTTGGAGAGAAGCTAAGATATGCAATCCACAGTTTTCCCTGGAAGAAGCTAAGAGCCAACATGGACCCAGACAACTGGAGACCCTGGGAGATGTAAAAAGAACAATGTTTGGAGATGCTAAGCTAAGAGATGAAGCCCAGAGTTTGCCCCAGAGTAGCTAAAAGCAGACTCCTGGATATTCAAGAGAGAAATGCCCCAGGAGAACCAAGAAGAGAGCTGAGAGAAGCTGAGAGACAGAATCCCAGAGACATTTTGGAGAAAGCCATTTTTAAATGCAAGCTGAGAGCAAAGGACCAGCAGATGCTGGCCACATGCCTTCCAGGTGACAGAAGTATTCTGGACACACTTGGCCTTCCTTTAGTGAAGGTATCCTCTTGTTGATGTCTCAGTTTAGACTTTTATGGCCTTAGAACTGTAAATTTGCAACCCAGTCAATCCCCTTTATAAAAGCCAATCCATTTCTGGTATTTTGCATAATGGCAGGATTAGCAAACTGGAACACCACATCAATAAATCAAAGGGGGGAAACCACATGATCATTTTGATTGAAGCAGAAAAGGCAGTTGACAAAATTTAGCTTCCTTTATTGATGAAAACACTTCAAAGGACAGGAATAGAAGGAAACTTCTTCAACATGACAAAGGGAATATATGAAAAACCCACAGCTAGCATCATACTCAATGGAGAAAGACTGAAAGCTTTCCCTCTGAGATCAGGAACCAGACAAGGATGCCCATCATCACCATTGTTCTGCTGGAAGTTCTAGCTAGAGCAATTAGGCAAGAAAAAGAAATAAAAGGCATCCAAATTAGAAAGGAAGAGGTAAAACCTTCACTGTTGCAGATGACATGATCCTATAAGTAGAAAGTCCTGAAAAATCTAAAGCAAAGCTATTACAGCTAATAAATGAGTACAGCAAAATAGTAAGATAAAAGACCAATACACAAAAATCAGTGGTGTTTCTATACACTAGTAATGAGCAATCTGAGAATGAAATAAAGAAATAAATTTCACTTACAATACCAACAAAATGAATCAAATATTTAAGAATAAATGTAACCAAGGATATAAAATACCTATACACAGAAAACAACAAAAAATTGGTAAAATAAATCAAGGAAGGCTTAAATAAATGGAAGGACATACCATATTCATGCATTGGAAGACTAAATATATATATATTATATATTATATATTATATATTAATATATATCAATTCTACCCAAATTGATTTATAGATTTAATGCAGTACCAACCAAAGTCCCAACAACTTTTGCAGAAATAGAAAAAAGCAACAATCAAACATATTTGTAAAGGCAGGGTGCCCTGAATAGCTAAAAATATCTTGAGAAAGAAAATAAAGTGGGAGGTCTCACACAACCTGACTTTAAGTCATATTACAAAGCTACAGTGGTCAAAACAGCATAGTAATGGCATAAAGGTATATATACTGACAAATGGAATCAAATTGAGTTTTTAGAAATACACCCACTCATCTACAGACAATTGATTTTCAATAAGGTGGCCAGTCCACTCAACTGGGACAGAACAGACTCTTCAACAACTGGTGCTTGGAGGATATCCATATCCAGAAGGATGAATGAGGACCCTATCTCACACCTTATACAACAATTAACTCAAAATGGATCAAAGACTTAAACTTCAGAGCTAAGACCATAACACTTTTAGAAGAAAATGTAGGGAAATATCTTAAAGATCTTGTGATACGAGGTGGTTTCCTAGACCTTATGCCCAAAGTGCAAGCAATGAAAGAAGAAATAGACAAATGGGATCTCCTCAAACTTGAATACTTTTCCATTTCAGAAGACTTTGGCAGAAAAGTATAAAGGCAGCCTATGTAATGGGTGACAATATTTGGAAACAAAATACCAGATAAGGGTTTAATATCCAGAATATGTAAAGATATCATGCAACTCAAGGACAAAAAGACAAACAACCCAATTTAAAAATGGGCAAAAGACATGGAAAGACATTTTTCTGAAAAGGAAATACAAATGACTCAAAAGCATATGTAAAGATGCTCAACTTCACCAGCTATTAGGGAAATGGAAATCAAAACCACATTGAAATACCATTTCACACCTACTAGAATGACTGTATATATAAAAACAAAACAGAAAACTACTAGTGTTGGATAGGGTGTGGAGAAAGAAGTACACATAATCACCATTACTGGGAATGTAAAATGGTACAGCTGCCCTGGAAGGTAGTTTGGCAGTTCTCAGAAAGATAAATATAGATTTCCCATATGATCCAGCAATCCCATTACTAGGTATACACCAGGAAGAACTGACAGCCAGAACATGAAAGGACATCTGCACACTGATGTTTATAGTGGCATTATTAATTATTTCCCAAGAGATGGAAACAGCCCAAATGTCCATCAATGGACACATTGATAAACAAGCTGTTGTGTATACATATGACGGAATATTTCACAGGTGTAAGATAGAATAAAGTCATGATGTATGCAACATCCTGGATGAACCTTGAGGATGTTATGTTGAGCAAAATAAGCCAGAAATGAAAGGACAAACACTGTATTGTCTCACTAATATGAACTAACTATAATGAGCAAACCCTGAGAGTTAAAGCTGAGAAGACAGGTTATGAGGAGATAGAAAAAGGGTAGAGATTGGGCATTTGATGCTGAAGGAGTACAGAATGTTCAACAGGATTGACTGAAATGATTCAGAAAAAGATAGCACAATACTTTGTGATGGCAGCACAATATTTTCTTTATAATTAACAAAGCTGTGTGTGAGTATAGTTGAAAGAGGAAGGCCAGGAGCATATGTGACACCAGAAGGAAAGAGCAAAGATATAAACTGGGACTGTATAACTTTGTAAAACCTAAAGTGGACAGCAATGGTGATTAAGTGTACAAATATAAGAAAGTTTTTACATGAGAGAGAACAAATGAATGTCACCATTGCATGGTGTTAAAAATGGGATGGTATATGGAAACAATACAATTAATGAAAGCTAGGAACTATAGTTAACAGTAACATTGTAATATTCTTTCATTAATTTTAGCAAAGGCAATATACCAAACTAAATGTCAATAAGAGGGGGATATAAGGGAGAGGTATGAGATTCTTGGTGTTACTGTTGTTTCTTCTTTTTATTTCTTCTTATTCTTTCTTTGTGGAAGAAATGGAAGTGTTCTCATATGGATTGTGGTGATGAATGCATAACCATGTGATTATGCCAGGAGCTATTGATCATTCACTTAGGCTGGATTGTGTGGTGTGTGAATAAAATTATTTAAAAAATAAATAGAAAGATACTTGTACTGGAGAAGATGTGGAGAGAGAGATATACCCATTCACTGTTAATAGGGAAGTAGAATAGTGTAGCCCCTCTAGAGGGCAGTGCGGTGGTTCTACAGGAGGCTTAGCATAGGGTTGCATATGATCCTGCAACCCCGTTATTAGGTATATACTTGGAAGAACTGAAAGCAAGGGCACAGATAGACATTTGCACACTGGTATATATGGTGGCATTATTCATAATTTGCAATGGATGGAGGTGACCTAAGGGTACATTGACTGAGAACAGAAGGGTGAACTGTGGTGTATATACACAATGAAATATTGAGTGTCTGCAGAAAGGAAAGCAGTCATGAGGCATGACTAGTTAGGACATTGAAGACACTATGTTGAGTGAAATAAACCAGAAATGAAAGGACAAATATTGTATGGTCTCACTAATATAAACTAACTCTAATGAGAAAACTCTGAGAATTGAATTGGAAAGCATGGGTTGTCAGGTGATGGAAGGTGGGCAGAGATTGGGCAATTGATGACGGAAATACAAAATATTCAACAAGACTCATTGTAAAGGTTCCTGGATTGTAAGCTGTTACAACAGTGACATTTACTCCTGAGTTTTATATGTTATTCCTAAATTCTGATACTCTGTGCTCTTGGTGTATAATCTGGTAGTTCCCTGGAAGTTTGGCTATTTGTGTGACACCTGAAACTCAGAGTTAGAGTTCTGTAGCTCTGAAAGGCAGCATTAATCCATACAGCAACTAGTAAAAAAGCTGAAAAAGAGAACAATTAGAGACTTCAATTAGAGATACGAATGAAATGGACCTGGTTAGGACTAAGGTAAATCAGAATACAGGGTAAAGGATGATGTTGTCTGTATTTTAAAAACTCAACTTCTGTGTGAGACCAAAGGAAGAGATATTTATTTGGTTCAAAATTTAAATTTTCTGTTGCATAGTAATTTAACCTGTCTGGTCAGTTTATTTAAACAATATCACTACATGGAACCTAGAATAGGGAGTGAGATCTTGTTATTCTGTACAGGTTAATGTAATACCCTGATACAGTCCAGAGTATTTGGGGTAGAAAATTTTTTAAAAAGCATTTCAAAGTCCTTAGACTGGGGAAAAAATGTGGAAGTATTAAACTTGTGGGACTGGGGTAAAATGTGAAACTATTAAGCTTCTCTGCCTAGCGAATTCCTGATATTCTCACAAGCATTAGGGACTCCCAATTTAATAAGCCAAGCCCTTTATCTTGAGGCTTGCCCTTATGGAACTTATTTCTTACAACTAAGCCTACTTATAATTATGCCTAAAAGTCACCCCCAGAGAACCTCTTTTGTTACTCAGATGTGCCCTCTCTCTCTAAGCCAACTCTGCAAATAAACTCACTACCTTCCCTTCCCCCATTGGGACATGACTCCCAGGGATGTAAGTCTCCCTGGCAATGCAGGACATGACTTCCAGGGATGAGCCTGGCCCTGGCATTGTGGGATTGAGAATACCTTGTTGACCAAAATGAGGAAAAGAAATGAAACAAAATAGAGTTTCAGTGACTAAGAGATTTCAAATAGAGTCAAGAGGTCATTGTGGAGGTTACTCTTATGCAAGCTTCAGCCAGATATTGCAAATTGCCACAGTATGCCAAACCCCAACTAACAGTACTCCTGAAAATCCTAAAGAATACCCTGGACTCTATCTAAGACTCTTTAAAAGTTTTCCTAGTAAGTTTATTTTTTTCAGAATCTTAAGGCCTCCAGATTGTTCCTATGCCAGATAAGCCCTAAAAACCAGAGGTAACAATGTGTCCTTGAACATCAACCACTTTCATTCCTCCACCCCATGGATTAACACCCCTTTCCATCAAGGAGAAGTTAAACTTGTCATTGCCCAGATATCCCTGAACAATTAGAGAATGATCAAATGAGAGGGAGGAGGTGTAGCTGAGAAATTAGTGTTTAACAAAAGATTATGACTACTGACTCATTATATAGATATTTCTTTTTAGTATTGAGTGTATTAGAATAGCTAGAAGGAAATACCTGAAATAGTTAAACTGTAATCCAGTAGCTTTAATCTTTGATAATGATTGTATCAATATACAGCTTTTATTGTTCAACTATGTGATTGCAAAATCCTTGTGACTGACAATCCCTTTATCCAGTGCATGGATAGATAAATCATAAAATAAAGATAAAAAAAAATAGTGGGGAATAAGGTGTATTGGATGTTTTAGGTTTTCTTTTTTGTTATTTCTTTTTTTTTTTTTTTTTTTTGGAGTAATGAAAATGTTCTAAAATTGATTGTGGTGATGAATGCACAAATATGTGATGATACTGTGAGCCATTGATTGTGTACTTTGGATAGATTACATGGTGTGTGAATATATCTCATTACAAATGCATTAAATAAAAGCATAAAGAAATAAGACCTCTGATAAAGGTACACATTTGGGTAATTTTAAATGTCAGTATTATTGTATTGTATTTTTTGGTATGTAACTCCACTTACTACTTCCTACAGGTGCTAAAATACAAAAACATAACAGGTAATGATAAATCTCTGTTTTGGATGTACAATGTACAAAGAAATAATTTGCCAAATGTTCAAAAAAAGGTGGTGGGACAGAGGGGTATATGAACAGTGTATATATATATATGCTATTGAAGTTAAATTGTTATCAAATCAAATATGATTCCTATATTTTTTAGAGTTTTAGTATTAACCCCATGTTAACCACAAGGAAAATACATGAAAAATATATCCAGATAGAAATGAGAAGGTGCTGAATATGATACAATACCCCCCAAAAAATCATATAAATAGGACAGTAAGCATTAACGGAAGGAATGAGGGAAAAAACAGGCACAAGCATTAAAAGACTAAATAGCTAAATTGCAGAAGATAGCCCTGCATTATCAGTAGTGATTTAAGTGTAAATGGATTGAACTTTCCAATCGAAAGTCAGAGATTGGCAGAATGGATAAAAAAGCAAGAACCAACTATATACTGTCTACAAGAGACTCACCTTAAATTCAAAGACATAAGTAGGTTGGAAAGGGTTTGATATCTAGAATATATAAAGAATTCCTACAACTCAAAAACAAACAGCCCAATTAAAGATGGGCAAAAGTCTTGAATAGATATTTCTCCAAAGAAGATATACAAATGGTCAAAAAAGCATATGAATAGATGTTCAACATCATTAGCCATTAGGGAAATACAAATAAAAACCACACTAAGGTACAATTTTTCTCTCATTAAAATGGCTGCTCAAGTTAAAAAAACAAAAAACAAAAAACAGAAAATTACAAGGTGCAGCCACTATGGAAAAGAGATTGGCTGTTCCTCAGAAAGGTAAGTATAGAATTACCATATGACCTGACAACCCCAAAAGTACTGAAAGCAAGGACTTGAAGAGATATTAGCACACCAATATTCATGGCATCATTATTCACAATTACCAAATGATGGAAGTAACCCAAGTGTCCATCAATGGATAAATGGCTAAATAAAATGTGGTATATACATGCAATGGAATATTATTCAGCTAGGAAAAGGAATGAAGTTCTGATTCATGTGATAATATGGATAAATCTTGAACACATCATACTGTGTGAAATCAGGCAGACAGAAAAAGACAAATATTGTACAATCTCACTGATATGAAATAACTAGAATAGACAAACTCATAGAGTTAGTATCTATTGTCTAAGTTTCCAAGGGATGACATGGGTGTAGGGAATAGGGAGTTAAGGCTTAAAGTATACAGAGTTTCTGTTTGGGATGATGGAAAAGTTTTGGTAGTGGATGGTGATGATGGTAGCACAACATTTTGAAAATAATGCTCTGTATTATATATTTGAATGGGATGAAGGGGGAAATTTTAGGTTGTATATATGCTACTGGAATACATGTTAAAAATTCTATACTGCTTAGGCATAATAATATATACAATAAAACTGTATTTTAAAAACAGCCCAATGGCAATAACAACTAAATGCAATACATGATCCTGGACAGGATCCAATAATATAGGAAAAATGCTCAAAAGGATATTATTGGGACATATGGAAAAACTGGAATGTATACTGAAAGCTTCATATCACTATTAAAGTTCTTAAACTTGATAATTGTACTTAAGGTGGTTATATAAATGAATATATTTGTTCTTAGTGCACATAGAAGGATAAGTGTTCAAGGACCATGATATATACACAACTCACAAATATTTAGAAAATAGTTGAATAGATCCATAGACAGATGATAGACGGATGGATGATTGGATGGACAGACAGACAGACATATAGAAGGAAAGATACATAGAGTTATTAAGCCATTGTTGCAAAATGCTATAAATTGGGTATCTGTGTATCTGGGAGGGGGGTATGTTTTAGTTTTCTGTATGGATTTTGTATTATTTTCACAACTGTCCTGCAAGTTTGAAATTGTTTCAAAATAAAAAGTTTATATATAAATAATAATAATACAAGTATAAAGCTATAAAATAATAATAGGTGAAAAAATCAATGGGCAGGGATACATGATTCTTATAAAAAAGGGTGATGAATAATTGATAACAAGAATACAATATACCAAGCCTAGGTTTTCCCCTAAAGTACTCCACACACTAAAACTATATTTTCCCCTCATCAAGCCAGTCCATCCCATTAAAATTTCACTCCTTCCCTTAACCTGGTTTCAGACACACATTAAGAACAAATAATTGACCTGTATAAAAGCCTTCCCAGATTTTTTTCCCAGAATTATGTTAAAAGAGGGATCTGGTTAACAAAAAAGAATTATAAATTGTTCTACTAATAGAAGGAGAATAGATAAGGGATATATCTCAGGCAGTGTTGAGAGAAATATATTTAGATTTATATCTGCTTGAATTTCATCCCCTCCTCCCTTAACATGTCAACATCTTCACCTACTTTACCTTACACTCCATGAAAAAAGGTGCAAGAATAGGTAAGTATGGTTTGGTGGTTAAGCTTCCAGACCACCAGGATTGAAATCCTAATTCTGTTATTTCCTAGCTATGTGACTTAGGGAAAATTATTTTTCCCCTATGTACGTGAATTTGAATGAAGTGTTGCCATTTTAATAGGTTTATGAAGATTAAACAAGCCTATCATAGAAAAAGAATTTAGAATATATCATAGGTATAAATCTTTGTTAATATTATTATAAGGATGTAGCCTATCTTCCTTATAATTACATTACCAGTGTTTATCACATATTTGCATAATATGCTCTGAAAATATTTAAGTATTGAATAGAAGAAAAACCATATGAATGAATGATAGTTTCAGTGTGTATACTTGTGTGCATATGTGTATTCATCAGCATTATATATATGCAGGTGTGTGTAACTAGTTTGTCTTTACTCTGTAACACATTAAAGCAAAGGCATTTAAAATGTAGTGGTGATGAAAGACTTAAATTTTTAAATACATATAATCATTAATTTTGCAAGATGTCAGAAGTTGAAAGGAAGTTATCAGTGAAAACTCATGTAGATATTTTTATGTAATAGGGGCAAAGAGAAAGAGGGATGCTATTTATTTTTCTGCCCTGTCACTTTAGCTTTATGTCAGCTGCTAAAAAGTGGCATTGAAGCATGTGACTGCATTCACAAGAGACTTTAAAATGAAAGAAAAGTGATCCTTGCATATTAAAACTAAGGGATAGCAAATTCAACAGACAGAAAGAAGGGAATGAGGAAAGGAATAATTGTATTACTGTAGATAACAGTGTGTCTTTACTATCCTGAAGCTTACAACCAAAGTAATCTAGGGCATTAGAACTCTGTTTTGCATATTGATGGTTGTCTGCATTCTATACCATGTCTAACACAGGAAAAGTTAGTTGGCAGTGATAGCCAGCTAGCAACATTTTTCAAATAAAATTGTAAAATGCTAGAGCTAAAAGGACACTCAGGTCTTGTGACTACAACTATTTCCCTATACTATACATGCTTAGTCTAGCCTAATCTGTTTTGAAGACCCTGTTTGGCAATGGAAAGAAAACATTTACTAAAATGTGGTAAATTACAGTCATTAATTTGAACATATATGAATTATTTATTAGAATTCAGAAGAATATTTCCCCCATATGTAAGACAGGGCAATTGCAGTACTGAAACTCAGCACCTTTTCAAAATAACATTATTGATCATAACAGTAATTAGAAATTTCTTTAATAGGCAGGCATTCAGTAAACATGGTATATGACTTGTTTACCTAGAAAAAATATGCTTCTGTTTTTAAAACTTTTTAGGTCAAATTTATATGTAATAAAATTTTCCAATTTAAATACAGTTCAATGAATTCTGACAAATGAATAAATACACTCACATAACCAGCATCATGCACAACAGGATATGGAATATTTTCTTCACATCCACATCCAAAAGTTTCCGTGTATGCCATACAAGTTAAAACTTTTTCATTACCTGAGAGAAAACCATTATTCTGATATCTAACATCATGTGTTAATTTAGCTTTTTCTTGAGGTTTATGAAATTGGAATCACACTGTATGAAATTTTTAATTGTTTTGATTGGTGGTTTTGATTGTTTTTGATTTATTAGTTATAATATAATTTCTATTAATACTTTTTCATTTATCATTTTTTATTAGAGAAGTTGTAAGTTTACAGAAACAACAGGCATAGAATATACAAAATACAGTTTCCATATTCCACCCTATTATTAACACCTTGCATTTGTGAGGTACATTTGTTATAATTCACGGAAGAACATTTTTATAAATGTGCTATTAACTCTTGTCCATTGTTTACAATAGAGTTCATTGTCTTCTGGAGTCCTATGTTATCTCTTTTTTTTTCAATTTTTTAAATTGAGATTGTTCACAAACCATACAATTATCCAAAGATCTGAAGTGTACAATTAATGGCACCATTATACAGCTGTGCATCCATCACCACAATTAATTTTTTTTTCAATTTTTAGAACATTTTCTTTACTCCAGAGAAGAAATAAAGACAAAAAAAGAAGGAAACTCAAATCCTCCCATACACCTAACCCCTCTCACCCTCCATTATTGATTCATAGTTTTTGTTTAGTACATTTGTTACTGTTGATGAAAGAGTGTTAAAATACTACTAACAGTAGTATATAGTTTGCAATAGGTATATATATTTTTTCCTATATGCTTCTCTATTATTAACTTCTAGTTATGGTGTCATACATTTGTTCCAGTTTATGAGAGAGACTTCTAATGTTTGTACAGTTAATCATGGACATTGCCCACCACAAGATTCACTGTTTTATACATTCCCATCTTTTAACTTCCAACTTTCCTTCTGGTGACATATGTGACTCTGAGCTTTCCCTTTCCACCACCTTCACACACCTTTCAGCACTGTTAGTTATTCTCACAACATGCTACCATCACCCTGTCCATTTCCAAATGTTTAAGCTCACCCTAGTTGAACATTCAGTTCATATAAGCAAACACTTCCCCTTCTTTAGCCTCATTCTATATCCTGGTAACTCATATTTCATGTTTATGAGTTTACATATTATAATTAGTTCATACCAGTGTGACACTGAAATATTTGTCCTTATGTGTCTGTCTTATTTCACTTAATATAGTGCCTTCAAGGTTTCTTCATCAACCCAATTTTTAAGATGGTTTTGTTCACACACCATACATTCTGTCCTAAGTAAACAATCTTTGGTTCCTTGTATAGTCACGTATTTATGTATTCAGCACCATCACCACTCTCTAAGTAAGGACATCTCCATTTTTTTCCAAAAAGAAGGAGGAAGAGTCAAAGAAGGTAGAGGGACAAAAGAAGAAGAAAAAAGAAAGAGAGAGAGAGAAAACAAAACAAAACATGACAGCTAGAAAGCAACAAAAGGAAAGATAGCATTAAACTAAAGTAGAATAAAGAGCCAGACAACATCATCAATGCCAGGAGTCCCATCCCTTCCCCTGTGTCCCCACTCCCCATATGGATTTAGCTTTGGTATATTGCCTTTGTTATATTAAAGGAAACATAATACAATGTTTCTGTTAATTATAGTCTCTAGTTTGCACTGATTGTATTTTCACCCTAATCCCACCCCTATTTTTAACACCTTTGCAAAGTTGACATTCATTTGTTCTACCTCATGTAAAAACATATTTATACCTTTTACTACAATTGTGAGCATCCTAGGTTTCCCTGAGTTGCACAGTCCCAGTCTTTATCTTTCCTCTTTTGTTCTGGTGTCCCACATGGTCCTAACCTTCCTCTTTCAACCAAGATCACAGTCATCTTTGTTCAGTGTACTTACATTGTTGTGCTACTATCTCCCAAAATTGTATTCCAAACCTCTCACTCCTATCTTTCTCTTTCTGTCTGTAGTGCTTCCTTTAGTGTTTCCTGTAAAGCAGGTATCTTGTTCCTAAACTGTAATTGTCTCTTTGTCAGAGAATAGTTCAAGCTCTCCCTCATATTTGAAGGACAGTTTTGCTGGATATAAGATTCTTGGTGGTGGTTTTTCTCTTTCAGTATCTTAAATATATCACCCCACTTCCTTCTTGCCTCCATGGTTTCTATTGAGAAATCCACACATAGTCTTATCAAACTTCCTTTGTATGTGATGGATTGCTTTTCTCTTGCTGCTTTCAGGATTCTCTCTTTATCTTTGCCATTTGATAATCTGATTATTAAGTGTCTTGGCATAGGCCTATTCTGTTTGGGGTATGCTGCACTTCTTGGATCCATAATTTTATGTCTTTCATAAGAGATGGGAAATTTTCATTGATTGTTTCCTCTATTATTGCTTCTGCCCCTTTTCCCTTCTCTTCTCCTTCTGGGACATGAATGACATGTACATTACTGCATTTTGTTTTGTCCTTAATTTCCTGGAAATGTTGCTCATATTTTTCCATTCTTTTCTCTATCTGTTCTTTTGCATGCAGGCTTTCAGGTGCCTTGTTCTCCAGTTCCTGAGGGTTTTCTTCTGCTTCTTGAGATCTGCTGTTGTATATTTCCACTGTGTCTTTCATCTGTTGTGTTCTGCCTTTCATTTCCATAGATTCTGCCAGTAGTTTTTTTGAACTTTTGCTTTCTACCTCATGTATACCCAGTATTTTCATTATACGGTTCATCTCTTTTGCCATATCTTTCCTAAACTTTTTGAATTGACTTATTAGTTGTTTCAATTCCTGTGTCTCAGTTGAAGTGCAAGTCTGTTCCTTTGACTGGGCCATAACTTCATTTTTCTTAATGTAGGTTGTAGTTTTCTGTTGTCTAGGCATCTGGTTTCCTTTGTTACCCCAATCAGGTTTTCCAGGACTATAATGGGCTCAGGTCTTGGAAGAAGGGAATAGTACCCCATTTCCCTGAGGGTGTCTTAGAAGATGGGTACACCCGCTGAGGCGTCCAGTCACTGTGCTTTTCGGCCCAGCAGGTGGTACCTGTCAGCCTGTAGCTCCAGACTGGTGTAAAGAGGTGTGGTCTGTGGCTGTTTTCCCCAGGCTCTGGGGTCCAGTTCTGAATGGATGGGGGGTAGTAGAGCTGGGACCCACCTCTTTCCTCTTAGGGAAGATACCCCCCCTAGGGAGAGGTCATTAGCATTTCAATGGTCTCTCTCTGCCTGTGCTATCTCCACCCTTGTCTGGGTCAGAGCACTGGGAACTGAAAATGGCTGAGGCTTTCTCCACTGAGCCAAAAAAGGGACAGAAAGCTCACATAAAGGCCAATCTGTGGCCACCCTCCAGCTCTCCAAGGTCAGTCCTCACCAAAAGCGTCTGTCTGCTCATTGGACTGTATTGAGCAGTGCACACTTGTTAATTAAAACCCCAGTTGGAGCTCAGCTGAGCTATATTTGTTTGCTTGGAGAGTGCTGCTCTCTAGCACCATGAGGTTTGCAGTTTGGTCTGTAGGGGGAGGGGGATCCTGGCTTGGATCCACAGTTTTTACTTACAGATTTTATGATGTGATCTCAGGAATTCCTCCAATTCAGGTTGGTGTATCATGAATGGACAATCACGTTTGTCCCCCCACAGTTATTTCAGATTATTTACTTGTTGTTCCTGGCTGTTTATTAGTTGTTCCAGGGGGAAAAGCTAGCTTCCACTCCTCTCTATGCTGCCATCTTCTTCTGTTTCCTATGTTATCTCTTTTAATTTTTATTCTAGTAACATACATATGACCTAAAATTTCCCCTTTTATCCACGTTCACATTAATGTTAATTACATTCACAATGTTGTGCTACCATCAGCACTATCCATTGCCAAAATTCTACAATCTACCCAAATAGAGATTCTGTAAAATTTAAGCATTAACTTCACATCCCTGACCCTGAACCCAGCCCCTGGTAAACTATACTCTATATTCTGACTTTATGAATTTGCATATTCTAATTATTTCTTATCAGTGAGATCATACAATATTTGTCTTATTGAGTCTGGTATACTTCATTCAACATGATGTTTTCAAGGTTCATCCCTGTTGTCATATGAATCAGAACTTCATTCCTTTTTAATGCTGAATAATATTCCATTTTATATATGTACCACATTTTGCTTATCCATTCATTGGTTGATGGACACCTGGTTTGCTTCCGTCTTTTGGTAATTGTGGATAATGATGCCATGAACATCAGTGTGAAAATATCTGTTTGAGTCTCTGCTTTCAAAATTTTGGGGTGTATACCTAGAATTGGGATGAAGAGATCATATTGTAATTCTATGATATGATAGAATTGATATATATGATATGATACGATATGATATGATATATGATACTTTCTGAAGAATTGCCAAACTGTCTTCCACAGTGCCAGCACCATTTTACATTCCCAGTAGCAATGATTTAGTGTCCTTATTTCTCCACATCCTCTTCAATGTTTGCAATTTTCTGGTTTTTATTTTTAATACTAAGCAGTCATTCTAGTGGGTGTGAGATGATATCTCATTGTGGTTTTGAATTGCATTTCCCTAATGGCAAATGATGTCAAACATCTTATCTTATGATAGCCCATCTGTATACCTTCTTTGGAGAAATGTACAGTCAAACCTTTCATCCATTTTTAATTTGACTGTCTATTAATTGTTGAGTTGTAGATATGTATATTCTGGATAAAAAACCTCTGTCCTATATGTAGTTTCCAAGCATTTTCTCTCATTGTGTAGGTTGTCTTTTCACTTTCATGATAAAGTCCTTTGATTGCACAAAGTTTTAATTTTGATGACATCCCTGTTCCAGTTTGCTAATGCTTCTGGAATGCAAAACACCAGAAATGGATTGGATTTTATAAAGGGGGTTTATTTGTAACCAAATACTGTTACAAAGTTACAGTCTTAAGGCCATAAAGTGTCCAAGGTAAGTAATCAACAATCAGGTACCTTCACTGGAGGATGGCCAATGGCATCTGGAAAACATCTGTTAGCTGGGAAGGCATGTGGCTGGCATCTGCTCCAGAGCTCTGGTTTCAAAATGGCTTTCTCCCAGGATGTTCTTCTCGAGGCTGCATTTCCTAAAAAAGTCACTCTTTGCTCTCAGGGCATTCTTCCTCTCTTAGCTTCTCCAGAGCAAAAGTCTGCTTTCAATGGCCGTCTTCAAACTGTCTCTCATCTGCAGCTCCTCTCTCAGCTCCTGTGCATTCTTCAAAGTGTCCCCCTTGGCTGTAGCAAGCTCACTACTTCTGTCTGAGCTTATATAGTGTTCTAGTGAACTTATCAAGGGCCATGTTGAATGGGTGGGGCCACACCTACATGGAAATCATCCAATCAGAGTTATCTACAGTTGGGTGGGTTGCATCTCCATGGAAACACTCAAAGAATTACAAACTAATTAACACTAATACATCTGCCCATACAAGATTGCATCAAAGATAATGGCATTTAGGGGGACATAATACATTCAAACTAGCACATTCCACCCCCTGGACCCCAAAATGACATGATCTTTTCATGTACAAAATGCATTCATCCCATCACAGTATCACAAAAACTTAAATCATTTCAGTAACAATAGGCAAGTACAAGATTCCATCAGAATCAGTTACAAGCACAGTCTGTCCAATAGCAACATTCCCCTCTGGCTCTGTACCTGTGAAACATAGAACAAGTTATCTGCTTCCAATATACAAAGGAGGGACTGTCCTAGGGTAAACATTCCCTTTGCCATAAGGAGAAACTGAAAGGAAAACAGAGTTAACAGGACCAAAATAGTTCCTAAAACCTGCAGGGCAAACTCCATTAGATTTCAAAGTCTGAGAGTCATTTACAGAATGATGTTGTATCCTTGGGGCTTGAGAGAGCAGGAATCCAACCTTTTCCAAAGGCTTTTGTGGTAGCTCTTTTCTCTCCAAATGCTGGGGTGAGTGCTCCAAAAATCCACATATTGGGAAGACCACCTTTTTGGACCCACCACCCATAAACATTGGGGTGCCACCCAGACTCTGCCTCTATAGGGCAAAGGCTCTACCCTCTCTGAACAGTGGGGTGGTGGCCAGGCTCTCCCCAATTCCCGGGGAATGTTCTCCACTCTCTCTGAGGCCTGAGTTGGCAACACTCTTCCTAAGCATCAAGGTGGAATGCCTGCCCTAGACCTCCAGGGAAAACTCACCCTTTCCACATGTGTGGGCTGCTCTGTTCTCCCTGCCCAAGACTTCGTGACTCCAGACCTCAATCTCCATAGCTCTGTCTTTGAAGACATTTTTTCTTCAATTTGTTCCTCTGCCCCCTCCAGTCCAGAACAGCAGTAGCTCTGTCTATAAAGATCTCACAAAAATTCTGTTGGCTTCACATGAAGCACACAGAGGTCAAAGCCATAAGACAATAGGACTTTCCACAAATCCTCTCTGGATAACTCCATCTCCAATCCTGGTTTATACTGAAATGGCAGCTGGGTACCATGTTTGGTTAAATCCTCACATTGGGCTGTAATTTCTGGGGTCCCACACCCTGGAAGCCTGGAATTTTCCAAGCCATCAGTTATTGGTTTCTTTGAACCCAGAAGTTCAGTTCTAAGTTTATCTCTCTCTGCTCGCATTTTACTATAAGCTGCAAGGAGAAGCCATGCTATATTCAGAAATTTCAGGTTAGAAATCTCATCAGCCAAGTACCCCAGCTCGTCGCTCTCAAATTCTTACTTCCGTCTGATACCGGGACTCAATTTTGCCAAATTATCTGCCACTTTAAAACAAGGATCACCTTCCTTCCAGTTCACAACAACACATTCATCATTTTTGCTCAAGTCCTCACCTTTAGAGTCTGTATTTCCACAAACAGTCTCTTCAAAGCAGTTTAGGACTTTTCTGTCAAGCACCCCACAATTCTTCCAGAATCTTCTCCTTATCCATTTAAAAAGCCATTCCAACATGTTTGGTATTTGCAAACTCAGCAGCACCAGTACTCCACTTCTCTGGTACCAAAATCTGTTCCAGTTTGTTAATGCTGCCAGAATGCAAAACACCAGAAATGGATTGGCCTTTATAAAGGGGGTTTATTTGGTTACAAGGTTACATTCTTACAGCCATAAAGTGTCCAAGGTAAGTCATCAACAATCAGGTACCTTCACTGGAGGATGGCCAATGGTGTCTGGAAAATGTCTGTTAGCTGGGAAGGCATGTGGCTGGCATCTGCTCCAGAACTCTGGTTTCAAAATGGCTTTCTCCCAGGATGTTCTTCTCGAGGCTGCATTTCCTAAAAAATGTCACTCTTCATTGCTCTTGGGGCATTTTTCCTATCTTAGCTTCTCCAGAGCAAAAACCTGCTTTCAATGGCCATCTTCAAACTGTCTCTCATCTGCAGCTTTTCGCTCAGCTCCCGTGCATTCTTCAAAGTGTCCCTCTTGGCTGTAGTAAGCTCACTACTTCTGTCTGAGCTTATATAGTGTCCTAGTGAACTAATCAAGGCCCATGTTGAATGGGTGGGGACACACCTCCAGGGAAATCATCCAGAGTTATCATCTACAGTTAGGTGGGTCACATCTCCATGGAAACACTCAAAGAATTACAATCTAATCAAGACTAATACATCTGCCCTCACAAGATTGCATCAAAGGTAATGGCATTTTAGGGGACATAATACATACAACCCAGCATAGTCCCATTTATCTATATTTTCATGTTGTTGCTTGTGCTTCAGGTGTAAAGTCTAAGAAACCATTGCCTAATAGAAAATCCTGAAGATATTTCCATATGTTTTCTTCTTGGAGTTTTATCATAATGGCTTTTATATTTAAGACTTTGATCCATTCTGAGTTGTTTTTTTCATTGCTTTATCAAATAAAAAAAATTCCAAACAAAATAAAGAAAAGAAATGGGAAAAACAAATTTCCTGAAATAACTTCATTCCTTCCAATATACTCCTACCATACCAAAAGAAAATTAATGAACAATAGTCACACCTGAGCCTTCCTGTATCATTAAGATCACCCTCAATATCATGTCTGTTCTTATTAGATTATCGTTCCCCTTTCCCTAGCGGCTGTCTATCTCTAGGTCTCCTATATTCTACAATATATGACACCTATTTTACATTTTTCATAGTGTTCACATTAGTGGTAATATACAATATCTGTCCTTTTGTGTCTGGCTTATTTCATTCAGCATTATATCTTCAAGATTCATCAATGTTGTTATATGTTTCACAACCTGATTCCTTCTTCTGCTGTGTAGTATTCCCTCATGTATATATACCACATTTTGTTTATCCACTCATCTGATGAGGGACATTTAGGTTGTTTCCATCTCTTGGCAATTGTTAACAATGACTCCATGAACATCAGTGTACAAATATCTGTTCATGTCACTGCTTTCAGATTCTCTGGGTAAATACCAAGAAGTGAAATTTCTGAGTTTCCTTGATTTGATTTTTGCATATGCTGTGAGATAGGGGTCTTCCTTCATTCTTTTTGCATATTAATATCCAGTTCTACAAGCATCATTTGTTGAACTGATTATTCTTTCCCAATTGAGTGTGCTTGGCAGCCTTGTCAGAAAACAAGGGGATGGGGGGAGGAGCAAGATGGCAGAATGGTGAGGTGTGGAATTTAGTTTCCCCTTTAGGGCAGCTCATAATTAGCCAGAAACTGTATGAAACAGTGTTTTCATGGTCTCCAGTGACCAGTCACACATCATAAACAAGCTTGGATTGGGTGGAAAAGCTGAGATCACAGCAAAAATAGTAAATTCCCCTGACCAGGGGTCTGGTTCCCTTTCCTGCCCAGACCCCACTGACTGTCTTGAAGCTGGCTCCCTGGAAGGAAAAAAAAATCTGGGAGCAAGAAGGGGGACTCAACCCAGTCTCAACTGAAGAATTAAATGACAAATTAATTAATTAACTTTTGGAGCTAGAGGTGCTAGAGAAGAGCTGGGCTCTGGGAAGAGGGGACACATAAAAGCAGGCACCTACTCCCTGGCTCCAAAATCACTTGGTTTTTTGTTTTGTTTTGTTTTCTACATTTTTTCCCTTCTCCTTTCTCACTCTCCGACTGCTTATCTTTTTATGCTTCAGTAGCCCCCTGGCAAGGGTGGAATTAAAGCTTTTGGAGAGAAATTATCCAGAAAAAAAGCCCTAAGCACATCTTTAAATACTCTACTCTGACACTGACAAAACTTCCAGGCTGGGGAAAGGCTTTAAAAAGGGACTTTTTTCTTCTTTTTTTTCTTTTCTTTCTTTTTTCTTTATTTAAAAGTAACATATGTGACTCAAAAATTTAAAGAAATATATATGGTTATTTTCTGTCAGACAGCCCAAGTTGAAGGCTTAGGCTAGCCTTGGAGGAAATTGGAGTACCCAGAACTTCTTTGAATTCCAGATTCACTTCTGAAGAAAGTCTCCAACCCAGTCTTTAATTGGTAAGTCAGGCTGACTGAGGAATTAAGCTGGAGCTGCCCCAGAGAGGAGAGGGGAAAAGGAAATAGTGCCCCTGGGAGATAGCTGGAGTTCCTAGGATTGGAAGAGTGGAGGGAAGTCCAGTTCAACTGGCAGCCCTCCTTCTGGGAACTCAGACCCCAGGGGCAGGAATTCAGAAACCAGCTTCAGTCAGCCACACCCCTGACAGGATCAGAGTTACCAGTAGAACTAAAGGAACCACACCTCCTTACACTGGTGGAGGAGCTGTGGGCTGGCAAGTGCCACCTACTGGACAGGATAGGAAAAGCACTGAGTCTAGAGGCCTCACAGGATGGTCTCATTCTTGGGAAATGCTATATCCTCCTCCTGAGACCAGGGCTTCTCTAGAGTTGGAAAACCTGACAGGGTCAATCATATATGAGGAGACCCTCTCACAAAAAGGCTAAATAGAGGCAGGGCAAGAAACAGGAAAAACAAGAGGTGAAAACTTCTGATCAACTAAATAGAACCTAAGTTAGAGGTCTAGAATAAGTTGAACTGAACACAAAACATTAGAGAACAAAGTCAACCAACAAGAAAACCTGAGGCAAAAGAGTGAAAATGAACTCCAGAATAAACTAATCAAGAAAATCAGATGCCTAGACAACTTAAGATAATGAGCCATACTAGGAAACATGAAAATATGGATCAACCAAAGGAACAAACTAATAGTACAACTGAGGCAACTAATGTTAAATCAATTCAATGAATTGAGGGAAGAACTAACTAAAGATGTTCAAACAAATCTCCTAATTCAATTCAGTGAGTTGAGGGAAGATATGGCAAAAGAGATGAAAGATATAAAGAAGACACTAGATGATGATAAAGAAGAATTTGTAAACTTGAAAAAACAAATGGCAGAACTTATGGGAATGAAGGGCACAATGGAGGAGATGAAAAAGACAATGGAGGGATAAAACAGTAAATTTGAACAGGCAGAAGAAAGGATCAGTGAACTGGAAGATAAGACATTTGAATTCATACACACAAAAGAAAAAATGGTGAAAAAAATGGAAAAATACAAGCAGAGTCTTAAGGGGATGAGTGACAACATGAAGCACATGAATATAAATGTTATGGGTATCCCAGAAGGAGAAGAGAGGGGAAAAGGGGCAAAAAGAATAACAGAAGAAATATTCACTGAAAATTTCCCAACTGTTATGAAAGACAGAAAATTACAGATTCTAGAAGTACAATGCACCCTAAATACAATGGATCCCAATAGAACTATTCCAAGACACTTAATGATCAAATCGTCCAATGTCAATGACAAAGAATTCTGAAAGCAGCAAGGCTGTTAGGAAAAGACAGGAGAGAGAGGTTTGGAGAAGAGTATAGAAATGAAGATTATCAGGAAGGATAAAAGAAGAGAAAGAGAAAAATTAAGATATGACATATAAAATCCAAAAGACAAAATGGTATGAGAAAGTACTGCCCTTACAGTAATAACACTAATTGTTAATGGACTAAACTCCTCAATAAAAAGACACAGACTGGCAGAATGGTTTAAAAAAACTGGACCCATCCATATGCTGTCTACAAGAAACTCACTTTAGACACAAGGACAAAAGTAGGCTGAAAGTGAAAGGTTGGAAAAAGATATTTCATGCAAACAACAACCAGAAAAAAGCGGGAGTAACTGTATTAATATCAAACAAATTAGACTTCAAAAGTAAAACAATTAAGAGACAAAGAAGGACACCATATATTAATAAAAGGGTTAATTCATCAAGAAAACAAAACAATCATAAATATTTATGCACCAAGCCAGAGTGCCCCAAAATTCCCAAGGCAAACACTGAGAACACTGAAAGGAGAAGTAGACACCTCTAAAATAATAGTTGGATATTTCAATACACCACTCTCATCGATGGATAGAACATATAGACAGAGGATCAATAAAGAAACAGAGATGTTGAATTGTACAATAAATGAACTAGACTTGACAGACATTTATAGAGCACTACACCCCACAAAAGCAGGATACATTTTTTTCTCAAGTGCCCATGGAATATTCTCTAGGATAGACCACGTATTGGGTCACAAAGCAGGGTTGATTGTATAGCTCCAGAAATAGATAGCACAATACTGTGTGATGGTAGCACAATATTGTAAGTACATGGAACAAAGATGTCTGTGAGGAAAGCTGTAAGAGGTGGGCTGGGGCATGTATGACATCAGAGGTAAAGATAGATAATAAAGACTTGGACTGTATAACTTAGCAAAACTGGAGTGGTCAATGACTATGTACAAATATAAAACTGTTCTTGCATGTGGGAGAACAAATGAATGTCAACATACAGAGTATTGGAAAGGGGATGGTATTGGGGAAAAATATAATCAAAGCAAACTGGAGTCTATGGTCAACAGTAACATTGTAATATGCTTCCATTAAATAACAAAGGCAATATACCAAAGTTAAATGTGTATGAGAGGGGGATATAAGGGAGGGATATGGGGTTATATGGTAGTGGTGGTGTTGTCTGTCCTTACTATTATATTGTATTGTATGACATTTTATTTTTCTTTTTTAAATTTTTTATTATTTAATGAAAAAAACTTTTTTTCATTATTATCAATATGTTCAAGTGCTGAATGTGGTGATGAATGTACAACCATATGATGCTACCATGAACAACTGATTGAAGACTGTGGATAATTGTATGGTATGGGAATATATCTCTATAAAATTGTAGAAAAAAGATAAATAGGGATAATAGTGCTGGAAAAACCTGGAGAGAGGGATGTTCCTATTTACTGTTGATGAGGAGGCAGAATGGTGTAGCCTTTCTAGAGGTCAATGTGGTGGTTCCCCAAGAAGCTAAGTATGTGGGGTCCACAAGATCCTGCAACCTCATTATAGGGTATGTACTTAGAAGACCTGAGAGCAGAGACATGAATGGACATTTGCACGCTGGTGTTTACAGAGGCAGTATTCATGATTTGCAATGGGTGGAGGTGGCCTAAGGGTACATTGACTGAGGAACAGACTGGTGAAGTGTGGTATATGCAAACAATGGGATATTGAGCAACTACAAGAAGGAGTGAAGCTGTGAGATATGCAATGAGGTGAATGGATCCTATAGACAGCATTTTGAGTGAAGTACGCCAGAAAGAAAGGCAAACACTATAATAACTCACCAATATGGACTAACTACAGTGTGTAAACTCAGAATTGAATCTTAGAGCACAGCCTATCAGGGGAATGATTATTGCAATGGACACTAGGTTGTAAGCTCTTACAGCAGTCAAATCTATTCCTGAATTGTAATGGCTATCTCCAATCTTAGATGCTGATCCATTTGTGTATAACCTGATCCATCTCTGGAACATTGGGTATGTGTGTGACACTTGAAACTCAGCGCTAGAGCTCTGTAGATATGAAAGTCAGTATTAGCATGCACAGCAACAGTTAAAAAAAAAAAAAAGCTGAAAAAGATCCCAGACTTCAATTAAAGATATGAATGAAGTAGATCTGGTTAAGACTAGGGCAAATCGGGCCAAAGGGTAAAGGTCAAAACTGATTGTGTTTTAAAACTTCAATTTCCATGTGAGACCCAGGGAAGAGATGTTTATTTGGTGCAAGATCTATATTTTCTAAACAATATAACTTCCACAGTCAGTTTGTTCAAACACCATAATTACATGGAACTTTGAATAGGAAGTGAGATATGGTAGGCTTGTGTAAGTTAGAGTGAAATAGTGAAACATCCCAAAATAATTTTGTCTCAGAATAAAAATATATATGCAGGGCCCCCCTGAGGAGCTGGGGGAAAATGTGGAAGTGTTGGACTTCCTCACCTGGATTGTTACTGATATTTTCACAAACATTGAGGACTGACGTTTGGTCTGCTGAGCCCACTATCTTGGGGTTTGCCCTTATGAAGCTCATTACTGCAAAACAGAGGCTAAACCTGCTTATAATTGTGCCTAAGAGTTTCACCCTGAGTACCTCTTTGTTGTTCAGATGTGGCCCTCTCTCTCTCTCTCTAACCAAGCCAATTTGGCAGGTGAACTCATTGCCCTCCCCCCTACATGGGACCTGATTCCCAGGGGTGTAAATCTTCCTCGTAATGTGGGATATGACTCCTGGGGATTAATCTGGACCCAGCATCATGGGATTGAGAACATCTTCTAAAAGGGGGATGCAAAATGAAACAAAATAAAGTCTCACTGGCTGAGAGATTTCAAATGGCATCAAGAGGAGCCTCTGGTCGACATTCTTATGCACCATATAGATAACCCATTTTAGGTTTTAATGTATTGTAATAGCTAGAAGTAAATACCTGGAACTGTCAAACTACAACCCAGTAGCCTTGGTATTGAAGACAAATGTATAACAGTATAGCTTACAATGGGTGACAGTGTGATTGTGAAAACCTTGTGGATCACACATCCTTTATCCAGTGTATGGATGGATGAGTAGAAAAATGGGGACAAAAACTAAATGTAAAATAGGGTGGGATGGGGGGGATGATTTTGGTGTTATTTTTTACTTTTATTTTTTTTATTTTTATTCTTATTCTTTCTGGTGTAAGGAAAATGTTCAAAAATTAATTGGGGTGATGAATGCATAACTATATGATGGTACTATGAACAGTTGGTTTTATACCATGGATGATTGTATGGTATGTGAATATATCTCAATAAAACTGAATTTAATTAAAAAAATCAAAGGGACAGGGTGGGATATGGGATGGCAAGTTAAGGCTTAATGTGTACAGGGTTCCTATTTGAAATGATGGAAATATTTTGGTAATGGATGATGGTGATGATAGTAAACCATTGTGAATTTAATTAACAGTACTGAAATATATTTCTGAATGTGATTAAAAGGGGAAATACTAGATTATATATAAGGTAACAGAATAAAAATTAAAAAAAAACAATGGCACTACACTATACAGTGAACTCCAAGTTAAACAATGGACTTTAGTTAATAGTACAATTGTTAAAATGTACTATCATCAATTGTAACAAATATTCCACACAAAGCAAGGTGTTGGTGGTGTGCTGGTGTGTGGGAACCATGTATTTTAAGCATGATTGTTCTGAAAGCCCACAAATTTTCTAATAAAGAAAAAAATAAATTGCCCATATATGTGTCCATTTTTGACCTCTCAATTTGACTCTGTTGGTGTATATATTTATGCTTGTGCCAATATCATGCTTTTTTAAGTTTTATCATAGTTTTAAAGTGAGTAAATGTGAGACTTCCAACTTTGCCCTTCTTTTTGAAGGTGGTTTCAGTTATTAAGAAAACCTTACCCTTTCAGATAAATTTGATTGTTGACTTTCATTTCTGCAAATTAGGTTATTTGAATTTTAATTGGGATTGTCTTATATCTATAAATCTTTTTGGATAGAATCGACATAGTAAAAAATTTTAGTCTTCCAAACCATGTGCATGGAATTTCCTTCCATTTATATGAATCTTCTTTGATTTCTTTAACAAATTTTTATTTTGCTTTTTCATGTAGACATCCTTTACATACTTAGTTAAATTTATTCTGAGATATTTCATTCTTTTACTTGATATTGCAAATGGAACTTTTTCTTGATTTCCTCCTCAGATTGAGCATTACTAGTGTATGGAAACATTATTGATTTTTATGTGTTGATTCTGTAACTTTCCATGCTGTTGAATTCATTTCTTAGCTCTGGTAGCTTTGTTGTAGATTTTTTTGGGGGGGGGAACTTTCCATATATAGGATCATGTTATCTGAAAATAGTGAAAGTTTTATTTCTTCCTTTCTGATTTGGATGCCTTTTCTTTTTTCTTGCTTAGTTGCTCTGGCTAGAACTTCCAGTACAATGTTGAATATCCATGGTGACAGTGGGCATCCTTGTCTTATTCTAGATCTTAGAGGATAAAACTTTCTTTCACCATTGAATATGATGTTAGCAGTGGGTTTTTCATATATACTCTTTATAATGTTGAGAAAGTTTCCTTCTACTGCTATTTTTCTAAGAATTTTTATCAAGAAATGATGCTGGATTTTACCAAATGCCTTTTCCATATCTATTGACATGATCCTCTTCATTGTGTTAATGTAGTGTTTTATATTCATTAATGTTCTTCTGGTCAACTACCCTTGCATACCTGGGATAAATCCCACTTGACCATGGTGTATAATTCTTTTAATGTGCTGTTGCATTTGATTTGTTAGTATTTTGGTGAGGATATCTGCATCCATAGTCACAAGAGAAATTTTTCTGTAATTTTCTTTTCTTGTATTATCTTTATCTGACTTTGGGATGAGGGTGATGTTGGTCTCATAAAATGAGTTAGGGAGTGTCCCGCCTCTTCAAATTTTTTTGGAAGAGTCTGAGCAGGATTGGTATTAGTTATTCTTGGAATGTTTGGTAGAATTCATCTGTAAAGCCATCTTGTCCTGGGCTTTTCTTTTTTGGGAGTCTTTTGATGACTGATTCTATCTCTTTACTAGTAATTGGTTTGTTGGGACATTTTATTTTTTCTAGAGTCAGTGTAGGTTGTGTGTTTCTAAGAACTTGTCCATTTCATCTAAGTTGTCTAAGTTGGCATACAGGTGTTCATAATATCCTTTTATGATCCTTTTTATTTCTGTGGGATCAGTAGTCATGTCTGCCCTCTCATACTGATTTTATTTATATGCATCTTCTCTCTTTTTTTCTTTGTCAGTGTCACTAAAGGTTTTTCAATTTTACTGATCTTTTCAAAAAACCAACTTTCATTTTGTTAATATTCTCTATTTTTTAATTTTCTATTTAATTTATTTCTGTTGTAACCTTTGTTATTTCTTTCACTCTGCTTGCTTTGGTTTTAGTTTGATGTTCTTTTTATAGTTCCTTTAGGTGTACAGTTAATTATTTGACTTTAACTCTCTTCTTTTTTAATGTAAGCATCCAGAGGTATAAATTTCCCTCTCAGCACTGCCCTTAATGCATCCTATATATGCTTTGAAATGTTGTGTTCCCATTTTCATCCATCTCAAGATATTTACCAATCATGCTTGCAATTTCCTGCTTGCTCCACTGATTTTTTAAAGATTTATTTTATTTAACTTCCATATATTTGTTGATTTTCCAGTTCTCCACATGTGATTGATTTCCAGCGTCATTCCATTGTGGTCAGAGAAGAAGCTTTGTATAATTTCAATATTTTTACATTTTTTTGAAACTTTTTTGTGACCCACTTGTGGTATAACCTGGGGAAAGATTTATATGCACTTTAGAAGAATCTATATACTATTATTTTGGCATGCAATGGTCTGTATATATCTGTTGAATCCATTTCATTTATCATAGCATTCAAGTTCTCTGTTTCCATATTGATCTTTTGTCTAGGTGTTCTGTCTATTGATGAGAGTAGTATACTGAAGTCTCAAACAATCATTGTAGAGTTAGTTGTCTATTTCTCCTTTTGGTTTTGCCAGTTTTTGCCTCTTGTATTTTGGGGCACCATGGTTAGTTGTATAAATATTTATGATTCTTATTTCTTCTTGGTGGATTGATCCTTTTATTAATACTTAGTGACCTTCTTTGTCTCTTAAAACAGCTTTTGAATTAAAGTGATTTTGTCCAATATTAGTTAACCCAACTTGTTCAGTTATTATTTGCATGGATTATCTTTATATATGCTTTCAATTTAAATTTTTTTGTATCTTTGGGTCTAGAGTGAATCTCTTGTATACAATGTATGGTTGGATTGAACTACTTTTATATCCATTCCTTAAATCTGCATCTTTTGATTGAGGATTTTAATCCATTAACATTCACTGTTATTACTTTGTAAAGGCAGAATATACCAAATCCATTTGGTCCTTTGATTTTTATATGTCACAGCTTTTTGTCTCTCTTTCCTTTTATTGCAGCGTCCTTTTCTGTAAAGTTGCTCTTTTGTGATGTACCTGTCAGATAATTTTCTCCTTTCTTTTTCTGTTTATATTTTTAAAAAACTTTTTTGGGATTACCCTGGAGTTTGTATTACACAACCTATATCTATAATCTAACTAATTTGTAGAAAGAGCAGCTTAACCTCAACAGCTACACATTCTGTGCTCTCATATCCCTTTTTCCCCCATGTATATTGTTTTTGTTCCACATTATCTCTTTGTCTGTAGGTGTGTGTGTATGTGTATGTATAAAACACACAAACACACACACAAATCATGAAATATGGCTTTTTCCTGTTCAATTTTATTCTGACTCTCATGGGGTGTAAAATGTAGAGTTATATACTGAGGATACAATACTGTTGGGCTTTATATTTTCTATTTTAATTACCTTTATTGAAGATCTTCACTTCTTCATACTACTCCAAGTTTCTCCCTTGTCTTTTTCTTTCTACCTGAAGCACTTCTTTTAGTAATTCTTGTAGGGCAGGAATTTTGTTGACAAACTCTCTTTGTTTCTGTTTATATGTGAATATTTTAAACACGTCCTCATTTTTGAAGGACTGTTTTCCTTGATAAAGAATTTTTGGCTGCCAGTTTTTCTCTTTCAGTACCTTAAATACATCATACCACTGCCTTCTTGCCTCCAGGGTTTCTGATGAGAAATCAACACTTGGTCTTATTAAGGACAATTTTTTATGTAATGACTCACTTTTCTCTTGCTGCTTTCAGAATTCTTTATCTTTGGCATTTGACATTCAGATTAGTATGCATCTTTAAGTAGCTCTAATAGGGTTTATTTGGTTTGGAGTATGCTGCACTTTTTGCACTTCATGGACAACTCTTAAGAGTTGGGAAATTTTCAGCCATTATTTCCTGAAATACTCTTTCTGCCCCTTTTCCCTTCTTTTCATCTTCTGGGACACCCATGATGTGTACATTTGTACAATTCATGCTGTCACTCAAGTCCTGAACACTGCTAAATTTTTTTCTATCCTTTTCTTGATCTGTTCTTCTGACTTTATGATTTTGATTGTCCTGTCTTCTAGTTTGCTAATTGTTTCTTCTGCCTGTTCAAATCTGCTTTTGTATGCCTCTAGTATATTTTAATCTTCATTTTTTGCTTTTAGTTCCCATAATTTCTCTTATTCTTCCTTTAAACTTTCAAGTTGTTCTTTATGCTCACATATTGTCTGCTTAAAATCCTTTAGCTCTATACCCACCATTAATTTATTTATATCTATATTTTTCCTTCATCTCCTTGAATTGATTTAGGAGTTTATGGGAACTCGTTTGATAAACTATTCCAAATTCTGTGTCTCTTGTGAAGTTTGAATTTGTTCCCTTGACTGAGCCATATATTTCTTTTTCTAGTATGGCTTGTAATTTTTTGCTTATGTCTGGGTATCTGGTTATTTTGATGTATTAATTCTGAAGGTTTGTTTCTCCCTCTTGCCTAGGATTTTATTGTTGATTTGCTTTATGTTTTGGCTCTTTTTGATGTTTGGTCCAACTTATGCTGGTTCTTTAATATAGCTCATGTTTAAATGTTTAGATTTACTCAGCTCTTCATCTGATTCTTGCCCTTGATATGTGGTATATTTTTTAAGACTGCCTTTTTAGCATGCAATTATTTCACATCCAGGAGAATGCCTCCTTTGCTCTTTTCCTTCTTCTGGAATCTTCATCTGTTCTGTTTGTTTTTGTGCAGGATTGTCTCCCCAGCACCTATGATTTGTTTTCTCTCCCTTATTCACTGTCCCTTTACATTACATTTCTTTTCTAGCACATATCCTGTCTTAACCTCCCTCCCCTTTTTTTCTGTGAGACTTGTCTATCTCCAGTTTCTTCCCTGTTAATATATCCTGCACCAGGGAGCCAGATGAGGTTAATCCAGAAAGAACTATTCTGCATTTAGATGGTCTGGCAAACAGATTGGATAGTGTGTGTGTACCTTCTGCCAACAGTTCTGCCACATTCTATTTTTTTTCACTGAGGGCATTGGAATAATTCTCTAGAGAACTGACAATCTTAATGTTTAGTCTTCGGATCCATGTACATGGTAAATATCTTCATTTATTTAGAGCTCCTTTAATTTCTCTTAATAATGTTGAAGATTTTTCAGAACAGAGATCTTGAATACTTTTTGTTAAATGAACTGAGTATATTATATTTTTAATATTATTGTAAGTAGTATTGGTTTACTTTTCCTTCCTAGCTATTTGTATACAAAAATAAATTGATTTTTGTATAGTGGCCTTCTATTCTTAAATCTAGCTCAACTTCCTTTTTTTTTTTTGGTAGGATCCTTAGGAATTTTATATAAGCAATCATATTCTATAGAAATAAAAAGTTTTACTTCAGTCTTTCAAGTTCACATTCTTCTTATTTCTTTTTCTGGGCTTATTATAATAGGTAGGACTCTGTATAATATGGAATAGAAGTGGTAATAGTGGGCATATTTAACTTTTCCCAAACTTTCACTATTAAATATGCTAGGTGAAGTATTTATTTTGTTTTTTTGTTTGTTTGTTTGTTTTTATGTGCCTTTTATTGGGCTGAGGTAGTTTCTTTTATTTCTCATTCACTGGAAAATATTATCACATATTGTCTTGAATTATATCAAATGACTTTTTTTGTACCTATTGATTTTTCTCCTTTATTCTGTTTTTTTTTTTTTTTTTTTTTTTTTAACATGGCGAATTCCACTGATTGGTTTCAACTTTGAATTTACATTTCACTTCTGGGAGAAAACTTCATCATCATGTTGTATTATCCTTTTTACATATTGCTGGATTTAAGCTGAAATCATTTTGTTTTTAGGATTTCTGCTCATGAGTGCTATTACATTGTAAGTTTCTTTCCTTGTGATAGTTTTTGGCTTTTTTTCCCCCCTTTCAGTACTCCAAGTGTGCTGTAACTTTATCTTCCGTCTCCTATTGTTTTTGATTTAAAGTCAGCTGTCAATCATTTTTTCATCATTTTTATCATTGATTTTCTAGCAGTTTCACCATAATGTATTTTTATCATGTTTGAGATATGTTGAGATTTCTGGATATATGTGTTGCTTTTCTTAAATCAAAATTTTAAATAAAGTTTTGATCAATATTTCTTCACAGATTTATTTTTCCGCCTCATTCTCTCTCTTCTCTCCTTCTGGGACTTGATGTTGTCCCAGTTCATTGATATTTCTAATCATTTCTTTAATTGTCTATTTATCCGTGCTTCTGCTTTGATGATTTCTATTGAGCAGATTTCAAGTTCACTGTCTTCAATTGAGTCCAATCTACTGTTAATCTCATCCAAATAATTTTTAATTTTAATTTTTTTTTTTTTTTGGATTTTGAGTGTGAGCAGTTTACATATCTCTCTTAATTTTTTCCTTGCCTTTATTCATTATTCCTGTTTTATAGCAGGTTTTTATTCAACATATTAAATTCCATGTCTACCAATTCCAATATCTAGGTCATATGAATATGCATTTCTATGAGTAATTATTTTTTCTTGAATGGGTCATATGTTCCTATATTTCACACATTTAGTACTTTTTTATTGGATTTTAGATATCAGGGATTATATGTTGTAAAGACTAGATCTTCTTTCTTCATCTAGACAGAAATGAATTTTGTTCAAGCTGGCAGTTAAATTACTGAAAAATCACCTTGTTCTTGAGGAGGCTTAATAT
The DNA here is from genome assembly GCF_015220235.1 of Choloepus didactylus. Lineage (NCBI taxonomy): Eukaryota > Metazoa > Chordata > Mammalia > Pilosa > Megalonychidae > Choloepus > Choloepus didactylus. The sequence goes on from NC_051313.1 coordinate 37,112,060, forward strand.
TAGGCTTTAAAAAGATTGGTCTATTAGACCTATGGATTTCTGCTGAAAGCACTGTCTGCTGATCATCCACATAAACTTGGGACTGCCCTTGTGGGAAAGGCTATGTAACTGTAGGTCTCACCAAGTATGGTAACCTTTCAAGAGTTGAATTTCCTCTCTTTCTTCAGAGAGCTGAGTTTTATGCTTTTTCTAATTTTTATTAGGAGGCTTAGTTTGATACAAGCTATTCTGTCATTAATGGAAGGTGGGAACCTCTTGATTTAAAAAAAAATGTTTTATGTTGAAATAATTACAGATTCCTAGAAAATTGCAAAAATACTATACAGAGGTCTCACGTACCCTTTACCAATTTCCCCCAATGGTTACATTTTACATAACTAAGTCACAATTCAAAAACAGGAAATTGGCATTGCTATGTTTGTATAATTCTATATGAATTTGCCATATGTGAATATTCGTGTAACCATCTCCAAGATCAAGATACAGAACTGCCATTACAGCAAACCCCTGTCCTCCAACCATCCCCAATCCCTGGCAACCATTAATCTGTTTTACGTTTCTATAATTTTGTAATTTCAAATTTATATAAATGGAATAATACAGATGTCATCTTTTGAAATTGATTTTTTGGACTCAGCATTATACCTTTGAAATCCATCTTAGTTATTATCTATGTCAACAGCTTATTCCTTTTTATTGCTAAGTATTATTCCATGGTATGCATATACAACCATTTGTTTAACCGATCACGTACTGAGAGACTGTTCGGTTGTTTCCCTTTTTTTTTGGTTTTTTTTTTTTTTTTTTTTTTGCTTTTGTAAATAAAGCTGCTATTAATTCTATAGATTTTTGTTTGAGTGTAAATTTTCATTTCTCTGGGAAAAAATGCCCAGGTTTAGACTGAGGTTCTTTTCTTTTCTTTTTTTTTCTTGCCTATGATACACAAAGTAAAGACTATTTTTCCATTGAAGGGTTTTTGCACTTTTGTCAAAACAGTTGTCAGTACTTGTGTAGGTGTAACTGAGGACTCCCTATTCTGTTCCATTGATGTATGTATTTATTCCTCCATTAGAACCACATAGTTTTGATTTATGTAACTATACAAAAAGTTCAAAAATTGAGTAGAGAAATTCCTCCTACTTTATTATTCTTTTCCTTTAAAAACATCTATTCTTTTCCCTTGTCTTTCTGTGTAACTTTTAGAATTATCTTATTTATATCTACAAAATATCTTTCTGAGATTTTGAATGGAATTGCCTTAAACCTGTATCAACTTGGAGAGATTTGACATCTTTACTATAATTAGTCTTCAATTCTATGAACACAGAATGTTTATTTATTTAGATCTTCTTAGATTTTTTTTTTATCAGCACTTTGTGGTTTTCAACATACAAGTCCTATACATATTTTGTTAGAGTTATACCTAAAGTATTTAGTATTTAATTAATTCATTTAGTATTATTTACTTAGAAATACCTAGCATTTCATATTTTTAAGTTATTGCAAATGTAATTATATGTTAAATTTTAGTTTTTATGTGTTTATTGGTTGTATATAGATATGCAATTGATTTTGTATGTAGATTTGTATCCCATAACTTTGACAAATCAGGTATTAACTCTATAAGGTTTTTTTATTTTAATTTGTAGATTCCTTGGGATTTTCTATATAGGTAATCATGTCATATGCAATATAAAGAGTCTATTTCTTCCTGTCTGAACTTTATGCCTTTTATTTCCTTTTTTGCCTTGTAGCACTGACTAAAATTTCCAGCCCTATATTAAATAAGAGTGTTAAGAGCAAATATCTCTGCCTTGTCCCAGATATTAGGAGGAAAGCATTCAATCTTTTACCTTTATATATGACATTAGATGTAGGTTTTATGTAGTTAAGGAAGTTTCTCCCTAATTCCTAATTATATGGTTTTTAAAGAACTCCGTAATTTCTGAGAGCCACATTTTTCTGCCAGAAAGGGCCATGAGAATGACAAAATTCTGACTCTGTTTTCACTTTCCTTTTCTCACTCCATGTCTAGCATTTGGCTGTTCTTGTACAGCAGTAGTTTCAAAACTTTTTTTTTTTTTTTCCTTAAGATGGAATCTTGGAATCCCAATGTAGAAAACAGATAAAAGAAGTTGTGGGGATTGGGAGAGCTCTGCCTTGTGCTGGCTCTTGAGCTGTTTATCATGCAGAGGGCTCTGTGGAGCACAGTCACAATTAACAATGGTCAAGGGAAATAGAGCACTGAGTGTGAATTAGCAGGCACATTCTCTAGAACCATCTCTGCCACAAATTTTCTGTGTGACCTCAGTTAGGAATCTTCACTTCTCTAGGTCTCATTTTCTACTCTGGAGCTGAAAAGCATTGAAATTGACTAGACATTCATTCCTAGAATACAAGAAACAAATGAAACTACGTGCAATGTTTTCTTTGCTGTAAATATGTCTTTACATATTTTTCTTGGTAGAACATCTAGAATATTCCACAAATTCTCAATGAAATTTGTGACTAAAAACAGTTAAGTTGCATGGAACTAAAAATGCTCTCCATTCCATTCTAGTTCTAAAAGTCTGTGAGTATGAGACATTGCATTATAAATATGATAAAGCCTGGAAATTCAATATTTGAATTTTCTAAAATTTCATAGATTCAACTTGCTTTTATTCACATTCTGATTTTATTCTGATAATAGCCCAATAACATGGTAGACAATTATTTTTGTACCTATTCTGTAGAGTAGAACAGGTAAAAATGACTTGTTCAAGGTAAATAGATGTTTATAGACAAGCTGGTGAATCAGCCCATGCCTTCTGGCTTCAGATCCACAATTATTTTTCTTTCTTCATATTCCTGCTCCCGTGTAAGCCATATAAGAAAAGTTTGAGAGAGATTTTGAGGGTAATTTGCTGTGGAAGCAGTTTGTGGTAGTTCAATCTTTTTCATGGCATATTCAGGTCAACTTAAATTCTAGGTATATTATTCCACCTAAGAAGGTAAAAAATATTCCATGAAATTTACTTCCAAGTTACATTTGAAACCATTCTAGTATCTAGAGTGTAGGTAAAACCAGAATGCTGGGGAAAATCTAAAAGATGCATTAAAAACTTTTGAATTATGGTAAGGAACATGCTATTTTAAAGTTTGCCTTGTATTTCCTTTCATTTTTCTATTTCATACTCTTAGGAAATGACATATGCTTTCTACCATTTTCTTGCTAGGTATGTACAAATCCCACATTTCCTAAAATTCTAGCCACATAGCTTCTAAAACACCAAACAAACCTCACCTTTTAAAATGATGACAAAAACATATTATAAAGTATAAGTTTTAGCAGCAATCCTGAAACTAAACTAGAGGTTAAAGGAAGGAGGTAGGGAGACTCCGTATCATCATGCTGATCTCACTATTCTTGAAATGAATTAGATCTGCTCTTAAAACTTCTCAAGAAGAAAAACTTCCTGGTCTGAAAAATCTAACATCCTGTGCCAGATTCCCAAATGTTGTTTATAGAAAGGATTTTTTTATAGAAAGGATTTTGATAACATGCATATTTTTTCTCTTTTGTCAAAATTTTGACTTGAAACTCTGTCCTGCTGAGTGGACTTTAAAAGGAAATCAAAATGCAAATTCAGATTTATAAAGGAAGCTATTCAGAAAAGATACTCTTTAAAGTGATTATGTCGAAGGAGTAAAGTTACTGAATATATTGAAAAAGTTTTAATGAGTTCTTCCCTTTAGTTTCAAAAAATACCTAAACTTCCTAATAAGAAGTTAACAGAGAAGGTTAAATAACTATGTTCAAAATGACAGCCTGAGAAAAGCAACTTTACATTAAAGACAACCTAACTTGGTATCACACATAAAATTTTAAAAATAATATACATTTTTTAATATTCTGTATATGTTTCAGATTAAGTTATTTATATTATTTCTTCTTAAAATAAATAATGCAGAGTCTGCTTTTGTTTTTCAGGAGTATTATGAACTAAGTTAACTACCTTTTAAAGATAAGTGTAAAAAATCAGATCCGAATATATACAATTTTCCCATAAAGCATAAACTCTGGTTCACAGGGAGTCATTTCCCTTGAGCTTCATTACTGATAAAAGAAATGTAAAGGGAGTTGTCTTTAAGCTAAAAAAAATCCCATGCTTTAGCTGACATCTGGAAAGTAGGAAACTCGTCTGCCCTTTCAGTAATGGAATCTGAACTTCAATGAGTGAAGGTCACAAGTCCAATTCTTTCAAAATTCTCTCTGCCTCATTCAGTATTAAGAAATCCATCACAGTGGAACTATTGTTAGTGTTGCTCAAAAGCTGCACTAATATGCTCATGCCGATGTTTGTGGGAAAAGTTAGGAATCTTCCTCTGTTGGAAGAAAGAGGAAGACAATTTCTTCAAAATGATTCAAAGAAGAAATTACATTTACATAACACAAAACCACCCAAAGCTTTTATTTTAGTTTCCTTTTCTAATTTTATCTAGTCGTTTGGTTTACACAAATGTATATATAGTAGAATATATTTAGTTAATTGGTCAGGAGTTTTGTTTTGCTACAGAGCTAACCAAAATAGTAAATTATGCATAAATGAACTTTAATAAATGAGTTATGTTCAATTTCTCCAAGAATAAAAACAAAGGAAACTGTCCAGGAAAGGAGGCTATGAGAACTGGAATCAGGGGTGGAAATTTGGGATCAGGAGGGTAGTATGTGAGAAGTGGTGATGATGTACTTGCATCAATAGCCTAAAAACCATTGTAGGGAGAAAAGATGAGGCCTTTAGTCCATGAAATTTAGGTAGTCAGAAAAGAGGCCCTTTCCTAAAGCAGGAGTCTCTGAAGTAAGTCCACATACCTGTTGTTCTGGTTTGCTAATGCTGCAGTTTTGCAAATTACCAGAAATGGATTGGCTTTTATAAAGGGGGTTTATTTGGTTTCAAAGTTACAGTCTTAAGGCCATAAAGTGTCCATCAACAAAGAGTACCTTCACTGGAGGATGGCCAATGGCGTCTGGAAAACCTCTGTTAGCTGAGAATTCACATGGCTGGCGTCTGCTTGCTCCCAGGTTGTGTTTCAAAATGGCATTCTCCAAAATGTTGCTTTTGGGGCATTTTGTCCTCTCTTAGCTGTAGTTCCTCTTCAAGATGTTACTCTCTGTTGCTCTCTGTGTCTGGGCCTGTGTGGATTTTTAAAGTACCTCCAGTTATCCAATAAAGACCCACACTGAATTGGTGGGGCAACACCTCCACAGAAATAATCCAATGAAAGGTCTCACCCACAGTTGATTGAGTCATATCTCCATGTAAACACTGAACCAATAGGTTCCAACCTAATCAACACTAATATGTCTACCCGCACAAGATTGCATCAAAGAATATGGCTTTTCCTGGGAGATATAATATATACAAACTGGTACACCTGTAGAGAAAGATATTAAGGAAGATGATTATCTTCCTTTGTAACCCTCTGTTCTGGTTAGGCAAGGAAAAGCATCCTTTAAGAATTCCTAACTTTTTTCTTCTTCTTACATGAATTTGAATTGATACAAATTCATGAGAAATTAACACATAAAAGTAGGTAGTTCCTTTCATGCCAAGGATTGGGAAAGATGTGGAGGACTTGGAACTCTAATGCACTTCTAATGGGAATGTAAAATAGTACAACACTTTGGAAAATAGCTTGGCAATTTCATAGAAATTTAAATATATACCTTCCCTATGACCCAGGCATTCCATCCCTAGATATTGATCCAAGAGAAACAGAATATAGGTTCACAAAGATGTGCTCACAAATGTTCATAGCAGATTTGTCTATAATAACCTCAATCTATAAATGATTCATATGTCCATGAATAAGCAAATAAGTAAACAAATTGTGGCACATTCATACAATGGACTAAAGAAAAGAAAAAAAATATTGACACACACTCTAATAGATGACCATCAAAATCATTATGCTGTATGAAAGAAGCAATGCAAAACATAATATATACTATATGATTCAATTTATATAACATTCTAGAAAGCACAGATATTTATTGATAGAAAGCAGATAAATCATTGTCTAAGACAGGAGTGCAGGAAGGATGGAATACAAAAGGGCAGAATGATACTTTGAGAGTGATAAAAATGTTTATCTTGATGGTCATACAGGGTTCACAGTTATATACAAACATCAAAACTGGATAAAACTATACACTTTAAACATGTGTTTCAATCATATTGATAAAATACTTCAATAATATTGTTAAAAAATAAAAAACATTAAAAAGTTAGATTATGTTTAATCTTTTTCTAAGATTAAACATAATTAACATTAAATTCTCGATTCAAAAATTACACAACAGAAAAGGAAAACATGGAAAACTGAAGCAATATTAGAGCTCAGAACTTCAGATGATGATAATGATATTATTGGAAAGGATTATATGATAAGTTTAAAATGATTACCAATTTGAAAAAAGTATTTGAATATATAAGATATAGAATATATAACTTCTAAACCAGTAAAAAACATAAATAGAACAGAAGAAAATATGATTATCTAGCGTAAGGCAAAATAAAATGGAAATGTGGAAAAGCCAGAGTAAATAAAAAACACAAGGTAAGATGGCAGAAATAAATCCATTTATTTCAGAAATAACAATATATGTAAGTGGTCTATTTAAGCAAGTTAAATGAGAGTGACTTTCAGAGTAGATATAAAATAAACCCCAGCTACATATTATTTAAAAGAGGTATATCCAAAATATAAGAATACAAACATTGAAAACTGAAGGCTAGAGGCAAGATATGCCAAGCAGTTACACTACAAATAGACAAAGAATGAAATAAAAACAGAGAAATGAAAGAAAGCAAATATGGAGTAGCTATTTTATATCAGAATATATTTTATACTCTAACGCCCTTAAAAAAACATTATTTAGATTTGAGTTTGTCACTCCCCAACATTAAAAGATAATACATAAGGAATATATAACAATTCTAAACTTTTGTGTGCCTATTCATATAGTTTAAAAATATAGAAAGCAAAATTGTAGAATTTTTAGAATTTACTATCTTTGTGGAATTACTTGAAAACAAGTCTGAATAATTTGTAGGTTAAAAATCAGTGAAGCACTAGAAGAACTAAACAACATAATTAAATGAGTGATTTATTGAACATATGTAATCTAATATATACTGTAATATAAAATAGGTACAAAATTTAATATATGACTATTATATATAATGCAATATATAATATAATGCTTACATTTACACACATATTATCTATATAAATATGCATATATATAACCCGTGCTTAACAATTAAGGATTGCACATTCTTATAAGTAGAAATGCAACAGTTATAAAATTTAAACACTTTGACATGTAAGAATCCTCAAAATAAATCTTGACAAATACTCTATGATTAATATTATATACGTAGTGTTCTTTGAGAACAGTGCAATAAAGTAGAATTTAATGATATAAGACCATGGAATCTGGATAATAAAATATAACTAACCCAAAAACCGAATTGAAGATCAGAATTAGATTTAAAAATCTTAAAATAGAAATATCATGAAAAAATCAAGACTTATTGGATACATTTAAAAGGATACTTAGAGGGAAATTTATAACCTTAAAATGCTTTCAAAAGATAAGAGTCTGAAAATTCATGAGCTAAGCATCCAAATCAGAAAGTTAGAAATAGAGCAAAATAGTGAGGTGAACTAAAGGGAAATAAATAATAAGAAAAGCAAAAAGTAATAAAATTGAAAACAAAGTTTAATATAATGTATAAAAAACTAAAACCTTTGTTTTTAAAATTATTCATACAGAAGAAAATAGAAGGCTCAAATAAACATCATTAGGAAAGAGGGGAAAGGGGACAATAGAGCAGAAATATGAGAATCATAAAAGATCATTATGATTAACCATCCTTTGGCTGATGTAACTGAAAATGTAGGCAAAATGAACCAACCCCTAGAAAAACATAACTCAGAAAACCAACTCAAGAAGAGATATAAAACCAGAAATTATCTACATGTATTAATGAACCTAACCAGTATCATCCACTACCTTTCAAAAAGTACCAATAACAATTAAAGACCAAAACAAAAACAAAAACAAAAAGCATTGAAAACAATCATAAACTGGCCCAGATTGTATTTATTCTCCCTTTTTAAAAGTTTTATTAAGATACAATTTACATATTTTGATTGGCAAACTATAGAACTCACATGTTTAGAGTACACTATTTGATGAGTTTTTTATATGTATATACCCATGAAACCATTCCAAGCATCTCCTGTATTCCTCTGTATTTCTTTCCTGCTTCCTGTATACTACCTCATCTCCAGGCAACCACTGATATGCTTTTTGTCAGAAATTATTTTGCGTTGTCTGGAGTTTTATATAAATGGAAAAATGTACTCTTTTTGTCTCGTGCCTTTCATTCAACATAATGGTTTTTAAATTCATCTATGCTGTTGTGTTTATCAATAGTTCATTCTTTTTATTGTTGAATGGTATTGTTATATGGTCATACTACAAATTGTTTATCTATTCCCCTGCTGATGGACATTTGGGTGTTTCCAGTTTTCAGCTATGACAAATTAAGCTGCTCTGCACATTTGGGTGCACATCTTTTTATGGATGTATATTTTCTTTTCTCTTGGGTAGATACCTATGAGTAGAAGGTAATATTGCAAATCTGCATTCAGCCTTGTAAGAGACTGCCAGACTGTTTTCCAAAGTGGTTGTATTTAATTTGCATTCTCACCAACAGTATATGAGAGTTCCACTTGCTCCACATTCTTGACAAAATTTGTAATAGACAGTCTTTTTAATTTTAGCTATTTTAGTGGATATATAGTAGTACCTTATGGTGAATTTAATTTGCGTTTTCCTTAAGATTGCTAAGAAATTTTTATTTTTTTATTTGCCATTCATCTGTCTTTTTTTTTGTATATTGTCTGCTCTATTCTTTTGCTCATTTTAAAAAATATCTGGTTGTTTTTCTTCTTATTATTGATTTGTTGGTGTTTTGTTATTAACATATTCTAAATGCTGATTATCAAGTATATATTTTGCAAAACAAATTTTCCAGTTTATGGATTGAATTTTCATACTCTTATCTATATCTTTTGAAAAGAAACTTTAAAAAAATTTTGTTGAAATCCAGTTTTACTGTTTTTTTTTTTTTTTTTTTCTATTTCATGCTTTTTAAATATTGTATAAGAAATCTTTGCCAAACCTAAGGTCATTAAAATATTCCCCTATCATAACTATACAGACAAGTTTTATGAAATATCTTAGGAAAAAAAGTCTTATCAAAACTGTTGCAAAGAATAGAAAAAAAAGATGTTCCACTTGTAATTTTATAATTTCATCAAAAGTTTGATACCAAGTTGAAATAAAGGTAGTAGAAAAAGAAAATTCTTACAGCTAGGTCCCACAACATAAAGGCAAACTTTAATAAAATATTATCAAATCAACCCAATAATACATGAAAAAAAAATAGAACAAAAATGGCAACTGCATTAAAAATGATGAAATTGAGCTTATTCTGTAATATAACAATCATTTAACATCTGAATATCTAAAAAAATTGAAAAATATTCACTCTACAAGTCCACAAAGTATAACAATTATAAATTTGTTCACGAGTATAATGGATAAAAAAGTTATTCAAAAGTTGATTGCATTTCTAGTAGGAGCAATTAAAATTATAATTTAAAAATATAATTTTCAATAGCTGTATAAATAATGAAGTCCCTAGGAATAAATCTAATGAAATATGTGATAAATTAGAAGAGAAATATAAAATGTAACTGAGAGACCAAAGAAAATCAAAATAAATGAGGTGACATTCCATATTCAAAAAAATGGAATACTCATTACCAAAAATAAAGATGTCAATTCTCTACCCCACCAAAAATATCTGTATATTCAATAGTATTTATATGGAAATACAGGCAGAGTTATCACCAAGATAATTATTTAAAAGTTTAACACTGAAGTGTGGGCAGATGTAAGACTGAGGTGCCTAATTTGCAATGGGCATTTAAAATAGGTTATATTTATTAAAAACCAACAAACAAGCAAACACTGTAAATGTAAGAACTACTATTCAAATTGGCTAAATATCTGCAGGATAAAATTGGAAAATAATTCTAAAATTCATAAGGAAGAGAAATTTTCAAGAATACACAATTTTGGAAAAGAAGAATAAAGTGTGTATTGAAAAGTATTCCAACTACAAAATACCCTTTATTTTTAACCTATCTTCAATTAGGCACTTATTGGAATTAATACCGGGCATGACAGAAAACAAATAAACAATATAACACAGTCTTGAAACAGACTCATACATGTACTGCAAAGATATATCTCAGAGGTAGAATTATAGATCAGTAGGAAAGGAAGGCCATTCTATGCTGGTTTACTTCTGCACATGCCAGTTCCATTACTGGAAATATTTATACAGACCTGTATTCCTCTGGGCCATGAATTTTATAGGTTATGGACCCCCAAGGAAAGTGTGTGACACGTTTGAAGTCTTGTCCTTTTTTTCTAAAACACTGTCTGTTCATTTGGGGTGGTAAAGTTAAAGAGCATTTAACTAGGAATCAGGAAGTTATCCTGAGCTAATTTTTTTGGCCCTGTGAAAATTTCTTAAACTCTCTGCATTTTAAGAAAATGCAGTTTGGATTAGATCACTCATAACAGTCTTTCCAGTTCTAAATATTCCAAGTTCCAATTTAAAATTAATTCAGATTGTTAGCCCAAAGTGAATCTTATACTTCTTTCTATTAAGTTGACACAGTCTCATTGTGACAAAACTTTAGGATGCCTAGCTTGAGGGCTTAAAGGCTTAAAATTTATTTGCTAACATTCCTTCTCTAAAGACATGACAGTCTCGGTTTACCAACTAAAGGCATGAAAAGGGAACTTTTATCAGAACACAATGTAAACTGTGTAAATACCTTCTTTTAAGCTAAATATTCATCTACTAAATATTTAAGCATGAGCAAGTTTATCTGCAAGCTCTTCAGGGATTTGAGATACTTCAACGATGTGCACTAAATTTTGGTCACAGTATGTGTCTTCTCTAAACTGTGTTCCATGAACACATCATATTTAATTAGCTTTTAAAAAAATACTCTGTTTATATTTCCCTAGCTGGCAATATATTAAGAAAAAAATCAATTCTTTAACTTTCTGATGTGAAACAACTTTTAGAAAAAATTTTAAATATATATTTGTCATATGAGTTGTTATAGTTTCTTCAAAAACACAAATAGTTCAAGAACATTACAGGTATTAAGAGCTGACTTGGTATAAATTGGAAAGCTTGCATTTTATAATATTTTTCTAGTAAGATATGTATTACACTAATTTATAATGACACAATTTTACAGAGTTGCAAATATCATAATATTCTGGTACAGATGCAATATAATACTTTCCAAATGATTGAAAACTGTTATATGCCCCAACCACCACCACCCCAAAAACTAACTCTGAGACTTTGCAACAAAGAATGTAATTTTTTTTATTTAAAAATTGTACTGCGTTTTTTTACCCAATATCCTTTAGCTGTCACTTCCCTTTAACCCCACTCCACCCTCCTCAGCCCTAAGTAACTGCTAATTTACTTTCTGCTTCAATAGATTTCCCTATTATGGAAATTTCATTTGAATGGATTCATATAACATGTAGAGTTTTGCAATTGGCTTCTTTCACTTATCATAATGTTTTCAAGTTTAACCAATGTTGTATTATTTATCAGTAATTCATTCCTTTTTATGACCAAATAATATTCCATTGTATGGATATACCACACTTTGTTCATCCATTCATCAATAGAAGAACATTTGGGTTGTTTATACTTTTGCCTATTATGGACAATGCTACCATAAATATCAATGTACAAGTTTTTGTTTGAACATATTTTTCAATTCTTGTGGGTATATACCTAGGAATGCTATTGCCAGGTCATATGGTAACTCTATGTTTAATCATTTGAGGAACAATCAGACTTCTCTTCAAAGTGAAAAATTGATCAGCATTTTACATTCCCACTCACAGTGTATGAAGTTCCAATTTATCCACATCCTTGCTGACATTTGCTTTTACCTGAATTATTAATTCTGGGCATTCTAATGATTAGGAATTTGTATCTCATTGTGAATTGATTTGTGTTTCCCTTATTAAAAATGAGAATCTTTTAATGTGCTTATTGGCTATGTGTATATCTTTGGAGAAATTTCTATTCAGCTCCTTTGCCCATTTTTTAATTGGGTTGTCTTTTTGTTATTGAGTTATAAGAGTCCATTTTAGATAGAAATCTCTTTCAGATATATGATTTGCAGATACCTTCTCTTATTCCATGTTTTGTCTTGTCACTTACTTGATGATAACCTTTAAACACAGAAGTTTATAATTTTGATTAAGTCCAAATTATCTATTTTTTTTCTTTTGTTGCTCATGCTTTAGGTGTCATATCTAAGAATCCTTTGCCAAATCCAAAGTCATAAACACTTATCTTTATGTTTTCTTCTAAGAGTTTATATAGTTTTATCTTTTATATTTTTGTTCCATTTAGAGTTTGTATATGGTATGAGGTAAGGGTCCAACTTAATTCTTTTACATGTGGCTAATCAGTTGTCCCAGTACCATTTGTTGAAAAGACGACTGTTTCCTCATTGGCTAATCTTGGCACCCTAGTAAAAAATCAGGTGACCATAGCTGCAGAGTTTTATTTCCAAATTCTTAATTCTATTCCAATTATCTCTAAGTTTATCCTTGTGCAAGTACCACACTGTCTTGATTACCATTGTTTTGTAGTAAGTTTTGAAATTGGGAAGTGTTAGTCCTCCCATTTCGTTGTTTTCAAGATGTTTTTGGCTATTCTGGTCCCTTGAAATTCCTTATGAATATTAGAGTTAGTTTCAAGTCTTCCCAAACAACAACATGGATATTATTAAATAAGTAGATATTTCCACTTATTTACATCTTCTTTCAATTCTTTTATCCATGTTATGTAGTTTTCACAATATAACTAATTTTTAAGTTATTTGTAAATGTTTTATTCTTTTTGATATTTTAAATGGATTTTGCTGAATTTCATTTTTGTATTGTTCATTATGTTATAGGAATACATTTAATGTTTGTACATTGATCTCACATCCTGCAGCTCTGTTTTAATAGGTTTTTTTTTTGTTTTTTTTTTAATCATCATTTTATTGAGATATATACACATACCACGCATTCATACAAAACAAATCGTACTTTCGATTGTTTACAGTACCATTACATAGTTGTACATTCATCACCTAAATCAATCCCTGACACCTTCATTAGCACACACACAAAAATAACAAGAATAATAATTAGAGTGAAAAAGAGCAATTGAAGTAAAAAAGAACACTGGGTACCTTTGTCTGTTTGTTTCCTTCCCCTATTTTTCTACTCCTCCATCCATAAACTAGACAAAGTGGAGTGTGGTCCTTATGGCTTTCCCAATCCCATTCTCACCCCTCATAAGCTACATTTTTATACAACTGTCTTCGAGATTCATGGGTTCTGGGTTGTAGCTTGATAGTTTCAGGTATCCACCACCAGCTACCCCAATTCTTTAGAACCTAAAAAGGGTTGTCTAAAGTGTGCGTAAGAGTGCCCACCAGAGTGAACTCTCGGCTTGTTTTGGAATCTCTCTGCCACTGAAGCTTATTTCATTTCCTTTCACATCCCCCTTTTGGTCAAGAAGATGTTCTCCATCCCACGATGCCGGGTCTACGTTCTTCCCCAGGAGTCATATTCTACGTTGTCAAGGAGACTCACTCGCCTGGGTGTCTGATCCCACGTAGGGGGGAGGGCAGTGATTTCACCTTTCAAGTTGGCTTAGCCAGAGAGAGAGGGCCACATCTGAGCAACAGAGAGGCATTCAGGAGGAGACTCTTAGGCACAAATATAGGGAGGCCTAGCCTCTCCTTTGCAGCAACCGTCTTCCCAAGGGTAAAACTTATGGTAGAGGGCTCAACCCATCAAACCACCAGTCCCCTATGTCTGTGGTCATGTTAGCCACCATGGAGGTGGGGTAGGCGAATACCCCTGCATTCTCCACAGGCTCCTCAACGGGGCACTACATCTTTTTTTTTTTTTTTTTTTTTTGCTATTATTGCTTTTATTTTATTTTTTTTTTTAATCATCATTTTATTGAGATATATTCACATACCACGCAGACATACAAAACAAATCGTACTTTCGATTGTTTACAGTACCATTACATAGTTGTACATTCATCACCTAAATCAATCCCTGATACCTTCATTAGCACACACACAAAAATAACAAGAATAATAATTAGAGTGAAAAAGAGCAATTGAAGTAAAAAAGAACACTGGGTACCTTTGTCTGTTTGTTTACTTCCCCTACTTTTCTACACATCCATCCATAAACTAGACAAAGTGGAGTTTGGTCCTTATGGCTTTCCCAATCCCATTGTCACCCCTCATAAGCTACATTTTTATACAACTGTCTTCGAGATTCATGGGTTCTGGGTTGTAGTTTGATAGTTCCAGGTATCCACCACCAGCCACCCCAATTCTTTAGAACCTAAAAAGGGTTGTCTAAAGTGTGCGTAAGAGTTCCCACCAGAGCGATCTCTCGGCTCGTTTTGGAATCTCTCTGCCACTGAAGCTTATTTCATTTCCTTTCACATCCCCCTTTTGGTCAAGAAGATGCTCTCCGTCCCACGATGCCGGGTCTACATTCCTCCCCGGGAGTCATATTCCACGTTGCCAGGGAGATTCACTCCCCTGGGTGTCTGATCCCACATAGGGGGGAAGGCAGTGATTTCACCTTTCAAGTTGGCTTAGCCAGAGAGAGAGGGCCACATCTGAGCAACAAAGAGGCATTCAGGAGGAGACTCTTAGGCACAAATATAGGGAGGCCTAGCCTCTCCTTTGCAGCAACCGTCTTCCCAAGGGTAAAACTTATGGTAGAGGGCTCAACCCATCAAAACACCAGTCCCCTATGTCTGTGGTGATGTTAGCAACCATGGAGGTGGTTCAGTTTGTTCCTTCAGTTTGTTCATTTCTAGCATATAGAAACATTACTGACTTATGTGCATTAACCTTGTATCCCGCTACTTTGCTAAATTTGTTTATTAGCTCTAGTAGTTGTATCGTCGATTTCTCAGGGTTTTCTAGATATAAGATCATATCATCTGCAAACAATGACAGTTTTACTTCTTCTTTTCCAATTTGGATGCCTTTTAATTCTTCGTCTTGCCGGATTGCCCTGGCTAGCACTTCCAGCACAATGTTGAATAACAGTGGTGACAGCGGGCATCCTTGTCTTGTTCCTGATCTTAGAGAGAAGGCTTTCAGTCTCTCACCATTGAGTACTGTGCTGGCTGTGGGTTTTTCATATATGCTCTTTATCATGTTGAGGAAGTTTCCTTCAATTCCTATCTTTTGAAGTGGTTTTATCAAAAAGGGATGTTGGATTTTGTCAAATGCTTTTTCAGCATCTATTGAGATGATCAATTGATTTTTCCCTTTTGACTTGTTAATGTGTTGTAATACATTGATTGATTTTCTTATGTTGAACCATCCTTGCATGCCTGGAATGAACCCCACTTGGTCATGGTGTATGATTTTTTTAATGTGTCTTTGGATTCGATTTGCAAGTATTTTGTTGAGGATTTTTGCATCTATATTCATTAGGGAGATTGGCCGGTAGTTTTCCTTTTTTGTAGCATCTTTGCCTGGTTTTGGTATTAGATTGATGTTGGCTTCATAAAATGAGTTAGGTAGTGTTCCATTTTCTTCAATGTTTTGAAAGAGTTTGAGTAAGATTGGTGTCAGTTCTTTCTGGAAAGTTTGGTAGAATTCCCCTGTGAAGCCATCTGGCCCTGGGCATTTATTTGTGGGAAGATTTTTGATGACTGATTGGATCTCTTTGCTTGTGATGGGTTGGTTGAGGTCTTCTATTTCTTCTCTGGTCAGTCTAGGTTGTTCATATGTTTCCAGGAAATTGTCCATTTCTTCTACATTGTCCAGTTTGTTGCCATACAGTTGTTCATAATATCCTCTTATAATTTTTTTAATTTCTTCAGGATCTGCAGTTATGTCACCTTTTTCATTCATTATTTTGTTTATATGGGTCTTCTCTCTTTTTGATTTTGTCAGTCTAGCTAGGGGCTTGTCAATCTTGTTGATCTTCTCAAAGAACCAACTTTTGGTGATATTTATCCTCTCTATTGTTTTTTTGTTCTCTATGTCATTTATTTCTGCTTTAATCCTTGTTATTTCTTTTCTTCTACTTGGTTTAGGATTGGTTTGCTGTTCATTTTCTAGCTTCTTCAGTTGATCCATTAGTTCTTTGATTTTGGCTCTTTCTTCCTTTTTAATATATGCATTTAGTGCTATAAATTTCCCCCTTAGCACTGCTTTTGCTGCATCCCATATGTTTTGGTATGTTGTGTTCTCATTTTCATTCGTCTCTATATATTTAGCAATTTCTCTTGCTATTTCTTCTTTAACCCACTGATTGTTTAGGAGTGTGTTGTTTAACCTCCAGGTATTTGTGAATTTTCTAAGTCTCTGATGGTTATTGACTTCTAATTGTATTCCATTGTGGTCAGAAAATGTGCTTTGAATAATTTCAATCTTTTTAAATTTATTGAGGCTTGTTTTATGTCCCAGCATATGATCTATTCTGGAGAAAGTTCCGTGAGCACTAGAAAAGTATGTGTATGCTGGTGATTTGGGATGTAATGTCCTGTATATGTCTGTTAAATCTAATTCATTTATCAGATTGTTTAGGTTTTCAATTTCCTTATTGGTCTTCTGTCTGGTTGATCTATCTATAGGAGAGAGTGATGTGTTGAAGTCTCCCACAATTATTGTGGAAACATCAATTGCTTCCTTTAGTTTTGCCAGTGTTTCTCTCATGTATTTTGTGGCACCTTGGTTGGGTGCATAGACATTTACGATTGTTATTTCTTCTTGCTGAATTGTCCCTTTTATTAGTATGTAGTGGCCTTCTTTGTCTCTCAAAACATCCCTGCATTTGAAGTCTATTTTATCTGAGATTAATATTGCTACACCTGCTTTCTTTTGGCTGTAGCTTGCATGAAATATTTTTTTCCATCCTTTCACTTTCAGTTTCTTTGTGTCCCTGTGTCTAAGATGAGTCTCTTGTATGCAACATATTGATGGTTCATTTTTTTTTGATCCATTCTGCGAATCTATATCTTTTAATTGGGGAGTTTAATCCATTTACATTCAACATTATAACCGTGAAGGCATTTCTTGAATCGGCCATCTTATCCTTTGGTTTATGTTTGCCATATTTTTCCCTCTCTCTATTAATATCCTTTATTGTACCCATACCGAATCTCTTTAGTACTGAACCTTTCTCCAAGTCTCTCTGTCCTGTCTTTGTTTCTCTGTCTGTAGGGCTCCCTTTAGTATCTCCAGTAGGGCAGGTCTCTTGTTAGCAAATTCTCTCAGCATTTGTTTGTCTGTGAAAAATTTAAGCTCTCCCTCAAATTTGAAGGAGAGATTTGCTGGATAAAGTATTCTTGGCTGGAAATTTTTCTCACTCAGAATTTTAAATATATCGTGCCACTGCCTTCTCGCCTCCATGGTGGCTGCTGAGTAGTCACTACTTAGTCTTATGCTGTTTCCTTTGTATGTGGTGAATTGCTCTTCTCTTGCTGCTTTCAGAACTTGCTCCTTCTCTTCTGTGTTTGACAGTGTGATCAGTATATGTCTCGGAGTGGGTTTATTTGGATTTATTCTATTTGGAGTTCGCTGAGCATTTATGATTTGTGTATTTATGTTGTTTAGAAGATTTGGGAAGTTTTCCCCAACAATTTCTTTGAATACTCTTCCTAGACCTTTACCCTTTTCTTCCCCTTCTGGGACACCAATGAGTCTTATATTTGGACATTTCATATTATCTATCATATCCCTGAGGTCCATTTCGATTTTTTCAATTTTTTTCCCCATTCTTTCTTTTATGCTTTCATTTTCCATTCTGTCATCTTCCAGGTCACTGATTCATTGTTCAACTTCCTCTAGTCTTGTACTATGAGTGTCCAGAATCTTTTTAATTTGGTCAACAGTTTCTTTAATTTCCATAAGATCATCCATTTTTTTATTTAGTCTTGCAATGTCTTCTTTATGCTCTTCTAGAGTCTTCTTGATTTCCTTTATATCCCGTACTATGGTCTCATTGTTCATCTTTAGTTCTTTGAGTAGCTGCTCTAGGTGCTGTGTCTCTTCTGGTCTTTTGATTTGGGTGCTTGGGCTTGGGTTATCCATATTGTCTGGTTTTTTCATATGCTTTATAATTTTCTGTTGTTTTTGGCCTCGTGGCATTTGCTGAACTTGATAGGGTTCTTTTAGGGTTTGTAGACCTATTGAAGTCCTTATCTCTAATTTATCAGATCTACAGCTTCGTGGAGTACACTTTCTCTAACTAACCAGCAGGTGGCGTCCACGAGCCACCTGTTCTCCACAAGCCAGTTCTCCCCTGCTTAGCCTTTTTGGTGAGTGGGGGAGTGAGTCTTGTGGGGCCCAGTTGGTGTACCAAGCTTGCGTGTGTAGTTGGTGTTGCCTGCCCTGTATGTGGGGCGTGTTTCTGGGCAGTCGGGGAGGGGGGGTGGCCCTAACAATCAAATCTCCCTGGTGATCCTAGAGTTTTAACGCTGCTGCAATAGTCTAATCCTTCAGTTCAGTCCTGCCACAGTTTGTCTCTGCCACTGACCCACAAGTCCTTGGTATTGGCATATGGCTCCTGAGACTTGCAAGTGGACCCCTCTTCCAGGCTGTGCACCCCGGGTCCTCTGTTGAGGGATGACTGTGCTATGTCACAGGTGAGTGCCGTCCCCCCAGGGCAGTTCTGGGCTCCTGGGCTGTGTAGGGAGGCTCCCAGTCTGCTCAAATGATGGCTGAATGGGGCTTTGTTAATTCACACTGCTCCACCTTCCCAACTCTGGGACAATCAGCTGAGGTTGCAGGGAAGGCTAATGTCCATGCCCAGTTTTGTAGTGTGTGCCTGTTATTTGAAGCACTTCCGTCACACTGGGTTGTCTGGGACAGCTCTGGGCTATGGGACTGGCGATGGGCAGGAGTGTTTCCTGTCCACCAGGATGGTGGCTGTGAGCGGACACCCCCCTTTTCTTGGGAAGTTGTGGTGTTTAGTGAATTTTCTCAGCCACTGGATTATTTCCTTTTGTCTCAGAGCTCTCTTAGTTCTGCTCTTGACTTGACGTGTCCAAATTGAATGTCTTTGAAGCTTTCTGTATTGGGCTTCTTAGAGTAATTGTTTTAGAAAAAGAAAAAAGGATTAAAAAAAAAAAAAAAAAAAAGGGCCCTCCTCAGAGATCTAATGGGTTATTGAAATGCTAATAGACAAAGCAACCAGGGCCATTAAGGAAAGGTCCACAGGGCAGAGAGATCAGCTTTTCTTCGGGATTTGCATATGCGCCTCAAGGCCTGAGGTCCGCCCTTCCCCTTTCTGTGTTAACCAGAACTCCAAAAATCCTCTGCTTTTATTTTGGAGTTTTTCGTGTTGTTTTTTTTTTTTCTATGCCTGTCTCCTCTCTGCTGGGCTGGCTGCTCTCAGATTCTCTGGTGTCTGGTCTCAGTCTATCTATGGTTGGAGTTTGGATCAGTAGAATGAGCTTCCGATAAGGGCTGCCACTGCAGTTCTCCCTTCTCCTTCCCGGAGCTGACAGCCCCTCCTCCCACGGGACTGAGCCTGGCAGGGAGGGGCGCGGGTCCCCTGGCCGCAAAAACTTACAGATTTCGCTGATCTCAGCAGCTCGACATTTTCATGAGTGCTGTATGAAGTATGCCCAAAGACAGATTGCTCTGTGGTGTGCAGTCCACGCAGTTCCTGGCTTTCTACCTACTTTCCTGGAGGAGTAACTAAAACATACAGCTCACCAGTCTGCCATCTTGCCCCGCCTTCCCTTTAATAGGTTTTTAAAGTGGATACTTTAGAATTTCTTTATACAAAACATGTAATCAGTAAATAAAAAAAGTTTTGCTGCTTCTTTTCCAATCTGGATGCCTTTAATTTGTTTTCTTGCCTAATTGCCCTGGCCAGAACCTCCAGTAAAATGTTGAATAGACGTGGTAAGAGTGGAGATCTTTTTCTTTTTATCTTAGAGGGAAAACATCCAGTCTTTCACCGTTACAGATGATGCTAGCTGTGGATTTTTCACAGATGCATTTTATCATGTTTAGGAAGTTCTATTCTATTCCATGTTCAATTCTTTTCCTATTTTTGAGTATTTCTATCATAAAATGGTGTTGGGTTTTAGTAAATGTTTCTTCTGAGTCTATTGAGATGATGATTATGTGTTATTTTTTAAAAATTCTATTGGTATGATATGTTAATGAGGTTTTGGATATTAAACCAATCTTGCATTCCTCAGATAAATCTCATTCAGTCATGGTGTATAATTCTTTTTGTATGTTGCTGAAATCTGTTTATTACTATATTGTTGAGGATTTTTGCATCTATATTCATAAGAGATATTGGTCTGTAGTTTTCTTTTATTGTGATGCCTTTGTCTGGTTTGGTACCAAGGTAATACAGGCCTCATAAAATGAGTTAGGTTACTTTCCCTTCTCTTCTATTTTTTTTGGAACAGATTTTGAAAAATTGTTTTTAAGTCATTAAATATTTGATAGAATCCAGTGTGAAGCCATCAGGTCTGGAATTTTCTTTGTGGTTAGCATTTTTTATTATTATTAATTCAATCACTTCAATTGTTACAGATGTCTTCAGATAGTTTATTTCTTCTTGATTCAATTTTGGTATTTTATGTCTTTCTAGGAATTTGCTGTTTCAACTAAATTAGCTAATTTATGTGCATACAATTTTTCATAGTATTCTTTTATAATGTTTTTTATTTCTTTAAGGTTGGTGGTAATGTCCCCACTTTCACTTCTCACTCTAGTCATTTGAGTCCTCTCCCTTCTTTATTAGTGATTCAAGTTAAAGACCTGTCAATTAAAGATTTGTCAATTTTCTTTTTGTTGTTATTGTTGTTTTCAAAGAAAATCCTTTTGATGCCAGTATTTTCTCTTTTGTTTTCCAATTCTCTATTTCATTAATTTCTACTCTAATTTTTATTATTTTCTTCCTTCTACTCGCTTGAAATTTATTTTGCTGTTCGTTTCCTGTTATCTTAAGATGGAAGTTTAGATTATTGATTTGAGATCTTTGTTCTTTCTTTATATAATCATATGCAACTCTAAATTCCCCTCAAGGCACAGGTTTAGCTGCATCCCATAAGTTTTGGTATGTTCTGGCTTCATTTTATTCATCTTGAAATATTTCTGATTTACTTTTTATTTCTTCTTTGACCCATTAGTTATTTAAGAGTGTGTTGTTTAATTTCCACATATTTGTTAGTTTTCCAATTTTTTTTTGTTATTGATTCCTAATTTCACTCAACTGTGGTCAAAGAATATACTTCGTATTATTTCTATCTTATTTGAGACTTGTTTTATGATTTAGCATATATTGTACCTTGGAGAATTTTCAATGCACACTTGAGAAGAATGTATATTCTGTCTAATTGGTTGGAGTGTTCTATAGATGTCTGTTAATTCTACTAGGTTTATAGTGTTGGTCAAGTCTTCTATTTCCTTGTCAATCTTCTGCCTAGCTGTTATATCCATTATTATAACTGTGGTACTGAAGTCTCCAACTATTATTGCTCATTGTCTATTTCTCCCTTCATTTTTGTCAGTGTTTACTTCATGTATTTTGGTATTCTGTCTCTAAGTGAATAAATGTTTATAATTTTTATATTTTCCTGATGAATTGAAACTTTTATCAGCTTTTATCATTATAAAATCCTCACCTTAATCTCTAGTAACATTTTTTTGTTCTAAAGGCTATGTTGTCTGGTATCATTTTTGCCACTCCAGGAAGTCATTCTTATAAGATATAACATGTAAAGCTTTCTTGTGGTTGCTCTTTACATGTTATATCTTTTACTACCCTTATACATTCAATCTAGTTGTATTTTTGAATCTGAAGTGTGTCTCTCATAAACAGCATATAGGTGGATTTTGGTTTTTTACCTAGTCTGACAATCCCTGCCTTTTGATTAGATTATTTCATCTATTAATATTTAATGTTATTATTGAGGTAGTGGGCTTTATGTTGTCATTTTACTTTCTTTTTTTGTTTTCTACATGGCTCAGTCTTTTTTGTTCCTCATATACACATGGCAAGTGAACACATAAAAAGACGTTCAACATCATTAGCTATCAGAGAAAGGTACCTTAAAATTACAATAAGATATCACCACACATCTCTCAGATGTCTAAAATGAAAAATAACAGCAAATACTGGAGAGGATGCAGAGAAACTGGATCACTCATACATTGTTGGTGGGAATGTAAAATGGATACAGTCATTCTAGAAAACAGTACAGCAGTTCCTTTCAAAACTAAATATGGATTTACCATACAACCCAGAAACTGTACTCTTGGGCATTTGTACCCAAAAATGAAGATATATTTTCAGCGTAAATTTGTGCATGAATGTTTATAGTAGCTGTATTTGTAAAAGCCGAAAACTAGAAACTACTCAAATGTCATTCAAGGAGTGAATGGTTTAACAAAACTGTGGTATATTCATACTATGAAATACTACCCAGCAATAAAAAGGAGCAAACTATTGATACATATAATGACTTGGATGAATTTAATTCAATTATTCTAAGAGAAAAAGTCAATCTCAATAGATACATACTACATGGTTCCATTATGTTACCTTTGTAAAATAACATAATTATAGGTATGGGGATCCTATTATTGGTTGACAGAGGTTAAGGATAGAGGAGTGGGGATGTGGCTATCAAGGGATAGCACAAGAGAGGCTTGTGGTAATGGGACAGTTTAGTATCCTAAACATGGTAGTGATTATACAAGGCTACACATGATAAAATTGCATATGGCTATACAAAAAAAATGAGTGCATGTATAACCAGTGAAATCTGAACAAGCTCTATGGATGGTATCAATGTCAATTTCTTAGTTTTGATATTATAATATAGTGGTACAAAATGTTAATACTGGGGGAGGCTGAGGAAAGGACACAAAGGATTCTTTGCAAATGTCTATGAATCTATAATTATTTCAAAAATAATTTAATATATAAAGCAAAATATTAAAAAATGCACCAACCTCTAGATTGCATCTCACTGTATTTTCACACATTCTTATGCCCTATCCAGACCAACAAACAGAATATTTCTAGAACCCATAAAGTTCCCATGTGCCCCTCTCGGTCAATTCCACCCACCCAGACGTCTCTTACCACTCTGACTTATATTAACATTGATCAGTTTTTTCCTGATCTTGGAACTTTGCACAAATGGAAACACAGTGTATACTTTTGTGCATCTAGCTTCTATCTGTGTTGATGAATATATCAGTCACTGTTCCTTTTCATTGTTATGTGGAAGTCCATCACATAAATATACCATGTATTTTTTTAAATTTTTCCTATTGATGGGTATTTGGGTTGCCTTCTAGTCTTTGGTCATTGTTAGTAAAAATGTTATGATTGTTCTGGCACATATGTTTTGGTATATATGTTTTTTCTTTGGCATATGCCTAGAAGTGGAATTGCTTTAGTAGATACAATGAAGCAATTTTGAATCAATTATACTTTCAGCTACAAAGTATGAGAGTTCCGATTGCTCTACATGCTTGCCAGCACATGGAACCTGCAATCTTCACCTCTATGCTATGTATAGGAGGAAGGATAAGCTGTGAAGTAAACATAGTGGAGAGCAGGAAAATGACTTTGCTTAGGAATTTGGTAGGACTGTGGACAAGAATAAGTATCTATTCAAAATTTCATGACTGAAATTTTAAAGGGAAATGAGTGGCAATGATTGTGTGATTTTCTGTATCAAAATTGATCTTCTTGGGTGTAGGTACATGTTGTTGGGGTTAAGCAGGGTGTTTTGGGCCAAGAAAGTAGATTTAGAGTTTTTTTGAAACACTCAACATTTTGCAGCTAGAAAGTTTGTAGGCAATAGTAACAAGAAAAGATGATACATTTTTTCCAAGTGTTGACCATTATACTTTGGGGTGTGATACATTGTTTGTTTGTTTCTTTCTTTTGAAGAACTTGGTCTACTCTGAATTTTTTTTAAACTTCATTTTTTTTAAAAAAAATTAGATCTTTTAGTGAATGTGAGATTTTATGGTGTCTGTAAGAAGAAGTTACTTTAGACCATCATTGGCAGATAAAATTATGGTAATACATGGTTGGTTTATCCATTAGTATCTCACATTTAACTTTTACTTTGCTTACATTTTTATCAGCAGAGGCAATTTTTTGATATTCCCCATAGAACGTCACCTAATTTAAGGTTTATATATTCTAAGTACAACCATTTTCTTCTTTTTCAGAGCTTGAAGAAACATAAAAGGAGACAGAAATATTATTATAAATTTCTGATTCCAGCTTCCTATATTTGTTAAATCTGGTTTTCATTCCTACCATCTGGAATGTTTCATTGAGACTTTTCTTCAGAAATGCCATTGTCTTTTCATATTTTAACTACTAAGGAGGCTCACCCAAAGAATGACTTTCAGTAAAACAAGGTCTTAACAATTAGTTTATTTAAAAAAAAAATAACTGTTGTTAAGGGTATCCCATAAGTCGTTATGGATTTTTACAGGAAGTCATCTAATATTTTCTTATCATCTTGGGTTTCATCACTTTTCACAAATGAAACTGTGAAGAGGTTATCTCAGCATTAAGTGGGTTTGTAGCTGCAAACGTTTTTTGTTTTGTTTTGTTTTGTCTTGTTTTGTTTATTCTGTGGATTGGACAATACCTCTTAGTAATATTATTTTAATCTTATTATATAAAATTATTGACCAAGAACCCTGGCAAGAGCTCCTTTAATTATTTTACTGTGCTCTTTCTCAATTATACCCATAAAGTAATTTTAAAAATCCTACCACAAAATGAGCTAAAATTTTCCAAAAGCATGTACAGAACAGGAATGCTATTTTTAAAATTCTAGCAAATAACTTTATGCATCTCATAACTTTAAAAATAGAAATGACACATAAATCTAGAAAAGGTCTACCTGTTTTATTGTAGGAGAATGATAATTTTTGGTCATTTTAGTGTTTAGCTCTGATAAACCCCTACATCACATCATTTTGTATATATCACATCATTTTGAAAGTAGTTGAATGGCCTTCTGGGTGAAAAAAATGTAAGATTGATAGTAAGTTAATTTTTCTTTACATAATTTATAAAATGTGTTAATATTACAACAGTAGCATTTTAAATTTTGATTGAGAACATTTGAAGTATTGATTTTGTTTGAAAAGTCTAATATTATAGTGGATTTCATGGGTCTAGATGTAAGAAGAGCCAAGTTTCAACTACCTCTTAATTTCAAAACCACAGAATTTGTCTTATTATTTTCTCATTATTTGGGGAGAATACATCTAAGAGTACTGTTCTAGTTTGCTAATGCTGCCAGAATGCAAAACACCAGAGATGGACTGGCTTTTATAAAAGGGGGTTTATTTGGTTACACAGTTACAGTCTTAAGGTCATAAAGTGTCCAAGGTAACACATCAGCAATCAGGTACCTTCACTGGAGGATGGCCAATGGTGTCCAGAAAACCTCTGTTAGCTGGAAAGGCACGTGGCTGGTGTCTGCTCCAAAGTTCTGGTTTCAAAATGGCTGTCTCCCAGGACGTTCCTCTCTAGGCTGCAGTTCCTCAAAAATGGCACTCTCAGTTGCACTTGGGGTATTTGTCCTCTCTTAGCTTCTCTGGAGCAAGAGTCTGCTTTCAACAACCATCTTCAAACTGTCTCTCATCTGCAGCTCCTGTGCTTTCTTCAAAGTGTTCCTCTTGGCTGTAGCTCCTCTCCAAAACATCACTCACAGCTGCACTGTGTTCCTCTGCCCGTCAGCTCATTTATATGGCTCCACTGATCAAGGCTCACCTTAAATGGGTGGGGCCACACCTCCATGGAAATATCTCATCAGAGTTATCACCTACAGTTGGGTGGGGTGCATTTCCATGCAAATCTATTCAGCACCAAAACCTCTGCCCCACAAGACTGCATCAAAGAATATGGCTTTTTCTAGGGGACATAATACATTCAAACCAACACAAGTACATAAACTATTGTCTATTTTAGCTCATTTTATATGAGGCTACCAATATGATAGTTTTAAGAATTCATTTTGAGAATGATCTTAGATAATGAGATTGAATCTCTTTTCAGCATTTGCATAATTTAAAATAACAGAATCCAACTGTGACTTTCCTGAGAGCTATACATATATACATATGTATATATATATATGTTGGGAAAATAACCAGGGCTGCAGAATCACTGGCGACCTGAGTTAGCACCACAGTAGGTCCTTAGAGCCCCAAAACCTAAAGCACAACAGCCGTCTTTTAGCAGAAACAGTCAGGCTGGGTCATCTGTGGCTGTAAAGCATGGTCTCTGCTGTTGCCTTTAAGGAATTCTAATTGTCCCTTCATTCTTAGTGACGTTCACTTGAGAGACAAAAGCCAAGTCATGTGTGCATGTGCTGACTGCCAAGAACAGAGCAAGAGATTTTGCCCTTCTGGCAGCAGTGGTGGGAGGCAGACCATGGTCTTTCAACAAGGTGACATACATAGAGAACTGTTGCCAAACAGGAAAGAGGGTTGGACACTTGTCAACTAAAAGAAAACACCAAACGTAAAAATGGTCACTTCTACACACACACACACACACACACACACACAAATTTATACAAACTAAATATACATCATATACTATAAAATATAGTCACATATATAAATTATATGCATATATACATATATACATACATGTTTCAGAAGAAATAAAAGCCCTTGGACAAAGAAATGAAACAGTACTTTGTTCATTATTCTTTTCCCACTTTTTCCCCTTCTGAGGAATAAAATTTTAATCTCTAGAGAAAGTATTCTACTTTTGGTTTCCTGCACCTCTACACAATGAATCAGTGTGTTAACTATGTAAATAAAATGCAAATTGCATATATATATATATAGGTGTGTGTATTTTTCTCAGAGATCTTGTCATCTAATATTCAGTCAAAAAAAAAAAAAAAAAAAAAAAAAGAACAGTTGTCCCATTCTTTCTCTTCCCTAGCCAAAAGAATGAGGAGAAATAAGAGTTGCACATTTTAATATGGAACTGGCAAACCGATGCTGATACAGGTGCTGTGTGATCTGTCCCACATACGTGACCCCAATGCCCCTTGAAAGCTCTGTGACATGCTTCCATCAACCCCCTCTTTGGCAAGGCTCTGTGGGCTCTGAGAAGACTCTTGCAGACAGAGCTAACCTTTCCCAGCTGTGCCTTCACCTCTGACTCTTTTCATTCAGCACCCTGCCAGGAAGAGGCTCTGGGACTTACAGGGGCTCTGGTCACAGGGAGCCTGGCTAATTAAATTTCTACTCTGGATGCAGCTTAAAGTTCTGATGAAAAGCAGCAATTTCTCATATTAATGCTGCATCTCAGAAGGGGAACCAGTGTCCTCAGTCTACCATATAAAGTTACAAAATGTTAATTAATTTTCATTTAGAGATGAAGCAACATCAAATATACCACATAATTTCAGATATTAACCAGGAGATAGATACATACATAGATAATCATTAAAAATTGGATATAATCACTCTACAGACTTGTAAAGTTCTTGAAGAGAAGTGATGTTACCATTGCACATATATATATATATATATATATATATATATATATATATATATGAAAACTTAGCATATAGTTATATTTACAATATTGGAATCAGTTTTAAAGCTCTATTATTTACTGAGTGAAGACTTTAAAAAAATAGATTGTATTGGATTACAATATTAAACTATTAAGAAAATAATCCTTAACTAAGTTTGTGCACAAAAGTAGGGTCATCATCATTCTTTCCGTAGCACTGGACCACAATTTTTAATATTAAAAAAAACTAAATAATCTACAGAATTTTAGATACTTTCCTTTTGGCCTTTCTTTAATTTACATTTTTTATTAAAATACAAAAGAATAAATTTCAGTTCATTTCTCAGGGTGAAGGGCTACCTTCTCAATTTATTTTGTGCACATATACATTACAATACAATAATACAAAGTTTTCTGGGTTTTAAAGATCTTATATCAGAGAAAAATCATTTGGGGAGCAAAATTGGCTGAAATACTTCACAGATGTCTGGATGCCTTCAAAACCAAAGCAGAAAATGCATACATCCAATGGGATATAGGTATATCTTAGTTGTAATTGAAGTCTGCCTTTCTTTTCCCTGTAGAAATCCTGAATCTTTGCAGGAGTAGATGAAGAGACAGGACACCTGCTTCTGATTTGAGAATGCCAGGTCATCAAACATTAGTGGTTCTTGCTTAATTCCTAACATTCTTTTCCCTGCTTTCATTTTATTTTCCTTCTATGCTCTTCTCTATAAATTAATTTTGCAGCCAAAATGTCCAAACTAGTTTAATATTTAAGAACCAGCATGTCTCTTGCTTTTCTGCCCTCTTCATTCCTCCATTTGTTTAGTTATTCTACTGTCATTTCTTTATTCCTCCATTTTAGTGAGTCACTCCCCCCACTTCCCTGCTGAGCCACCCTGCCAAATAGAAAGTCACTTTGTAGCAGCTGCTCTTAACTCCCAAGAAGAAAAATACAATTTTAAACAAACCTCATTATTTTTAAGTGTAAGTGTGAGAGGAAAATTTCTCCTTTGTTCTTAGAGTCACAAATTCTCTTGGATATTATTTCAAGTTCAGAAGTAGAAGGTGACTGTATCTGACACAGACCCAGCCTTTATCCCATAAACTGAGGGAGATTAACAGGAAATAGTTCTAACCAGGAAAAAAATAAGCAGTTTTTGACCATCAGTGACAATTTTCTTTCCGAGGGGTTTTTGGAAATCAAATATGTTTATATCCAATATATTACTGACCCCCTCTCTCTCTACCCATTAAGCCCCTAAAACTCCATGAAAATGATGAAGCAAGGAATGGTAAGGTCTACTTTCTCTGGATTATCAAAAAGGGACTTTTTTTTCTGTTTTATTTTTTAATTTCTAAACAATTTTTATTCTTGTTTTCTCTCTGTGTTCACATCATTTAGTCCTCCAACAGGTTATCTTTACCCCCAAGTCTTTTTCTGAAAATTGATAGTTAAATAAATGGAAAGTTAAACATAGCAGTAGATGTTTGTTCAGACCTGATTAAAGAAACAGATACATGATTCAAGGATTCTTCCTACAATTCCAATTTGAACCTATGCCTAACAATACTGATATGGCCTCCTTTTATTTTAAATTAATATTCCTTAATCTGCGATATGGGCAAGGGCACCTCACAACTTGGGTCAATGGTATCAGGATGGGTGAGAAGGTCTGGCTTCCATCCCCAGTTCTGTGGCGTATTTGCAGCCTCTGCCAGTCTAGCAGTATCTTTCAGGGCTGAGGTAAAGGAAACTAGCCATTCTGCAGGCCCAGGTACAAAACAGGCTGCTCTTTACCAATGCCTCTTGGAAAATAAATCAAATGCAGAGCTCCTAAGAGGGGTTTTCCAAGATTTTCTTGATATAAACAATATGTATCTATTAAAGAAGGAGTTGGGCACATCTAACATCCAGCAAACTCTCCTCTCAGGCTTGAAGCAGGCATCCAGGTAAATGAAAGGTCAGGAAAACCCTGGTTCAATTTCATAATTGAGAGGAGTTTCCAGAGGTCTGTAGAGAAGTCTGTGGTATTGGGGTCAGATGTATAATTATTGATACACACATCATCCATTCCACAATTATTTACTGAGCATTACTAAGCTAGTGGCTTTCAATCCTTTTTCTTATTTTGACCAAATACTTAAAATATATATATTTTACATGGATACAACATAATCACAAATATACGTATAACAAAACAAATTTTCGTGAAACAATAATCTTACCTCTTATACTCTGATATTTTGTATTCTATTCTATTTTATCAAAAGTAACTGATGGACAAGCCCAATCTAGTTCCATGACCCATGAATGGCAGTGATCTGTAGGTGACAAACACTGTACTAGAAGACAGGTGTTGTATTAGAAGCTAAGCATACAAGCTTCTCTGCCTCCACCACATGGCAATCTTCTGCATTCTCTGCCTTCTTCTGACTTCTGGCTTCTACTGATGGACTGTGCCCTAATTTCCTCTTCCTTATACAGATTAAGGCCAGCCTGATACAATTTGGCCTCATCTAAATAGGATCTTCAAAAATCCTATTCACAAATTGGTCCATACCTTAACTAACAGTAACATTTTCAAAGGTCCTATCTACAAATGGGTTCACGCTCATGGGACTGGGGGAAGGACTTGAACATGTTGTTTGCGGGGACATGATAAAATCCCCAACACCAACAGCGTGTCTAGAAGGAATGCTGCCCAGTGGATACCCTAAATTTAGCTGAGTGACACCAGTGTCAGACTTCTGACCCAGAGAATTGTAAAATAATGCAACTATGATATTTTAAGCCATTAAGTTTGTGGTAATTTGTTATAGCAGCAATAGAAAACTAACACAGTTGGAAAATTTTATTTTGTTGGGGTAGGCTACAGGAAAAGTGAAGAGGCAAGTCTCTCCAATTCAGTATCACATACTCTCTGAGGGTTCTTTCAGGATTTTCTAGCTGCAGCTCTTAGCCTAACTCTTTCCATATGGTCTATGGACACTGATTAATGTGGATATTAAGATATGCTTCAAACAAACAAATTTCACAACTTCTATAAAGTACATCTTCATTATAATTACTTTTTAATGCAATTTTATTGAGATATAATCCCATAACATACAATCATTCAAAGTGTACAATCAGTTGTTCACCATATTGTCGTATAGTTGTGCTTTCATCACCACAATCAAACTTTGAACATTTTCATTACTCCAAAAAATAAAATAAAAATTAAAATAAAAAAGAACATCTAAAACATTCGATTCCCTTCCTTCCCCCATTGTTCATTTACTTTTTTTAATACAGTTTAATTGAGATATATTCACACACCCTACAGTCATCCACAGTGTACAATTATTCACAGAATGATATACAGTTGTGTGTTCATCACTAGAATCAATTTTTGAACCTTTTCCTTACTCCAAAATAAAAATAAAAGCAAAAAAGAACCCCTCTTTCCATCCCCTCCATCCCTCCCTATTCTTCATCTAATTTTTGTCCCCATTTTTCCATTCATCTGTCCATACACTGGATAAAGGGAGTATGAGCCGCAAGGTTTTCACAATCACACAGTCACATTATGCAATCTTCATAGTTATATAATTTTCTTCAAGAATCAAGGTCACCAGGTTGCAGTTTGACAGCTTCGGGTATTTCCCTCTAGCCATTCCAACACACTAAAGACTAAAAGGGGTATCTATATAGTGCATAGAAATACCCTTTAGAATATCCTCTCTACTCCATTTGAAATCTCTCAGCCACTGGAACTCTACTTTGCTTCATCTCTCTTCCTCCTTTTGGTCAAGAAGATCCTCTCAATCCCACAGTGCTGGGTCCAGGCTCATCTTCATCTCCAGGAGTCATTTCCCACATTGCCAGCAGTAACCACACACCCGGGAGTCAAGTCCCACATAGTGGGGAGAGTAGTGAGTTCACCGGATGAGTGGACTTAGTGAGAGAGGGAGCCACATCTGAGCAACAAAGAGGCTCTCTGGGGGGGACTCCTAGGCACAATTATGAGTGGGCTTAGCCTCTCCCTTGCAGCAACTAGCCTCAGAGGGGAAAGCCCCCTGATCGAGGGCTCAGCCCACCAAATTGGCAGTCTTCAATGTTTGCAGAAAAATCAGCAGTAGCCCAGGTGGGGAAGTCCAACACTTTCTCATTTTCCCCCAGCTCCTCATGGAGTCCCACAAATACAGTTATACTCTGCCCATATCACTCTGGGATGTGTCGGGATTTAACCCCAGCCTGTACAAACTCACCAAATCCCACTTCTCATTCAAAGCTCCATGCCCCTGTGGTATTCAAATAAACTGATCATACAAGTTAAATTATCTAGTGTGCTACAGAAAATATAGATCCTGCATCATATAAACATCTTCTCCCTTGGTTTCATACATAAGGTGTCATTTTAAAACCCAGTCAGTATCATCCTTTACCCTTGGGCCCGATTTGCCTTTGTCCTAACAAGATCCTCTTCATTCATATCTCTAATTAAAGTCTGAATTCTTTTTCAGCTCTTTCAACAGTTGCCACATGGGGTAATACAGACATTCATAGCTTCCAAGTTCTAGCTCCAAGTCTTACGTGTCACACAGATAGCCAAAGTTCCAGAGACTGATCAGGTTATTCACAAGGAGTTCAGCATCTCAGGATTTAGAGATAACCACTACAACTCAGGAATAGATGAGACTGATGTAAGAGCTTACACTCTAGGGGGCATTTCTCTGATAAGCTGTGCTCTAAGATTCAGTTCTCAGAGTTTATGCATTATAGTTAGTCCATATTAGTGAGGCATTGTAATGTTTGTCCTCTCCTTTCTGGTGTGCTTCATTCAAAATGTTGTACTCAAGATCCATTCACCTAGTTATGTGTCTCACAGCTTCATTTCTTCTTGTAGTCTCTCAATATTCTATTGTATGCATACACTACTCACAGCTTCATTTCTTCTTGTAGTCTCTCAATATTCTATTGTATGCATACACTACAGTTCACCATTCTGTTCATCTGTCAATGTACTCTTAGGCCACCTCTGTCTATTGCACATAGTGAATACTGCTGCTATATATACTGGTGCATAAATGTCCATTTGTGTCCCTGCTGTCCGATCTTCCAAGTATATATCCCATACTGAGGTTGCAGGACCTTGAAACCCCCACATGCCTAGCTTCTTGTGGGATCACCGTACTGTCCTCCAGATAGTCTATCCCATTCTACTTCCGCACCGACATAGAA
The DNA here is from genome assembly GCF_015220235.1 of Choloepus didactylus. Lineage (NCBI taxonomy): Eukaryota > Metazoa > Chordata > Mammalia > Pilosa > Megalonychidae > Choloepus > Choloepus didactylus. Next base: position 37,145,092 of record NC_051313.1, read on the forward strand.
TACATACATCTATCTCTCCAAGTTCTCTCTAGCACTTGTGTCCATCTGTTTATTTTTTCCCTGCAATTTTATAGTATATATTCAAATACCATACAATCATCCACAGTGTACAATCAATTGTTTACAGTATCATTATATGGTTGTGCGTTCGTCACAATTGGCACTTACACAGGTTCATTACACACAAAAAAAGAATTGAAACAAAAGAATAATAAAAGGATAAAAGTAAAAGTAAAACAAAATACAGCAATAAGGTCAGTAAGAAAAAGGGTAAAGGAAAAATAAAAATAAAATAAGACACAGTCACAAAGAAAGAGGAAGAGGTGAAAAAAGTAAAAGGACAAAAGAAAAGGAAAAAGAAAGAAAAAAAATGGCAACTAAAAAGCCACAAAAGGTTAAAATAAAATAAAATACCATAAAAAAGTCAGACAACAACATTAATGCCAAGAATCCCATACCCCTCCCTTATGCCTCCTCTAATAGGCATTTAGCTTTGGTGTATTGCCTTTTTCACAATTAAAGAAAACAGATTACAATGTTACTATCAACTATAGACTCCAGTTTGCATTGATTGTGTTTTTCCCCAATACCATCCCCTTTTTAACACCTTGCAAAGTTAACATTTATTTGTTCTCCCTCATGCAAAAACATATTTGTACATTTTATCAAAATCATTGACTGCTCTAGGTTTCACTAAGCCACAGAGTCCCAATCTTTATCTTCTGTCTTTCCTTCTGGTGTCCTACATGCCCCTAACCTTTCTATTTCAACTGTACTCAAGGTCATCTTTGTTCAGAGTACTTACATTATCGTGCTACCATCCCCAACGTTGTGCTCCAAACCTCTCTCTCCTGTCTTTTCCTATCTGTCTGTAGTGCTCCCTTTAGTATTTCCTGTAGAGCAGGCATCTTGTTCACAAACTCTCTCATTGCCTGTTTGTCTGAGAATATTTTAAATTCTTCCTCATATTTAAAGGACAGTTTTGCTGGATATAAAATTCTTGGTTGTTTTTTTTCTCTTTCAGTATCTTAAAGATATCATACCACTGCCTTCTCGCCTCCATGGTCTCTACTGAGAAATCTGCATATGGTCTTATCAATCTTCCCTGGTATGTGATGGATTGCTTTTCTCTTGCTGCTTCCAGAATTCTCTCTTTGTCTTTGATGTTTGATAATCTGATTATTAAGTGTCTTGGCATAAGTCTATTTGGATCTATTCTGTTGGAGTTTGCTGTGCTTCTTGGATGTCTAATTTTATGTCTTTCATAAAGGATGTGAAATTTTCATTGACTATTTCCTCCCTTATTGACTCTGCCCTTTTCCCTTCTCTTCTCCTTTCAGGACACCCACGATATGTACATTCATGTGCTTCATATTGTTACTTAGGTCCCTGAGACATCACTCATATCTCTCCATTCTTTTCCCCACCTGTGCTTTTGTGTGTAGGGTTTCAGATGTCCTGTTCTCCAGATCATGATTTTTTTCTTCTGTCTCTTGAAATCTGCTGCCGTATGTGTCCTTCATCTCTTGTGTTGTGTTTTTCATTCTCGTAAGTTCTGCCAATTGTTTTTTCAAACTTGCTATTTCTCCCTTGTGTTCACCTATGTCTTCTTTATATCCTTCATCTCTTTTGCCATATTTTCCCTCAACTAGCTGAATTGATTTTGAGGTTGATATTTTAATTGATTTAGGAGATTTGTTTGATTAATAATTAGCTGTTTCAATTCCCATATCTATCTCAGTTGAAGTGTAAGTTTGTTCCTTTGACTGGGCCATATCTTCATTTATCCTAGTGTGATTTTTTTTTCCCTAGGCTTCTGATTTCCTTGAATGCCCCAATCAGATTTTCTGAGACCAGAGGGGCTCAGGTCTCAGGAGGATGTTGTGTATTCAGAATTATATTTCCCTGAGGGTGGGTCCTAGAAGATTTAGATTTTCCTGTGAGGTCTCTAGACTCTGTGCTTTCTCTATCCAGCCCAGCAGGTGGTGCTTGTCAGCCTGCAGCTCTCCACCAGCATAAAGAGGTGTGGTCCCTTCAATTCACAGTGAACCCTAACCTGGTGAGGGGTGGAGAGTGTCAGAAGCCAAGCTTAAGTTGCTTCTCTTTGTTTGTTTGTTTTCCCCCAGGCCCTGCAGTCTGAATTCTCAGGGGGAGGGCAGCCACTAGAGCTCCTCCAACCCCCCTTTTCTTAGGAAGATATGCCCTCAAGGGAGTTATCTTCTCCATTTGAATTTCTCATTTGTCTTTCTGGCTCTGTTATCTCCACACTTCTCTGGGTAAGCAGAGAATTGAAGATGACTGAGGCTTTCTCTAATGGGCTGCTTAGAATGAGAGAAAAAAATGGGAAAAGAACAAAAGCCTCTTTTCAGAGCCAGTCCACAGTCCCTTAGTTTTCTTGGGACATAGCTGTCTTCCAGTATTCTTTGAAAAGTGTCTCTTTTTATTTATGTATGTATTTTTTTTTTTTCCTGTCACCCCTGCCTCCTCCCTGCTGGAAGGAATCTGCTTCCTTTCCTGCTCCTTGCTTGTAGCTTGTATTCAGTAGTCCACGTGTGTTAATTAAAACTGCAATTGGAGCTCGGTTGAATTACTTTCCCTGTAACCTGTTTCTGTTTTTCATAGGGCAGTGTTTCAACTTGGCTTGCCCTGTCTGAGGGGGAAGGGGCTTCAGGTCTGGGTTTGCAGAGCTTTACTTAGGATTCTTTGCTACAATCTCAGCTGCTCCACCCATTCCAGGCTGTTGTACCATGTTTGTCCTTCATGGATGTCTCTCAACAGTTGTTCCAGATTGTTTACTAGTTGTTCCTGGTTATTTACTAGTTGCTCTAGAGGACTAACTAAATTCCACAGCTCTCTATGCCACCATCTTGCTCTGCCCAGATAATTACTTTTTTTCTATAGACATTTGTACACCTTTAAAAATGAGCATTGAGATTGCTCTCTCAATTTTAGTTTATTTTTGTTATCTATTAAAAATTTATCATAATCATAATAAAGGTGTGCATCAAAATACAGAAGAAACACTAAGTGAAATTTGGAAATACAGTTAAAAAATGTCTAAGCTATTAAAATGAACTCCATTCAGTAGAAAAATGCAAAATTCTGATATATACAATCAAAAAGATTTATGTTAATAAAATTTATTTTGTATCCCAAGTAATTATATTATGCAATGATAGTATTAAATTTCAGTTAATTAGGTTACTCTGTTGAAAACAAAATTGACATTAAACTCACGTTTTAAATGTACCATATACCTCTTTCTAAATTAGAATTTCTTAGAGATCATGTTTTAAGTATTTAAATATATTTGTTTATTGATTTAACTGTCATATTGAAATTGTACAGCCTAATAATAGTGGTCACTTCTATATTCCCTATGATATTGTGGCTTTAGTAAAATGTCTGATAGGCATTTTCATTTCCTCCAAGTAAAAGCATTATGTGACAGGAAATGTAAACAAGAAAATGCTTTAACAATTACCTTTGTAAATATTTTCTTTTTAGTGATTTAAGAATAAACCTTGAGCAGTTGATTAGAACTTTATTATTATTTTTTTTATATTGTTTCAACTCGCATGTAAATAAGCCATGGGACGATTCCCCTGAAAGATTTCTGGACCATCTTAACTTTCACTTCTACTCCACATCAGCTATACTCCTCAGGGCAAATCCATGGACTTTATCATCACCTGGAAATGGTCTACATTGGAGATCATAAATGTTAATTTTCCACTTTGTTACCACATTCTTCAGTCTCACTCAAATTCTCTAAGACACCCCCTTTCAAACTAAGAGACCCTCAGTTCCAGAACATGTCACTTTCCTTCTATCAGTCTATTTGCTCAATTAATTGTTCTTTCCTCTCCCTACCCCCTCTTCCCCCACCCTCTCTCTCTGACTCAATTCTAGAGTAGCCCAATCCTTCCAGTGCCCATGACATCAGTAAACCACAACCATTATTTAATGTTACAACCTACTTTCCTCAACTCTTACTACACGAAGCTGAAAATCACTCAATCACACATACCAGTACTGCAAATCTCAATCTACAATCCTGGAAACAACATTCCAATTAACCCTGGTGCATTAATGACAGTAGTCTTGCCAATGCTTCCATAACAAATAAATCCTCAAATCTCAGTATAAGACAATAAGGCTTATTTTATGCTCATATCACATTTAGATCTAATCTCCTTCCACTTTCCAATCCCACCCATTCCTCATCATTTCTCTTTCACTTTTCATGCTGACTCATCTACCCTCGCCCTTCCTCACCAAGATTTCTTTCCTCAATTGCTTCCTTGACCCTCAATCTTTAAGACTACTTTTTTCTCCTAGGATATTTTCTTCCACCCATAAGCATAGAATTTTACCTCTTGTAAATACTTCTTCTTTAATCCCCATCTACTTCTCATACAACTTCTCTAATTTCTTCTTTCTTACTTCTCATACACCCATGATGACATTGTAATCTAGGGTTTTGTACTTAGATTTTTTAAATTTCACTTGACAATGTACACATACAAAGGACATTTCCAGTATTTTTCTCACTTCACTTATTTATTGCATTTGATTCTGCTAACCAGTATCTGGTTCTGAAAACTTCAATTGTATCAAAAAAAAAAGTATGTACTCTTTTGAGTCTTTTTCCGGTTTGCTAATGCTGCTGTTATGCAAAATAACAGAAATGGATTGGCTTTCATAAAGGGGATTTATTAAGTTACAAATTTAAAGTTCTGAGGCCAAATGAAGGCATCAACAAAATGATACCTTCACTGAAGAATGGCCGATGGCATCCGAAACACCTCTGTCAGCCAGGAAGGCAGATAGCTGGAGTTTGCTGTTCCCCTGCTCCCAGGTTGCATTTCAAAACAGCTTTCTCTAAAATATCTCTAGGTCTCTTTTAGCTTCTTCTGCTCCAATACATCTCAGCATTGGGGTCCTCTCTTAGGTTCTCTGGAGCAAACTCTGAGCTAGCATCTCCAAACATCTCCAAGCATCTCCAAGTGACAGCAACAGTGTCAGCTCTTAGCTTCTCTCCAAAATGTCCCTCTCAGCAGCTCTGCTCCTTCTGTTTGTGAGATCTCTTATAGAACTCCAGTGATTAAATTAAGGCCCACCTTGAATGGGAGGGGTCCACATCTCCACAGAAATAATTCATTCAAACATTTTTCCACAGTTGAATGAGTCACATCTCCATGGAAACACCCAATCAAAAGATTCCAACCCCATCAACACTAATACATCTGCCCTCATAGGATTGCATTAAAGAATATGGCTTTTGGGGGGAAATAATGTATCCAAATTGGCACACCCCCCCCTTTTCCTTAATGTGTTTTTTCAACCTTCTTTTTAATTGCTGATATTCCTATGGGCTTCATCCTCAGCTGCTGTCTTTTTCACTTTACACTCTCTATGGGAAAAATTGTCCAATTTCATATTTCTGGGTACCAACTACACAAAAATGTCTCCAATAAGTATTTCTAGTCAATGTCACTTACATGATCTTAAGACTTTGTATCCTGTTGCCTGTTTTACCACTCCAATTGGATAATTGGATGTTCTTAAGGCACCTCAATATCAAAAGTTATGAAAGTGAACATATTTCTCAACACCATTCAACTGATACTTCATCTTGAAGGCTGCATTTCAGTTGGTGACCACATGTTCTACCCTGTCAACAAAATAAACTCCCTGTCAACATCTTCTTCCATGTCACCAATGTAGAAGCCTCAATCTCCTCTCATATGCCCAATGACAAACCTGTCTTGAGCACCTGCTAATATCACCTTGTTTATAATTCTTAAATCTCTCTGTAACCTTTCCTAGTTTCACTGACATAGTTTAGAGACTTCTCAGCTCTGAACCTTAGTACAGAAATAGTTTCCTAAATAATCTTCCTCCTTCTAGTCCTACATTTCCAAGCCTCTCTTGCATACATATATCCTCAGGTAAAGGCATTCTACTGCTTAAAACTCTTCAATGACTACTCACCATCCACAGGATATATTCCAAGCTTTGTAGTTGAGCAATAAGAATCTTACCCATCTTACCCTTGCCTGCCAGTTCAGCTATACCTCTTTACTAGTCTTCTGTGTTTGTGTGTGTATATATATATATATATATATATATATATATATATATATATGTATATGTATATTTACATAAGTGGTTTTGCTTCTCTGATTGAACTCTAATTAAGGATATAAGATATGAGATTTTTTTAGTTGAAGCTGAAAATATCTAAATTGAACTTGAAAAAATATTTTTCAACTACATATAGGTAGCCACTTAATTTATTTATTTTTGTGCCAGACCTATTATTCATCTACATTTGGAGATAACAGAAATAACCATGAAAATGAAACACAATTTATTCATTTATTTAATTTTTATTGAAGTAAACCTATTATGTAACAAATATTAGGTAGTACTGTGGAATCAAAGACAGATACCACACTGTTCCTGTCCTAAAGTGACTGAAAAGCCTGTGGAAAAGGCAGACACATATGCATGATTATACTACACAGTGTTACCTGCCACAATCTAAATAAGTCCAGGGCACCCTGGAAGCACCTATGATACACTACCTGCTTTCCAATTCTTTGCTTTCAAGTTAGTATGTCTGGTCAAGCTGTCAACCAAAGGATGTTTAACATTTTATGATAGATCACTATGTGATTATTTATATACATATATATACATATCTTATGCTTACACACAGTTTATATATGGATGTTTTCTACAAGGAATTGGTAATGCAATTGTTGGGGGCTAGCTAAGCAAGCTGGAGTCTATAACGTGGGCAGTCTGGAAGGAAAGATAATAAGTAGGTTGGAACCCCAAGGGCACAAGCTGAAGCTCCTTCACAGGCAACAGTCAAGCAGTCAGGAAGGAAGACTCGGGGAAGGAAGAACAATTGCAGACACAGCAGTTATTTAGAGTCTCTTAGCTCAGGGAAGTTTGGGCCCTCTTTAAAAAAAAGGAATTCCAACTGATTGAGTCCTGACCGCCCAAGATAATCTCTCTTTTGATTAATTTTAAGTCTACTGATTTGGGGATTTAATTACATCTGTGAAATCCCTTGATTAGTACCTAGTTTAGAGTTTGAGAAAGTGTGTGTATGTTACACATTGGCTGCTGCGTCCCTTTGGTCCTCCAACTCTCATGAGAGAACATCCCTTGTAGCCGACTCTAACTAGAAACTTACCAGAAAGGGAATTCTAGGGATTGTAGTTCCCCTAGCCAAGTTGACACTTCAAAAAGCCATTGCATCCTCCTAATACTTTGATAAAAGTAGAAAATCCACATATATTTGAAACCAGTAATTAAAATGATCTTTGTTTTCTTATTTTGGAGCAAATAATGCCAGCTCATTGAAGAATGAACTGCTTTTCTCTCCCCGTCTGTCTTAGCTCAAGTCACCCAAAAAGCAAAGCCTGAGGTAGAGGCTTCTAAGGGCCTGAAATCCCAACCTTGGGAAAAGGAATGGGGGGAAAAGATAGTGAAATGTGAAAGAGATATAAATGCAACTCTTCATTATCGAGCTGGCCACCTATTGCTTTTAAGGGCAATGAACCGCTTACTCTCTTGGAATAGTCTTCTCAGAGGACATATAAATGACTGATTCTCAGGCTGTTGTGCCAGGTAGGAGAAGGAAAAATAATTTAGCTGATTACCCCATCTCATATTGTTTCACACCAGGGGCATCATGCTCCTATATTTCCATGTGGCTTATGTGTAGTGGGCCTGCATGGTTCTGCTGTTTATTGTATCTCAGTGACAACAGGAAAGCCCTTAGGCAGGAACCAAGCTTTGGGCAGTGGTATGAAGAAGCTGATCAGAGTCCATGAGGGCAGGACACCAAGGCTGGGGCTGGAGAGGCAAATTGGCTCAAGGCCCCAGAGACAGAAAACTTTGATAGGAGTTGAAGTGTCAGGCAGACGTTCTTAGTCTTTTTTGAGGACTTCCTGCTCCCAGACAGCTGTTACTCTATAAACACAGGACTATTAACCTGACTTTAATTCAAGTACTGAAAATAATATGCAAGGCTTGGGAATGACTGTGAGCAAAGCAACTCAGCTCTGGGGAAAAGCATGCAAGTATGTGCAACTGGTCCTCTGAGACTTTGTTTCTGGCTCAGATTGATTATTTTGCATTCCAGATCCCTGGCTCTGAAGAGGTGGTTCTCTGCAGGATGTGGACTCCACCTCTGTTTGTGAGGAAGGGCCCCAGCTAAACCTAAGGGGAAACTTTTTAGAGCTAGAAGAGCATCTACTCAGAGCCAATATATAAAGGCATTATGGAGTTTAGTAAATTAGTAGCTTAATAATCAGCTTCTTTTTAACCTTTATTCCTCACAATATCTTCCTTCAGCACTTTTTTTTTATTAAATTCAGTTTTATTGAAATACATTCACACACCATGCAATCATCCATGATATACAATTCACTGTCCACAGTATGATAACATAGTTATGCATTCATCACCACAATCTATCTCTGAACATTTTCCTTACATCAGAAAGAACCAGAACAAGAATAAAAAGTAAAAGTGAAAAAAGAACACCCAAATCATCCCCCCATCCCACCCCATTTGTCCTTTAGTTTTTATCCCCATTTTTCTACTCATCCATACATTAGATAAAGGGGATGTGATCCACAAGGTCTTCACAATCACACTCTCACCCCTTGTAATCTACATTATTATATAATTGTCTTCAGGAGTCCAGACTGCTGGGTTGGAGTTTGGTAGTTTCAGGTATTTACTTCTAGCTACTCCAATACATTAAAGCCTAAGAGGTGTTATCTATATAGTGCATAAGAATGTCCACCAGAGTGACCTCTCGACACCATTTGGAATCTCTCAGCCACTGAAACTATTTCGTCTCATTTTGCATCCCCCTTTTGGTCAAGAAGATACTCTCAGTCCCACGATGCTGGGTCCACATTCATCCCCGGGAGTCATACTCTGCGTTGCCAGGGAGATTTACACCCCTGGGAGTCGGGTCCCACGTAGGGGGGAGGGCAGCGAGTTCACCTGTCGAGATGGCTCAGTTAAAGAGAGAGGGGGCCACATATGAGCAACAAAGAGGTACTCAGGGGGAGACTCTTAGGCACCATTACACACAACTTTAGACTCTCCTTTGTGGTAATGAGCTTCATAAGGGCAAGTCCCATGCTCGAGGGCTCAGCACATCAAACTGCCAGTCCCAATGTATGTGACAACATCAACAACAGTCCAGGTGAGGATGTCCAACACATCCGCACCTTCCCCCAGATCCTTGGGGCTGGGGAGGGGGAGGCTGTAAATATATTTTTTATTATCTGCCCATATTACTCTAGGATGTGTCACTATTTCACTCCGGCCTATACTAACCTACCGTATGGCTCACTTCCTATTCAAAGTTCCATGCAATTGTGGTGTTTGAACAAATCGACTGTAGAGTTGTACCGTTTAGAAAATTTAGATCCTGTACCAAACAGATATCTATTCCCTTGGTCTCATATGAAAGTTGAAGTTTTAAAACACAATCAGTTTCAACCTTTACCCTTTGGCCTGGCTTGCCCTGGTCTTAACCAGACCTGCTTCATTCATATCACTAATTGAAGTCTGGGCTCTTTTTCAGCTTTTTTTTTTTTTTTTTTTTTTTGACAGTGGCTGTATGCACTAATACTGACATTCATATCTGCCAAGCACTAGCTCTGAGTTTCAGGTGTCTCAGAGATATGCATTGTTCCAGAGACCAGTCAGGTTATACGCTAGGGGATCAGCATCTCAAAGTTTAGAGATAGGCATTGCAATTCAGGGATAGAGTTAACTGCTGTAAGAGCTTACAATCTAGAGACTATTACAATTATTGTGTCCACGTTAGGCTATGTTCTAAGATTCAATTCTGAGTTTACACATTGTAGTTAGTCCATATTGGTGAGGCATCATCCCTCTCACCATGTTTTCTCCAACACTTTTACTCCTATATATACATTTTCCTACAATTTTATAGAGTTCTATTCACATACCATACATTTATCCACAGTGTACAATCAGTTGTTCATGGTATCATCATAAAGTTGTACGTTTATCACCACAATCAGCACTTGAACATACTGACTACTACAAGAAAAATTGTTTTTTTTTTGTTTTTTTTTTTTAGCAATAAGAAAAAATGATAAAAAGAAAAATAACATGTCATACAATACAATATACTACTAAGGACAGCAAATAACACCACTACCAAGAATCCCATATTACTCCCCTATATAGCCCTCTCATATACATTTAGCATTGGCATATTGCCTTTGTTACATTTAATGGAGGTATATTACAATGTTACTGTTGACCATAGACTCCAGTTTGCTTTGATTATGTTTTTTCCTGAATACCATCCCTTTTTCAAATTTCTACATGGTTGACATTCATTTGCTTTCCCACATGCAAAAACCTTTTTATATTTGTATATTTAGTAACAGTCACTGGCCACTCCAGTTTTTGCCACGTTGTATAGTCCCAGTCTTTATCATCTATCTTTACCTCTGGTGTCATACATTCTCCTATCCCACCTCTTTCAGCTTTACTCACAGACGTCTTTGCTCAGTGTACTTACAATACCGTGCTACCATCACACAGTATTATGCTATCTATTTCTGGATCTATGCAATCAATCCTAAACAGTCTGTAGTCCTTCAGCATCAAATGGCTGATCTCTGCCGTCTTTCTATCTCCTGGTCACCTGTGTTGTCAGCTTTTAGCTTCCAAAGTTTGTTCATTAATGTCTGTTCATATTAGTGAGACCATACATAATCTGTCCTTTGGTTTCTGGCTAACTTCACTCAACATAATGTCCTCAAGGTTCATCCACATTATTACATGATCCATGTCTTTGTTCTGTCTTACAGCTGCATAATATTCCATCATGTGTATACCAGTTTGTTTATCCACTCGTCCTTTGATGGACATTTGGGCTGTTTCCATCTCTTGGCAATTGTGAATAATGTTGCAATAAACATTGGTTTACAAATGTCTGTCTGTGTCTTAAGTTTCATTTCCTCTGAGTATATACCCAGCAATGGAATAGCTGGGTCATATGGCAAATCTATATTTAGGTTCCTGAGGAACCTCCATACTGTCTTCCAGAGTGGTTGCACCGTTCTACATTCCCACCAACAATGAATAAGTGTGCCTCTTTCTCCACATCCTCTCCAGCACTTGTCATTTTCTGTTTTTTGGATAATGGCCATTCTGGTGGGTGTGAGATTGTGAGCAGCCACCTTCCGGATTTGGCCTAGTAGACAAGCTGCAGCCTGCCCTTGAGTTCCCCCCGCCCATCGAGTGGTGCCAAGATGGCGCCCACATCCTGCTTCCGGCTTCTGATGTATGTAACCACCCGCTGTATTCACCAATCATGCTTGTGTGCGTGGCGTTAGCCCATTGGATACACGCAAGGTTTATAAGAAAGTTCCCGGGCAAAGCTCGGAGAGACAGCCCACAAGGAGCCGTACCTGACGGCCGCATCGAGGTTGTTCTCCCCCGAGGTGTCTCGCCCCGGGTGGAACCTGTAAAGATGATGATTGCCTAGTCCCATTAAAAGTTTATCTGCTTTACCACCGCGAGTCCTGAGTGATCACAAGTGCTCCGGGTAAGACGTTGTCCGCACCCTCTCTCCCCTTATCTCTCTGGTCCCCATCGCCGGCCGACCGAGGACTCGAGGCGGGGCGGAGAAGCGCCGGACAAGTGGTGGCCCGTACGGGGAAGCTCCTCCTCCTGCCTCGCTCTCGACGGTCCCTCTGTGAGGAGAGCAGCGCTGCGCGTCGAGCTTACGGCGGACTTCCCGCGCCTGATCAACGCGAGAAGGTGAGTGCGTCTTATTACATGATAGTTAGGGCCCGTGGGTTTTCAGGTGACCCCGGGGGACTCGGAAGAGCTCTCCGAGTGACTGAAGTATAGTGCCGACTGCAATCATGGGGCAGTCCGGAAGTTCACCCCTAGTAACCCCCTTAAAGACCCTTTTGAAACAGTGGGGTATCTCAGTTAAGAGAAGCTCTCTCCAGCGATTTTTTGATGATGTGGCCACTTTTGCCCCCTGGTTTCCTTGTTCTGGCAGCCTTAATCTGCCCTCTTGGATGAAACTTGGTCGTGATATAGACCGAGCGCGCCAAACGGGTGTCTGTTTGGACCCGATTCTAGTCCTTATATGGGAGACTGTTCGTGCAGTACTTGAGTTAGAATCAGCCACAGGCCTAACTACGCCTACCGCCTTGTTGCAGGCGCGACATGCACTCCAAGAGGCTCAGTCTGTTTCATCTGCGGAGGGCTCCCATAAGGGCAAGCCGCCGGAGTCGAGTGCTAGTTCTGATAATTCTGACTCAGAATCTGAAAGTGAGGCAGATGAAGGGCCGGAAGCGCCTCCGCTGATTGACCTAGAGGGGCCTCCTGTCTCACCCACGCGGCCCTCCGCCCCACCAGTAACGGCTGCTGCGCCTCAGAGGATGCACCTGCATCCGGTGGATGGTTTCAGCGGTTCCGTAAAGGGCCCTTATAGAGGGCTCCCTCTGGCGGACATGCCGAGTACATACCCTAACCTTCCCGCGCAATGCCCAGAATCCCCACCCGACTACGCGGACCCTCCGCACCCTTCACCCAATAGGAGGCATTTTTGGATCGATTGGAAGGCGTGGTTTGAGGAGTTAGCTGAGGAACAAGCCGCAAGAAACGCTGTGGCAAGGCACGGCGGGTGGAATGCGGATATGCTTTTAGGGAAAGGTGCTCACGCCCAGAATCAGACAGGATACCCCCAGGAGGTTTATGCCCAAATTTTTCGCTGTTTCATAGGGGCTTGGAAAAAATTGACAGGGGAAGGAGAGGCGCAGGCTTCGCTTAGCGGCATACACCAGGGTCCCACAGAACCTTTTGTAGATTTTGTAGCGAAAATGCAGACTGCGGCTGAGAGGATTTTCTCAGATCCAATGGTTGCAGAAACTGTGGTTAAGCAGATGATTTTTGAGCAATGCAATAAGGAGTGCAAGGTTATCCTGGCACAGAATAAGGGAAAGAGCTTGACAGAGTGGGTTCGGCTTTGCAGGGACGCTGGCAGCCCGTTAACTAATGCGGGGCTGGCTGCTATGTTAGCCAGCTCCTTACAAGTAAACACAAAGGACCCCAGAGCTTTAGAGGTAAAGCCAAAAAGATGCTATGGCTGTGGCCAGTCTGGGCATTTTAAGAGAGACTGCCCCAATAAAGATCAACCGCCTGCCGTTCAGCACCTCCGCGGGCCACGTGCAGTCACTAGGCTGTGTGGCCGCTGCCACAAGGGGCCTCACCGCGCCGAGGACTGTAAGTCAGTCTTCAATGCGCAAGGAGTACGCCTTTCTGGTCGTCCTGAGCAAGATTCAAAAAACGGGCAGGGGGGGTCCACCCTTGCGGTGGGCCCCCAAACACACCAACGGACAATGCGGCCCCCATCCAGACCCGCGCATCTCCCGGATCAGCAGGATTGGACCTCCGTGCCACCTCCGGGCTCGTGCTAACCCCAGCTATGGGAGTCCAATTGGTGGGGACCTCTTTCAGGGGGCCCCTTCCAGTAGGAACCGTGGGGCTTATATTAGGGAGAGCATCCATAGCGTTAAGAGGATTAACAATTGTGCCAGGTGTTGTAGACTCAGATTTCACGGGTAATGTCCAGGTTATGGTGCAGTCTCTGCAGGGCACTCTGGTCATTGCAGAGGGCGATAGGTTGGCACAGCTTCTGCTCTTGCCCAGCCTGCATTCAGTCTTTCCAAGCAAGCCAGGACAGAGGGGGAATAAAAGATTTGGGTCCTCCGGAGAAGTTTTTGAGGGTCTTCAGATGTCCCTAGAGTCTCGACCCATGCTGACTCTTAAAGTACAAGGCCGAGCCTTCCTAGGTCTGTTAGATACTGGAGCCGATAGGTCGATTATAAGACAGCAAGATTGGCCCCCCGCTTGGCCAACGAACCAAGCGGAAGACACCATCAGAGGGATCGGCCAAATCTCAGCGCCCATGGTGAGCGCCATTACTCTCCATTGGGAGGATGAGGAAGGGCATCAAGGCAGTTTTCAGCCTTATGTGCTGGCCCTGCCTGTTTCGTTATGGGGAAGAGATATTCTAGCTCAAATGGACGTGACTTTAACCACTGGTTACTCTCCAACTTCTAAACAGTTGCTGAATAGAATGGGATATGTCCCGGGCAGGGGGCTGGGAGCCTCCTTGCAAGGGCGCGTGAAGCCCATTCAGGCTGACTCTAACCCCGGTAGACAAGGCCTGGGTTTTTCCTAGGGGCCACTGAGGGTGCATACCCGCCTACACCTATAAAGTTAACATGGAAAGTTAAGGCTCCAGTCTGGGTACCTCAGTGGCCCTTACCTCAGGAAAAACTTTCAGCATTGCATGCTTTGGTGTCAGATCAGTTGGAGAGGGGGCACATCGTCCCTTCCACGTCACCCTGGAACACCCCTATTTTCGTCATCAAAAAGAAATCAGGTGCGTGGAGGCTTTTACATGATTTGAGGGCCATAAATAGTTGCATGGAGCCTCTAGGACCTGTCCAGATGGGGTTGCCCCTTCTCTCAACTCTGCCGGAGCGGTGGCTTGTTGTTGTCATGGACATTAGAGATTGCTTCTTTTCTATCCCACTTCACCCTGAGGATGCCTCAAAATTTGCTTTAAGACAGACAACGGCCCGGCTTACGTTAGCAAAGCTTTTCAAAAGTTTTGTGATGTTATGGAAGTTAACCTAAAACACGGCATCCCATACAACCCTCAGGGGCAGGGTGTCATCGAGAGAGCGCATAGGACCATTAAAGAACTATTGCAAAAGCAAAAGGAGGGAATAGGTCATGGTCTGTCCCCCAGGGCCCAATTGTCTGCCGCCCTATTTACATACAATTATTTAAATGAAAACGCATCAACCATGACGCCTGCCCTACAACATACCACCCCAGGTCCTCCGCATAGAGGCCTGGTCCGTTGGAGGGATGTTCTGTCGGGGCAATGGAAAGGTCCTGACCCAGTGCTCAGCTGGGCCAGAGGCTCTGTTTGTGTCTTTCCCCAGGAACCAGGACGCCAACCAGTGTGGGTACCGGAGAGATTGGTGAGAACCGTGCAGTCGCCTGAGAACACCGAAGAACTGCAGCCTGACGGGTCGTTAAACCCCCAACGTGACCTGTTGGATCCAGTCCTCAACTCGCGTGATGAGCGGTCAAATGATGTCGACGGTGTCGACCACTCCCCAGCAGACCGGGAAGAGGGCCAGGAATATTGACCTTTTTTCCCTCCTGGTTCTCTTGGCCTAATCTGACCAACTGGGTTCTTCTTGCTGTGGGGTTATTAGTAGGTTTGATCATTGTTAAGAGTTTGCTGGAGCGTTTGTTTCAAAGACAACAGCAATTACGTGTTACCGCCATGATGGCCATGTCCTCTGCCTGTAACCCTCCTGATAACTATAGTCCCTCTGCCCAGCACCCATCCCAACCACTCGAAGCTGGGCATTCGGGGGTAAGGTTCGCAGCTAAGTATATGAAAAAATCTCGTATATAAACATTCGGTACCAGTGGCCCTAATTTTTGTCTCAGGTGGACCTCTTACGCAGAGTCCTAGTTGTGGCCAGACGGGACCCTTGGCGTTTGCACAGAGGCTCCTAGTGACGCCCTCGGCACTGGCTACCTTCTCCTAATCCTCCTGTCCCCCAGTTGCGAGACTCAGTACTGCAAGGAGGGCCACGTGGTTTCCGGCTCACGGGTTCTCCGGTCTCTATATGAAGTGAGCATTCTGGTCGGTGCCAGAGGTCCCACCTTGGTATGGCCGGGAACTAGTCCAGACTCCCCAAAGCACCAAAAAATACGTTGTGGGCCATCTTGGTCCACGGGAGCACATTCATCACTGGAGACACTGGGGCATAAAAAACAAAAAAGGGGGAGATGTGAGCAGCCACCTTCCGGATTTGGCCTAGTAGACAAGCTGCAGCCTGCCCTTGAGTTCCCCCCGCCCATCGAGTGGTGCCAAGATGGCGCCCACATCCTGCTTCCGGCTTCTGATGTATGTAACCACCCGCTGTATTCACCAATCATGCTTGTGTGCGTGGCGTTAGCCCATTGGATACACGCAAGGTTTATAAGAAAGTTCCCGGGCAAAGCTCGGAGAGACAGCCCACAAGGAGCCGTACCTGACGGCCGCATCGAGGTTGTTCTCCCCCGAGGTGTCTCGCCCCGGGTGGAACCTGTAAAGATGATGATTGCCTAGTCCCATTAAAAGTTTATCTGCTTTACCACCGCGAGTCCTGAGTGATCACAAGTGCTCCGGGTAAGACGTTGTCCGCACCCTCTCTCCCCTTATCTCTCTGGTCCCCATCGCCGGCCGACCGAGGACTCGAGGCGGGGCGGAGAAGCGCCGGACATGAGATGATATCTCATTGTGGTTTTGATTTGCATTTCCTTAATAGCCAGTGAAGTTGAGCATTTTTTAACATGCTTTTGAGCCATTTGTATTTCCTCTTCAGAAAAATGTCTGTTCATGTCTTTTGCCCATTTTTTAATTGGATTGTTTGTCTTTCTGTTATTGAGATGCAGGATTCCTTTATATATTTGGGATATTAACCCTTATCTGATATGTGGTTTCCAAATATCATCTCCCATTGTGTAGGTTGCCTTTTTACTTTTCTGACAAAGTCCTTTGATGTACAAAAGTGTTTAATTTTGAGGAGATCCCATTTGTCTATTTGTTCTTTGCTTGCTTGTGCCTTGGGTGTGAGGTCTAAGAAACCACCTCCTTTCACAAGATTTTTTGATATTGCCCTACATTTTCTTCTAAGAGTTTTATGGTCTTGGTGCTAATGTTTAGGTCTTTGATCCACTTTGAGTTAATTTTGGTATAAGGTGTGAGATGGAGATCCTCTTTCATTCTTTTGGAAATGGATATCCAGTTCTCCAAACACCATTTACTGAACAGGCTGCTCTTTCCCAGTTGCTTCGGCTTCACTGCCTTATCAAAGATCAGTTGTCCATAGATGTAAGGGTCTACTTCTGAACACTCAATTCAATTCCATTGATCAGTATATCTGTCCTTATGCCAGTACCATGCTGTTTTGAGCACTGTAGCTTTGTAATATGCTTCAAAGTCAGGTAGTGTGAGACCTCCCACTTCATTCCTCTTTCTCAAGACATTTTTGGCTATTCGGGGCACCTTACCCTTCCAAATAAATTTGGTTATTGGTTTTTCTATTTCTGTAAAGTAAGTTGTTGGGATTTGAATTGGTATTGCATTGAATCTGTAAATCAGTTTAGGTAAAATTGCCATCTTAACTATACTTAGTCTTCCAATCCATGAACATGGTATGTTCTTCCATTTTTTCAGGTCTTGTTCAATTTCTTTTAGCAGTTTCTTATAGTTTTCTATGTAAAGGTCTTTTGTGTCCTTGGTTAAGTTTATTCCTAAATACTTGATTCTTTTGGTTGCTATTGTAAATGGGATTTTTTTCTTGATTTCCTCCTCTTGTTGCACATTACTTGTGTATAGGAACACTACAGATTTTTGCGTGTTGATCTTGTAGCCTGCTACTTTGCTGTATTCATTGACTAGTTCTAGTAGCTTTGCTGTAGATTCTTCTGGATTTCCTACATATGGAATCATGTCATCTGCAAACAGTGAAAGTTTTACTTCTTCCTCTCCAATTTGGATGCCTTTTATTTCTTTTTCTTGCCTAATTGCTCTAGCTAGAACTT
Organism: Choloepus didactylus; assembly: GCF_015220235.1. Taxonomy (NCBI): domain Eukaryota; kingdom Metazoa; phylum Chordata; class Mammalia; order Pilosa; family Megalonychidae; genus Choloepus; species Choloepus didactylus. The sequence goes on from NC_051313.1 coordinate 37,162,825, forward strand.
CCAGCACAATGTTGAATAACAGTGGTGATAGTGGGCATCCCTGTCTTGTTTCTGATCTTTGAGGAAAAGCTTTCAGTCTCTCCCCATTGAGTGTGATGTTAGCTGTGGGTTTTTCATATATCGCCTTTATCATATTGAAAAAGTTCCCTTCTATTCCTATCCTTTGAAGTGTTTTCATCAGGAAAGGATGTTGAATTTTGTCAAATGCCTTTTCTGCATCAATTGAATTGATCATGTGGTTCTTCTGCTTTGATTTATTGATGCGGTGCATTACATTAATTGATTTTCTTGTGTTGAACCAGCCTTGCATACCTGGAATAAATCCCACCTGGTCGTGGTGTATAATTCTTTTAATGTGCTGCTGGATTCGATTTGCGAGTATTTTGTTGAGGATTTTTGCGTCTATATTCATTAAAGAAATTGGTCTATAATTTTCTTTTTTGTAGTATCTTTGCCTGGTTTTGGTATTAGGGTGATGATGGCTTCATAGAAAGAGTTAGGTAGCTTTCCCTCTTCTTCAATTTTTTTGAAGAGATTGCGCAGGATTGGTACTAATTCGTTCTTGAATGCTTGGTAGAATTCACATGTGATACCATCAGGTCCTGGGCTTTTCCTTTTTGGGAGCTTTTTGATGACTGACTCAATCTCTTTACTTGTGATTGGTTTGTTGAGGTCATCGATTTCTTCCTGAGTTAATGTTGGTTGTTTATGCTTTTCTAGGAAGTTGTCCATTTCATCTAAGTTGTCTAGTTTATTAGCATATAGTTGCTCATAGTATCTTCTTATTATCTCCTTAATTTCGGCAGGGTAGGTAGTAATATTTCCTTTCCCATTTCTGATTGCATTTATTTGCATCTGCTCTCTCTTTTTTTTTTTTGTTAGCCTAGCCAGTGGTCCATTGATTTTATTGATTTTCTCAAAGAACCAACTTCTGGTTTTGTTGATTTTCTCTATTGTTTTCCTGTTCTCAATTGCATTTATTTCTGCTCTAATCTTTGTTATTTCTTCCCTTCTGCTTGCTTTGGGGTTAGTTTGCTGTTCTTTCTCTAATTCCTCCAGGTGAGCAGTTAACTCTTCAATTTTTGCTCTCTCTTCTCTTTTAATATAGGCATTTAGGGCAATAAATTTCCCTCTCAGCATTGCCTTTGCTGCATCCCATAAGTTTTGACAAGTTGTGTTTTCATTGTCATTTGCCTCAAGGTATTTACTAATTTCTCTTGTAATTTCTTCCTTTACCCACTGGTTTTCTAAGAGGGTGTTGTTTAGCCTCCATAGGTTTGTGAATTTTATGACCTTCTGCCTTTTATTTATTTACAACTTCATTCCACTGTGGTCTGAGAAAGTGTTTTGTATAATATCAATATTTTTAAATTTGTTGAGACTTGCTTTGTGACCCAACATGTGGTCTATCCTAGAGTATGTTCCATGAGCACTTGAGAAAAAAGTGTATCCTGCTGTTGTTGGATGTAGTGTTCTATAAATGTCTGTCAAGTCTAGTTCATTTATCATACAATTCACATCTCTGTTTCTTTAGTGATCCTCTGTCTAGATGTTCTATCCATTGATGAGAGTGGTGTATTGAAGTCTCCAACTATTATTGTAGAGGTATCTATTTCTCCTTTCAGTGATCTCAGTGTTTGCCTCATTGAATTTTGGGGCATTCTGGTTTGGTGCATAAATATTTATGACTGTTATGTTTTCTTGATGAATTGACCCTTTCATTAATATATAGTGCCCTTCTTTGTCTCTTTTAATTGTTTTGCTTTTGAAGTCTAACTTCTCTGATATTAATATAGCTACTCTCGCTTTTTTCTGGTTGCTGTTTGCATGAAATATCTTTTTCCAACCTTTCACTTTCAGTCTATGTTTGCCCTTGTGTCTAAAGTGAGTTTCTTGTAGACAGCATATAGATGGGTCCTGTTTTTTAATCCATTCTGCCAGTCTGTGTCTTTTTATTGGGGAGTTTAATCCATTTACATTTAGTGTTATTACTGTAAGGGCAGTACTTTCTACTACCATTTTGTTTTTTGGAATTTATATGTCATATCTTATTTTTTCCTCTCCTTTTACCTTTCCTGATAATCTTCATTTCTGCACTCTTCTCCAACTCTCTCTCTCCTGTCTTTTCCTATCAGCCTGTAGCACTCCCTTTAGTATTTCTTGTAGTGCCGGTCTCTTATTCACAAACTCTCTCAGTGTCTGTTTGTCTGAAAATGTTTTAATCTCTCCCTCATTTTTGAAGGAAAGTTTTGCTGGATATAGAATTCTTGGTTGGCAGTTTTTCTCTTTCAGTATCTTAAATATATCATGCCACTGTTTTCTTGCCTCCATGGTTTCTGCAGAGAAGTCTGTACATAGTCTTATTGACCTTCCCTTGTATGTGATGGATTGCTTTTCTCTTGCTGCTTTCAGAATCCTCTCTTTGTCTTTGACATTGGACAATCTGACCAGTAAGTGTCTTGGAGTAGGTCTATTGGGATCTATTCTATTTGGGGTACGTTGTACTTCTTGAATCTCTAATTTTCTGTCTTTTTAAGAGTTGGGAAATTTTCAGTGAATATGTCTTCTATTACTCTTTCTGCCCCTTTTCCCCTCTCTTCTCCTTCTGGGATACCCATAACACGTATATTTGTGCGTTTCATATTGTCACTCAGCTCCCTAAGACCCTGCTCATATTTTTCCATTTTTTTCACCATCTGTTCTTTTGTGTGTATGAATTCGAATGACCTGTATTCCAGTTCACTGATCCTTTCTTCTGCCTGTTCAAGTCTACTGTTGTGTCCCTCCATTGTGTTTTTCATCTCCTCCATTGTGGCCTTCATTCCCATGAGTTCTGCCATTTGTTTTTTTAAGTTTATGAATTCTTCTTTATGGTCAGCCAGTGTCTTCTTTATATCCTTCAGCTCTTTTCCTATATCTTCCTTCATTTCATCAAATTTATTTAGCATTATTTGCCTCCACTTCTGTGTCTCAGCTGAGCTATCAGTTTGTTCCTTTGGCTGGTCCATGTTTTCGTGTTTCCTGGTACGGCTTGTTATCTTAAGTTGTCTAGGCATCTGATTTTCTTGATTAGTTTATTTTGGAGCTTGTTTTCTGTCTTTTACCTAGTGGTTTTCTTGTTGGTTGGCTTTGTTCTCTGGCCTCTGTTATTCAGTTCAACTTATTCTAGACCTCTAACTTAGGTTCTATTTAGTTGATCAGAATTTTTCCCCTCTTGTTTTTTCTGTTTCTTGCTCTGCCTCTATGTAACCTTTTCATGACTGGGTCTCCTCAGATATGGTCGACCCTAGTCAGATTTTCCCAGTCTAGTGAGGCCCAGGTCTCATTGGGAGGGTATGGAGTTTTCCTGAGAATGAGACCCTTCTATGAGGCCTTTAGAATTGGTGCTTTTCCTCTCCTGTCCAGCAGGTGGCGCTGGCCAGCCCGCAGCTCCCCCACCAGTGTAAGGAGGTGTGGAGACTTTAGTTCTCCTGGTGACTCTGATCCTGTCGGGTGCGTGTCTGACTGAAGCCGGAAACTGAATTCCAGCCCCTGGGGTCTGAATTCCCAGAAGGAGGACTGCCAGTTGAGCTGGACCTCCCTCCACTCTCCCAATCCTCAGAACTCCAGTTGTGTCTCAGGGGCACTATTCCCTTCTCCTCTTTCCTCTTTGGGGCCTCTCCAGGTAGATTCCTCGGTCAGCCTGAGTTAGCAATTAAAGAGGGGGGTGGAGACCTTCAGTAGTGAATATGGAATTCAAAGACACTGTGGGTACTCTGTCTCCCCCCAAGCCCAGCCTAGTCCCTCAACCTGGGCTTTCCGATAGAAAATAACCACATATATTACTTATAGATTTAAAAAAAAAAAAAAAAGTAGAAAAGAAATAAAGAAAAAGAAAACAGAGGGAAAAAAAAAAAGAGTCTCTTTTAAAAGTCTTTCCCCAGCCTGGAAGTTTTGTCAGTGTCAGAATACAGCATTTAAAGATATGCTTTGGGCTACTGTCTGATAATTACTCTCCAACCGCTTCAGTTCCACCCCTGCTGGGGGCTATTGAAATGCAAAAAGATAAGGGATCACTGAGAAGCCAGAAGAAACAAAATGTAGGGGGAAAAAATGGCTTTTTTCTAGTCTGGGAATGGGTGCCCGCTTTTACGTGCCCCCACTTCTCGGAGCCCAGCCCTTCTTTAGCTCCCGAGCTCCCAAAGTTAGTTATTTAATTTGTTAATTAATTCTGCAGTTGAGGCTGGGTTGAGCCTCCCTTCTTGCCCTCAGCAGACTGCTGTTTTTTGGTTTCTCCCCCCCCCTTTCAGGGAGCTGGCAGCAAGACAGTCTGTGAGGTCTGGTGTGGAGGGGCGCCAGACCCCTGGTCCAGGGAACTTACAATGTTCGCTGCGATCTCAGCTTTTCCTCCAATTCCAAACTTGTGTCCAATGTGTGACTGGTTACTGGAGACCCCGAAAACACTGTTTCATGTAGTTCTTGGGTAATTGTCAGCTGCTCTAGGGGAGAGACGAAATTCTGCTCCTCACCACTCCGCCATCTTGCCCCACCTCAGCACTTTTGTTTTTAATTAATTTTTTGGTAAAGCAATTGGAGATTTATGGAAAAATCATGCAGAAAGAGTTCCCATATAATGTTCCCCTAAACCCTGCCTTAAATATACACAACTGCCCCTAATAGTAACATTTTGCATTCATAAATACATTGTACCTATGTTAAAATTGATTTAACCAATATTATTACAATTATATTAACTTTAGTCCATAGTTTACATAGGGTTCACTCTTTGTATTGTATGTTTTATCTAGGCCTATGTTTGAGGTTTTGTTTGTTTGTTTTGTTTTGAATGCTATAAATTTTGCTGTGTCTTTTTTTATTAGAGAAATTGAAGGTTTACAGAAAAATCATGCATGAAATACAAAGGTCCCATATACCACGCTATTATTATATTATTAATACCTTGCATTAATATGGTACATTTGTTACAATTGATGTAAGAACATTTTTATAATTGTGCTATTGACTATAATCCTTGGTTTACATTAGGGTTCACAGTTTGTGTTGTAGAGTCCTATGTTTTTGTTTTTGTTTAATTTTTAATCTAGTTACATATATACAAACTAAAAATTCCCCTTTTAACCACATTCAAATATATAATTCCATGCTTTTAATTACATTCACAATGTTGTGCTATCATTAACACCATCCATTACCAAATCTTTTCCATTAAAACATTGAAACTATACAATTTAAGCACTAACCCCCCATTCCCTCCCCCATCCCTTTAGCCCTTGGTAGCTTATATTCTATTTCTGATTCTAAGTATTTGCTTATTCACATTATTTCATATCAATGAGATAATGCAACATTTGTCCTTTTGTGTGGTTTATTTCACCCAACATGATTTCCATCCATGTTGTCACATGTATTAGAACTTAGTTTCTTTTTAATGCTGAATAATATTCCACTGTATGTACATACCACATTTTATCTATCCATTCATCAGTTGATGGACACTTAGGTTGCTTTCCTTTTTTGGCAGTTGAAAATAATGTTGCTATGAACATTAGTCTGCAAATATCTGTTTTTGTGTCCGTGCTTTCACTTCTTTTGGGTATATAGCTGGAAGTGGGCTTGCAAAGTCATATGATAATTCTTCACTTACTTTTCTGAAGAACAACCAAACTGTCTTCCACAGTGGCCGCACCATTTTACATTGCCAGTAGCAATGAAAAAGTGTTCCTATTTTTCCACATTCTCTCCAACTCTTGTAATATTTCATTTTTTAATAGTAGCCATATTAATGGGTGTGAAATGGTATCTCATGGTTTTGATTTGCTTTCCATAATAGCTAATGATGTTGAACATCTTTTCATGTGCCTTAGGCCATTTATATATCTTTGAAGAAATGTCTATGCAAGTCTTTTGCCCGTTTTTTAATTGGGTTATTTGTCTTTCTGTTGTTGAGCTGTAGGAGCTCTTTATATATATATATATATATATATATATATATTAAACCCTTATCAGATGTGTAGTTTCCTAGTATTTTCTCCCATTGTGTAGGTTGTCATTTTATGTTCATGGTTAAGTCCTTTGCACAAAATTTTTAAATTATGATGAGATCCCATTTATCTATTTTTTTCTTTTGTTGCTTGTGCTTAGGGTGTAAAATCTAAGAAACCAGTGCCTACCACAAGATCCTGAAGATCTTTATTCTAGGAGTTTTGGAGCTCTAGTTCTTATATTTATGTCTGTGATTTACTTTGAGACTATTTTTATATGTGATGTGAGGTAAGGGGGCCTACCTTCATTCTTTTGCATAGAAGCATTCAGTTTTCTTGGCTCCATTTGTTGAGGAGACTATTCTATCCCAATTGAGTGAACTTGGCACCCTTGCCAAAAATCAGTTGGCCGTAGACATGAGGGTTGATTTCCAAACTTTCAATTTGATTCCATGGGTCTGTATGTCTGTCCATGTGCCAGTACCATTCTGTTTTGATTACTGTTGCCTTGAAATGTTTTAAGATCAGGATGTGTGAGTCCTCCAACTTCATTCTCTTTCAAGATGGATTTGGCTAATTGGGATCCCTTACACTTCCAAATAAGTTTGATGATTGGCTTTTCCATTTCTGCAAAGAAGGCTGTTGGAATTTTGTTTGGGATTATATTGAATCTGGAAATTGCTTTTGGTAGAATTGACATCTTAACAGTATTTAGTCTTTCAATCCATGAACATGAAATGTCCTTCCATTTATTTAGGTCTTCTTTGATTACTTTTGGCAATATTTTGTTGTTTTCTGTGTGCAAGTCCTTTACATCCTTGGTTAGATTTATTTCTATATATCTGATTCTTTCAGTTGCTAGTTTCAATGGATTTTTTTTTTCTCAATTTCTTCTTCTGATTGTTCTTTAGTGGGTAGAAACATTACAGATATTTGCATGCTGATCTTGTACCCTGACACTTTGCTGAATTAGTTGAAATTTCTAATAGCTTTGCTGTGGATTTTTCAGGATTTTTTGCATATAGTTTTACTTCTTCCTTTCCAATTTGGGTGCCTTTAATTTCCTTCTCTTGCTTATCCCCTCTAGCAAGAACTTCCAATAAAATGAATAACAGTTGTGACAGTGGACATTCTCACCTTGTTCCTGATCTTAGAGGGAAAATGTTCCACCTTTTACAATTGAATATGATGTTAGCTGTGGGGTTTTCATATATACCCTTTATCATGTTGAGGAAGCTTCCTTCTGTTTCTAGTTTTCTGAGTGTTTTCTCAAGAAATGGTTCTGGATTTTGTCAAATGCCTTTTCTGCATCCATTGAGATGACCATGTTTTGTCCCCCCCCCCATTCTTTTAATGTGGTGTATTACATTAATTGATTTTCTCATGTTGAACCACCCTTTTATACCTCAGATAAATCCCACTCGGTCATAGTTTATGATTATTTTAATGTGTTGTTGGACATTGTTTGCTAGTATTTTGTTCAGAAATTTTGCATTTATATTCATAAATGTTATTAGTCTGACATTTTCTTTTCTTGTGGTATCTTTATCTGGCTTCGGTATGAGTGTGATGTTGGTCTCATAAAATGAGTTAGGGAATGTTACCCCCTCTTCTATTTCTTGGAACAGTTTGAGCATGATTGACACTAATTCTCCTTGGGATGTTTGGTAAAATACTCCTGTGAAGCCATCTGGACCTGGGCTTTTCTTTGTTGGGAAGTTTCTGATTACTGACTCAATCTCTGTACTAGTTGCTGTTTTGTTGAGCTCTATTTCTTCTTGGTTTGGTGTAAGTAGTTTGTGTGTTTCTAGGATTTTGTCATTTCATCTAGGTTATCTAATTTGTTGGCATACATTTGTTCATAGTACACTGTTATAGTCCTTTTTTATTTCTGCGTGGTTGGTAGTAATGTCCCGCTTTTCAATTCTGATTTTAGTTTTCGTGTCCTCTCTCTTCTTTTCTTTGTCATTCTATCTAAAGGTTTGTTGATTTTATTGATCTTTTCACAGAACCAGTTTTTGGTTTTGTTGATTCTCTCTATTGTTTTTTTTTTTTTTTGGGGGGGGGGGTTAATTCTCTGTTTCAGGTATCTACTCTCTATTCTTTCCTATTCCTTCCTTCTGCTTGTTTTGAATTTATTTTACTCTTTTATAGATCCTCTGGTTTTGAGATTAGGTTTCTTATTTGAGCTTTTTTTCTTTTTTTAATATAAACATTTAGAGCTATACATCCCCATGCATTTTTTTTTAACAATTTTTTATTCTGGTAACATGTATACAACCTAAAATTTCCCATTTTATCCATTTTCTAGTACACTATTCAGTGGTGTTAGTTACATTCACAATATTGTACCATCACCACCTTCTAGTACCAAAACTTTTCTGTCACTCCAAACAGAAACTCTGTACCAATTAAGCTCTTACCAGACAGAGCCTCTAACAATGAGAAACTATTTTTCCCCCTTTTTGAAGGAAGGATTACTGGGAAAGTATGACGGTTCTAAACAGGCATTGTTCCATTGATAACTCTTGGAGAAACTAATTAGAATAGCCTGATTTTAGCCTGGAGCAAAATCAGAGCTGATATGGAAGTTGAGTTCACTTTACCATAAGTTAGCACTTTTTAAAAAATCATATTCTTAGCTAGGTAAGAACAATCAAAAGGGAAATTTGGATTAAGGAAAAAATCAAGAAAATCCTCTAATTCAGAAAATGAAAGATTACCTCTTATTAATAAAACAACTGAATTTTATCTTAATTATATCTTTGGTATTGTTTTCTGACTCAAATCTTACTTTATTCCTCATCCTCACTCAGACTACTGAGTTGTCTTATTCTAAGCCCATGTCTTAATTATTTCAGACTGTGAAAGGAACTACTTTATTCATCTTCCTGTGCCCTTGCTATATACCCAGCTTGCTCATTGCTAAATGTAACCAAAACTGCTTTTGTTAAAAAAAGCTATACCTATTTGTATGTAACCAATGATCAAAATAAATATAGCTACACAGATGTATAGAGCACTTTGTGCAATCCTCTACCACAGAAATTATCATATTTGTTGTTTTGTTATATTTATGCCCTCATCTCTTGTTCTAGTTCATGAGTTCCTGGAGGGCAGAGCTATGTCTTACTCAACTTAGTTTTAGGACCCAAAGCAGCTCTGGGAATATATATAGTAGTTTCTCAACAAATGATGAATGAAAAGTGAGGATCAGTTAAAAATTGTATCTTAGTTTTTGCTACTTTTCAATAGATTATGTGCCGATTTTCCTTTGGTTGGTGTAAATCTCCTATAGACTTTTTGGTGAGCATGCAGGAATTGAGTAGTAATTTAAAGTCAAATCCAATTCTTTGGCAAGAATGGGATAGAAGCAAGAAGTCTGAGCTTTTTCAGCTTTCTATCCTTTAACGTTCAAAGCAACTGGTACTTTAAATATATTTCCTCACTTTCAGTGCTTGTTAGTAAATGCCAGTGTTTTGGAGGAGGAAGCATCTTGTTCTATTTAGAACTTCTTTTCCTGTGCAGAAAGCTGCATTAATTCTCCCCAGAGAACTGACTTGTGCACTAAAAGGCCTGAGTGTTGTTTTTTACTATTTGCTAACTCTTTCACCCACTCCCTGCGTTTTCACTTTGGCATCAGTTGGAAAATCACACTAGCTGGCTATGATACTGGAAATGCTTGTCTGCTGACTTTCAAGGTTCTTATACAGATGGCCAATTTTGGTAAAACATCTTCCTCATCTGATCCAACAGGCCCACTGGAGCTGAGAGAGGAGCCTACTGATCTGTACAATCCTCTTTGTGACCCCTAACCTCTTTTTATCTTCCTTCAAGCATGAATTAGACATATGCATGGACAAAAATAAGAAATTGTTTTTATATTTATAAATAAAAAATCTATTAATGCTAAAAAGTTTAGGAGCATAGGACTAGCTAAACAGAATTGATCCTATGAGGTTATCTATAAATATCCCTTGACTGAAAAGGATTGATAAACTGAAAATATTAGCCTAAATTCCTTAGAGTTTATTTTAGAAAAATGAGCTACATGAGAACATGTGTTATTTATTAACTGTCTAGATGCAGCAAGAATTTTTAAGGATATTCCACAGAGAGGGAATAAAAGTCATTTATCAATTAAAGCCAAAATGCTATGTGAGCATGAAACATAAATCATAGGCTGACACCACTTAATTCCATTCAGATACCTTTCTAATTAAAACCCAGAAATGTTACGGTTTCACTCTTTACCCCTCATGTACAAGATTCCACAGATTTATTGATGTATTTTAGATGATAACCACTAACATCCTTTTCTAAATGAAGTACAGAGAAATAAATATAAGAAATGTACTTTAAGACACAGGCAAAGTGTATTTATCTTTTTGGTGATAAACTTGGCCCAGAAAATTCATGGTTCCAAGCCTTTGCAAAGTCATCCAAAATAAAACTAGTCCATTCAGGCTTGGGGGCAAATATTTGAGCAAATATTAGAAATTGTGTATGTCAGTTACATAGTAAAATATTCGTACTACTGTTTGTGCAACTCCCTTATATTTACACTTATTTAATAAATATTTCTTTTAATAATTATGACAAACCTATGAGATAGACTTTATTTATATATTCAGATATTATACATTTACATACAAAAAAAATTGAGACCCAAAGTGGGTCAACCAATGGCCCAAGATCATATAGTTAGTAGAAGTAAACTGGGACTCCTGTCTTCTGAATTTACATCACAGTTCTCTCTCATAAGCAGGGGCTGCAATGCTTAGTTTTAAGGTTTAAAGTTGGAAATCACCCTTAGAACACAATAACACCAAATTTCTCTTAGGTGATTCAGTAAATTCAGAAGATAGGAGTTCAATCAAGATGATCATCTTTGTTTATTGACAACCTCTCACTTTACTCATTCCCCCATTCATCTCTATAAAATCATAGAGCAAAAAGAGACTCAAATCTCTCCTTATATTTTTGGGAAAACAGAGACCTAGAGAAACTAGCATATTGGTCCCAGGTAATTTAAATAATTGGGGGAAATTTGGAATAGAACACAGTCTTTCCAATTCTCATTTCAGCGATCTTCCTGTTACATTCCTATTTAATCATGTAATCATTCAGGAAGTATTTATTGACATCTATTATATATATTCACTGAGGTGACACAAAATTAAGTCATTTTCCCTGGGTTCTAGACATTTTTGTAATTCAGTTGGAAAGATATAACCTAAAGATATATAAGAGTTACTAAAATGATTGTCATTGACTATAAGTTCACTGGTATATTTCAGAGCAAGGAGAGATCAATGCAGGCTGTGATCTAAGGAAGTCATTAGTGAGAAAGGCTGGACTTTATTTAAACTTTTAATGTTGTGTAGCCTTCTGACAGGGGGATGGGATGGAAGGGAGGCCAGAAGAGAATATTTTACAGGAAGATAACAGTCTGACCTTAAAGGTTGCTTAACCCAGATACCATGAGCTTTGTATTCATGTGCCAACAAATTGTGAACAGTTTGTTGAATTTATTGCTGCTACAAAATAAAAACTTTTGATGATGACTGCCTGATGGGATGCTGGACTGAAAAGACCAAATAGATAAAAACAGCAAGTGCACAAAGGATGTAAGGGATGTAGCTTAATGTTAAGCCAATATCAAGGAAAGTTTCTTTTTTGTTTTTGTTTTTTTGTTTTGTTTTGTTTTCATATTTGTGATAACTTTGCATTGTAAGAATGGAAGAGAGGATGGTTAGGGTGATAAATCGTTCCATTTTAGCAGAAGCAGTGCACACAGACAATCGGGAAAGGAAGAAATAGCTGATCTCTCTAAAGATGCACAGAGTCAAGGGTGATTATGCTGACTTCTTTTAGCAGTTCTACAAGAGTGCAAGCAAGAATTCGAAATTTTAAAAACATATTATGGAAACTAAATTTGTTGTTCTAATGGGAATGTCTATGACATCTATCAGGGATCAGTAAGGAGATTAGCCTGGTTGGAGTGGGTGGCCTGAGTTGATATGGAGAAGGAACCCAGCTGACCACTCAAAACAAGGAGATTAATGAGCATATTCACCAGACTTCACTGGGATTTTTCTAGTTTTTGGTAAGACTTAAGTTAAAATGGAATACAGGCTCATTCTCTTTTCCTAGGTTTCCTTTAGAGAAAAAAAAGGAGGTGGGGTGGAGAATAGGCAAACTAAAAGTAAATCACTGACTAATACTGAGAGAGATGAAATAGAGACCTTTCCTGGCCTGTCCTGGAATCCCCCAAATTGTTACTTTATCCTTCAGATATTTTAAGAAATTATCTCCCTTGGCAGAACTCAATGTCCCCCAAGTATATATAAAATTAAAAAAAGGAACTATTTTCTGATGCCTCGGTTATAGGTTTTTGAAGATTGCTTCCAAATGGAATTAAATTTTGGTAGAAGAGAAAATTTGAAGCTTGACTTCTTGAAACACATTTTGGAGAAGATTATTCTTGATTCTTTACCTGAAACTGTATTGGTTAAAGTAATCCCAGCAGCTGCCTAAGGCAGCCTGAGACCATGCCTATGAAAAGACAGAATGAGTACAGCAGATAGGGTTTACTGAGATCCTGCCTCTAGTGTGCTGATGGGTTATAAACAAGAAAAAATACCCCCATAGCCAGTGTTTTCCACAGTAAGTTATAGAAAACCAAGCAAATCTCAATCCAGACAAAAACTACTATACTTTCCACTTTCAACTTCTGACTCTTCCAATTCAGTTGACTGTCAGGTTGTTGCTGATAAAGTTGTGTTGCCAGGCGACAAGGGTAGTCAATGCAACTCATGGGCATGAGGAGCTGCTGCTGTGCTTTAAAAGCATTGACAAAAACCTATATTTGTCTACAAACATCTAGAGCCTATCATTGTTTTCTGCTGAGAAATACAAAAGATAGCCAAGCCTATTAATAATAGTTTGAATTAGCAAATGAATATTGGATTTTGATGAAAATTCCCTGTATATCTTGCCTCCTGGTAGTATTTTATAAGCCACATTTTTAAGATTATACAAAAAAATTGATATATACATTTTCCTCAAAAGTATCATAGTTTTCTCCTATGATATAAAGGCGACTAAAGATCAATATATGCAGTTCTCTTTGAAATGCTGTCTTTTATTTTGCATAATTAAAAACATTATTCTGAGAAGGAATCCAAAGGCTTCGTGGACCATGAAGGGGTTCATGCCATAAAAAAGTTTACTAATCCCTGAACTAGAGGCAATGAAGAGTTTCACAAAATCAGAATTTAATTTTAGAAGCTCAGAAAATTTACCTATTACATCTATATCAGATTTTGAGGTTTGGCCAACTTAAAAATATTGAAATGGGAATTCTGCATTTGTCTTCCTTAGGGAATGTGTGCAAGGCCTACTTGGAGTTAGAATTCTATGTGATTTCTGCTAGCAATTTAACACTTTCTGCTAGTGCTTTCTCACCACTCTGTATTGGATTTCTTCTTGTCATTTCAGACATGCCTGTTAATATGAAGTATCTTCAAATATTTATATATGTTATTATAATGTCTGATAAAACACTAATATATCATTTTTTCTCAGTTTGCTCTTCCTTTCATTTTTTTCACTTGTCAATATTAATGATCTTTCTTTTTTGGATATATTTGTATTAATATAATTAATTATATTAATGTATTATATACATTATATACATTATACATTTAATACAATGTATTAAAATATTAATATATTTTAAAAACTCATAAACTAAAATTGAGTGTGCTATTGTTCCCTAATCAAATCATTGAAGCATATTTTATGTTTTAGTTTTTACTTTTTGTCTTATATATATAATTTCTATACAGTTTGGCTAATTATACTTCTCAATTTATGGCACGCTATCATCATTGGTCTGTTTCCTCCAAGGCTATTAATCTTTCACTTTTGCATCTCCTTCGAGCACCCCACTGTCCAAGGGAACCCAGTCTAATGTGCTTTATGTATGACTTCAATATGGACATGTTCTTGAAAAATATGTATTTGTTTGAAGTAAGTATATGTTCCTGTTATATTCTTGTTCATATGTTCTTATATATATTCTTTATGTATATGTGTGTGTGTGTTTGTGTGTGTATATATATATATATATATATATATATACATATATATATATACTTCTTTTGTTTCTCACTTTTTTCTACCCAACATCTGCACTTAGGACCTGCTTATAGTGAGGTATAACACACACACATGCACACACATACACATTGACTTCAGTGCTTCTGATTGCTACACTGTAAACCAAGTTATGGTTCTACCATATTTGTCTCTCAATCCTCCAGAAACTGTTTTGATGTACATTCTTTTTTGGACCTGTGGGATTATCTCTGTGGCACAAACTAAGACATGGGATTGCTGGGTCAGAGGGAATATGCTACCCCACTATTTTTCAGAAATGATGCTCCCACTAGTCATTTTTGAGGGTTTCTATTCCCCTACACACTAATTAAAACTTAGTATTATCAGGAATGTAAAAAACTGTTAGGTTTTATGGGGGGAAAGTAAGATCCCATATTCATTTCTCTGCTTACAACATCAGCTTGATCATGTCATTTTCCACTTGAAAGTCATTTACAGCCATTCTGTGATATCCTTATATGTGTCCTTGGACCATTTTTTCTGCTGAATTTCCTGTAGTTTTCCTGAAAATTTGTAAGAATTATTTGCTAATTTTAATGCTATTCCCTTCTCAGATTAAGGAATTACTAATAACTTCTTCCACTGTTTCCCAATTTGATAACTTTCTCTCCGATGTTCTTGGTTAAATAGAAACCACTAATTTTGATACAGACAAAATCACACTCATTTTTTGCCTTTTGGTTTGTCCTTTTTCATTTTATTGAAAACTTTCCACCCCAAGATCACAAAGATATTCTTCTATGTATTTTTCTGTTTACCTTATAGTTTTACTTGTCCTATTTAGAATTTAATTTTTCTGGATTTCACTTTTCTATTTAGTTTGAAAGAGGGGATTAAATTTATTTTCCCTATACAGAAAGTCAAAACCACCAGTTCAATCTGTTAAAAAATCTGTTGATTTCCTCACTGATTTTTGTTGTCACCACTTTCACGTAACACTACCCTACATAAAAACAAACCTGTTTCTGGACATTCTTGCTTTTCCTTGGATCTATGTTATCTGTTCCTGTACCAGTACTACACATTTTATTACTAACATACAGCATGCATTAAACAGTGGTAAGATGAATCCTCCTCTTTGCTCTTCTTTCTCAGAAATTTCCAGGAAAAAAAAGTTTTTGAGCCACATTTTCTCTTCAATAGGAAATCTGATATTTTTCAGCCACACTGAAAAGATATATGGAAAACTTATATTACCTGCTTTATTAAATGCCAATGCAGAATTTGGTTCTGTTTCAGATCCACTAATGCTTAGTCCCTGGGCATGTGTGAGAAGTAGAAACTGGAGGCAGTATTTCAGTGTTTCTTTCAGAAATTACATCACACCTATGTATTGAAGCTCAGCCAGCAATGGATCCTTCAACCTACTTTAGATGGTCCATCACTCTTCAAGAACTTTATGTTAGGTAAAGAGTTTATACATTCATAGCTTAGATCTTTTGTAATGCTTTATTTCCTCTCTCTGCTGATCCTACTATGAATTTTACCTCTGTCAACAAAAAGTACATGAAAGAGTTTGATAGATGGGGTGATGTTATACATAGTATATTTTCCAATATAAAAATAGTTGTGTAGTTAATAATAGTAACAATGAAACCTTATATTTTTGTGGTCTTTATAAGTATACCGCAGGATTTCTATTCTTTCCTTAATTTGCATGACAAAACTCTGACTGGAGAAGAAGAACTGTTATTATTTCTTATTACAAATGAAGAACCTAAGGCTTAGCATTATTACTCTTCCTAGATCATACAGCTAAATGAAAGGCAGAGTCAGAATTGGACTCCAGGTCTCTCAACATGCTATGCCACATGGCTTAAACCATGTTCTCATATCATTTCATTATGTGTATTGGCAAAAAAGTATTGCCCACTCTAGCATCTCATACAATAAACATTTATGAGCAACAGCTGATTATGTTATAGCTGTAGCACCAGAGCTTCTAGGTAAGAAAGGTAACCATGCATAATGTTTTCATGCCTGATTTATAAAAGACCATGCTATGGCTGTCAGGCCAAATGGATTGTAGTAACAAGAGCATTAATAATTTCTATTGGCAATTTTGTTCTAATATTACTAAGTATTTGTTCTTCTTCTTAAATCCGTTCTTTTTCATGGCTCAATTTATGTAATTATAATTTCTCTGGATTTGAGCTGTTATGGCATTTATAAAAGCTTCCCCTTTAAGACAAAAGTTGGCAAACACATGTTATGAGACAAATGCAAGAGGTACTATGGCATTTGTGCAGCTCAGAATATTAGGACATATGAACACTGATGACAAACAGACTAAGAAAAGCTGAAAATGCACACAACACATCTCTGATTTTCCAAAACAGTGATGTGGGAAGATTGGAAAGCCTTGATTTGTTGCCTCTATTATAAAGAATCTCAGAAAAAAGAAAATCAAGCAATTTAAGTATGCGTTAAAATATTTCAAATATTTGTGGATAAAATGCAATTCTAGAACAAATAAAAAATGTCTACTTTTTGTAGACTTCTTGGAATATGTATTGTTTCAAAAAATATTTAGACTTTGCTTCACACTTTGGAGAAAAAGAGCTTGTGTTGCCTGATAAGTGCTAGGCACAAAAGATGAAAAAGATTTAAAGGAGTGGCTCTTATCATCTGCTCTTTATATTTTAATGATAATGCATAAAATAAGGGAACCAGCAATATAGGTGAATGACAAAGTGTTGCCGTTTGCTAAAGCCACTGGAATGCAAAATACCAGAGATGGATTGGCTTTTACAATGGGGGTTTATTAGCACACAAATTTATAGTTCTAAGGCCATGAAAATGTCCAAATTAAGCCATCAAGAGGTAGATACCTTCTCTGAGGAAAGCTGATGGCATGCAGGTTCCTCTGTCACCTGGGAAGGCACATGGCCGTCATCTGCTGGACCTTCTCACCCGGCTTCTGGTTTCAAAACGGCATTCTCAAAAATGTCTCTGGGCTTCTGTCTCTGCTCCTGTGGGTCCTTGCTTGCTTATCCCAGGGCAAACCCTGGGCTTCATCTCTCAGCTTAGCATCTTCAAACGTCTCTCTGTCAGCTTCTCCAAGCATCTGGGTCTGTGCCGGCTCTGAGCTCTCTCTCTCTCCCTGAGTTCTCTTAAGGACTCCAGTAAACTAATTAAGACCCACCTTGAATGGGCCAGGTGACATCTCCATGGGAATAATCTAATCAAAAAGACCCACCCGCAATTGGGTGGGTTACATCTCCATTGAAACAACCTAATCAAACGATCCCACACACAATAGGTCTACCCCCACAAGAGTAGATTAAAAGAACATAGTCTTTTATGAGGTACATAACAGATTCAAACCAGCACACCAAAGAAGATGACATGTGGTTATTCCTACTGAGAAAATCTGGTGAACATTTTTCTTTGTTTCAAATGAGTGGCATTAAACAACACTGGTATATTGTGAAAATGTGTATACCTTCAGGTTTCTGCACATCAATAATGCTTGAAACCACCCTAGGGTCCAAATGACCCCATTCTCCCTATTCATCTCCAACAGCTGACAATCCCTTGCTCTTTCACCTCCACAGCTTGCTCGCTCTCACCTGTCCTCTCTCTCACTTGTGCTCTCTCTCTCCCTCACTTCATTACTACTGGCATTGCCCCAATAACTCATTGCAGAAGCAATTGAGTGCCCAACTAAAATAACAAATAAGGTAGCCTCCTAACAAATATTTCCACAGCACTTGACATCTATTTTATACATTACTCTCATATTCAATCTCATGCAGAACACTCCAATGATGATCTTCCTTTTTCTACTCAAAATTTGCAAGCCCAAAAATAGCCCAAGGATGGATTTTGTATAGCCTAGGTATGTCTACCATGCCACTCTATTTTTTATGATGTGCCTCAGTTATGCATGTGAGGATTTTAATTGTCCAAGTAGCTTCCAAGCAACATCAGGACAGGATACATTTCCAAGTGGCCTAATGACCTTATTTGTTTAGTATTTAGTGCTTTATTTGTGTCCTAGTCAAAATTAATTCATATGAATCTCAGTCATGATTCATTTGCTTCAACTTTTATTATACTTAAATATTTTACATTAGGGCATAGTCCAAGGTAAAATAATGGAAAAATCAGGAATTTTCAGGCATTCTTTGTTTTGCACAGTTCTGATATACACAAATTTCGGTTACCGTGGTTTAGTTAAATAACACCATTTCCCCCTAAAACAGGGTTCAAATTTCTATTACCACTGTATATTGTGAGTAATTATATAAGTTACAAACTTTGCTGCTAGCCCCTCTTGCCAAAAAGGACATTAACTGGTTTCAGAGAACAACATAATTCAGCTACTCATTGAATTAGCTTAAGTGCAATCATTGGCTTCCTAGAAATAGGCTCATTAGCACATTTCACCTGCTGTAATTTTGAGGCTCATTTGACCCGGTTTCCTATAGATATTAACAAAACTTACTCGATAATAGAATGCATATGGAAATGTAATGTGCAAAAAATTATTCATTTTTCCTTTATATTGAGGCTCTACAGAACAATATTTTGCCAAACTTTATTTCCAAATATAAGGCTACTGAGAGTTATTGATCTGTGTATGTATATGTCTCTTTAAAAAACAAAATGAAACAATAGCACCAACAAAAACCTCTTATATTATTAGAAATATTGTCCACATTTAGAGTAATCGCTCTTAATCAATAGATTGGCAAATGAAATATTCACAGCTTTCAAATATTTTTGGTATAGCCACTCTAAATGTATCCTCAATGATTAGCAAGTTTCCAAGAATTAAGAACCAAAGACATTGCTTTCAGTATAATTCTTGAAGAATTAGAAGGTATTTTCAGTTACTGTTTATGAAGAGTGGCAAGAATATTGCATTGTAGACCTGAGAAAATACAATGCTAGCCAATGAGGATTTTTGGCTGAAGGAAGAAGATTGTCAGATTTCAGAATGTACTATTTATTTAAAAGATATGTTCTTACTTTGCTGCAACTGCTATTTGAAAAGATTTATGTGGTTTAGGAATCTTTGCCCAACTCTCATAAGGAAAGAAAAAATGGTTCAACTGGGTCAGAGTCATGCTTAGGCCACATGAGGCTCCAGTGTGCTCAGAAGAGGTTTCAATTGTTCTCTCTAATATCACCCTTTAAAAATTACAGATGCCCCCATCCCAGCACCCATCAATTCCAATCACTTACTCAACCTATCATCCTTGGTTATTACCCAAACGTAATTGAATTTCAGTCTGTATCAACACTTGACAGCAAAAAGATTCATAAATAACTCTTCAATCTCAAAAGTACATTTTTATCATTTCAATTTAATTTATCACTTCAAGATTTGAGGTACAGGCCCTGGTTCTCATATTCTAAGACTTGCAGAAAAAACTAGTCTGTTCTTTCCAAACCCATCATGGGCTTAAAAGCAGCCATCCAATCCTGCCTGACACTTAGATTAAAAGGAGACAATTTACTAAATTCTAGTTTGACTATTGAGACATATCACCATATACGGTTTAATTGCATAATTCTACAAAGACCAGGAAATGTGAATTGGTTGTGAGGCAGTCAAGAGGTTAAGATAAAAAAATCTGGAGCTGGTAGTCTTGGACCCATTGCTTAATAATTGGGTGATATTTGTAACATTACCAAATTCTATGCTTCTAAGTTTCTACATCTATGAAATGAGTATGATACTTGTGATGTTTAGGCTCATGTGTCAACTTAGCCAGGCAATTGTGCCCAGTTGTCTGGTTAAGCAATCACTGGCCTGTTATTGCAAGGACATTTCGTGGACGTAAATCATCAGTAAGTTGATTGCATTTTATGGCTGATTACATGTACAATCAACTAAGGAGAGTGTTTTCAGCAATGAGAGATGTTTAATCCATTCAGTTGAAGGCTTTAAAAGGAAAAGTGATGATTTCAGAAGTTAGAAGAGAGAAACACCTAATGAGAGCACAGAGAGAAAAGTCCCAGAGATGTTTTGAGAGGACCCACAGAAGCTCAGAGAGGAGGCCACTGGAACCAGGAGCTGAAAATAACAAAACCCAGGAGTGAAGAACCAGCAGATGCCAACCATGTGCCTTCCCATGTGACAGAGGTGTCCCAAATACCAGCAGCCTTTCTTCAGTCTAGGTATCATCTAGCTGATGCCTTAATTTGGACATTTTCATGGCCTAAGAACTGTCAACTGTCATCCCCAGTGTAAAAGCCAGCCCATTTCTGGTTTATTGCATTCTGGCAGCTTTAGCAAACTGAAACAGATTTTGGTACAGAGAGTGGGGTTGTGACCAGGCTCTCCCCAATCCCTGGGGAATGTGCTCCACCCTCTCTGAAGCCTGGGGCAGCAGCACTCTTCCTGAACAATGGGGAGGAAGGCACCCCCTCTGCAAACTCTGAAACAGTCACCTTTTCCCCATGTATGGGTAGGTCCACTCTCCTGGCCCGAGGTTTCTTATCTCCAGACCTCAGCTTCCATAGTTTTGCCTTTGAAGTCATTTTTCCTTCATTCTGTACCTTTTAGTCCAAGCTGGCAGTGGTTCCTCTCATACAGATCTCCCTCTCTCTCTCTCTCTCTCTCACAAACACACACACAAACACACACGCACACACACACACACACAAAATCTGTCAGTTTTACATGCAGTAAACAGGGGTCTCAACCTTTAGACAATAGGACTTTCCACAAATCCTTTCTGGATAGCTGTATTTCCAATGCTGACCTGTACTGAAATGGTTGGCTGTTTCCATATTTGGTTAAATCCTCACATCAGGCACTATTCTCTGGGGTTCATTTTCTGAAAGCTTGGAAATTTCCAAACTATCAATTTCTAGTTTCTTTGTACCCAAGAGTTCAGTTCTCAGCTTATCCTTTTCCTCTTACATTTTACTATGACCGTCAAGGAGAATCCAGGCTGCATTTTCACATTTAATTTGGAAATCTCTTCAGTCAAATATCCAACCACATCACCTTCAAATTCTGCCTTCCATCCAATATCAGGACTTAATTTTGCCAAGCTCTCTGCCACTTTAAAACAAGGATTGACTTTCTTCCAGTTTGCAATAACACATTCACCAGTTCTGTCTCAGGCCTTATTGGAAGTACCTTTAGCATCCATATTTCTACCAAAAGTCTCTTCAAAGCAATCTAGGCCTTTCCTATCAAGCCCCTAAGAATTCTTCCAGAATCTTTCCCTTACCCACTTATAAAGTTGCTCAAGCATTTTTGGTATTTGCAAACCATAGCACCCCACTTCTCTGGCACTAAAATTTGTCTCAGTTTGCTAAAGCTTGCAGAATGCAATATATGAGAAATGGGTTGGCTTTTACAATGGGAATTTATTAGTTTATAAATTTACAGTTCTAAGGCCATGACAATGTCCAAATTAAGGCATCAATGTGACGATAACTTCTCTGAAGAAATGTCACTGGTATCTGGGGTTTCTCTGTCAAATAGCAAGGCATACAGCCAGCATCTGCTGGTCCTTCACTCCCAGGTTTTGTTATTTTCAGCTCCTGGTGCCAGTGGCCATCTCTCTGAGCTTCTGTGGATTCTCTCTTAGCATCCCTGGGGCTTTTCTCCCTCTGCTCTCTCTGGGTGTTTCTCTCTGAGCTCTCTGGGATTTTTCTGTCTTTTATCCTCATAAAGGACTCAGTAAAGGATTAAGACCCACCTTGAATTGGGTGGGTCACACTCAATTGAGGCAACCTAATCAAAAGATCCCATCCACGATAGGTCTGCACCCACAGGAATGGATTCAAAGAACATGAATTTTCTGGGTTGTATAAGAGCTTCAAACCAGCACAACACTATTTTCTGCTATATAATTTTAGGAGAATTAAATGAGATGACACATATCTTTATACTAAACAGCACATAATAAAACACTAGAATATTCTCAAGTCTTATAAGAGTAACCATATAATTTATCATCAAACCTGGAAGTTTTGTCTCGGACAAATGGTAAACCAGGAAGAATGTGAGGCTGAAAATAGAACTGCTCCAGGAAAACCGTGATGTATGGTGACCCTACTTACTATTAAATTATTGCCATTTTAATCATTTTACCTATAGCAACTGCAATTAGCCTTTCTATGCACCTGCTCTATCTTACATCTTGTTGTTACTGCATCCCAAACTATTCAGAATAGAAAATGTGGAAACCAGAAGAGGGCATGAGGTAGTGAAGTTGTATAGCTATCACCCATCTAAAGACTCCAGAGAACACCTGGGAATGCAATTGATTGCTGTAGGGTGTTAGCAGCAACAGAACTATGGACATGATGAAGGCAAGTAGCTCAGTTTATCATGGCTGGCACCAGGGTGGGTGGCCTCTTTTCTAGACCTCAGTCCTTTATTAGAAACCTTCCTATTCTTTTCAGAGCTTTATTATCATTACTTTTATTTACACAAATTTAGGGCTGTGGAAGTTCAGTTGTAACCTACATGAATTCCAAACTGATAATTAAGTGCTTTCAACTAAACGCAGTAGTTCTTGTGAAAGCAATTCTTTCAAATGAATTCATTCTAATCTATGAGGTTCATTTTTAATAGACATATTTTTGCTCTTTGGATTAAATATTTTCTTTTATATTGTAACTACCAACTCTAGATACCTGATGGCATTTTTCTTCCCGGAGCTAGAAAGATGTAATAAGAAACCAAGCATGTTTATGGAATGATAGTGCTAGCAGCTGTATTATGTCAAAATTCCTTTGTTTATTACTGCAGAGTTACTGACAATTAGGGACATTTTTTAAACCAGCTTACAGAGCTTGGACATATTTTACTTCTATAACCAGAGTATATACCAAACAGATGGATTACGAAAATAAGACCATTCACTCATGAATGATGGTTGGGGGCAGTTAGGGGACAGTGTGAAGGGTGTTAAGGCTGCTGGAAATTTCTTCCTTATGTACCAAGTTTTAGAGTTGAAGAAACATAAAAATCTATTATTTGTTTTTCTGACTAGGGTGGAAATTATTCTCATTACTCTACTAGGTTTAGCACTGGACTAGGACACAGGAAATCTGAATGTCAGCTAGTGTTTTAACTTAATCTCTCTGGAGTTCAGTGTCCTCTCCCCAACATAGGAGAGTTGGATTAGATGATCTTCAGTCTGCCCTGTACATCTGTGATTCTGTACTTCTTCGACTTTCTTGACAATATAGAAGAAACTAGTCATACTTCTGGAATATTATATCTTGCAATCACACGATGCTTCATGAATTGACATCACAGAAAGTTGAAGGAAGATGACAAACTCTTATAAGTGTAAAACCAAGGCCCTCTGTAATTGTCTGGCATCCTCTTGATGTTGTACCTATGCCTAGAAATCAATGTGATAGGAACTCCAGGGATCTTCTCTCAATGTCAAGGTCAACTATGGCCACAGTGTAACAATTATCCTGAGATATTTTTAGTACTGAACAGTCAACTCTGCAGATTCTTTTGTGTGTGCAAGGAAATCCTTCAAATCTCGGATCCTTGGCAACTCTTAGAGCCATGTGATACTTCTGCCCTAGTTTTTCATTTTCAGCCATCACACTGTAGGTAATACAGGGAGGTGTATTTGGCAGATAGACTCTAGTCCATCATTCACTGCCCTAAGAGCAGTGTAGTTTAATGGAAGTGTTGGTGAAGTTGTTTTCAATCAGGGTTTGATCAGGTAGGCCCAGCTGGGTGTTATGTTCGCAGACTAAACAGGACGAGTGTTGGGACTCTCCTCTCTCCTATGTAGATTTTAATGCATCCTTTTATTAAACTTCTGATCTCTGAGACTAAGCCTTTGTTTTATTGTTGCATAAAGTCTTGCTTTCTTTTGTGTTCTCCTGCAAATGCCGTCATTCTGATCTCTCTCTGGGAATCACTAGCAGTGTGGCACTTATCCCAAACATATTTCTAGGTTGTATTTAACTGCTACGATAATAGAGTTTCTTAACACTCCATCATTAAGTTTTTGCCAAATATTTTCAGATTACTGAAGAGCTTATAAATGCAATTGTATCTACCAGATATCTGTTCTTTAGAACTGAGGCCCAGATATGTGAGTCATAAGAGGAGAAAGTAAAATCACAACCTCATCCCCAGACACCTATCAAAGGTGAAGAAAAACAGAACCAAGTTGTGGTAACATTCAGGCCAAAGAGATTCCAGAGGAGGTTACTTAGTGTCTGCCAAGACTGGAGAGATTCATCACATGTCCCACTAGGAAAAATTAAAATTCAAGCTGAAGGAAATTTTAATGATTGTAGCTACAAAACAAATACTTTATACCTCCAAGAATAATATGTATTTTGGTGAGCTGACATAGCTTGGCCTACTTTCCTGCAGGAAGAAGCTTGAGTTTCAGTACATTGAATTTATGATGCCACTTGGGCCTGCTGAAGGAATTTAGGAAACTGACATACAATGTCCCAAGTTGAAATTTTATTTTTAAAACCAACCGCATATCGTACGAAACTCAGCTATGTCCTTTGGTTACAAAAGGCAAAAACAATACTACTCAACACTGTCCCCTTTTTCCAATCAGGTTGCTAAGATTCATTTGACAATGTACTGATATCATGTAATTTATCCACTACAAGTTGGACTTCAAATTTTATAACCAATTAAGAGTCTTCATTAAGCTTCATGAATTTGATTCCATCTATATTTTACCTTCTTGCCACCGCCGACAATCTTTAAATGATTCCCTACTATAAAACTGAGCTTTGTGTAATAATTCCCTAAAAATCTAAATTGGTAAGCTAGTTTTTCTCTCTTTATATCAACAGTCTCCTTGACTTGGTGAAAAATAATGAAATTCATTTGGATCCCAGTACTGATCTGAGGCCCCAGGACAGGGAAACTTGGCCTGTTGCTTCTGGAGCAAATGCTGCCAGACATCCTGGGATCCCTAGTCATACATGGCAGAATGCCTTCTGTTTCTCATTGTGCAGTCATGGGAGCCCTGAAGAAATGTAAGTCTTATGTACTCGAAAGTCTTAGGAACTAGAAAGTATTGCTAAAGTGGAAGTTTCTAGGCCTGAAGGGAAGAATAGTGACTAAGAATAAGGATTAAGTAAAATATTTTCATTTGGCTGATAATCTGGAGGGATTAGGGTAGAAATACGGACACCATAAGGAAAAGGTGTGTGCATCAATGCATAATAGGTGAGATCAAAGAGAACTCCCTGGTTTATGTGAGATCTTGGATATTTTCTTGAGGGTCTGAATTGGAAGTCTTCTCTGATAACATTCTCTTGCCCTTTGAAAACAATTTTATTGTTGTTTATTGCTAGATAAGGGTCTAGGATAGTGTCTAACACAGTATTAAGCACCCTTAAAAAATCCATGGAATGAATGAATGAACAAAAATGTTTTTGTTTCCCAGTTGCTAAAACAAATACCATACAATGGGTGGGCTTAACAACAGGAACTTACTGGCTCACAGTTTCAGAGGCTAGAAGGCTTGCTTTCTCCTGGGGTTGATACATCTGGCTGGCCAGCGATATTTAGTGTCTCTTTCTTTTTTTGCAGGAATGCTCTATAATTGTTAATATGCGCAAATTGCATTACATTAAATGGCACATGAAGTCTACTTCTCTCATATTTGATGTTAAAAATAATCAAGTAGTATCATCTTTATCCATTCACTGCAAAGTTCACATCAACATTTCACCTAATGGTTTACCATGCATTGGTGACAATTTCCTAAACATTATTTTTTAGGGCTTGTGAAATTATTATTTTTTAATTCCATAATGTCTTCTAGATGTATTAGGTAGATATCTTCATTGTAGTATAATTTTTTCCATTGGTCTGATTTTTTTTCTTGTCCCTTCACCAGTACCACACTGTTTTAATTGCTGTGACTTTGAATATGTCTTTGTGTCTGGTAGGAACATCCCTTTCTTTGCTCTTCTTTATAGAAATGGTTATATCTATTAATGAATGTTATTCTACCATATATTTTAGATTAAGTTTGGCAAGTGCCCTCAAAGGCGTAACTTCGTATTTCTTTGGAATTTCATTGACTTTATGGATTAATTGGTGGGGAAATTGACAGCATTACATTATAATGATAAGCTGCCCCGTTCATTAACGTACTATATTCATTTTTTAGAGTCTTTAATGAACTTCCAACAGAATTTTAAATTTTGTCCATAAAAGCCTATGCATTCTTGGTAAGGCTAATTTCTAAACACATTAGAGTTTCTATTACTTTGTAGATGGAACTTTCTACTACATTTTATTTATTGATCAATGATGTTGCAGAGCAGTAATTCTCAACCTATTTCAAAGTAAATCCTTGGGGAGCTTTTAAAAAACAGGGATGCTGTAATCCCAGCCCTCATCGATTCAATCAGAATTGAATCTACATTATAAAGTGTTTGTGTGTTTGTGGTTGTTACAGCTCTTTGATATGTTGCACCTTTTAACAGTTTCTAATATCCTTATTGTCTCTTATGATGTTTTTCACTTTAAATTCTCTTTTGTCTTATGTTAAAATTATTACAATGGCTTTTTTGATTCCTGTGTTTCTGATGGATATTTTCATCTTTTATTTTCAAATTTTCTGTTTCCTTTTCTTTTAAATATTTGTCTTGCAAACAATATGCTGTGGGATCTTTTTTTTTTTTTATGTTTTTATTTTTTTTTTTTCCTTTTTTTTTTTTTTAATCTTCATTTTATTGAGATATATTCACATACCACGCAGTCATACAAAACAAATCGTACTTTTGATTGTTTACAGTACCATTACATAGTGGTACATTCATCACCCAAATCAATCCCTGGCACCTTCATTAGCACACACACAAAAATAACAAGAATAATAATTAGAGTGAAAAAGAGCAATTGAAGTAAAAAAGAACACTGGGTACCTTTGTCTGTTTGTTTCCTTCCCCTATTTTTCTACTCATCCATCCATAAACTAGACAAAGTGGAGTGTGGTCCTTATGGCTTTCCCAATCCCATTGTCACCCCTCATAAGCTACATTTTTATACAACTGTCTTCGAGATTCATGGGTTCTGGGTTGTAGTTTGATAGTTTCAGGTATCTACCACCAGCTACCCCAATTCTTTAGAACCTAAAAAGGGTTGTCTAAAGTGTGCATAAGAGTGCCCACCAGAGTGACCTCTTGGCTCCTTTTGGAATCTCTCTGCCACTGAAGCTTATTTCATTTCCTTTCACATCCCCCTTTTGGTCAAGAAGATGTTCTCCGTTCCATGATGCCAGGTCTACATTCCTCCCCGGGAGTCATATTCCATGTTGCCAGGGAGATTCACTCCCCTGGGTGTCTGATCCCACGTAGGGGGGAGGGCAGTGATTTCACCTTTCAAGTTGGCTTAGCTAGAGAGACAGGGCCACATCTGAGCAACAAAGAGGCATTCGGGAGGAGGCTCTTAGGCACAACCATAGGGAGGCCTAGCCTCTCCTTTGCAGCAACCGTCTTCCCAAGGGTAAAACCTGTGGTAGAGGGCTCAACCCATCAAACCACCAGTCCCCTATGTCTGTGGTCATGTTAGCAACCATGGAGGTGGGGTAGGCTAATACCCCTGCATTCTCCACAGGCTCCTCAAGGGGGCACTACATCTTTTTTTTTTTCCTTGTTTTTCTTTTTCTTTCTTTTTTTTTTTTTTAACTTTCCCTTCTTTTTTAAATCAACTGTATGAAAAAAAAAGGTAAAAAGAAAAAAAACATACAACAAAAGAACATTTCAAAGAGACCATAACAAGAGAGTAAGAAAAAGACAACTAACCTAAGATAACTGCTTAACTTCCAACATGTTCCTACTTTACCCCAAGAAAGTTACCTAATATAGCAACATTTCTGTGAACTTGTTCCTACTATATCCATCAGAAATTAACAGACCATAGTCATTTCTGGGCATCCCCAGAACGTTAAATAGCTTATCTGTTCTTCTTGGATTATTGTTCCCCCTTCCTTAATTGCTCTCTATTGCTAGTTCCCCTACATTCTACATTATAAACCATTTGTTTTACATTTTTCAAAGTTCACATTAGTGGTAGCATATAATATTTCTCTTTTTGTGCCTGGCTTATTTCGCTCAGCATTATGTCTTCAAGGTTCATCCATGTTGTCATATGTTTCACGAGATCGTTCCTTCTTACTGCCGCGTAGTATTTCATCGTGTGTATATACCACATTTTATTTATCCACTCATCTGTTGAAGGACATTTGGGTTGTTTCCATCTCTTGGCAATTGTGAATAATGCTGCTATGAACATTGGCGTGCAGATATCTGTTCGTGTCACTGCTTTCCGATCTTCCGGGTATATACCGGGAAGTGCAATCGCTGGATCGAATGGTAACTCTATATCTAGTTTTCTAAGGAACTGCCAGACTGACTTCCAGAGTGGCTGAACCATTATACAGTCCCACCAACAGTGAATAAGAGTTCCAATTTCTCCACATCCCCTCCAGCATTTGTAGTTTCCTGTTTGTTTCATGGCAGCCATTCTAACCAGTGTTAGATGGTATCTCATTGTGGTCTTAATTTGCATCTCTCTAATAGCTAGTGAAGCTGAACATTTTTTCATGTGTTTCTTGGCCATTTGTATTTCCTCTTCAGAGAACTGTCTTTTCATATCTTTTGCCCATTTTATAATTGGGCCGACTGTACTATTGTCATTGAGTTGTAGGATTTCTTTATATATGCAAGATATCAGTCTTTTGTCAGATACATGGTTTCCAAAATTTTTTTCCCATTGAGTTGGCTGCCTCTTTACCTTTTTGAGAAATTCCTTTAAGGTGCAGAAACTTCTAAGCTTGAGGAGTTCCCATTTATCTATTTTCTCTTTTGTTGCTTGTGCTTTGGGTATAAAGTCTAGGAAGTGGCCGCCTAATACAAGGTCTTGAAGATGTTTTCCTACATTATCTTCTAGGAGTTTTATGGTACTTTCTTTTATATTGAGATCTTTGGTCCATTTTGAGTTAATTTTTGTGTAGGGTGTGAGGTAGGGGTCCTCTTTCATTCTTTTGGATATGGATATCCAACTCTCCCAGCCCCATTTGTTGAAAAGACCATTATGACTCAGTTAGTGACTTTGGGGGCCTTATCAAAGATCAGTCGGCCATAGATCTGAGGGTCTATCTCTGAATTCTCAATTCGATTCCATTGATCTATATGTCTATCTTTGTGCCAGTACCATGCTGTTTTGGCAACTGTGGCTTTATAATAAGCTTCAAAGTCAGGGAGTGTAAGTCCTCCCACTTCGTTTTTCTTTTTTAGAGTGTCTTTAGCAATTCGAGGCATCTTTCCTTTCCTAATAAATTTGATAACTAGCTTTTCCAAGTCTGCAAAGTAGGTTGTTGGAATTTTGATTGGGATTGCATTGAATCTGTAGATGAGTTTGGGTAGAATTGACATCTTAATGACATTTAGTCTTCCTATCCATGTGGGATCTTTTTAAAAACAAATCTGAGAACCTTTATCTTCTGATGTTTTACCTGTTTCCATTTACTATCATTGTTCCTATGTCTGCCATCTTATTTTATATTTTCTATATTTCGGGGTGGGTGGGGGGGGGGAGCACTCAGAGCATCCTGAATTCCATGTCTGGCCAAAAATGCCAAGTGAAGTTTCCAACTACTTTCTCAGATGATCCTGATGGCAGCCCCTGGAGTGACCCAACACAGGGCAATGTGAGAAAGAGAACAGAACACAACTAGAATGTACTCCAACTTGTTCCACTGTAGTTGGCTATTTCCTTCCTTTCTGGGAACTTGTTCCTTTTCCTACCTTTCTTAAATGGCTTTTCAGATTTACCTATGAATGTATTAGAACTAAGGATTCTCTACCCTGGCTGTGCATTAGAACCACACAGAGAATGAAATACTAAATCTAGAGTGCAACTCTAGGGGAATCTGATTGAACTGGTATAGGATAAGGTTGGTAAAAGGTATTTTTTAAAAGCCCCCTCTTTCCCCTCTCCTGCCCCCCATCCAGTGATTCTAAAGTGCAGCCAGGGTTGAGAACCAATGCATTACCAATTACAGCATCCTTTATTTTTAATGTCTACATAGCATAAGGAACAAAGCCTAGTTCTGTGTGCTCTGCTTGAAGAGCTTTGGCAGCTTTCTACACGTGGAGAGACTGTTCGTGGAGCTGTGAGTACCCTGAGGTTCAGACCTAGCTGAGAAGCCCCAGGCAATATTTGTGAGTACATGGTGAAAGTGCTACACTTCTCAGATTACCTGCTGGGAACTTCTGGATTGGCCTCAATCAGGGAATTATTAAGGAAGGGAAGGGGGCAGAATAAGTTTCAAGGAGAACTTTCTACCTTAGCTTATATTCCATATCATCATTCCCTGGCCCTCTCCCACTCCAGGCTGCTATTTATCTCCTACCAAGAGACAGAACCTCCTTCAATTTTCCAAGGGTCTTTCATAGGATTTTTTTTTTTTTTTTTTGACGTTCAGTCTTTTGAGTTCTATTAACCTTTCTCATGACTTCCCCAGTATTAAATGCTTGGTTTGGGACTAGAATCAATCATTTAGTTCTCTCTTCTATCCTGTATTGCATTTGTCCAGCACTGTTACAAGTTTACATATCTAAATGTCTTCTGAACTAGAAGTTCATGCCTATAGGTCGTTATCTCTGTTAATTATTGCTTCCTTTGTGCCCAGAATGTGCTTGGCTCAATGCTTAAAATTATTTTTTTCCATTCCTGTTATTTTCAAATATTCAGGTTCTTCATCCTAAAGAGCCTTGGTTTGATTTTTCAATAAAAATAATTAAATACTAAAAAATAGCACAGACATTGATTAAAAGGATGTTTAGAATTTTAGTCATTTAATAGGAAGTGTGGTTGTAATTTCAATTTTGTAATGGGTTCTAAGTAGCTAAAGGAGCTAGTGAAATTCCAAATTGTTCTTAGCATATGTGTTTATTACAATTGACACATATCAGCCTGATGTGTTTATTCTGGGAAATTATATTTTATATAAGAGATAGACCTCCAAAATATTTTAGTTTTCTAGCTTATTACTACATATTTCTTTTATAATACCTAAAGTTCCAGAGGCAAACAGAGCCTATAGAGGAAATAAAATAGGATGTTTTATTACACCTCTGGTTACAGAAAAAGAAAACAAAGCCAAACTTTGGAGGGAATAAGCCAAGTGCAGAGCATACCAACTCTTAGGAAACAGGATCCGATGCCTTCAATTAGTCACAGAGCATAAAGAGGGAAGGTCATAGGGCACAGTAAAGAAACCATCTAGCAATAGACTTTAGAGCAGGCCTGGAGTTGATTATGTGTCTAAAGACATGGAAGTTGTCCTTGTGGAAAAATTGGCCTAAGAGACGAACCTATCTCTTCTAGGAGAAAGGAGAAGAAGGAAACTCTAATTGGGTTTCAAAGCAATTCAGTGAACATACAAACCAGAGATAGAGAGAGAGAGGGAGAGAGAGAAGAATTTCTAAAACTAAATAATCTGGTTGAGAGAATTTGTTTTTCTCCCTTTGAGAAAGCATCACAATTTAAACAGAATTTTATCAATTTCTAAAGTTTATTCACTTTCCTTTGATTACCAGAAGTAGTTGGCTCAATATTCTCTTTCCTTTATACTCGGCTTGTTTGCTAAAATATAAGGAAATCTCTATAAATATAAAATAATTTATCCTTTAGCATGAAATAGTAATCTCAACATTTGTTTAGAAAGAGTGAAAAAGGCAGCTTCATGCATCTCTATAGCATATGCATCATTATGTTGTATTAGTTTGAAGCCTTACAAATTTTTTGTAATTCAAAGGAAACACATTTAAAGTGGATTAATTTTAGGTGGATTTCTTATTCATTGAATTTTGGTAGCAAATGAAACATTGGTATTTAAAGTTTTTTCATGCTTTAAAATTAAAATAAAGTACACTTTGCATACCATTTTAAGACATTCAGAAATAAAATAAAAATATGTATCTACCTGGCTGGTGAAACTCAGCTGAAGGTTTATTGACAGACTATACAAGCCAATTTAAAAAGGAATTCAGAAATACAATCACCATAGCCAATACCCTGCTTCCAATTAATAAATTAAAAACTCTCTGGAATATCTACAGATTCCTATCAGAGGATGTCCCAGAAGGGCAACTGTTCCTTAATTTACAATTAATATAAAACATTGTCTTTTTCATTCATATAAAATTTGAATATTTTAAACAAAGCAGAATGTTAGTCATCACTGCAACTACTATTGCAGCTATTTACCCCAGACTAAGAAGTCTATTGTTATAAACCAGAAATGTCTGGAGCTATCTACATGGCTGAAAAGAACCAGATAGTCAGTGACTGGTTATTCTATAATCCCAGCAGGTTATTTATTGATGATTCAGTAGTCCCTCAATTTCTTGAGTTCAAAAACTAGACACATTTTCTCAGCTGATAGATGTGTCTGCCTGTCTGACTCAGAATTTGCCTAAAGCCCTTAAGTTGAAAGTTAAGTGTATAAACTTTATCAATCAGGACAGGTATATTTGACGTTTCAGACCATTAGTTCTGTCACTGCTGGCAACTTTCTTACTTTCTCTGGGTTAGTGTAGTCTTCTAAAAAATGATGAGAAAGTATGTTAAAGTTCTGCTATACATTTTTTGTTCTCTAAAATTGTATAGTACTACCAAAGGACCTCATTGCACAAAAACACTCACTGGAATTACTCATGTTAATCTACAATTGGGCTGAGACATATTGCCCTAATACTGAAATGTTTCATGAATAGACTCAGCACTTAGATTGGAATTCAACAAGATACACCTATCAATTTTCAGAAAGAACGAATAGTAACATCAAATGTTGTTTTAAAAGAGTAGTCCCAAATCCATAGCAGTCTATGTTGACTTTTAGTTGTTACCCATAGCGATTAAAAACAGTAAGAGAAATTGGAATTTCACATCAGTTTAATTATAGACATTAAGACAATTCACAATTTGATCGTCTTGTGGAAATTATAACTATATATGAATTACTGATGAATAATTTCATGTATTGTAATCATTGATTACTGTCTTCTTTTATCCGAATGGCATTGCTCCAGGTGTTTTCAGGATTCATAGCAGGAGTAGCCCAATCTTAACACGCTGCTAGCAGGATCTGTGAACCAGCACTTCACAATTGGGCTGTGATATTCTTACAACATTTATTCCCTATCATTTATATCATTTAGATACATGAAATAGAATACAACCAAAACTTTCATTTCAATTTGAACTAAAGTCAAGCTGACCTTCTGGTACAAAGATCTCAAAAGAAATTGTGTGTTTGCATTCTTAGCCAGGCTTACCACATTTTCCAGTTTTGACTAGGATCAAATAAAAATAATCTGCATAAATAACATGCTTACCCAAGGGAAAGCAATTATCCAGCGTCATAAATCTCATGGCAAAAATTCTGCTGGCAAAGTTTTGCAAATTTCGTTGATGTATGAGGACCTTGGGCTATGTATCTGGTTAAGCTTGGCATTCA
Source organism: Choloepus didactylus (assembly GCF_015220235.1). Taxonomy (NCBI): domain Eukaryota; kingdom Metazoa; phylum Chordata; class Mammalia; order Pilosa; family Megalonychidae; genus Choloepus; species Choloepus didactylus. Next base: position 37,196,462 of record NC_051313.1, read on the forward strand.
TCAATCACTGCAGAAAATAAAGAGGGAATGGAAACACCAGAAATATTCACTAAAAAAATACAGGAGAAACTATGAGGTACTGCTATTCTTTGAAATAATTCCTCTCTTCTTTAGAGTACCTTATTAAATCAGTTTGTTGGTAAAACACCCATTTCTCCATCACATCCATTCAAATACAACAACCATTATTTTACTGTAAAATTTACTTTGTTATGTTTCACTTGCCATTATATTACCACTAAATGCTCTTTTGCCTTAAATTCTATAGAATTGTCCAAGCTATAACTTAAACCCTTTTCAGGGTCCTCTGGTGTAAGAAAATAACATTAATATTAAGAAATGTTTTGCCGTATTAAAGATCAATAACCAACACTCAGAGAACATCAAAAATACCTTTAAACTTTTAAGAAAGAAGGTGGCATATTGACATGTACATTTTAATGATAAAACAAACAGTTATAACAAAATAAAATTTGGAATAACCTGAGAAAAACCACAAACGCACGTCAACAAGCAGAACTTAACGTGACAATTGCCTATGGCGGACTGTATCTAAGTATTGCTGTTTCAAATTAGTTACTTTGGATTTTAAATTTGGGTCTGGGTGGAGGTCATGCTATACAATAGGAAAACAAAGCCATAAAGCATGAGGAAAGATAGTTTGTCACTTACGGGTCCCAGATTGAGGAGGGTGAGTGTGGGGGGCGTGAGGGATCCACCGGAAGCACCGTGATTTCCGTGGCTCAACCAGCAGGTGCAGAGCACACAGGCAGAGCGGGAGGCACCTATGGGCTGGTGCCTAATGGGGGTAGGTCAAGGGGCGGAAGTTAGTAGATTTCCCGAGGGAGTCAAGGATTGTTCAGTTTAAAACCCACTCAAAAGGAAAGGGACTGGGGGTCAGGGGGCAGAGGGCATGGTTAGCTTATCACTTGGGGCCTGGTGTGGGTTTTAGGTAAGGTGTGTGGGCAGTGGCCGCGGATAAGGGTTTGTGCTTGGGGGAGTTTATGCCCCAGAGCTGGAAAACTGCTTGTTCAAAGGGCAAAGGTTATTGTTGAAGCAAGTGGTTTAGGCAAAGTAAGATGGACGCTGAGGCTGCACACAGAAAATTTTGATAGTTATAACAACTGCCTTTTTATAATTTTTCCATATTTTATTTTTTTATGAAGTAATCTATACACTCAATTTCAAGCAAGTTTCCCCTTCCCCAGCCTTTTTCCCACTCCAGACCCGTTCCTCAGAAGTAAGCAGTTTTCTCTTTTTAGCTCTTTCTTCAGGAAAATAGTCATTTTAGTCATTTTTTTACTGTTTTTAACCACGACAGGTGAACATTTATCCCCTTTAAAGGCCAGACCTCTAGCTGCTATCCTCTTATGTTGGGGATATATGTTTTTTTCTCATGTTTTAGTTACTTTTTCAAAACGCCCATTTGTATCTGTAGGACATGAATTAACATCTTATTTCACGTTTCCTCAAGTACTGACCATCTCTTTGATACTTCACTTTATAAGGCATGGGTACAATCTCCCCCTCACCATTCTTCCCATAAGTGTGGATAAAAATCATTCATGAAAGAACCAGGAATCATGATGATTCTATTTCCTGTATTCTGCTGCTTTCCTTTTCCCTGAGGTTTCTAATTATTCCTTTTTATGTACTATTTATAACAAATATACTTCCTACTTATTTTAGTAACCTCTCTATCTAATCAGGTATTTCCAGTTTTTCTGAGACTTGCCGCCAGAGCTCTGCGTTCTGATTTGAGTTGGATCAGTAGCCCTGTACACTATACTTTTTCCCTGTTTCCTTTCCCTTCTTTTCCTTTCCTTCCCTGTCCTCCTAGACTACTGCTATCCAAAAGCAATTTAATACAAGCCAAATATGTAATTTTAAGGTTTCTGGTATCCATATTAGAGAAGGAAAAAAACAGGTAAAATTAACTTTAATAATAAATTTATGTAACTTAATATGTCTGAAATAGTATCATTTCAACAAGTAATCATTATTTTTAAATTACTTATGAGAGTTTTCACTCTTATTCTTACCAAATATTTGAAATCTGGCATGTATTTACACTTACAACACATCTCAATTTGTACTGGCCGCATTTCGAAAGCTCAGAAGCCACATGTGGAAAGTGGTCACTGTTTTGGACAGTGTAGCCCAAGAGAATCTCTTGTTTGTGTGCTCCAGGACACAGGCACTAAAATGCTCATAGTGACAAGTTCAAAAGCGCAGAACAATGGGGAAAAAAAACAGAAGTAAACTAAATGGCTATTGACAAAAATAAAGACGAAATTGTGATAGAGTCACAAAACCTACAATTTCCCACGATAGGGATGAATATTAGAAACATAAATTTGAATAAAGAGTGAGTTGTGTAAAAAGACATTTGTGATACCATTTTATAAAGTTTAGGACCTAAACAATATTCCTTTGGAATATATGCATAGTTTAATAAGCTTTAAAAAAATACAGGACAGCGGTTCCTTGGCTGAGTTTGGGGGCGGGAGTGGGGGGGAGTGGGTGATGTGAAGATTGTGGTGGACGGAGGAAAGGGATGGAGAGGAGTAGATAGATAGCTGCAAGTTATTGGCAATACGCTAGTTCTTGGGTTGGGTGGTAGAGTCAAGGGTGTTGAATTTTGTATACTTATACTTTAAACTTTTTACTTTACTATCTTAGCCTTGATTTTCCAGGAAAATAGAGTCTGAGACAAGGGCTGGCATGCAGATTGCTTGTTTTGGGAAGTGATTCCAGGTTACAGGATAGGAGATCTGCAGAGAAGGAAATGGGGTAGAAGGGAAAGCCAATACAAAGTTATTGAAGACAACTGGGGTTCAATTCTGCTGGGAACTTCTGTGGAGCCAAATAGAATTTACCTCAGAATTGTGACTCAAGGACCCCTAGCTCCTGTCCCCCTTGGTTAAAGGTTGTCTGGGGGACATTAACCCCCTTCACTTCCAGGCTGGGCATGAGTGAGTGCCAGGTGGTTTCCCACAGTCTCCAGAGAAGCCTCAGCATGGACATGAGAGATGGCAGCTCAGCTGAAGTAAGATGGCTGTGACAGGAATGGCTGGAGGAAGACTTTCTTGACCACCCTACCTTCACGTGAGCAGCCCCCATATCCACCCCACCCCCACCTTGTGTGACTCTCTATACTATACTGTGATGGTGCTTTCCTTTTCATGACATTTATCACTACTGGGCATTACATTAAATAATTCCTTTTTGCTATCCTTCTCTCTCACTAGAATGAAAGTGCTGTGCAATCAGAGATATTTCCTATTTGGTTTATACCTCTACTCCAAGGACTTGGAATAGTACCTTAAACAAAAATGAGTGCTCCATAAACGCTTGTTGAATGCTCTCTTATTGTTTTATGGTAAAAAATCAATGCTTACCTCTAGCTAGTTCTCATTCCCTTTGTTAATTTCAATTCATGTAGACTGAGGGACTTCACTCATTTTTTATAAAATAAAAGTTTCCATTTTCTTTCAGAATTATATTTGACTAAATCAATAAAAATTTAACAAAATTTCACTTGCATTATCCTTTTCAAGAAATCAAATCCAGAATCACCTGTTGGCATGCCTGGCCTCTTTGTAAATAGCTGTATCGCTTATAGAAACCTGATATTTAAATTTTAAGCTGATATTTAAGTTTTAATGACTGAAATTGGACAAATCCATATGGCTTCAGGCCCAGCTGAGTGCTTTGCGTGGTAATTGCAAGTATTGTGTACAGTGGTCATCAGTGCTCCCAGACAACACTTGGCATCCCTGGGAAGGGTATTTGGGTGTGAAGAATTACAGCTCAGTGGTTATGGGATTATTGAGGTAGCATAGTACATGTCTTTGTGCATCAAAACTCTGGACAAAGAGAAATGCTCTTCACAATTTAAGTAAAGGCTTAATTAGTTCCTTGGGTGTTAAAATATTTTAATGTCCATGAAGCAGTTTGGGAACCATTTGGAGTTGTTTTTTCTCTGACAAACAATACATTCAAAACAAAATCAAAATGTTTTCATACAGAAAACGCTTTGCATTAGCTTATTTTGTATGTAATCCTCATGGCCTTGCTCACTGGGCATGCTGTAATCACAAAACTGGTTAGTGGGGAGGGGGCAATGTAAACCACAGTGATGATTATAACTCTAGGAGGTCTAATTAATGGAAAATCAGACTAATGGAAGGTCATTAGTCTAGAGGAGTATTACAGTTTTAGTGTTGGCACCCAGTACACCTATCCAAGGAACATTTTTGGCTGACATTTGACTGACCATGGAGTCTCATCTTTGATCTGCGCTACAAAGTGCAGGGTTTCTAAGGAGAAAGGACAGTCACGAGTGAGGAACGGGGGGCAAAGTCTCCCTTAAAAGCAGCAATTATGCCTCATTGGTGAGTGGGACTCGCACATTTGGACTCTGTGTTCTTTGAGTTAACTAAATACCCATATAGAAATAATGAATCAGTTACAGAAAGCAATGTGAAAGCAGAAATTTAATTTTTGTAATTAAAAATTTTGGTTGAAAATATTTTTTAAAAATGGCACTGAAGGTCATGTAGAAGTCTTTGCCCATAGTCTTAGACAAATGCCATTACTACTTAGCGTGAAATTAAAGAATGAAAATAAAAACAAAATCAAAAATTGGAGCATCAACATTTTTTTGTCCTACAAAGAAAAATATTTTCTTTGTAGTACTATATATGTGTGTCTGTGTACATATACATTTGTGTGTATATTCAATGCAAAAATCTCAGTAAATTTCACAATAATGACCTCAAAACATAAAGAGCCTAAATCCTGAAAAGAAATTTGAAGTTAAAATTTTCCCTATCAGTATATAATTTATATTATTTTCTGATCGACTTTTTTTTGTTATTGTTAAAAAACAAATCTTGTATCTCAAGATTCAAGGAATCAATATATGTAAATCAGTCAGCAAATTGTCTGTTTAAAATGTTACCTGCTTCCTTAAAATGATGTGCAAACGATTGGAATGTATATATACAGATAAGAGGAAAAATACTCTAAGTTTTGAAAGTTTTAATGCATCATTTTATTAAAATTTTGAATTAGAACTTGAGTGCTAGTAAAATTTTACATTTTAAACATCTTAATATAGAGTTGTGTGCTGTAGATAGATAATTTGCATTTCCTTTACAATATCATGCCAAGTAGATTGGCTGCATCATCTTCAAATATCAATTTGGCAAAATCTGTCTGTCAGCAGCTAATTTTCCCATCAATTTAAGCTACTAAACTATAAATTTGTTGCAAACTGCAGATGGCTTAAAAGACTGTGTTGTCTATGTAGAAAATATGTTGGATGCTTTCTAAATGTATAGCAAAATAAGAAGCTTTTCCTAAGCTGAGAGACTATGTCCTTTACAATTAAAGCCAGGGCAATATTTGGATTATCATTCAAATGCTTTCTATTAGCTTTTTAGGAAAAACTATACTTTCGAGTTAAAAAAAAAAAAAATCCTAGGGCAGCTTCAACCTCTAAGAACTATCTTTCCACTACATGACCCAAGATATGGTCAACATACACAGACAACAGTTAGTTTTTAAACACATATTTCTACAGTGATAGTGATGGTTATGTTTTTGGCTCATTTCCCAAATGCAGAAAATAAAATACAAAACAATAAGAAGGTAAATCCCCATTTCAGTAGGTGTCAAAAAAGGTGCCAATGTAATTCTATAGCAAACCAAGCAAGCAACAGGTATAGCATCTGCTAATGAAGGTATATTTTATCAGCCTTCAAAATATTTACTACTTTGCCTTATGGGTCTTTGCCAAGTTGAACTTTTGAAAATGGTATTGTATTGCCTTCAGATGCTTGTTCTGTAGACTTGGGCTAATCTTTAGTGTTGTGCATTACAATAAATAATATGAATTTAAAAGTTTATTTAAATATTAAGGCTACATTTTTTCTGCAAATTTTATTGAGGTATATTCACATACCATATAATTCATCCAAAGAATACAACCAATGTTTCACAGTGTCATCACCTAGTTGTGCAATCATTATAACATTCTATTTTAAACCATTTTCATTGCTCCAAAAATAACAGATAGACATAAAAAAGAGAAACCAAAATACCCCATACCTATTATTCTCCCTTATTACTGACTCCTAGTACTGGTGTGGTACGCTTGTTATTGTTGATGAAAAGATACTAAGATATTACTTGTAACTATAGACTGTAGCTTGCGATAGGTACTTTTTCCCCATATACTATTCTATCATTAACTCCTTGTACAAGTGTCATACATTTGTACTAGTTTATGAAAGAACTTATTTACTATCTGTAGTGTTAATCTTAAACAACATCCACCTCAAGTTCACTGTGTTATACAATCCCATATTTAAACCTCTAGCTTTCCTTCTGGTGATATCCATGATTCTAAACAATCCCTTTCAACCAAATTCACCTACAATTCAGCATTATTACTTATAATCCCAATAATGAGCTACCCTCACTTCTATCCATTTCCAAACATATAAGGTCAACCTTTTAAAAATTCTGTACATAATAGGCAACTGCTCCCCATTCTCTAGCTTCAATCTATCTCTTGGTAGCCTATATTCTACGATTTATGGCTATGAGTTTACATATTATGATTAGTTCATATTAGTGAAATCATATAATATCTGTCCTTTTGTGTCAGCATGATATCCTCAAGGTTCGTGCATGTTATTGCGTGCTTCTGTGCTTCATTCCTTCTTCCTGCCGAGTTATAATTACATTGTATGTATATACCGCATTTTGTTTATCCATTCATCAGTTGATGGACACCTGGATTGTTCCCATCTTTTGGCAAATGTGAATAATGTCTGTTCGTGTCCCTGCTTTCAGATCTTCTGAGTATATACCAAGTAGCAGAATTGCCAATTCATAGGGCAATTCAATATTCAGTTTTCTGAGGAGCCAGCAAACTGTCTTCCAAAGCAGTTCTACCATTTTACATTCCCATAGGCAGTGAAAAGGTGTTTCTGTTTCTTCACATCCTCTCCAAAACTTGTAGTTTCCTGTTTGTTTAATAGTGGCCATTCTTATAGGTATAAGATAATATCTCATGGTTTTGATTTTCATTTCCCTAATAGCTAATGAAGATGAACATCTTTTCACGTGCTTTTTAGCCGTTTGTATGTCCTCCTTGGAGAAATGTCTATTTATGTCTTTTGCCTGTTTTATAATTGGGTTGTTTATCTTTTTATTGTTGAGTTGTAAGATTTCTTTATATGTATTGGATATAAAACCCTTATCAGATATATGGTTACCAAATATTCTCTACCATTGACTTGGCTGCCTTTTCACCCTTTTGATGAAGTCTTTTGAAGCACAGAAGTATTCAGTCTTGAGGAGTTTCCACTTAGCTATTTTTTTTTTCTTTCATTGCTTGTGCTTTGGGTGTAAGGTCTAGGAAACTGCCTCCTATCACTAGTCCTGAAGACATTTCTCTATATTTTCTTCTAGCACTTTTATGGTACTGGTGCTTATAGTTAAGTCTTTAATCTATTTTGAGTGAATTTTTGGGTAGGGTGTGAGATAGGGGTCCTCTTTCATTCCTTTGGATATGGATATCCAGTTCTCAAGCACCATTTATTGAAGAGACTATTCTGTCCCAGTTTAGTGGATTTTTGCTAGAAGGGTTAAAAAATAAACAAACAAACAAAAAACAACCAGGGGGATGGAGTAGCACAAAAGTGATGAATGGGTTTCAGGAGGTAAAGCATGGCTTACTTGACTTCTCAATCATTTGGTAATGGTGTCTAACCTCCCTCAGTATCCTTCTTGGCCTCCATGATTTTCTTCTTTCCTGGCTCCCCTGGCCATTTCTTAGTCGTCATCTTCTTTATTAGTCTCTCTACTTATTCTTGCATTTAAAATGTTGGGGTGACCTAGGATTCTGCATTGAAATATTTTTCTTACAACTCCTTACATTTTTTATGAGAGATTCCTTCTTCTTCCTTGACTTAAAATGCACTTTGATGTGGGTGTTACCTAGACCAAATTCCTTTCAGAGTCAGAGGAGGCTAAATAATAAGCTAGTGGCAATCAGGAGGCTGGAGTTCTAGTCCTATTTCTGTCACTTACTAGTTGTGTGTTATGGGGTATGTCACTTAAGCCTTCCAGGCCTCAGTTTCCATATGTGTGAAAAGAGGTGATGAGATAAATGATTGCCCTGGTCCCTGCCAGTTCTATTCAGGCCTTTTGAAGAACAAAATAGAGAAAAGGACCCGTGCCAATATAGTAATGTAATTTTATTTACTCTTTCTATGTTTTCTCCCTCTGGTGACCTATTTCAGTGTGTGCCTATTTTTTTTTCTATGTAAGTCACATATTTTTCTCATAAACTTAACCTTCTTGAAAAAAAAATCTCTGTTAGCAAGCTTTAATTTAACATACAACTACTGTGTACTTAATGAATTTAATTATACAAGAAGTTTTGCTGATGGTACTCTACTTGGCCATTTTGTACTTGGACAGAAACTATAGAGAGTATAAAATTCATTGGAAATGTTGACTACACCTGATGATTGACTGAAATGAAATTGTGGCCAACAAAAATCATTTGTAATATAAAAACTCCCCATCACTTAAAGAGAAAAGAATTATGATAATCCATGGAAAAATATACTTATTGGGCAAAAATAGAAACCTCTATGTAAAGAAAAAAAATTGGTAATTTTTGTGTTTGACAAAAAAATTGTGATGATATGGAGTGAATTTTCTAGCCAGGAATAATCATTTTTTGTTTTTCTGGTTTTTATTTTGCTTTTATTTTGTTTGTTGTTTTTGTTTTTATTTTTGTTTTTACCAATGATAAGATCTAACATGATATCCCAGAAGAGAGTCCCCTTTCAAAAATATACAGTACAGGCTGTATATGTTAAGGATTCTGTTACAAACACTGAAAAGATTTTCAGATTTTCAAAAAGAAAACTACAGGCATGCATCTTATCACTGTAAGTCAAAAGTATAGTGGAACCCAGCAATCAGAAGTGGAATAGAATGGCTATGTGTAATTATTTCCACCTTCTGATCCATACTTCTCAAATGGATTTGTTCCAAATGGCCATTAAGAAATCTTCAGTCTGTCACTCGCCCCTGATGCAAATCCCTCCCTTTCACTGTTCTCATAATAATTAGGCTGGTCCTGCTATAGTCTGAAGCAGGGAGTTGTTTCAGGGAGTCTTCAGGGAGTCTTGTTTTTCACACTAACTTTAAGAGTCCTTTGAGACACCTGGACCTTGCTATCCTTTGATTTTCGAAAGTTCAAGGCTGAACTGTGAAAGCAAAGAGTGATTATTCCATGGATGGCAAACTCAAGACACTTTTAACCCTGTTGCCTCAACATTCCCTGAGGGTTGATGTAAATGCATTAATCATTCTGCCAGGAACTAGATTTATATTCTAGTTTGTGTAAGCTCATCGTGACAAGCCAGGCATTTTATGTTTCAGGACATCATAGTTAATTAAGAATTTTTAACAAATATTCTTTCCTTCTATGGAAGAAAAATCCAAGCCATTTAAAATAACGTGGTATAACTTCCTAAAGTTTACAGTAATTTGTTTGGGAAAATTAAACAAAAAGAGTATCATAATTCTTTTTGTAGATTTTACTTTTTTTCTAAAATATAAACCAGAGAGACAAATTGGAGCCACTCCCTCAATGAAAACCTCTGCTAGGTTCCCATAACTTATGCCATTTTTACAGCAAAATTCAGTAGTTACTAATAAAATTATAAATCCTATAATTATCTATTCATATATTTCATTATGAGTACAAATTAACAATTTTTTTCTCAAATGCGTGAATAACAAGTCCAATGATAAAACACTTCAGAGAAAAACACTATAGTTTGTGACTAAACAGGATTAAAAGGTATGTGTATATTATCCATCTGACAAATTCAGAGTGTACATAACCTTCACATACACTTTAATGTGCTGTATTGTTTAAAGTTTGCCATATGTTTAATGTTAGCCCTTGTACAAATTCTAAGAAGAATTTTTAAAAGTTTAAGTAAATAAATGCACAGAACCAGATATCCATATATATAATTACTACCCCCCATCAGCCATGTAACTGTACTTACAAATTGAGGCATGGCTTATACCTCATCACATGTTTGCTCATTTATTTTCTGGAATAAATGAGCGGTCACATACAAAACCTTCTGAGCTGAACCTTGGGAAAATGTCCATTAGTATTTATACATATGAGATGGATAGTGGATGGGAGTGAGACAGCTCATGGGGCTATGTGTTATGTTACACTGGACCATATCTCTTTCAGCCAAGGCAAGGTGGGTGAGGGGAGGCCTAAAATTCCTGAGTGCTCTTGTGGTAGTTCTTGTGCCTAGAGTTGATGTTGTATCTGGGAATTATTTATTGCCTTTCCAAGATGGTGAGTCTGGTCTGGCCCGTATGCCTGGGTTTGGTCCACAATGCTCAGTGTATTCAGACTGGAGAACAGGAAAGTTTTGGTCTCTACACCTGGAATAATCGTGCACCTGGGCTGTTAGTGCAGCTGGCATGACTAATGCATGCAGATCATCTGTGAGTCCAATGTGGTCTCTTCCTCGGCCGGGCAGGAAGTCAGACCTCTGGCTGGTGGGAGACTCCAGGACAGTCTAGGTCTTTGCTACACTTGACCCCTCTCTGAACCTCCCAAACCACATCCTGGGCCCCTGTTGATGTGGACCCCAGCAAAACGCCTGTGCCACCCTTTCCTTGCCTACTCCCAGTCTATCCATCCCACTTAACCATGCACAGAGCTTTGCCCACAATGTGGGGCAAATCCTTGACTGCTTCAGTTCTTGACTTTGAACTGTGAAGGCCACAGGGGGAGGCACCCTCTCTGGCGGATCACATTTTACTGTGAGCTCCTAAGTTAGACAGTCTGTAGTCAATTTCCTATTCTACAGCTAACTGTTTAGGTAATTTTGGAGTAAGTCACTTAAAAAAAGTTTAAGACTCGGTCAATTTATCTTTTAAATGAAAAATATATCACTTTATCTTATAGGGTCATAATAATTAAATGAGACAACAAACAATGCCTAGCTTCATGCCTGGTGCTTAGCAAGCAATGAAGAAATGAGAGTAGTCTTCTTTTTGTTTTATTCCTCAACATGAAACGTTCAGTGGAGTGTTTTGTTTTTTTTTTTAAATAGTGGAGTACTTTTTTTTACATAGTCACTGGGTGGTTACACATTTATACCTAGACTGAGAACATGAAAACTACTTCAAAACTGAACCTTGGGGAAATAATGAAAACGACTTTCTTGACAACCCATCTTTGTATCCCCAGTTCCTCCCCAGTCTTACCTTACCCTTTTATACACTGCCCTCTGAGCATCTTCCACTCTAAAGTTTTATGACTTTCTTCAAACAGCTCTTTCACACCACTCTTTTCTTATTTTCATCTCTTTTCTGTTTTGTAAACTCCTTCTCTTAGACTCAACTCAAATAACTCCTCTGTAAATCATTACTGACCTTTCAGGGAGAGTTGAGGTCTCTCATCTGTGCTCCCAGAATACTTCATATACACTCTTTTAAGTACTTCTAATGTACATATTCTATTGTTCTAATAAACAGTATTAAATTCCTCTTTAAAATTTAAAGAGAAAGCCAGTCTAGTGACACGTTTTTATGTTTTAATTCTCAGGAATATTAAATTTTATTTGAAAATAAGGTAAAGTCAACATTAATACCACAGATTTTCAAGTTACAAAAATGACCAGTGCCAGTTTTCTTCATTGCAAGATAATGACCTTATATCCAGTCCTACCTTTCCTTTAGTTCTGCTAGCTTTTTTTACTTGTCTGACTGATTTTGGGCAGTATAATCTGCAAGTTTTACATTTAAAGTGACAGGATTTAGGATGATAATAAATAATGATAAATACAATCTTTTAATCTTTTGACCTTTTCAGTATGTAATTAGGTTAATGAAAATATTCTTCTTTAATTACGGGTTGGTTATTTTCAAGGCCTCCTAGTATCTAAATAGCTGATTCATCCCTTAAATGCTACCTACAAATCTTTTGAATTCTTGATCTGGTGCTGAACCTGGCTAAAACCATATCTATATATCTATAAGGTAAATATTGAGCAATATGTTAGACTCAGCATTCTTTTTAGATGAGTCAAGCAAATTAATATCTACTTTTATGGGCAATACTTCTTCTATATATTCATAATTTTTTCTTCATTTTGATTTTCCTGCCTGTGCCTAATCTGATTGCATTTTTAAGTGACTTGCCTTCATCAGTTCTCCCCAAAGCATTCAGCATTCCAACAACAAATAAAACTTCTTTCAAAACCGTATAGCATAGGTTTTTAATAATACATAATTAATTGCATGATTATAATAGCAAGAAAAACTGGCATGACCAGTTTGGAGAACAAACACAGCTGACTCTTGTTAAGCACAATTTATAAGAGAAAATGGGTGTATGTCAATTAAAGGTTAGTTTGCAGGTGGGTTACAAGCATTCAATGCCCTGTGGGCATCACTCATCCATGTTTCACAGAAGGATTGCGAGCTTTATTTGGGAATGAGAATCTATCAGTTGTTCTTACTCAGAATGAAAACATCATTTCGAGCAAACTCATTTATTTATATGCTTCCTATAAAACTATACAAACAGTTTATGTAGACTGAATTTAGATGCACCATAATAATATTAGTCCAATTTATGCTGTTAGATGAACAAGCCCAGTTTAGACTGCAGAATGAATCCTACACAAGAGAAATAGAGATGGTGGGGTAGAGTAGACAGTGGGAGAGGAGTCTGGATTCTAGTCCCTGTTTGCCAATTGCTGAGCCTTTAGTTCCTCAAACTGAAAAGTGAGCATCACATTTGATCTCCTAACAGGATTAAATAAGGTGATAAAAGTGGAAACCTTATACAACCTGAAAAGTATAATGAAAAAAAAAGATTTATTATATCTTACATACTGTATTTAATCCATAGATATATTGGTTTTTAAAATTGAAAAAAGCATTTGGTAATTTTGGTAGATTGAATTGTGCTCCCTAGTTTGGATGTGTTCTTGGTCTGGATTCACATTCTGATGGGTGTGGACCCATTGTAAATAGGATCTCTTTAAGATGTTACTTCAGTTGAGGTGTGGCTCATCTAAATCAGGTTGGGATTTAATCCAGATTACTGGAGTCCTTTATAAGCAGAATGAAATTCAGATATAGATAGAGAAAGCCATGGGGAGCAGCCAGAAGCCGGAAGTCAATGGAGCCCGGAGTAGAAAGAAGAAGACATTGCCATGTGCATTGCCATGTGCATTGCCATGTGACAGAAAAGCCAAGGAACCCCAAAGATTGGAAGTCAGTCAGAAGATACTGACCCCTGGAGGAAGCAGTACTTCTAGCCTCAGGAACACTGAGCCAATAAATTCCTGTTTTTAAGCTAATCCTTTTTATGGTGATTGTTTTAGCAGCTAGGGAAACAAAACAATAATTTTCAAATTTCTTTTGATGTCAAAGCCTTGTTTCAAGCAAAATCTTACATGGAGCCTTAAAATCCACAGTAGATAATAACAAGGATATAATACCATTTTGATCGATGAGACGAAGGTCCACTGTCCTTGAAAGCAGGCTTTGAGGCAGCCCTTGAAGCACCTCCAACCATTCCTAAGACTTTACAAGACACAGTTTAACACTAGAGAGCCAGGCCAGTATTCACATTTTGCAAATGAGCGTGAGGACCAGAAAGGTCAAAAAACTAATCTATATAGGCTTGGGGAAATAGAAAGTCTTTGGTTTATCATAAGCAGTTCCTATTTTTTGGCACTTTGCTCATGTAGTGCCTTCCAATAAGGAGTTCTACTTAATTCCTTATGTAATACCTTTATGTTGGCTAAAGGTTACCGCCAACTCATGAACAGATAAGGAAAGCAGCATGCATGGTCAAAATACAGCATGTGCACTATCAGCACTGCACCAAAGGCCAGCTATGTTGGGATGTAAGTTATTTAGTCATTATACAGCTTTTAAGCATCTGCCATATGCTGATACTAAAAATATTTTGCTCAGTTATGATTTTTTTAATAAACCAATTCCTTTAGAAAAAATGTCAATGATGACATTTTTAATGTTTCTTCTGGAAGTTTTTGGGTAGTAGAGACAAATAATATAATTTCTATCTATTTTCACAGATAGGATGTGTAATACCAGATACTGACAGGCTTAAACTATGTCACACACACTCACACACACTCACACTCACATAAATACCCAAGGTGAAGAAGAAAATTGCTCAAATGATATTATAGATTGAATTGTGTCCCCCCCCAAAAAAGATATGTTGGAGTGGTAACCCCAGGTTTCATGATGTGATCTTATTTGGAAACAGGGTCTTTGAAGATGTGATTAGTTAAGATGAGATCATTCTGGATTAGGATAGGCCCTTTCCAATATGTCAGGTATTCTTATAAGGTGAGGAAAAATTGGACACAATGTCAGGCACAGAGAGATGAAGGCCATGTGAAGTCAGAGACTGGAGTGTTGCATCTACAAAGCCAAAGAAAGCCAAGAACTTACAGCAAAAACAGAAGAAACTGGAAAAGGCAAGGAAAGACTCTCCCCTAAAAGTTTCTGTGGAAACATGGCCCTGCTGACTCCTTGATTTCAGGTTTCTACCCTCCAGAATGGGGAGGGAATAAATTTCTGTTGTTTAAAGTCACTCAATTTGTCGTACTTTGCCATGCAGTACTAGGAAGCTAATAGAGATAGGAAGGCATTAGAATTCCTCAAAATACTATACCGTACTGTAGAATATTAGTCCTAGACCATTAACAAGAAGGGCTCCCAAACCAGGAAGGGTTAGCACATGTCCAACACAAGACATTCGTATGCTTTCATTTTTCAACTTTAGTGGATTTCAATGTGAAAAGTATAAGTGTCACTTCTGCCCTAGTAAATTAAATAAAAACTACAAATATTTAGATAATAAGATCCAAATTAGGAACAAGTATTTTTAAATTATCTGTAAAGCTGCCCAATTTTGCTAAAATATTATAGTTGGTTCCATTTTGAATGTGGGAAAAGTTTATTTGAGTAAAATAGAGGAGCCCAAAGGGACCGGAATGTAAATATGCCAAGAAATAATATGTTAGGAAAAAGGGGAACACTTCTGACCCAGTGGGAGGAACTTGAATTAAATTTACATTATAAACAGAGAATAGAATCCACTGTGGTTAACTAGAATATAGCAATAGAAAAGAAATTAGCAGAGGAACTATAAAGTACAAACAATGTGGTAAAGGAATCACCTTGGAATATATATTATAAAAATAAGCAAAAAGTGAATGGAGAAGGATAATTAAGAAACAAATGGAAATAAACAATATTAAAGTCAAAGAAAATTTTCCCAGTGATTTAAAATGAGTTTGCCAACATTTGGGAGTCAGCAGTTATATCTTTGGCAAACTTTATTTGAAGAATTTTTTTTTCATTGAAATTAGAGGTTTTGAATATTTTTAAAATTCTTAAATGAAGTAATGATAGCTTTTCCCCTAACACTTCATCTAAATTAAAGAAGCCTGCTCCCAGTTCTTCAGGCAGTCCCACTAAATAGGTATTATTAAGTAATACTATTTTTTCACATTTTCAGGTAACTTGGCCCTGGAATTTCTCAAGTTGATTAATTCTTTCCTCTCTTCCTTTTGTTTTCTCCAGCATTCACTTTTACTTTCTCTTTGTCTGGGCTGTGAACCTCTACTGGAGTATGTGTCCTATCTGTTTCTCTTTCTCTGTTCTTCAAATCAAAATATAGAAGCAGACTTAACTTGGCACTCTTAAACATGCAACACATGAGGGTAAAATTGAATGAAATTTTATATAAATTTTAATAAAATTGAATGAAAATTACCTTTCATGTAGTAAAATGTCCCAGATTCCAGCTTTGATTTAGATTTATTTAAAACTCATATTGAACTATTAAAAAATTAATTTCTCATCACAGTGAAGTAAGTTAATTGTGCACTAACTTGGGGCCAATTTGAATGAATTTTATCATACATTTCCTTGGAAATATTTTTCTAAATATATTTTGTGAGCTTAGGATAAATTAGTGAGAAATTCCTTCATTAGTTCATGCTCAGTTAACCAATATTTATTGAAAACCTGCCTCTGAATTAGAATACTGTGGATGGTACAAAGAAGAATCAGACACTTTGTCAAGGGAGACAAATATGTTTTCTCACAACTCCATTAGCAAATAGACAATGATGCATTTTATAAAACAGAACCAGTTAGAGGGCTATGAAAGAATCTTTGCTGTCCATGCAGGATCTTTTCTCTCCCTGTGGTATTCTCATTTGGTTGAAGCCTGTGTCTCCAGTATTGCTAGATGGAGGCTCCCAACAAAGCCCCTTAGACAATGACAAATGTACTGGATTGGCAGTCCTCCAACTTCTTTCTCCCAGGGACATTAGCAACAGGGGGAGGAGAAATAAAAAATTTTACTCTGCATCATTTTCAGTCAATGACCTCTGTTCTCCGGGAAGAGAGTAATCCCTAACCCTGGGCTGCTAATAGGCCTTATTCCCTTATGTTATTCATGGGAAAAACATTCAGCTCTTTCATAATCAAACAAAAGCTCATATCTCAAATGCTTTCTAACAACTCTAGTCTCAGTGTGTGAACGCTCATACAATTAGGTCAATATAAAGTAGATATGATTTAGATTCTCATTTTTCAAATATGGACTTTTTTTTTTTTTTGCTTTTGTTCTGCAGTTAGAGCACAACACTGAGTGAAGATTTTACAGTAGGAATATTCTGGGAATCATCCTTCATGGCCAGGACTAAGGTGAGGCAAATGAGGAATCTGTCTTGGGCACAAAACACGAAATGTAAGGGAGGACCAGAAAACTCAATAATCAAGATACATAATTTATAGTGAAATATTTATAAAAATAAAAATTAGTTCAAACAATCCATTATGAACAAAATGGCAAAATTTTAAATAAAAACAAGATCAGTGTTGCCATTTTTTTCCTTTTGTCTCAAGCTCCAATATGGCTCAACAAGGTACTGGCATCCTCTCTGAACTTTTGATACCAAAGTAAAGGGGTTGAATCAGTCATTCTTTCAAGATTCATTTGTTCATTAAAGGACATGCTAAGTGTATAGACCCATAGTGATTTAGTTGATCAAGCACGTTTTATTAACTTGGTCCAAACTTATTTTGCCTCAAACTGATTAAATTGGTGAATCCTTTTTTTATGATTTTTATTACTTTTATGTCTTTCAGAAATTTTTAGTTCTCCTTTCTTTTTTCTCTTGTGGTCTTCTGTCTTATTTTTCATACAAATTATGACTGACTTTTTTTTCAGTACTACTTTCATTATATTTTGTAACAGATTTTTTATTGCTTTTCTGGTAAAACTTTGCTGCCTTAATTCCTCTACAGAACTTTGTAAAATCACTAAGAAGACATGGAAAGTCATAGATCAAACTTTGAAACCCTTATTATTGACCAAAATTTAAATTTATTCTACAAATTATTTGCTATCATTTCTGCAATTTGGTATTATTAACTACAATAGACTATGACTAACATTAATTGCTTTATTTCTAAATGAATGATGATTTTAATTTAGAGCTGAGAGAGAACTCCTCCAAGTAAAGTATAATTACAAGTATTTATAATGTTCAATGCTCCAGTCCTTTCTGTACCCTTGAAAATTCCGAATGAACCTAGATCATCTAACACTGAAACCAGCTTCAAATATCATAGCATTGCAGGTGAAAAGTAAGAATCTTACAACAACAGACTGCTCATTCCTCCCTCCTATCTTTTGTGCCAGTGTTGTCACAGATTTTACTTTTACTTATGCTATAAACTCAAAATTTATTGCTAATATTTTTCACTTTGCCACAGAATTTTCTTTTGGAGAATTAAAAATAATTTTAAAGTCCATAATAATTACCTTCATTTTAGCAATTTCTGAAGATCATCATTTCTTTGTGCATACTCAGATTTCTATCTGTATCATATTATTTCTGCCTAAAGAATTTGGTTTAAAATTTCTTGTAGAGTAAGTCTTCTGGTAATGATTCTCCACTTTTCTTTGTCTGAAATAGCTTTATTTCTCCTTCATTTTGATGAATCTTTTCTCTGGCTGCAGAATGCCCAGTTGACCATTTATTTTTACTTTCAGAACTTTAAAGATGTTGCTCCACTAAATTTTGACTTGCTTGATTTCTGACAAAAAGTCGGCTGTAACTCCTATCTTTGTTCATCTGTAAGTAATTTAGCACTGCAACTAGAGATCCACTGGTCTCCCAAGAAGACTTCACTGATATTAACTTTTGGCACTTTATGTGCCTAGATATATTTGAATCTATTTAAAGATAAATAAATAGAAAAAATAGCATTAAATATGAAAAGTGCAACTTTTTGCCAAGAAAAAAAAATAGAAAATACATAAAGCATGGAAAAGATAGATGAGGAAGGAGAATATTTTGATGGCATGACCCAGGAAAGAGAAGAAAAATTTGTACTTTACAGAGAATTAAAGAAAACATGGTCAAAGAAAGAGAAGAAAACAACGTAGAGTGAAATAAAAAGCAACCAGAAGGGGGAAGTAAAGATTTCAAATAAACAAACAATGGAATTGCAGACTTTTAAAATATTAATCAAAAAGGAGATAATAATTTCAGTGGCATACAAGACAAATGAAAAGGGTTACCAAATATTGAGGCAGAGAACATAAAGATTAAAGCATTCAGAGGAATGATGCTCAAAGAATGATGGATAGTGGATCATCATAGAATTAAAATAACTGGTGACCCAAATAAAAGAATATAACAATAGAAAAGAAAAATTTATTCAAAGTTATAATAGAGGGACACAAAGAAGATTTGAATTTACAAATCAAAAGACATCATATTTTAAGCAAAATGAATAAAAAGTGAGCATCAAAATATAGAAAAATTTATTGAGTTTTAAGGGAAACCTATGTATTAATGTAAGTGTCCAAGTACTTGTTACTAATCACTGTGATGGATGTTGTTTTGCAGCACTGAATCAATGAGTTAGCATTTCCAATGAGACTGGTTTGCTTCCCCACCTCAGCTCTCTAGGTAGGTAAGAAAGGTTAGTGTAAAGCCCCAATGAGGGAAAACTTTCTCTTTAATGAGTCTCTTAGATTTTCTCCAAGAGAGACAACCTCCTTTGCTGTAATTTGATCCCAGATGTAGAAATGTCTCTAAGCAGAGAGTTTGGTTTCTGTCCCTGTGTAATTCCATCCTCACCTCCTTATGTCCCTCATCCATCTAGGTTCCCACTTGACAACTGAGCTTCTATCTCTTCTGATACACTCCCTAGTGGGATGAGCCCATACTGCTATAAATAAACTATTAAGGAGAGTTGTGTGCATTCTCTTTCCCACACCATTTCTCTTATATGCTGGTAAGTCTTTGAAAGTTGAGAAGGGGTTATGGATATAACAGTCCCAGACTCTCAAATGGCTTCCAAAGCTTTCATCCTCTGCCACTCCAAATTAGGGAATATTGGAGGAATTTGCCAGAACTTCCTCTATATAACTTCCCTTAAAATGCCAGTGCTCTTTTAGGAAGTAATTATATGCTGACTCCTGTCATCTTTCTAACAAATTCCACCCCACCTGGCTGAAATTCCTTTATCTATATTGGGCAATATTCCCTAATTTCAAGACTAATGAAGTTTCTGACCTATTTTTATTTCTCCTTGATCATTTCAGTCAGATTCTGGAAGAGGAAATTGTACGGCCCTTTACTGCCTTCTTTCTGAGAAATGTGCGTAATGGATAAGTTTTTAAAAATGGAAAAGCTATTTCCATTAAAAACAATTAAAAAATGAAAAATTGACGTCTTTTGTAAAATTTAGAAACTTTGATTATTGAAATAATTAAGATAATATATCTGTTCTGCAGTTTGGACGTTATTAAAATTTTACATAGTTTTAAAAGTAACATCTTAATTATAAAAATTAGAAATTATAAGTCAATGAAAAGGAGAAAATAAAGTCATCAGCAGTCTCACCACTCAGGGATAACCACTGTTGATCTGTTAATGTAGTGTCTTCAAACTTTTATTTTTTAAGTGACTTTTAATCCATTTACCAGTCCTATACCCAACAAATTAACAATACAGTATGGATATTTTCCTAGATGCATTAGTTTTCTTAGGGATATCGCCACATTATTTCACATTCACGATTGTGGTGTTGGACATTTTCTAACTGTTTGCTGCAGCTATACCTTATTTTCTTGATTCTATTTTAAGGTACCCAAAATAGGGTCTGTTATAATCGTCTCCATCTCCACATCAATAATATAGTGCTTTGTAGACTCTATTTGTCAAATAAAGGTCTGCTTGTTTTGACTGGAAAAAAAGCAATTTTTCAGACTTATTCAAACCAAATAGGTCCTATTCACATGGGTCAGTCACATCTGCATGGGGAATAAAAGTTATGCTTTAAGGTGTCTGAATGACTGCTATTCCAGTCAATTCTGTTGTTTAAGAATATTGCATCTCCAGGAGCCCATATTCAATAAATAGTATAGCAGTTTGAGGTCAAGATGTGCGCCCATTTTAAGGGCAGTATCTCCAGATGGCCCTTAATAAAAGTGGTACTGATTTATAAATTCTCAAACAATATATGAAACTTCTTGTCTTCCATACCTTCATCAGTCCTGGAGATGATAAAATCATCCATTTTTGTTGCATAAGAATAAAATTGAAATCACATTTTTGTTGTTTTGTTTTGTTTATTTTTCTGATCACAAATAAAAATAAGCTTTTGATGTATATTTTCTAAGTGTACGGTACCTATTCAATTCTTGTGCTTTTTATTGAGGCATTTATTTCTTAATCAATTGGTAAGATTTTGTTCTTTATAAAGTGTAAACTTTTATATAAAAACATAAAAGTTGTACTTGTTTTCTGATTTCTTGAACTAATGTCATGTTAAGGAAGTCCTTCCATACCCTACAATTATAAAAATAATTATCCAAATTTTCTTAACGTTTTTAATACATAAATCTTTAATACATAAGAAAAGGCAAATATATTTAATTAGATACATAAAATATTTATGTATCTGTTATACATAAATGGTAAATCCATAAGGAATTTATTCTGTATAATGATGAGATAACTTGGCTCTACTCAAGTGAGTAGTTTGTTTTACTAGCTACTCTATCCTTTCCTCAATTGTTTGAAATGTTATCTTCACCATATACTAAATTCAGATAACTATTCTGAAATTTCTTTAGATAATTGCAGATTCACATGAAATTGTAAGAAATAGCATTCTTTTTTTTAATTTTTATGTGAAATATAACATATATAGAGAAAAGTGGTAACTTTCAAAGTATGATTTGACAAGTAGTTAGCAAATTTCAAAGAATATTATGGGTTACAGGTCCACCATTTCAGTTATTTCCTTATTATGATATATAACGTATATACAGAAAGGTGATAGCTTTCAAAGTACGATTTAACAAGTGGTTATAGAGCAAATGGAAATTTCAAAGAGTGTTATGGGTTACAGTTCCACAATTTCAGTTTTTCCTTATTGTGAAATATAAAATATTTACAGAAATATGATAATTTTCAAGAAATAGCACTCTTTACCCAGTTTTCTCCCAATGGTAATGTTTTACAAAACTATAGTGCAATATCAAAAACAGTTTATTGAAATTGATGCAATCCACAGATATTATTCATATTGCCTCAATTTTACTTTTATTCATTAGTATGTGTGCATATGTTTGTGTGTATTTAGTTCTATGCAATTTTATCACAGGCACAATTTCATGTTTCCACCACCGCAGTCAAGATACAGAACAGTTTCATCACAAGTACCCCTCTTTTTGTCCTTTGGTAATCACACCCATTTCTCTCCCTCCACCCCGTCCCTAACCCTTGTAAACACTATTTTGTTCTCCATTTCTAGTGAGGATATGGAGAAACTGAACGATCATGCATCGCTGGTGGGAATGTACCATGGTATGGCTACTCTGTAACACATGCAATTGCTATATGACCCAACAGTTTTCTTCTTTGTCACTTATCCTAGGGAAATGAAAACTTATATTCACACGAAAACACATACACAAATATTCAGTGGCTTTATCCATAACGCTTTTTGGCAATAAAAAGGAACTGTTGATACACACAACTTGAGTGAATCACCAAGGAAATATGTTAGTGAAAAAAAGACTCTCAAAAGGTTACACACTGTATGATCCCATTGGTGTAACAATTTTTGAAATTACAAAATTTTCAAAATTTAATGCAGTTTAATATCTGTTGGCACATGCCCCTTATCACTTTTTTTTTTTTTATCATTTTTCTTCCTACTCTTACAAACTTTTTATTCCAGGTTAAACTATACATCTCTTTACCATATTTCCCACATAATGAATTGTGATTGGTTTGAATTTCTCCATTAATATAGGGAAGTTTGACTTCACAATATCAAAGCTTCTCATCTAAGACTTAATTAGTATTTCTAATTTTCATATGTTCTCTTATGTTCCTCTGTAGAATTCATGGTTATACTCATGGTAGTCTTGTTAAATAGATTTTGAGACACTTTATGCTGACTCCTTCTGTTATTTTGCTTGATATTATATATGTGAAAACCACTGATTTGTGTTCATTTATTTTATAAAAACTTAAAATACTAACTACACATCAAACATACTAGTAGTTTTCTTAACGCTCATGATTTTTGAGCTCCAGGTTTTGCAGATGGGTTATATATGCATTTTGGAAAGACGAAATTTTTCTGGCTATTTTAGTAAATAGCCCTTGAAACATCATTTGAATGTTGGATAATTTTCTCTTATATTTAAAATTATAAAATCCCTTGGTCATTTAGGTACTTCTTAATTTACATCTACAGATGCCAATTACATGCAAGACATTGATTGCTATTAGGGTTGAATTTCTCTTTGGTCTTACAGTGAAGATATTGAAAAACACACCAAAGTTCTATGGTGGTTTGGATTACAGATTGTGGATTCAGAGACATTTGACTGGGTATCTCACTTCTACCACTTATCAATTACGGGATGACTTACCCATGGAATCTCAGCTTCCTCCTCTGTGAAGATGAAAGCACTCATCTTAGTGATGTCATGCAGAGTAAAGCTATGTGAATTATTTGGCATACTGATAAATTTAGATAAAGTAGCTAATATTGAATCAGAGTTAGAGATCTATTAATATAACTGCATATATGTATTTGGTAAAATATGTAACATATGAGACGATCCATCCCAAGGATGAACTCATCCAAAGGATATTATACATTAATACTGCATTTGTTTCAGGGAGGTTCTGGTATATACACAGAGGCCACTGTGGAGGGCCATGCATGTTGTGTACAACCCCATTCCCTGGGCACCATTCACACAGACTATAATGATGCTCTCTGTATTTGTGTAGTGCACATTCAGCAGGGCCAGGACTAGGGTGATGTGATTGAGGCAATTTAAATATTTTATTGTGTTGTGTTTTTAAAAAATATCATGAAGGCATGTTTTCCTTTTGCCTCAAGTTCTAATATGGCTCTGCATGGCACTGTTACTGATCCTGTCTTTATTTTAAGTTTTTATATTGTGTTCATCATGGAATTTTTGCATTAATTTTGATTGCTTTTTTAAAAATATTGCCCTAAAATATGGTTTACCTTGATTACTGAAGTTTTTGTGCCCCTTGAAATTTTGTCCCTGAGGTGCATGCTGCACTCACCTCACCTTAGTCCTGGCCCTGAAACTCAGTGCATCTCTACGTGGTGGATCCATGTACACATCATATTATGATGATATTGATAATTCCAAATTTACTCTTCCCATAGTCAGTCCATCCCATTAAATGGTGCCAATGTACACTCAGTCACTCAGGCAAGAAACCTTAGAGTTATCCTCGACTGATCTTTCTTCCTCAACACCTCATATATAATCCACATAAAATATGGCTATATATAATTCACATATGAACTAGCCTGGCTGATTCTTTGTTCAAAATATATTCTACATCCACTTTTTATTACTTCACCAATCCCACCTTAATCCAAGCATAAACCTGTCTTTCTTTCTTAATCCACCCCTTTCAAATCAAGAAAAGCCAGAGGAATTTTTATAAAATGTGATTCAGATAGTATCATTCTTGATCTGGAGTGACATGATCTGTGGATTGCTATACTTACAGGGTTCACTTTTTGCAAATCGGCTCTTAGAGATAAGTATTGGCTCTGGATTCTAAACAAACACAAAAGTGTTTCTATTCCAGTCATCATACGTCTCCTTAGGACTTCCCATTCAGATCAGCATAAAAACCAAATTCCTTTCCAGGCCCCAGATCATTACATAGCCTGACTCCAGCCCATCTCTCCCTCATCATTTCCCATCACTCTAAACCGTCCTCACTCCACTCCAGCCCAACAGGCCTTCTTCTGTTCTTTTACCTTGACTTATTCCCTATCAGAGTACTGATCCCTTTCTGTATTTTATTATTAGTTACCTATTTCTGAATTTATTGTCCACCCAGGAATTTGTCTTTTGCATCCCATGTTCTTGGTGACTAGAACCCTGCCTGACACATAGTAGGAGCTCAATAAATGTTTGTTAAATATCCAAATAAATGATGATAATTAGTTCAATAGAAATTAAGCAGAAGATTATAATTAACCTACTATTTTCCCCAAGATAATAGATGATAATAATGTCCCAAAACCTTAATCCAGAGACACCTAACAGCTATTGGAATGAATTTTAAACGATTTATTTCTACCAGGTTTAACTATAATGATTGCAAGCTTCCAGTGAATTATATAAACACTGTAAGGCTTTTCTGTCAGCTCTCTGAGCAGGTTTTTCTCTTCAATGACAGTGGAAAAAAATGATGCCTCTAAATTTTCACTGTTATTGTAATTTTAGTCAATTAAAATGCTTGTAAAAGACATAGTATCATAATGATAAATTGTCAAAATGTTTTTATAAATTTTACAAGGAACTTGTTACAGTTAACAAGCTAATTCATCCACCATCTCTATAAGACTTATTTTACAAATGAGGAGTTAGGAATATGAAATATGCTTTTTTATATATGTTGTTCTTAGAGAAATCAGACAACTCACCTATTCAGAATGCAAGAATATAAAAACAGGAAAAAGTGAATGGTTGTAGATGAAATTCTTCAATACAACTCTATCATTTAAAATTAATACTAAACAAGTAACAAGGTAGTTGAGATTAAATAATTGACAAAACATTGGAAGATAAGCTTATTTAAACTAAGTAAAATATAAGAATTGCTATATAAATATTTGAAATAACACTAGATGAGTATTAGGATCTGTGTGTGTGCGTGTTTGCATGCGTGAAATTCAGACTCTAGAGGCAATTTTTTAAAACTGAACTCTTACAGTATAGCACATTACAACAAGCAAAAGTATTATCACAACAATCACAAACAGTATATAGCAACTTGTTTCCAGAGGTTTCATTGTTACTTCACATTTATTTACACTAAATTCTAGCAGAAGCAGGAGCACCATGTATCATCCCATTTCACATACATGGATATAGAGGATGATTCTTGAAGTGTTATTGTGTAAAATGACTCTTAAAATTTTTTTAAAATGTCAAGGAAGCTCCAGGTCTAGAAACTAGTTTTATTGACTTATAATTAATTGCTCCATATTCTAGATCGTGTATAAATAACAAAATGAATATACTATAATTACAATGTTTATGAAATATCTGCTACCTTTCAATTTCTATTGATTCATATAAAATAATATAGACATCTTCTTAGAATTTGTTCCTAATGCAGGCATTGGACTTGGAAGTGAAAGACTGGTTAAAAATTAAAATATTGCTCCTAAATAATTGATCTCTCACTCTCATATGGTTCAGGCCACAGGATAAAATATTCAGCTGCCATTCTTTTTTTTCTTCACTGGAGTTAATGCCATCCTTATCATCATCATTGAATTGTTCTTCTCATCCTTCCACCAGTCACCAAAGCCTACAGGTCTGTGTCTGAAATGTCTCTCTAATTCAGCATCTCCTTCACAGTCCCACTAGCAGTGACATGGTCAAGGGCCTCATGATTACTTAATGAACTCAGACACAATCAAGGCATTTGAAACTATATTTAATGGCTCTAATACCTTTAAGATACTCATTTAAACAATCTAAGATATCCATATTTAACAGACTTTTTCTACAAGCATTTTTCAACAACTATGTTATGCTTTTCCATTTTCAACACAGCACTCATATACATATACATATATATATATACATACATATATATATATATATATCTGTGTTTACTGCTGCTTTAAATTTGATTTTATCAAATGGTTATTGTCCTCCTTTAAACAAGAGCAAACACTTGTGTATTTTAAATGATATGAAATTTTTAATTTTGATTTTGAAATAAAATAGTAAGTTTCAATGGTTTCAGCTAAGTGGAAAAACTCAGAAATACTTTCAAGTATATTCTTACGGGTTTCAAAATTTATAACCAATAATTTTTACTACAAAGATAACAAAGAATATAGGGACAGGCTCTCCTCTTAATGGCAAAGGAGTACTAGTGAATTGATGGGGCAATTCAGAGTCTGTGTGGACTGTCTACTCCTACAAAAGACTCAAGAAGACATTTATTCCTAGGATACCTAGTAAGGGGTGCTCAAAGCCTGCTTCCTTGTTTCCTTTCCTTCTTACCATCTTTATCTTCCTTCCCTCTTTTCTTCTTTCCTTTCCTTCCTTTTCTTTTTTCCTATGTCTATTCCCTGGAAGTTTGGCTCTGCCAAGAAACTCCCTTTTTGCTGTTTTCTCTCTGGCTTCCACATCCCAGGTCATTGTGGGAAGAAGAGAGGAAGATTTCTACCATAGCAGTTGTTCCCATGCAATTTAAGGTAACACATGTTATACTTTGCACACAAGCCAATTTTTATATTCAATATACAACATTTTTATTTTTAAGCTAAAAATATTATCTTAAAATTGTATATTATTTAGTAATTAGGAAAGAATTTGTCCCACTGGACTGTTAGCCAAACTTGAATGAAATCTAATAGACAATTGGATATGTTTTATATTTCCCAGAATAGTATAAGGATCAAAATTTTATGTTTAAGCCACTAAAATGTAGTTCACAGTCTACTACTTCATTTGGTCTAGGATTGAGGAAATGAGGAAACTACTAAAGGCAGAGTTCTCTCAAAGATATAAGAAAAATCTGTACCAACACTAACAACAGAACATAAAATTCTTAGTCGAGCCTATTAGATTTTACACTGCATACTATCTCCCAATTCATGTAACATGCTCCTCATTTTCAAAAACTACCAAAATCTGTAGAAATAAACCTGATAAAATAGCACAGTGTTGGCTAATTTTAGCCAAGGAAACATTTCTCAAATTTACTGCTAACAAAATGCAATGCTTTTCTGGCCCCATAGCAGCCTTTTATGTTACTATTGAAGAATTCCATTTTTTTCTCCACAGATTAACAACCAATCAGCTATCATTAGTTTTCGAAGAATCACATCAGTTATGGTGGCTTCCCCAATAATCAAACTTAATGGAGGGCACAGGAAATATTCTTGACTATTTAGTATCACCATCATCTCTGTAAGTAGTAATAGTAACCTAATCCATGATTTCCACTCAAAGATTCATATACTTTAACACCTCAGCTCAAAAAAATTCTTCCTGCATTTCTTAAGGCTTCTGTCTTAGTTTGCCAGGGCTGCTATAACAAATACCTCAGACAGTTTGGCTTAAGCAATGGGACTTCATTGTCTCAAAGTTTTGGAGACAAAATTAAGCCATCAGCTGGATCATACTTTCTTTGAAGTCTGTAGAATTCTGGTCGTGGCTTGCCGACAATTCATACTCTACCTTCCTCACATGGCCATCTCTTTCCCCATGTGTCTCCTTCTGATGTGTCCAAATGTCCTCTGCTTATAAGGACTCCAGTTAAACTGGATTAAGGTCCATTCTGATTCATTTTGGCCTCACCTTAACTTATAACATCTTCAAAGATCCTATTTACAAATGGGTTCACTCCCACAGGACCAAGGTTTAGGGCTCAAACATGTCTAGGTGGGGGCCATGATTCAATACATAACAGTTTCATCTTTTTTCAGTAGGCTTGCTTTGAAATATTGGAATTCTCACAATGGATTTTTAAAATTTTCTTTAAGAAATGAATACTTGGATGCATTACATATAAACTACTAGTAGTTTCCCTTGGTAACAACAGTTTGTTTATTTAGTCTGTTTTACAGAGGCAAAACATATTTCACAACACCTAGAAAGACACACCTTTACTAAAAAACATTAATTTCATTAAAATTAAGAGACTGTCTCAAGCTATGTACTTAGCATCGCATATATATTTCACATTAGTTACAAAATTGTTATCATTTTAGTTCAGATATATTGTTACCTGAAGAGTTGAAGTATTTTTTTTTACTTTTGAGAAGAGTCTTTAATTTAAAAATAATATGTATATATATGTACCTAATTGAAAAAATTTGAAACATCTTGTATTGAGAAGGGTTTTCTGGATGGTTAGAAGTGAGTAGGTTTTTTTTACTTTTGAATTTACATCAACATTTAAATCATTTGAATTTTAATAAGTAGCATACACTGTATTTGTAAATAGAAACAAAAATTAAAACCATTTGTTATGTAAAGCAAATTCTAAAACAAGAGTCATATATATACCAGCCATAGCAACCATTTATCATTTAAGGCTTCTTTGAAAGTCATCCTTTGCAAGTTTAAGAAATCGTAATCAGTTTGTATTTAAAAGCAATGTCTTCAAAGTGCAATATGTAGGAAAGTTAAAAATGCCAGACAGAGCTATCATCTAATTTATAGCTTTCCAGTAGAAATGTGATGTGATCCACAAA
The DNA here is from genome assembly GCF_015220235.1 of Choloepus didactylus. NCBI lineage: Eukaryota > Metazoa > Chordata > Mammalia > Pilosa > Megalonychidae > Choloepus > Choloepus didactylus. Next base: position 37,225,442 of record NC_051313.1, read on the forward strand.
TGAAAGCCATAGATGCAATTTAAAATTTTCTAGCAGTCACATAAAAAATATAAAGAGGTGAACTTATTTGTAATAATGTGCTTTATTTAAACCAGTATATCTAAAATATTATCATTTCAACATGCAATATATATAAAAATCAATGAGATATTTTACATTCTTTGTATAGTACTAAGTGTTTGACATATAGGGCATATGTCACATTTACAGGACATCTTAATTCAGACTACCCATGTTTCAAGGGCTCAGTAGGCACATGGGCTAGTGGCTACCAAATGGGACAACAAAGACCTAAGAGGTTGAGAATTAAGCTTTTGTGACAGTTGCTTGGAAACTTTCAGCAGACACCCTCAGGCAAAGTGTTGTTTACCTGAAGATTAAGAAAATATGTATGTGTTTTAATATGAAAATTCCCAGGTGGCATTTTAAAAAATATATAACTTATTTTTCAAAGTTAAAAAAAATTAGCCAAGAAAATAATGTTTTAATTGACATTTGTGTTTGATAAACATTAAAATTCTTATTTAAATAGAAATCATTCAGGAAATTGGTTCCAAAAAAATACTGGAATAGATAATCTAAGGGTCTTTCCTGTTATAATAGATCTATATTCTAGATAAATCTTAAGAAACATACTTCATAATGCAATGCTGAAAATAGGAAGGAAAAATCTTCAAGTTAAACAGAGAGTAAACATGAAATAAGAGTCATCTGGGGAGCAAAGACCATATTGGTTACAGTGTTTGGAGATCCAGCTAACATGAGGACTAGTTCAGGTTGGAAAATGCAATCTTGAGACTTAAACCAAGAACCTCAAAGTCAGCGATATGATCCTGATTCAGCAACACTCCTTGGCTCCCAATAGAAACATGCAAATCTCTAGGAAAAAAGCATCCTCAGTTTGGGTTCTCAAGATACCTCCAGATTAAGTTTAATCAATTATGAGCTCACAATGAAAAAATTCCAAACAAACAACAAAGACCATGATTGCATGACGGCTGAAAGAATAGATAATTAATTTAAACCCTAAGGATCTCAGATATCAAAATTATCAAAAAAGATAATTTTGTGTATTATATAACACAGGAATTTGTGTTATATAATTTTGTGTATTATATAACACAGGAAATAATAAGGATATAATAGATATATATTTTAAATACACAAAGAATAAGAAATTATCAACAGATAACATGGAAAGAGAAAAACAACCAGATAGAAAATTTATTAATGAAAATAAAATTATTTTATACTTAAATATTATTTTATATTTAAATACATTAAATAGTTCAAATCACAGTCATAATTAATAAACTGGAAGACATATATGAAGAAATTATCCTATGTGCAACATAGAAAAATAAGGCAATGGAAATTATCAGAGAGAGAATAAGAGACATAATGGGTATTGTTATCTTTTATAAGAAAGTTTAACATGTATCTTTACAGACTTCTTGTTGAGAATAGCCAAGGAAATATTTAAAGAGGTAGAGCTGATGAAACTTGCTATTTCACAGAGGAAGGAAGCTCAACTTAAGTCAAAGAAGATAAAAAGCAATATACTCCAGAGCAAGAAAAAATGCAAATTAAAATTTTAAAATCAGCTAGGGAGAAAAAAGAGTTTACGACAAAGAAACAATAATTGGATTGGCAGCTAATATCCATAGCAGCAACAATAGAAGTTAGAAAACAGTGATGCAATATCTTTAAAGATGTTAGAGAAAATAACTTTCAACTAGAATTGTGTACCCAGAAGAATGATGTTTCAAAATTAAGGGTGAAATAAAGTTCATATTAAATAAAAGAAAAACTGAGCACACATCCAGCAGATCTTTACTAAATGTGCTAAAGGATATACTTCACAAAGGGAGAAATCAACCAAGGAGTAAACTACCATTATGCAACGAAGAAATGTGAGCAGAGAAATTAGAATCTATATAGGTAAGCCTATACAAATATTGCCGGTATAAAATATTACCAATGTCTTTTCTGTAAGCTTAAAAGGATACAATTAAAATATTGGATAATGATGGCATATGAGTCAGGATGAAAGTGATTTTCATTAAATTATTTTATAAATTTTGAATGGGAAGTTAAGAAATTAATTGTTTTTAGTCTTTGTTAAATTTACATCATTATTTTTAAGAGTGACTAATAAAAATCAGTAATAGAATATATACCTTTCTGCCAGTAATAAAGAAGCCAAAATAAGAACATAATCATGTATTTGCTTAATTTTGCAGGCAGGCAGGCAGGAAGGAAGGAAGGAAGGAAGAAAAAGAACACATGAAAGATAAATCATAAATAAAAGAATTTGATTACCTACAGGTGTAGGTGGGAACAGGATGGAAGCAGTTGGGTAGGAGAATAACACATCCCTATTCTAACTTAAAAAAAAAAATTTTGTACTTTTGAAATGCTATTAATTTATGTCCTCTGAAAACAAATCAACAAAGATGAAAGAAAACAACAAAAAGCTAAATTAAAATACACATGGAAAGAAATGAACCTAACTGTATTTCAAATGAATAAAACAGTCGTCCTAAAGACAAAAATAAAGTAACTCAAATAGCTTTCAAATAAATACTTTTGACTAGGAAAGCACAAATGCAAAAAGGCAGAGTAGGAAGTTTTACAGATCACATCCTTCACCAGTAAAATGAATAAGCTGGAAAAAGAGATTAGAATCTAAGTTGGTGGAAATCTTGGAATGAGACTGGACATTTAGAATAATCCTGAGTGTGCCAGAGGGAGAGCTGCAGAATTCAGCTTTTGTAAGTGAGGGCTAGTGTGAACAAAGGACCAGTCCTCATTCCTCAGCCCCGCAGTCACAGCTACGGAAATGACAGTGGCTTCAGAAACACGACCTGAATTCCAGAGTGGGCGGAGAAAATCTCAGCCTCCAAAAGTGGGGATCAGAGGTCGAGGACAGTTTGGAGGATCCCTGAAGGACCAACATGGGCATGAATCAAGTAAACTTGGATTATTCTCCAAGAGAAATCATGTGTTAGGGCATAAGACAAGCCTCAATAAACTGTAAAAAGATTGAAATCATACAAAGTAACTTCTCAGAACACAATGGGAGGAAGCTAGAAATTAATAGCAGAAGAAAAACTGGAAAATTTACAAATATGCAGAAATTAAATAGCACATTCTTAAACAACCAATAAGTGAAAAAAGACATAACAAGGAAAATTAGAAAATATTTAGAGACAACTAAAAATAAAAACACAATATATTAAAACTTGTAGGATGCAGGGAAGGCAATGCTCAGAGGAAATTTATAACTATGAGCACCTATATTAATAAGAAAGTTCTCAAAACAAATAACCTAACAACACACTTTATGGAGCTAGAGAAAGAAAAGCAAAGTAAACCCAAAGTTAGTGGAAGGAAGGAAATGATTAAGATTAAAGCACAGATAAATGAAATAAAGAATAGAAAAATAAATGAGACTTCAAAAAAGTTGATAATCTGAAAAAAAATCAATAAAATTGACAAACTTTTAGGTAGGTAGAGAAAGAAAAAGATAAAATATGCAAATAACTAGCATCAGGAATGAAAATGGTGACATTACTAATCTTACAGAAATAAAATAGATTGTTCAGAATACTCTGAAAAAAATGTACAGCAACATTTATTTTCTTAACTAGAGAAGTTGTGGGCTTATAGAATAGACATGCATAAATTACAGGAATCCCTCATATGCCCTACTGTTAACACCTTGCATTGGTGGGGAACATTTGTTCCAATTAATGAAAGCACATTTTTATAATTGTAGTGTTAACTATAGTTCATGGTTTAACTTAAGGTTAACTCTTTGTGTAGTGCAGTTCCATGGATTTAAAAAATAAATCTTTACTCTGTTACCATTTTACAACCTAATATTTCCCCTTTTAACCTCATTCAGATATATCTTTCAGTGCTTTTAATTATGTTCACAATGTCGTGCTATCATCAACACCATTCTTTACCACAACATTGCCATCATTACAAATAGGAACCCTGTACATTTTAAGCCTTAACTTCCCATTCTCTATCCCCACTCCAACCCCTTGTAACCTATCTTCTAGATTCTAACTCTATGAATTTGCTTATTCTAATTATTTCATATCAGTGAGCTCATACAATATTTGTCCTTTTGTACCTGGCTTATTTCACTCAACATGATGTCTTCAAGCTTCATCCATGTATCAGAACTTCATTTCTTTTTATGGCTATATAATGTTCCATTGTATGTTTATACCAAATTTTATTTATCCATTAATAAGCTGATGGACCTTGTATTACTTCTATTTTTTGACAACTGTGATTAATGCCACTGTGGACATTGGTGTGCAAATATCTGAGACTGCTTTCAGTTTGTTTGGGTATATACCTAGTAGCGGGATTACTGGGTCATATAGTAATTCTATACTTCACATTCTGAGGAACTGCCAAACTGTCTTCCACAGTGGCTGCATCATTTTACATTGCCATCCAGCAATGGATGAGTGTTCCCATTTCTCCACATCATCTCCAAAACTTTTAATTTGATGTTTTTTAAATAGTAGCTATTCTAGTGTGTGTGACTTGCTTTCTCATTGTAGTTTTGATTTGCATTTCACTGATGGTTAATAATGTAGAGCATCTTTTCATGTTCTTTCTGGCCATTTATATATCTTTTTTGGAGAAATGTCTATTCACATCTTTTGCTCATTTTTAAATTGGTTTGTTTGTTTTTTTTGTTGCTAAGTTTAAGGATTTCTTTACATATTCTGGATATTAAACCTTTATTGGATAGGTAGTTTCTAAATATTTTCTCCTTTGTGTAGGTTGTCATTTTACTTTCATGATAAAATTTTTTGAGGTGCAAAAATTTTTAATTCTGATGAGATCCCATTTATCTATGTTTTCTTTCTTTTTTTGCTTATGCTTTGTGTGTAAAGTCTAAGAAACCATGCCTAACACAATATCCTGAAGCTGTTTCCCTATAACTTCTAGGAGTTTGATACTACTGGCCCTTATATTTAGGTCTTTGTTCCATTTTGAGTTGATTTTTTATAAGGTGTGAGGTAAAGTGTACACCAAAAAATTTGATAATCTAGATGAAATATAAAAATCCTAGAAGCACATGAGCTAATTAAGCAGACTCAAGAAGAAACAGAAAACCTCAACAGATATATAAGCAGTGCAGAGTCTGAATGAATAATCAAAAACCTTTCACCAAAGAAAAGTCCAGGACTAAATAGCTTCACTGGTGAATTCTATCAAACATTTTAGGATTTAACACCAATACTTCTCAAGCACTTCAAAATAATTTAAGAGGAGGGTACACTTCCTAATTAATTCTATGAGGCCAGCATTGCCCTGATAGAAAAGCCATATCAAGACATCACAAGAAAAGAAAATTACAGACTAATTTCCCTTAAGAATATGCATACAAAATTCCTTAACAAAGTACTAGAAAGCTTATTCCAACAACATTTAAATACATATACGCCATGACCAATTGGGATTTATCCCAGGAATGAATGGGTGGTTCAGCATATGGAAATCAGTCAATGTTGTACACCAAATAAATAGAATGAAGAAAAACAAACCACATGATTATCTCTATGGATGCAGAAAAGATATTTGACAACATTCCATACCTGTTAATGATTTACATATTCAGAAAACTAGGAATAAAAGGGAACTTTACCATCATGATAAAGGCCACTTTTATATAAAAGACAAAGCATAACTAACATCATACTCAATGGTGAAGACTGAAGGCTTTCTGCTTAAGATCAGGAACAAAACAAGGGTGCCTGCTTTTACCACTGCTATTCAATATTGTACAGAAATTCTAGCCAAAGCAACTAGATAAGGAAAAGTAATAAATAGTATATAAATTGAAAAGGAAGAAATAAAACTATCTCTATCTGCAGATGATGTTATCTTATATAGAGACTATCCAAAGGAATACACAAGAAAACTTCTAGAGTAAGTAAACAAATTCAGCAAAGTGTCAGATCAACATGGAAAAATTAATTGTATTTCCATACACTAGCAACAGTCAATCTGAAGTGGATATTAAGACAAAAGTTCCATTTTATTCCTAAAAGAATAAAATGTCTAGTAATAAAGAAAGATGTGAAAGACATATACTTAAAACTACAAAACACTGCTGAAAGAAATTAATGAGGTCCTTAATTAATGGCAAGACATTTCATGTCCATGGAATTTGAAAACTTAATATGGTTAAAATATCAGTACTAACCAAAGTGATCTACAGATTCAACACAATGCTTGTCAGAATTCCAGCAGCCTTTTTTTTGTTGTTGTTGCAGAAATTGAAAACTGATCCTCAAATTCATATGGAGTTGAAAAGGACCCCAAATAGTCAAGACAATTTTGTAATAGAGGAACAAAGCTGGAGGACTCACATTTCCCAATTTATAAATTGAAGTACAAAGCTACAGTAAACAAAACAGTGTGTTACTGGCATCAGGATAGATAAATAGACCAATGGAATAGAGTTGAAAGTCCAGAAATAGACCCATATGTCCGTAGCCAATTGATTTTTGGCAAGGGTGCCAAGTACTCGCAATGGGGAAAGAACAGTCTCTTCAACAAATGGTAATAGAGAAACTACATATCCATACGCAAGAGAATGAAGTTGAATGCCCACCTCATGCCGTATACAAAAATTCATTCAAAATGGATCAGTGACCTAATGTAAGAGATAAAACCATAAATCTCTTGGAAGTTAAATCTCACAACCTGGGATTTGGCAATGGATTCTTAGATATGACACCAAAAGCCTGTGCAACAAAAGAAACAATAGATCAATTGGACTTCATCAAACTTAGAAACTTTTGTCCATCAAAGAACATCATTAAGAAAGTAAGAAAACAATCTACAGAATAGGTGAAAATAGTTGGAAACCATTTACCTGATAAGGGCTTGATATTAAGAATATATAAAGAACTTTTACAATGCAATGACAAGAAGAAAACCAACTCAATTTTAAAACTGGGCAAAGGACTGGAACAGATATTTTTCCAAAGAGGATATACCAATGCCCAGCTGACATATAAGAAGCTGCTCAATACCGTTAGCCACTATGGATATACAAATTGAAACCACCATGAGCTACCACACTTCACTCCCACAAGGATGGCTATTATAAACACACACACACTTGCGTATATTCTCTCTCACACACACACACACACCCAAAACAAAACAAAACCAGAATATAACAAATGTTGGAGTGGATGAGGTGAAATTAGTATACTGGCACACTGTTGTAGGGAATGTAAAATAGTGTAGCCACTGTGGAAAGCAATATGGTAGATCCTAAAAAGTTAAATATAAAATTGCCATATGACCTGATATCTTAGTTTCCCCACTGCAAAAAAAAAAATACCATACAACAGGTTGGCTTAAGCAATTAGAATTTTTTTAATTCAATTTTATTGAGCTATATTCACATACCATGCAGTCACACAAAGCATACATTCAATTGTTCACAGTACCACCATATAGTTGTGCGTCCATCACCAAAATTAATTTTTGAACATTTTCATTACCACACGCACAGTAGTGAGAATAAAAATTAAAGTGAAAAAGAACAATTAAAAAAGAATACTGGGTGCTTTTTTTTTTTTTTTTGCCATTTTTCTACTCATCCATCCATATACTGGACAACGGGGAGTATGATCCACATGGCTTTCCCAATCACATTGTCACCCCTCATAAGCTCCACTGTTACACAACCATCTTCAAGATTCAGGGGTTCTGGGTTGTAATTTGATAATTTCAGGTATTTACTGCTAGCTATTCCAACTCATTAGAACCTAAAAAGGGTTATCTATATTGTGCATAAGAGTGCCCACCAGAGTGACCTCTTCGCTCCTTCTGGAATCTCTCTGCCACTGAAGCTCATTTCATTTCATTTCACATCCCCCTTTTGGTCAAGAAGATGTTCTCCAGCCCATAATACCAGGCCCAGATTCCTCCCTGGTAGTCATATTCCACATTGCCAGGGGGATTTACAACCCAGGGTGCCAGATCCCACGTACAGGGGAGGACAGTGATTTCATCTGCCAAGTTGGCTTAGCTACAGAGAGAGGGCCACATCTGAGCAACAAAGAGGCATTCAGGAGGAGACAATTATAAGCAGGCCTAGCCTCTCCTTTGCAGTAACAGTCTTCCCAAGGGCAAGCCCCATGATGAGGGCTCAGATCATCAAACCACCAGTCCCCAATGACTGTGAGCACATCAGCAACCATTGAGATGAGGAAGCCCAACAACCCTGCATTCTCCCCCGGCAATGTTCACATTAGTGGTAGCATACAATATTTCTCTTTGTGCCTGGCTTTTTTTGCTCAGCATTATTTCTTCAAGGTTCATCCAAGTTGTCATATGTTTCAAGACATTGTTCCTTCTTACTGCTGCATAGTACTCCATTGTGTGTATATACCACATTTTATTAATCCACTTGTCTGTTGAAGGACATTTGGGTTGTTCCCATCGCTTTGCAATTGGGAATAATGCTGCTATGAACATTGGCATGCAGATATCTGTTCACAACACTGCTTTCAGATCTTCCGGGTATATACCAAGAAGTGCAACTGCTGGATCGAAGGATAACTCTACATCTAGTTTTCTAAGGAACTGCCAGACTGAATTCCAGAGTGGTTGAACCATTATACAGTCCCACCAACAATGAATAAGAGTTCCAATTTCTCCACATCCTCTCCAGCATTTGTAGTTTCCTATTTGTTTAATGGCAGCCATTCTAATTGGTGTGAGATGGTATCTCATTGTGGTTTTAATTTGCATCTCGGTAATAGGTAGTGAAGCTGAACATTGTTTCATGTGTTTTCTTGGCCATTTGTATTTTCCCTTCAGAGAACTGTCTTTTCATATTTTTTGCTCATTTTGTAATTGGGCTGTCTGTACTATTGTAATTGAGTTGTAGGATTTCTTTATATATGCAAGATATCAGACTTTTGTCAGATACCTAGTTTCCAAAATTTTTTCCCATTGGATTGGCTGCCTCTTCACCTTTTTTACAAATTCCTTTGGGATACAGAAACTTCTAAGCTTTAGGAGTTCCAATTTATCTATTTTTGCCTTTATTGCATGTGCTTTGGGTATAAGGTCTAGGAAGTGACCTTCTAATACAAAGTCTTGAAGATGTCTCCCTACATTATCTTCTAGGAGTTTTGTGGTACTCTTTTATATTGAGGTCTTTGATCCACTTTGAGTTAATTTTTTTGTAGGGTGTGAGGTATGGGTCCTCTTTCATTCTTTTGAGTATGGATATCCAACTCTCCCAGCCCCGTTTGTTGAAAATACTGTTATGTCCCAGTCCAGTGGCTTCAGGGGCCTTATCAAAGATCAGTCATCTGTGGGTATGGGGGTCTATCTCTGAATTCTCAATTAGACTCCATTGATTGACATATCTATCTTTGTGCCAGTACCATGCTGTTTTGACTATTGTGGCTTTATAGGAAGCTTCAAAGTCAGGGAGTGTAAGTCCTCCCACTTCATTTCTCTTTTTTAGAGCGTTTTTAGCAATTTGAGGCATCTTCTCTTTCCAAATAAATTTGATAGCTAGCTTTTCCAAGTCTGCAAAGTAGGTTTTGGAATTTTGATTGGGATTGCATTGAATCTGTAGATGAGTTTGGGCAAAGTTGATATCTTAATGACATTTAGCTTTCCTATCCATGAACATGGAACATTTTTCCATCTTTTAAGGTCCCTTTCTATTTCTTTTAGTAGAGTTATGCAGTTTTCTTTGTATAGGTCTTTTACATCTTTGGTTAAATTTATTCTTAGGTACTTTTTTTTTTAGTTGCTATTAAAAATGGTATTTTTTTCTTGAGTGTTTCTTCACTTCATTCATTTCTAGCATATAGAAACATTACTTACTTATGTGCATTACTCTTGTATCCTGCTACTTTGCTAAATTTGTTTATTAGCTCCAGTAGCTGTATCATCAATTTCTCAGGGTTCTCTAGATATAAGATCATATCATCTGCAAATAATGACAGTTTTACTTCTTCCTTACCGATTTGGATGCCTTTTATTTCTTTGTCCTGCTGGATTTCCCTGGCTAGCACTTCTAGCACAATGTTGAATAACACTGGTGACAGCAGGCATCCTTGTCTCATTCCTGATATTAGAGGGAAGGCTTTCAGTTTCTCGCCATTGAGTACTATGCTGACTGTGGGTTTTTCATATATGCTCTTTAACATATTGAAGATATTTCCTTCAATTCCTACCTTTTGAAGTGTTTTTATCAAAAAGGGATGTTGGATTTTGTCAAATGCTTTTTCAGCATCTATTGAGATGATCATTTGATTTTTCTCTTTTGATTTGTTAATGTGTTGTAATACATTGATTGATTTTCTTATGTTGAACCATCCTTGCATGCCTGGAATGAACCCCACTTGGTCATGGTGTATAATTTTTCTAATGTGTCTTTGGATTCGATTTGCAAGCATTTTGTTGAGAATTTGTGCATCTATATTCATTACGGAGATTGGCCGGTAGTTTTCCTTTTTGTGGCATCTTTGCCTGGTTTTTGTTATTAGATTGATGTTAGCTTCATAAAATGTGTTAGGTAGTGTTCCATTTTCTTCAGTGTTTTGAAAGAGTTTAAGTAAGGTTGGTGTCAGTTCTTTTTGGAAAGTTTGGTAGAATTCCCCTGTGAAGCCATCTGGCCCTGGGCATTTATTTGTGGGAAGTTTCTTGATGACTGATTGGATCTCTTTGCTTGTGATTGGTTGATTGAGGTCTTCTGTTTCTTCTCTGGTCAGACTAGGTTGTTCATAAGTTTCCAGAAAATTGTCCATTTCCCCTACATTATCCAGTTTGTTGGCATAAAGTTGTTCATAGTATCTTCTTTTAATTTTTTAATGTCTTAGGGATCTGCAGTAATGTTGCCTTTTTCATTCATTATTTTGTTTATATGGGTCTTCTCTTTTTTTGATTTTGTCAGTCTAGCTAGGGGCTTGTCAACCTTTTTGATCTCAAAGAACCAAGTCTTATTGTTATTTGTTCTCTCTATTGTTTTTTGGTTCCCTATGTCATTTATTTCTGCTTTAATCCATGTTATTTCTTTTCTTCTACTTGGTTTAGGATTAGTTTGCTGTTCATTTTCTTACTTCTTCAGTTGCTCCATTAGTTCTTTGATTTTATCACTTTCTTCCTTTTTGATATATGTGTTTATGCACCAAACCAGAATGCCCCAAAATTCATGAGGCAAACACTGCGATCACTGAAAGGAGAAATAGATACCTCTACAATAATAGTTGGAGACTTCAATACACCACTCTCATCAATGGATAGAACATCTAGACAGAGGATCACTAAAGAAACAGAGATGTTGAATTGTATGATAAATGAACTAGACTTGACAGACATTTATAGAACATTACACCCAACAACAGCAGGATACACTTTTTTCTCAAGTGCTCATGGAACATTCTCTAGGATAGACCACATGTTGGGTCACAAAGCAAGTCTCAACAAATTTAAAAATATTGATATTATACAAAACACTTTCTCAGACCACAATGGAATGAAGTTGGAAATAAATAAAAGGCAGAAGGTCATGAAATTCACAAACATATGGAGGCTAAACAACACCCTCTTAGAAAACCAGTGGGTAAAGGAAGAAATTACAAGAGAAATTAGTAAATACCTCGAGGCAAATGACAATGAAAACACAACTTATCAAAACTTATGGGATGCAGCAAAGGCGGTGCTGAGAGGGAAATTTATTGCCCTAAATGCCTATATTAAAAGAGAAGAGAGAGCAAAAGTTGAAGAGTTAACTGCTCACCTGGAGGAATTAGAGAAAGAACAGCAAACTAACCACAAAGCAAGAAGAAGGGAAGAAATAACAAAGATTAGAGCAGAAATAAATGCAATTGAGAACAGGAAAACAATAGAGAGAATCAACAAAACCAGAAGTTGGTTCTTTGAGAAAATCAATAAAATCGATGGACCACTGGCTAGGCTAACAAAAAAAAAGAGAGAGAAGATGCAAATAAATGCAATCAGAAATGGTAAAGGAAATATAACTACCGACCCTGCAGAAATTAAGGAGATAATGAGAAGATACTATGAGCAACTATATGCTAATAAACTAGACAACTTAGATGAAATGGACAACTTCCTAGAAAAGCATAAACAACCAACATTAACTCAAGAAGAAATAGATGACCTCAACAAACCAATCACAAGTAAAGAGATTGAGTCAGTCATCAAAAAGCTCCCAAAAAGGAAAAGCCCAGGACCAGATGGTTTCACATGTGAATTCTACCAAGTATTCAAGAACGAATTAGTACCAATCCTGCTCAATCTCTTCAAAAAAATTGAATAAGAGGGAAAGCTACCTAACTCTTTCTATGAAGCCATCATCACCCTAATACCAAAACCAGGCAAAGATACTACAAAAAAAGAAAATTATAGACCAATTCCTTTAATGAATATAGACACAAAAATCCTCAACAAAATACTCGCAAATCGAATCCAGCAGCACATTAAAAGAATTATACACCACGACCAGGTGGGATTTATTCCAGGTATGCAAGGCTGGTTCAACACAAGAAAAGCAATTAATGTAATACACCACATCAATAAATCAAAGCAGAAGAACCACATGATCATCTCGATTGATGCAGAAAAGGCATTTGACAAAATTCAACATCCTTTCCTGATGAAAACACTTCAAAGGATAGGAATAGAAGGGAACTTTTTCAATATGATAAAGGCGATATATGAAAAACCCTCAGCTAACATCACACTCAATGGGGAGAGACTGAAAGCTTTTCCTCTAAGATCAGAAACAAGACAGGGATGCCCACTATCACCATTGTTATTCAACATTGTGCTGGAAGTTCTAGCTAGAGCAATTAGGCAAGAAAAAGAAATAAAAGGCATCCAGATTGGAGAGGAAGAAGTAAAACTTTCACTATTTGCAGATGACATGATTCTATATGTAGGAAATCCAGAAAAATCTACAGCAAAGCTACTAGAACTAGTCAATGAATACAGCAAAGTAGCAGGCTACAAGATCAACATGCAAAAATCTGTAGTGTTCCTATACACAAGTGATGTGCAACAAGAGGAGGAAATCAAGAAAAAAATCCCATTTACAATAGCAACCAAAAAATCAAGTATTTAGGAATAAACTTAACCAAGGACACAAAAGACCTTTACATAGAAAACTATAAGAAACTGCTAAAAGAAATTGAACAAGACCTGAAAAAAATGGAAGAACATACCATGTTCATGGATTGGAAGACTAAATATAGTTAAGATGGCAATTTTACCTAAACTGATTTACAGATTCAATGCAATACCAATTCAAATCCCAACAACTTACTTTACTGAAATAGAAAAACCAATAACTAAATTTATTTGGAAGGGTAAGATGCCCCAAATAGCCAAAAATGTCTTGAGAAAGAGGAATGAAGTGGGAGGTCTCACACTACCTGACTTTGAAGCATATTACAAAGCTACAGTGCTCAAAACAGCATGGTACTGGCATAAGGACAGATATACTGATCAATGGAGTCGAACTGAGTGTTCAGAAGTAGACCCTCACATCTATGGACAACTGATCTTTGATAAGGCAGTGAAGCCGAAGCAACTGGGAAAGAGCAGCCTGTTCAGTAAATGGTGTTTGGAGAACTGGATATCCATTTCCAAAAGAATGAAAGAGGATGTCCATCTCACACCTTATACCAAAATTAACTCAAAGTGGATCAAAGACCTAAACATTAGCACCAAGACCATAAAACTCTTAGAAGAAAATGTAGAGCAATATCTTAAAGATCTTGTGAAAGGAGGTGGTTTCTTAGACCTCACGCCCAAGGCACGAGCAACCAAAGAACAAATAGACAAATGGGATCTCCTCAAAATTAAACACTTTTGTACATCAAAGGACTTTGTCAGAAAAGTAAAAAGGCAACCTACACAATGGGAGATGATATTTGGAAACCACATATCAGATAAGGGTTTAATATCCCGAATATATAAAGCAATCCTGCATCTCAATAACAGAAAGACAAACAATCCAATTACAAAATGGGCAAAAGACATGAACAGACATTTTTCTGAAGAGGAAATACAAATGGCTCAAAAGCATATGAAGAAATGCTCAACTTCACTGGCTATTAAGGAAATGCAAGTGAAAACCACAATGAGATATCATCTCACACCTACCAGAATGGCCATTATCCAAAAAACAGAAAATGACAAGTGCTGGAGAGGATGTGGAGAAAGAGGCACACTTATTCATTGTTGGTGGGAATGTAGAATGGTGCAACCACTCTGGAAGACAGTATGGAGGTTCCTCAGGAAGGTAAATATAGATTTGCCATATGACCTAGCTATTCCATTGCTGGGTATATACTCAGAGGAACTGAAACTTAAGACACAAACAGACATTTGTAAACCAATGTTTATTGCAGCATTATTCACAATAGCCAAGAGATGGAAACAGCCCAAATGTCCATCAAAGGACGAGTGGATAAACAAACTGTGGTATATACACATGATGGAATATTATGCAACTGTAAGACAGAAGAAAGACATGGATCATGTAATAATGTGGATGAACCTTGAGGATATTATGTTGAGTGAAGTTAGCCAGAAACAAAAGGACAGATTCTGTATGGTCTCACTAATATGAATAGACATTAATGAACAAACTTAGGGAGTTAAAAGCTGACAACACAGGCGACCAGGAGATAGAAAGCGGGCAGAGATCAGCGGTTTGATGCTGAAGGACTACAGAATATTTAGGATTGATTGCATAGATCCAGAAATAGATAGCATAATACTGTGTGATGGTAGCACAGTATTGTAAGTACACTGAACAAAGATGTCTGTGAGTAAAGCTGAAAGAGGTGGGATAGGAGAATGTATGACACCAGAGGTAAAGATAGATGATAAAGACTGGGACTGTATAACGTGGCAAAAACTGGAGTGGCCAATGACTGTTACTAAATATACAAATATAAAATTGTTTTTGCATGTGGGAAAGCAAATGAATGTCAACCATGTAGAAATTTGAAAAAGGGATGGTATTCAGGAAAAAACATAATCAAAGCAAACTGGAGTCTATGGTCAACAGTAACATTGTAATATACCTCCATTAAATGTAACAAAGGCAATACACCAATGCTAAATGTATATGAGAAGGGGATATAGGGGAGTAATATGGGATTCTTGGTAGTGGTGTTATTTGCTGTCCTTAGTAGTATATTGTATTTTATGACATGTTATTTTTCTTTTTATCATTTTTTCTTATTGCTAAAAAAAAAAAAAACAATTTTTCTTGTAGTAATCAGTATGTTCAAATGCTGATTGTGGTGATAAATGTACAACTTTATGATGATACCATGAACAACTGATTGTACACTGTGGATAAATGTATGGTATGTGAATATAACTCTATACAATTGTAGGAAAATATATATATAGGAGTAAAAGTGTTGGAGAAAACATGGTGAGAGGGATGATGCCTCACTAATATGGACTAACTACAATGTGTAAACTCAGAATTGAATCTTAGAACATAGCCTAACGTGGACACAATAATTGTAATAGTCCCTAGATTGTAAGCTCTTACAGCAGTTAACTCTATCCCTGAATTGTAAGGCCTATCTCTAAACTTTAAGATGCTGATCCCCTAGCGTATGTTGTCACAAACATTGGGACTGGCAGTTTGATGTGCTGAGCACTCAAGCATGGGACTTGCCCTTAGGAAGCTCATTACCACAAAGGAAAGTCTAAAGCTGTATGTAATGGTGCCTAGGAGTCTCCCCCTGAGTACCTCTTTGTTGCTCAGATGTGGCCCTCTCTCTCTCTAACTGAGCCGTCTCGACAGGTGAACTCGCTGCCCTCCCCCCTACGAGGGACCCAACTCCCAGGGTTGTAAATCTCCCTGGCAACGCAGAGTATGACTCCCGGGGATGAATGTGGACCCGGCATCGTGGGACTGAGAGTATCTTCTTGACCAAAAGGGGGATGCAAAATGAGACGAAACAGTTTCAGTGGCTGAGAGATTCCAAATGGAGTCGAGAGGTCACTCTGGTGGACATTCTTATGCACTATATAGATAACACCTCTTAGGCTTTAATGTATTGGAATAGCTAGAAGTAAATACCTGAAACTACCAAACTCCAACCCAGCAGTCTGGACTCCTGAAGACAATTTTATAATAATGTAGATTACAAGGGTTGAGAGTGTGATTGTGAAGACCTTGTGGATCACACCCCCTTTATCTAGTGTATGGATGAGTGGAGGAATGGGGATAAAAACTAAAGGACAAATGGGGTGGGATGGGGGGATGATTTGGGTGTTTTTTTCACTTTTATTTTTTATTCTTGTTCTGGTTCTTTCTGATGTAAGGAAAATGTTCAGAGATAGACTGTGGTGATGAACGCATAACTGTGTTATCATACTGTGGACAGTGGATTGTATATCATGGATGATTGTATGGTGTGTGAATGTATTTCAATATAACTGAATTTAATTAAAAAAAAATATGTAATGGCTGCTCCTTATATCTGATTCCTGTGTTCATTAAGAATTCTTGTTACATCTTAGTAATAATTCTTTACTACTAGTTAATAATTCTTCTTATTAAACATTCCTTATTCAAATTATTGTGGTTTCTGCCTTCTGACTGGACACTGACTGACAGTGATGGAGAAAGGAATTATACATACAGAAAGGGGGTAAACTAGACTGACACCTCTGTGTTAACTTGGAATTCCTAGTATTGGTATGAACTTAGGGATTTTTAGTAGATTAGAAAGATGAAAGGTAGATAGATAGATATAGAGATAGATAGCTATACATTGAACTATACAAACACATATATGTAAATATCTTTATATTTACATTTACATTTTATAAATTCAGTCCACTGAAAGGGTATAGAAATAAAGCCAGTAGTAAAGATCACACCCAGTGCCCAGATCTGGGTTGCTATATATCATTCCCATTAAAATGAACCAGACCTCTTGGAGAAAAGTCTGATTTCAGAGCTTATTTTAATTATCAACTGTCCACTGACTGTTCCCTCTCCTGAAGCTCCATCTCTCCCCATACATTGACTGCTTTTCTGTTGTTTATAAAACAATATTTCCAACTTCCTTAACCTAGCTCCCAGATGGAACTCCTCTCCTCCCTTTAACTATTACACACCTTGCTTAAAAGAGCAGATGTAAACTCCACTGGTTACCTCTACATCCCCAGTTCCACTCATTTCTTCATCAATTGTAATTGACTTCCAAACCAAATTCTTTGAAAAATCATCCATGAGCTACTTTTTTTTTTTTTTTGCAAAAACCATTGTACTTCTTCTTGACCTCTAACCAACACTTAATACTGTTCCTTAGAGTGCAAATTTGTCCCACCCCTGGATTTGATAGCACTGTGTGCCAGTTTGAATGTATTATGTCCCCCAGAAAAAGCCATATTCTTTGATGCAATCTTGTGGGGCAGACATAATAGTGGGGATTAAGTTGGAACGTTTGAATTAGGTTGTTTGCATGGAGATGCGCCCCACCCAACTGTGGAGATAACTGATGGGGTATTTCTGTGGAGGCATGGCCCCACCCATTCGGGGTGGCCCTTGATCAGTGGAGCCATATAAATGAGCTGGCTCAAGGAGAGGAAACTCGGTGCAGCTGTGAGTGACGTTTTGAAGAGGAGCAAGCTTGCTAGAGAGGAACGTCCAGGGAGAAAGCCATTTTGAAACCAGAACTTTGGAGCAGATGCCAGCCACGTGCCTTCCCAGCTAACAGAGGTTTTCCGGAGGCCATTGGCCATCCTCCAGTGAAGGTACCTGATTACTGATGTGTTATCTTGGACACTTTATGGCCTTAAGACTGTAACTGTGTAGCCAAATAAACCCCCTTTTTTATACAAGCCAATCCATCTCTGGTGTTTTGCATTCCACAGCATTAGCAAACTAGAACACACTGCATTATCCTGTTTCATTTTATGACTCTAGTTACTCCCCCTATTTTTTGTAAACATCAGTTTTAAATCTGTTCCAGTTTGCTAGTGCTGCCATTATGCAAAATACCAGAAATGGATTGGCTGTTCTAAAGGTGATTTATTGGGTTACAAATTTACAGTTCTAAGGCCATAAAAGTGCCCAAACTAAGGCATCAACAAGAGGATACCTTCACTGAACAAGGGCTGATGGCATCTAGAACACCTCTGTCAGCTGGGAAGGCATGTGGCTGGCTGGTGTCCACTGTTCCTTTGCCCCCAGGTTGTGTTTGAAAATTGCTATGGCCAAGATGTCACTGGGTTTATCTCAGCTCCTCTGTCTCAGCTCCTCTGCCTCCTTTCTTCTTTCTCCCAGGATGTTTCTCTCTAAGTGTCTGGGGGTCCTCTCTTAGCTTCTCCGGAACAAACTCTGGGCTTCATCTCTTAGTTTAGCATCTCCAAACGTCTTCTATCCCCATCTCCAAGCATCTCTAAGCATCAGCAAACATCTGGGTCTGGGTCAGCTCTTAGCTTCTTTCTTAAATATTCCAGTGAACTAATCAAGACTTATGCTGAATGGGCAGGGCCACACCTCCATGGAAATAATTTAATAAGAGTTATCACCCACAGTTGGGTGAGTCACATCTCTATGGAAGCACTCAATCAAAAGGCCAACATAATCAAAAGTCTAGTAAGTCTGCCCCAACAAGATTGCATTAAACAACATGCCATTTCTAGGGGACATAACATATCCAAACAGGCACAAAATCCTATTACTTTTTTTGTTATTTGGATAACTTCACTATCTCCAAATAGCTATACATTCTTTTTATTTGCTTTGTAATCAAAGAATTAGAAGGAACTACAATTTCGATCTTGTCTAAACCATAATTTTATGCTTCAATCTGTGTATGTAATGACTCTGTTGAGATATCACCTAGACTTTGGGTCTCTAAATTTGTAGAGCATTTGTGATATGGCAGGCACTATACAGGTAAGTGCTTATTGAATACATTGAATACAATAGCCCTATGAGGTAGATGCTCAATTAATTTTCCCATTTTAAACATGAAGAGACAGAAGTTTAGAGAGGTTAAATAGCTTGCAATGGTGACACACTTATAAGAGAGTTTGCATGGAGATATGGCTTTACCTAGTACACACACTGCCTTGCTTGAAAATATTATTTCTGAGGCAGCCCTTTCTGTTTTTAGATAGCTTTAGAAAGTTATTTCTTTTGTCAAATTCTACCCCCCACCCCTTAGTTTCTACAGTTGGCACTAGCTCTGCTCCTGGAAGAATGTAGAGGATGGCTGTTTCCTCTTTCATGTTATTGCCTTTAAATATGTAGAGATCGCTATCACATTTCCCTTAATTAACTCTCTTCTATTCTAAGTTAAAAATTTTCAAAACCTTCATCTATTCACCGCATCATGTGGTTTTAAATCACCTTGCCATCTTGGCAGCCCTCTTCTGTACATGTTTCATTTTGTAATATGTTTCGGAAGAGCAGTGTCCGCATTGAGTGTAATATGCTGTATGTGGTTTGACCAACTAAGAGTAATTACGCTAGTCCATCTGCCAAGAATACTCTTTCCCTTAACTCATCTCCCATTGTAATCCTTTACTAGTCCTTCAAATATATGATTCAACTGTTCCTTATTCTATGAAATTGATTCTGTCCCTAAAGCCAGATTTTCCTCCTAACTTCTCTAAATTCTTTGAGCACTTCACATCTCTTTGGGCATTACCAAGCTCTGTTTGTAGTTTACTTGCTTATATGCATACGCTATCTCTCCTACTAATCATAAATTCATTGAGGGAGAAGACCAAGTCTCCAATTTTCTGTTTCCCACAGTATATAGAGTACTGCACTCTATTACAAGAGTTCTTATATGATAATAAGTTCTCAGGACATATTTTAGCTCAGGACTTTGATTTAGCAGTACTATGCTGGTATCTGGCATATGGTAGAATCTCGATAAATTTTCATGTAATCAATTAAAAAGTTAAAAATCAGTTTTACATTCAATATGTTTAGGTGATAGAAATATAATATTTGAAAAAATTATCTTCCTCATAATAAAATCTATATGTAATTATTAAAACCTATTCCCTGTCATCTGGATTTTTTTCCTATAAGCATATCATTGGAAAAATTGATTGACTGAAATATTTCCCTTATAATACAAAAATTTCTATTATATAAATACCACCTCAGTATTTCTCTAATGAAATACAAAAATAAATCTAATACTTTTGTATAAATATTTATGAAATCCTTAGAGTTAAGCTATAAATATTTTCATTTCCAAAGAACTAAAGAAAATGTACCTACAGATATTCTTATCAAGGTACTGTTAGGTTCTTATCACTTGCAAACACAACCAAAAACTTAAAAAGAAACATGTCATAGTTTGGAATTTAGACCTCTGTCTTTAAAGCAAATGACAGAATCAGAATCTGACTTTGCTGTTAGGTATTTTTGTAGTTCATATTGGAACAAAATTGGACACTTTCCAACATTGACAGTTTAGTACTAGAAGGAAGAAAAACATGAAATTTAAAAGTTCTGATCACAGGCTTTTTGGTAACATTTTTAATTACGAAAAGATTGACAACACAAAAGCTAAACCTGGCACTGGCATCATCTGCTTCCCTCCCTGTTTTTTTTATGTTTCTGTTGTTACTATTCAAACAGTGCATACTTTGTAAGGCGATATAATCATTCCCTGGCACACTGCTTGTGGTAATATATAATTACTACGTATTTTCTAGATCCTTATTGTCCACTTGTTTTACCAAAAGTGTTAGTAAAACTGGAATTAAATCCATTTAGGAGAGTCTAGAAAGGAAGGGATGTAAGACAAATAAATATTGGAAAAACTCCAGCTCTGGAATTTGGCTTTTGCTTGAAGGATAGGTCACCCAAAGTCAGTGAAATTGAAATCTTGTGGTAATGACCTGAGAGCCCCTGGTCTTGGCCTCATGGGGAGTGTTAGCACATTGAGACTACACACCCTGAAGTGTGAAAAGCCCCGGGAATCGAAGCCAGGAAATTTGCATATAGAGTGCTGATTTCATTGTATGAGTGAGAAAGCCGCTATTGCTTTGCCTCTACCCTTGTAACGATCAGTCCAGCCAACTGTTTACATGCCCTCCATTATGTTAGTGTTGGCTAGGGATGGCTGTCGCCAAGAGATTCCCTTTCAGCTTACACCGGGAAACTGTGGGAGTTCACCAACTTGACAGTTAGACAAGCCTGTTTTCTCTTTCCAAGAAAGAGAGTGACCTGTGGGTTGTCAAATATATGTGGCACTGAACCAGGATATGTAGCTTGAATCCCAACTCATAAAGTTCATTTCCCAGAGGAAGGCTTGGACAAAGAAAAATGAATAGGATTGGAGAAAAGAACAAAGTTAAACCTGTAACCTGTGAACGTGCTTTGCCATAATTATCCCTTTGTAAAGCAACAGTGTTTCACTGATTGTTTCCAATAGACCTCCTTTCCTGACTCATCATTTTGTTATTAAAATCAGACTTCTCTGACTTTTGGGGAATGTGGAGGTCTGTCCTTGGAAAAGCTAAAAGGCAGCAGGTTTGGGAAATAGCCTGTTATAATTTCTATTGCCTCAGATTGGCTTGAGTCCATAGCACTGCTGTCACAGTATCAAAAACAGGGCCTTGGGTTAACCCAGCCAATTATAATGGATTCAAACATATCAGGATAAAGCTAATGCTTCAGATTGTGACAACTAACCACATCCATGCTAATCTTCCCCTCTTCCAAGTAAGAGGAATTTATGTGATTATTTCATTTAAATATGAGTATAATATGGACTTCCAGGAGCAATGTCCAAATATAATACATAAATAAATCTTAGTAGGTCCAGAAGTAACTAGTGCTGCTGCTAAATTCGATGGTATCATGTCATCCCTGAAGTCATTATGTGTTTTTTTGTGTCCAGACGTGAAAAGTTGTCTCTAGTTTCTAAAATACAAACAAATGTAGTAGCTACCCCAGGTGAATTGAAGGGAGAGTTTTATAAAGAGATTGAGTTTAAATGTCACTTTATCCAGTTAATAAAATAAATTTTATGGAATCCCCCCAAATACTAACAGATTCTTTCATTGTTTTTTATTTGTTTTTTAAACAATGTGATTTGGAAGTTTATATAGGAAAAAATAACAAAATATATCTAGAATAATATGAAAATTGAAAACAATAAATACTGATATTAAATATTATTAGATATTAGAATGTATTGTAAAGGTTCAGGTATTGAAAAAGCGAGATTCTCCATAAACTTCATTTGCCTTTAAATTCTGTTTGTGAAATGTTAAATCTTTTGAATTTTTCCCTATTTTGTACTTTATTTGAGAAGTTTCCATCTTCTCAAAGAAAGAAGGAAACTTCTTCTATTATAATACTACCTCTGTATTATCCTTCTTCTAACACTTTGAGGTTTCCTTTGTTCTTTTGAACAATTATATATGGAATTTATTTTAGCATTAGTACAAGGAGAAAATATATGAAGCTTTTTCCCCCAAAAAAATCTTGCCAATTTCCCCAACATTATTTATCAATTTACACATTGAATTGCTTCCTTCCTTTGCATATATTAATTTCATATTTCATATTTATACAGTTGTATACTCACACATATTTATATATAAGCCTCTTTTTCTCCCTCCCTGTCGCTCCCTCCACAGAGCAGAGAGTCAGCTTATGAGAGTTTATGATCCAGGATTTTCTTTTGACACATCTTTCCTTTGAGGCAACCAATACCACGCTCTTTTATTTACTGTATTTTATAATAATTTTAATATTTGGTTCTCTTTTGTTTGTCTTCCTTTTATAAGCTTTTTGAAAATTCTAAATTGTTTATTATTTAATTTAAAATATAAAATCCTTTTATTAAGTTCCACAAAAAATTCTGTTGATATTTTGATGTAGAATTTGATAAACCTGTCAATTTGTCCTTTCTCTGTCCCTTTCAGACTGACAGTGGTTCCACTCATACAAATTTTGCAAAAACCTTATTGGCTTTGTGTGCCATTAGACAATGGAACTTTCCACAGATCCTTCCCACATAACTGCATTTTCAATGCTGTCTTCCACTGAAATGATTGACTGGATCCAAGTTTAGTTAAATCCTCATATGGAGCACTATTGTCTGGCTACTTTCTTTCTGGAAGTTCAAGCTGGTCCCTTCTGGCCCTTGTCTTAGAGCACACTGTCTGGATAGCTCAGAATCTCCCAAACAATCTATTTCTAGTTTCTTTGTACTTAAGAGTTCATTTCTCTACTTTTCCCTCTCCTCTTTCATTTCACTATAAGATGCAAGGAGAAACCAGGCTGCACCTTCCACACTTAGCTTAGAAATCATCTCAGCTAAATATCCACGTTCATTGCTTTGAAATGCTGCCTTCCCTCTGACATCAGAACTCAGTTTCACCAAGTTCTCTGTAGACTTTAAAACAAGTATTGTCTATCCTCCAGTTTTCAATGACACACACATCATTTCCTTTTAAGGCTTTATTGGAAGTAGCTTTAGCATCCATATTTCTACCAACAGTCTCTTTAAAACAATTTAGGCTTTTTCTTTCAAGCACCTCACAATTCTTCTAGCCTCTACCCATTACCTAATTCCAATGCCATGTCCACATTTTAGGTATTTACAACAGCAGCATACTGCTTTCTATACCAAACCACCACAACTACCTACTCACTGAGGCAAGCTGCAAGGAAAACAACTATCTACTTCACACCACAGATGGAATAAAGAATAAAGTTACCTGGGAGAAATAGAACCCACAGGCTTTTGCCATGTATTGTTGTAAATCAGGAATTGACAAGTGCTGCATGCTTTGAAAGACTGAAAAAAATAACATAAAGTGATTGAAATTTAACAATCTGGTAGAGGCAAATGTGAAAATATTGTAATACAGTACACATTATAACTCCACTATCACAGTGGACTGGGGTGATTCTCTGACAATGAACACAATAAAAATTCACTAAACAATTGAGAACACAGACAATGAGAATCTCATGACTCATCATTAAGTAGAGATTAATACCCTGAACAACTTGAGATGATAGAACCATAAAATAAGTATGTTTAAAATAACTATAATTATTAAATAAATAAAATAAATTAAAATTGTTATACATTTGTAATGAAAAAAGAAAGTTAAAACCAGAGGTATTTGAGGAAGAACCAAATAAACAAATAAAGCCTACAGTCATTATCATTGTAATTGAGATGTCCAATGGGCTGGTTAAACAGTAGATGCAACACAGCTGAAAAGAAAACAAGTGAACTGAGTGATCAATCTGAGGAAGTCACCCGAAATGCTGCAAGAGTTTATGAGATGGAAAAATTGAAAGATCATTTAATTAGGTCAAATTTATACATAGTAGGAGTTCCTGAGGAAGAGAATAGAGCTTATACAAGAGAGGAAATATTTAAAACAAAAATGTCAGAAGAATTTCTCAGTTGATGAAAAATACAAGTCCTCAAATGAAAAAATGTATTGACTTTTGGAGAGAAAAAAAGAAAAGAAATCCATAACCACTACATGCTAGAATACCATGGAATATCTTCAGACTGATTTGGGAAAATAATTGTCAACTTAGAAATTTATGCCTAAAAATCTCCTCATTCAAGAATGAACATGAAATAAAATCTAGGATCTTACCACTTGAACACCTGAAGAATTATTAAAGAATGGATTTCAGTAGGAGGGAAATTGAACCCAGAGTGGGATGTAACTTAAAAACTAATCAATAAAATTGATGAATGTCAGTAATTGTAAAAAACAAACAAAAAAATCACTATAAAAAGACTAAATTGAGGCCTATGAAGTTCAAAGAAAAACTAAAATAATGAATAGCAATAAAGTGGAAGTTGGTAGGAAGGTGGTTGGAATCGACGTGGTAAAAGCCTTACAGTTTTGAGAGGAGAAATAACACTAGACTTTGTTGTGTGTTCATTCTCAAAATTCAAGAGTAATTATTAAAAGAATGGAAATCAAATGTGCATCATCTAAATCTAAAGTAAAGTTTTATTACAAATAGAAGACAGAAAAATAGAACAACAGTGGGAAGCTGATAAAGTAAGCAGATAAGTGACAGATTTTCATTTTGCAAAAGGTTACTCAGGTTGCATTGTGGAGCATGGATTGTAGGTGGGCAAGAATGCAAATTGGGAGAAGTGCTGAAGCATTCTGAGATGGTAGCAGCTTGTGTGTTAGTCTATGTCTAGGAAGATAAGGAGAAGCAGCAGGAGTGAAACAGACTCAATAGGGCAGCATATGAAGGGTGAGAGAGAGAGAAGTGTCAAGGCTGGTTACCAAGAACTGTCTTGCAGAATGATTTCAGCAAGTGTATGCTATGTCAGAGAGCAAACTAAGATACAAATAAAATAAAATAGAATATCATCTAACACCATGGCACCTATATTGAACAACTGCTACCAGAATAGTCCCACTTAAAACAGAATACGAATATACTTGTGATCCGTGCTGTGTCTTTGGCAAAGCAAAGAAAGAAGGTTTTGTAGCATTCAAATAATATTATGCTATCTTCCTTAAAATAAAATGTAACTGTGTTGGTTCACTGTTTCCTGGAGAAGGGTCTGACACAATGTTTGAATTCTCCAACATGAGAGCACCTTCCAGATTGCCAAGCAGGAGTTGATTGCCAAGGTTTTGCTGTGTGCTTCAATGAGCATAAACCATCGTTTCTCACCAATCAAGACTCATATTATGGTGCTGAATATATGTTTAGTCACAAGATACCAGGTGGCCCAGCTGTAGCAGTTACTGCCTATTCATGAACCACTTTAGCACAGAATAGAACCGTGAACATATTGACAAAGAAGTCTCTGCTATTACTATGGTAGTGATGGTGGTCTACAACTTCTCTCTGATGCTTTACACGTTGTGTGAATCATCAGCCTTTCTTAAGGAACAGTTTGCACCCTTACCTATACAGTCATTTGCACAGGCTTTTTGGCTGGATGCTAATAGCTACATGATAGCTGCCAATCTTGAAGAACGCTTGATTACTGCAGATTCAGAGATGACACCACCTGCTCGAGGAGACCCACCCTGACTAACCTTTTTAAAATTGCAACCCTCACTTTTGAGGTCTGCTTTTTCTTTATTGTTTTTCTATATTACTTATCACTTTCTAACATATGACATAAACCACTTATCATGTTTATTATTTATTATCTATTTCCCTCCACTAAGAATTAATTTCACAGATCTCATTTTTGTTCACTGACACTATATCCCAAACAGGTGGCACATAACTGGTGCTCAGTAGTATTTGTTGAATAGTGAACTGATTGGTAGAGATCCTCCCAAAGTTGCAGGATTAATGCTTTGGGGTATGATTATGTCATTTCTTATAAGAAAAAAAAAAAAAAAAAACAAACTCTGATGTCTTCATATCACCCATGGGATCAGGTCAAACTCTTTAGTTTCATATTGGGCTTCAAACTGTCTTCCAGCTCTTTACAGGCACCCAGGTTATAATCATAGCAATGTAATATCCATGAGCTTTCAAATGTTGTTCCCCCAATCAAGCAAGTCTTTACCTCTATATCAGTTAATTATGTGTCAATAATATGGCCTAACAAACTACTCCCCAAATCCATTGAGTCAGCTTAGAGAAACACATTTTTTTCCTGTTATGTCTTGTGTGGGGAAGTTCTGTTTTAGGCTGTGTTCAGCTGGGATCTGCTGTGCTTGACTCCAGGCTATAGGTTGCAATCAAATCATGCCAATATGTTGCTTTATTGTCCTTGGGCCAGCAGCTATCCAGAATATGTTCTCCTTCTGGCAAATTGTTGATGCAAGGGGCCATGATAAACCACACTACCACACTGAGGACTCTAACTGCTAATTTCCACTGACTAAAACAAGACACATAGTCATGCCCAATATCCCAGTACACATTGCTCATAACTATGTCATTACATAGTTTATATGTCTGATTCTCCTACTGGATATTATGCTTCTAAAGAGCACAGACGATATCCTATTCAGATTTCTATCCTCAATTACCTACCATAGAATCTAGAAAATTATAAGCTTAATAGATGTTAGCTGCAAAAGAAAATGAGTGAAGTGGGTGGTCCAATAAAAGAAAAATCAACCATTCAGATTCCATCAATGTCAGTTTGCTGTCTTATCTGGTATAGGAAAATCCCATTTTAAAGTTTGAAGGTGTTTCATGTAGTATGTATTGTACTTCATGCAGCACATCTAGGAAGGGCTTCCATTTAAAACTTACTAGAAGCAGGTGACCGGAAATTAAGTCTTATTACATAAACATCATATATCATACTAAGATGTTCAGTGTAATTCCCCAAGGGTTTTTCACAGGAATTAATGAAAACTTTCTTATCCATGGATTTATATGGAATATTTAGGATCTTGACAGAAGGGAGTCCTTGACAGTCAAAAGGATAGAATATTCGGTTTTCTCCCAAACTTCTGTATAGGTTTAGGTTTGTGTGTGTGCACATGTGCTGTGCGTGTGCGTGACATATTTAATGGCAATTGACAAATGTGTGCATTTACTCTGGTTGATTCATCACTACATCCATTTATCTATCCATCAATACATGTGTTCATTCACATAATTCTACTCCTCCTCAACCAATTAAATCGTATTTTACTAAACATTAGTCATAATCCAGTTTATAATTTATGACCTATCATTTTAATTAAACCCTTGTCAGTATCCTAAGTGGCCATTCCGCTCTGTCTTTTTGTTACATACAAATGGATAGAGACTCTGAGTGAGCCCAAGTACTCATTTTCTTTCTGCTTTCGTGAAGCAGCTGAACATTGCTTTACTGAACTAAAGAGTCAATGTATTAAGTCCCATTACACCTGCCTCTATTGAATTTTAAGATTTATATTTCCAATATTCAATTAGTTTTAAACCATACTGTATAGTGGTTTTAAAACATGTCTGATCTATGGAGAAAATGATTTGACTTCACTTGAGTTGACAACCAGTAGCATGCTAGTTACCTTATCAACCACATGCCTGGCAGTTATAAGGTAAGTATTAATTGATGGGATTCTACAGGTAATTTTCTCTGGATAATTCAAGTTTTGCTGATTTTTATGATGATGTTTAAGTTTTCTTCCTAAAGGGAGTTAACAGGTTATAAATTGTTGAAAAAGTAATTATAGGTAAATGGCAAATTTCTTGCCAATTTTAAAATATAGATATATACTTTGAATGTTCCACAGTTTTTATTATTCCTTTAATGTAAGGCATGGTATTTCCATTTCATGCATATTCTTACCCTCTGGTTTTTTTTTTTAAATCTCCTATCCAGTCACAAACACATTATTATTACTCACTGACATATTCAGATGGATATATTTAACAGAAAAAACAAGTTTTAAATTGGAAAGTAGAATGTTGCATCTTAATGCACTGGCTGGGGGAGGGGTTTAGATGGGAGGAGAGAGGGATTATAAACTGGCTATGCTCTGAGGGTGATAAGGAAATTTCTAAAGCAGGAATTATAAACCTAAATGTCTTCAGGGTAAGGCAGAGGTTAAGCAGGCAAGGTACTAAAAAATGAATAAAGGTTGGGACTGTGAAGAACTAAAATGTTTGTGTTCCATTTAAAAGCATTCCAGTCATTAAATATACCAGTCAAATAAAACAGCCCAGAATACCCAACATGAAACCTCTGGTCTGGAGAATTGATCCTGTGAAGGAAGGGAGCTCAGAACAACAGGAAATCTCTTGGAAGAAGTCAGCAAACGTCTGTGGTGGGAGAAAAGTCCTCCAACACAAAGGCACACTTTTAACAATGGATTATTAATGCCAAGATGTACCACAATGGGAGACTGATTTATTTAAAATCTTAAAATCTTTTGTGTCTTTAAAATGTAAATGATAATCAAAGGGGAATTAGTTATGATTCCTTGTATTGTAAGTAACAGAGGGCCAACTAAAATTCTCATAAACAAAATAATAAAGAAATTTTTCTCATGTAGATTCTCTATGGATTCACAGAATAAGAGAGAGGGAAAAAAGACCTGTTGAAACTGGCCTTTGGACTCGTACTGTGGATTCAGTGTAGCCAGGAGATTCTCTCTTGCTCTCTCCTCTGTGCCCCCCCTCCTTTTTCTTCCTCTGTCTCCTATCTCTATCCATTCATCTTTCATTCTTTTTGTTTGTTGGCCCCATTCTCTTCTACTATAGGCAGATTTTCTCCACATCCAGCAAACTTACCCACCATATCAGTTCAATTGAAAGAGATATTTTTTCTTCTATTCTCCATATATTAATCCCAGACATGGAATCGAAATCTACTTTGTTTGGGCTATGTGCTTCTCCCTTGAATAAATCACTGTTGCCTGAATTATGTTTTACAGTGATTGTCCAACATGAACAGACATAGTCATTTTTGTTTTGTTTTCTTTTGTCTTTTTGTTCGAGCTGGGCGGGTCCCCAGTCATGACCCTGCCAAGTCCTGGGGCAGTGGGAGGTTTGGGTCCACCAATCATTGCTCAGCCTCAGGGGCCTGGATCTGGACCAAGCCCCTGTGCTAGGGGCAGCTCTACCCTCCGGGAGCTGAGGGGTGTGGCACTGGCTGGAGGGGCAGGGAAGTACTGTCGGGAGTGTTGGGAAAGCTGGTTTAAGATTTGGCTGCCCAGGACAGCTCTGTTCTGGGCTGTAGGGTCAGCAGCCCTGACCCCTGCCCTAAGTCAATCATTTTAGGGTCTGGTACAGGCCTAAGCTCCTCCAACTTCACCTCCCAGCCCCCAATTAAGCCTGTGGCTGGGACAGACCATCCCCAACCCCATCCCTACCCCTTACATAGATCAGGTGCCACCTCTCAGTCTGGACAAAGAACTGATTGTCTATAGCAAGGAAATGTGTATAAAAGCTTGCTTGAAAGGCAAAACCTATGAATACCTGCAGTTCACTAGTGTTTGATGCTTATGAAACAGTTGCACCTCAATGTGAATAAACTAACTGAAACCTTTCTAGAGAAAAGGAAAACCAGAGAGCCAAAAGACAGGAGACTCAGAACCAAATGCTGGTTAAGACTGTCAGCACTGAAGTCAGATTTCCTGTGCTGGAATCTTGAGGCTACATTCACTTGGTTTTGTAATCTTTGGCAATTTCTTTAAAACTTCTTAAATCTCAGTTTTCCCTCCTATAGGATGAAAATAACTTATAAAATCTATATTTTTTCTTTTTGTAAAATCAGAATAATATCAGGATTCCCAGCACTTAGCCCAGAATTGGCACTTGGTAAACATATGATAAATGATTGAATGAATAGACAAAGAATATGTACATTTTAATTGTTTGGAGCTTATGTACTCCAGGAAAGCATGCTCTTAAACTTAACCCATTCCTGTGGGTGTAAACCCGTTGTAAGTGGAAACTTTTGATGATGTTACTTCAGTTAAGGTGTGGTCCAACTCAATAAGGATGGGTCTATTACTGGAGACCTTTATATGCAAGAATGAAATTCAGATAGAGGGAGAGAAACCCAGAGGGAGCAGCCAGAAGCTGAAAGCAACTGGCCCAGATGAGAGAGAAGAGACCGAAGACATCACCATATGCTTGCCATATGACGAGTTGAGGACTGAAGATGTCCAGCAGCCAGCCCCAGAATGCTTGTTTTTAGAAAGAAAGCACTGCCTTAATGATGCCTTGATTTGAACTTTCTCTTATCCTCAAAATTGTGAGCAAATAAATTCCCATTGTTTAAGACAAGCCATTGCATGGCATTGCTTGAGCAGCAGCATTCATTAAAACATAGATCATAAGATTATTTGGAGAGTAAGTGAGTATTTTGGTTTGTTAAAGATAACAAAATGCAATTTACCAGAAATAGACTGGATTTTAACAAAGAGGATTTATTAGGTTACAAGCTTAGAGTTCTAAGGCCATGAAAATGTACAAATTAAGGCATCAACAGGATGATAATGTCTCTGAAGACCAGTTACTGGCAAGCTTGGGCTCCTCTGTCAGGTAGCAAGGTACATTGCAACGTCTACTGGTGCTTATCTCCTTGGTTTCACTGCTTCCAGCTTCTGGCTTTGGTGGCTTCCTCTAAGCTTCTCTGGGGCTTTTTCCGTGAGCTTGTCTTCATTTCATCTCTTAGCTTCTGTATGTGTTTTATACTCTTATAAAGGACTCCAGTAAGAGGATTAAGACCCACCTTAAATGAGGTAGGACACATCTGAATTGAAATAACCTAATCAGAACATCCCACCCACAATAGGTCTACATCCACAGGAATAGAGTAGAAGAACATGATCTCTTCTGGGGTCCATACAACTTCAAACTACCACAGTGAGATATCTATAAAAGTGCTAAACACAGAACTGTACATGTGATAGGCACTCAATAAATGTCAGCCAAAACATAATATAGCTATAATGCTCTGGTCATGTTAAAGGAGAGTGAAAAGGAGATCCCACTAAGAAGAGCACAAAGAATGGAAAGGCAAGACTTGGGGCTCAAGAAATGGGCTCTGCAGTGTTCCTTCAAAGTTAGCAGCAATAGTATTGAAACTTAGTCTTCTGTTTTCTGTATTTTGAATCATGTGCATAGTTATAGCATAGCAGATAAATGTAAAGGATTAGAACATTGCAAAAGAAAAAACTTTATATGTTATTAGCTACATATTGCCATTCAATTTATAATTCTCATATGTTAGTTGTGTTGGTATTATTCAAAACACAGTGATGAAACTTGAAACATATTCAGATGAACTTCTGGATATTTCTAAACATCTGGATATTTGCCATTATGAAAACAAAACATCCAGATATTTTCATCAAGAAACTTTGAAAGTAAGCAAAATATGAATGTCTAAAAGGAGCTTTCTTTTTAAATTTGTCTTCTTTTATAGTAATCATAATTGCTTCAGTGTAACAGAATCCAATAAGAACGTTAGGATTTTGTTCGCTTGCTTTTGCTGTTGGATATGAAGATGTCACGTTCTGTGATTATATTGCCATAAAGTTTTCCCTCAAGTTGGGATTCATTTGTTTTGCCCTATCTAGGTGCTTTCTTGTGGCAAAGAGTGTACCTTTCAAGATGGGAGGTGTGGATGTATCTATGGACAAACAGGGAGGTCAACTAGTGAAAATAAATATCACCACTCAAACAGGAGATTGATAAATATCAGCTTTTTAACACTTGAGTTAATATTGAGATAAACATATTATCTTAAGAACGGTATAGAAATAAATGAGTTCATAAATGTAATAACTTTGCCTGTTTTGGATACTTCCTCTTTGTGATGAAACTAAAATGCTGTATTTCTGCTTATAGCTCTCTAATAAATAAGGTTATTAGAAAATATTTTAAAAGAACCAGACCTTTAACATGAATAAATAATAAAGAACTGAGGAAATATATTTGATTGTTGGGTCCATGCAAGAACATATTTGTGCCCCTTCAGGGTATTTCCTGCCTTTCTCTGTTCAGCTTTGTGTCATAGAAGGCTGATCCTGAAAACTGCATTTCCCCGAGCTCCTATATTAGCTGGCTTTTCTTGGATTTGCTCAGCCAAAGGAACTGGCAGGAGAATTGAGGCTGGAAATAAAGGAGAAGCCAAGGTATTTCTTCCCCTTGCGCCCTGCCTCAGGCAGCATCTCCAGCAGCTATGTTTTTGTTTATAGCTCCAGCAACTAATTTACCATTACTCCAACTTCCATTGGGTAATCCCAGCTTCTGGACTCTATAATAATCTTTTTCTTTAGTAGTCCTTCTAGCCCAGTAGTGAGGGTAAGGTCTTCTTCTTATTGCTACTTTCACAGCTGTCTCACCAAACTCTGGCTTATTGGCTCTTCCATCACCAGTTCACTGCATTGAAGTTCCTCTGTTTTAAATGTTTTCTATTTTCCAGGCTGTACCTTGACTGAAACATCAACTATCATCATTTGCCTGGTTATTGCATAGATAATGTGTCATTTCTAAACAAATAGTTCTAAAATACCTAGGATAGTTACTGATTTTGGTCATTGGAAATAATTTGTGTCGACCTAATAAGAAGAAAATGTAGGGAAATGTAGCTTTGTAAAGGTGCCACATGGTCTGCAGGCAAAATCATGGTCCAACTGGATGATTTTGTTCCTCTGATTTCCCTAGAAAGCATTGAAATGAAAACAAAACTGTAGAAAGTATTGTGTACATATGCATAAGTTAGATGAAGTATGGTCCTCTGCAATTTAGGGGACGTGTTCTCCCACATTTCCAGGGATGGAACAGCCATGAAATAACTTAATGAAATTCAAAGGAGTGCTCTTTTGCTGAACTTCGCATAAATCAAGTGAAGGAGAAAAAAGTTGACCTGAAAGATTTCCAGGAAGGGGGAAAGTTGGAGTAGTGAAGAAACTATATGCAAGGATTTTGAACTCATTTATATTCTTTCAGTCTTTTCTATATCTTCTTGAATGGATAGTGAGTGGGGATTTATCTACCTTTGGCAAGTTCTACTTAAATCTGCTTAATCATGCCTTTAATCTCCTTATTCTGCTGATTCTTCAGATCTTTGACTCAACAATTTTTTATTTTCTTGTTTAAATAGTGATTTTTTTATGACTTCTGAATTTATTTTCCATTTTTAAAAATTTTTATTATGGTAACATATATACACCTTTCCTCTTTTAACACTTTCATGTGTACAACTCAGTTAATTACATTCACACTATTGTACTACCATCATGACCATCCATTACCAAAACTTTTTTATCACCTCAGAGACTCTGTACCCCTTAACTCCCATTTTCACCACTGCCCCCATACCCTAGTAATCTGTAATCCATTTTTTGTCTCTATGAATTTGCTTATTCTTGGTATTTAAAGTAAGTGAAATCAAACAATATTTGTCCTTTTTTGTCTGGCTTATTTCACTCAACATGATGTCTTCAATGTTTATCCATGTTGTAGCATGTATCAGAACTCCATTCCTTTTTGTGCCTGAATAATATTCCATTACGTCTATATATCTATATAGCTATATACACACACATATCACATTTAGTTTATCCATTCATCTGTTGGTGGCAGATACTGCTTCTACCCTTTGTCTACTTTGAATAATGCTGCTATGAACATTGGTGTACAGATATCTGTTGGAGGTCCTGTTTTCAATTATTTCAAGATTATATCTACAAGTGAAATTGCTGGGCCTATACAGCAGTTCTATGTTTGACTTTCTTAGGAACTGTTAAACTGATTCCCACAGAAGCAATACCATTTTACATTCCCAAGAACAATATAGGGTGAGTTCCTATTTCTCCATATCCTTGCCAACACTCATTTTAATTTATTTAGCACCCATCTTAGTGGGTATGGGATAGTATCTATTGATATCTTGAAAATATTCTTCAGAAGATTCCCAGCTATATTGATACAGAATGAACCAGGAGTCTGGGGTTCTCTGTTCACCTCTTGGCTCTTATATATCTTGGTTAAATTATTGAACCTGCAATGAATAGCTGCTCTCCAGAATAAGGAGACATGGGTAATTCAACGAAGGCAGGAGGTTTGCTAAAAACTAACTGACAAACACACACACACACACACACACACACACACACAACCCATCCAAACTAGCACTTATTAGTAACTGATATTTTTCTTAACATTCACAAAACATATATTTGTACTTACTTAACCTGATCAACACAACAATTCTAAAGAGAAGGTAGAGTGTAGACTTTTAGCTCCATTTTATAGAGGGGTTTCATAAGTGCTGATCTACACATAGTAAATATTGAAGTCTGATTTAAACCCAGGTTTTAGGACTCCAGACTCTGAGCTTTTCTTACTCTGCCATATTATAAACTAGAAATTAGTCCTCATGGAAGCATACCTTGACCTAGGAAACTGTAAATCCAAGAAACTCCACAAAAATCATCCAAAAATGCACTAAGGTTAATGGATTCAGAGGACCCCATAGAGCTAGTCTAATGCGTCTCGCCCTTCAGTGCCTGCTACCTTCTCCTGTGTGGTCATTCTGATGTCATCTGCCTTTTGTCAAACGCTACCCTAGTGTTGAAGCTCAGCTGCTTTGGATGGTAACACACTCCATTCTGGGAAAACTTTAGTTGCTACAGAGTGCTTTCCTATCTTGAGTCAAATTCTGTCATTCTAATATCTATTGGCCCTAGCTTCACTTCTGGAACTAACTTTTCACATGAAAAATATTTGCAAAAGCCTACCATTCTTTGAACTGCCTTTTCTCTGGGCTAAATTTGCCATTCCCTCCACCCATTCCTTATAGGGGTTGTTTTTTCAGTTCCCTCATCACCCCTGGTGTTTTCCCTTGTATAGGCTCTGATTTTTCCATGCATCTCTTACTGTAAGATTTCCAGACTTGAGTGCAATGTTCCTGGTGTGGTTGCATCAGGGAAAAGCAGAGCCTTTCCTCAGCACCCTGGTATCACTGTGCTTGTTTTTAATCATCTCATTTTTCTAATATCATATGCCATTCACACACAACTAACAGTAACACAGGCTTCAATTTATTTTTTCCCATATCCTGCTGTGAGGTCATGCTTCTGCCTGGCTCTTATACTAGCATGTTCCTTTTGAACTCAAATCAGTGTTTATCTATTACACTTCACCTTGACACATGAGTCTTGAAATCAGATTTATTGTGTCAGAAAATGCTTTCTGTTCATCCTGTCATAGCGCAAGAGGGCTTTTGTAGCCAAAGGACTAAAGAAAGCACTAGACACATTCTAAGACATGAGCTTTTATTATAAGGCTTACCTACAGGGTGGGGAAGTCGAGCCACATTGCCCTGAAATCAGGAGCTTCTCTGAATGGATTCAGGAGCTGCTCTGAATGGCAGCCAGTTCAGAGCACAACGTGGAAATAGTCCACCCTTTGGGGACTGAATAATCTGGTTGTAAGGGCTCAACATTCCAAAGGGTATGAGAGCATAAGGCAGGGAGCAGGGTCGTACAACATAGGGAGGGGTTGATTGTAATCAACAGGGAGGAGGGGAGGATCATAGATTTTCTTGTAGATAACAGTATCTCAAGGAGTCTCAGGGAGGAGGTAGTTATAGATTACATTTAGCATGGATAAGGGGAATACATCAAACATTAACTGTCCTAGGTCAGGCAAAGTGCTGTGAGCAGTCTTCAAGACACTTGGGGGCCCAGGGTTCCCACACACCCAAATCCATTTCCTCTTCTTTGTAGGCACATAGTTTGGTCACATTTCCCAGACTCCCCTGCAGCTAGGTACAACTATATAACTGAGTTCTAGCTAACAGAATGTGAGTGAAAATGGTGTGTACCACTTCCAGCTTTGACACATAAAAATGCTCCATGCTGTCTTTTCCTTTCTGCTAGCTAGATATAAGCAATGGTAAGGCTGGGTTTCAAGATGGAAGAATCCTGTGTCTCTGACACCACATGGAGAAGAGCCATCTCCTGAAAAGCCCTAGATGGTTAAATGAACCTGGTTCAAAAACTTATGATCTATGTGAATTTGGATAAGTTATTTTCACTTTCTAAGTCTGTTTACTCTTCATAAAAAGGAATACAATACCCATCATTCAGTCATTTAATGCATATTGTGTCCCTACTAGGCTTTAAGAACATGGTTCTGAGCAATGGATTAAAATCCCTTTCCTAAAGAAGCCTACATTTTACTGAGGGAGATAAATCTAATCATGTATGTAAATATGGAAATATAAAATATCCAAAGATTTATATGCTATAAAGAAGAATAAATGACCATGGCATACATAGGTTAACTTGGAGAGAAGCTCTTATTAGATTTAGTGGTCAGAAAGGCCACTCCAATGGAGAGAGGGGTTTGATCTGAGGTAAATGGTGAACAGATGCTATCCATGCAGAAGGAGCTGTAGGCAAAGGGACTAGCATTAGCAGGTTTAAAGAATGCACCCAAAGCTAGTGTGATTAGAGCAAAGGGAATAAGGTAGAGGAGAAAAATATAAGACAAAGTCAAGTTATAAGCAGGGTCCAGGCTATGTAGCACTCATAGCTCATTTTGAGACTTTTGATTTTATTCCATGGGCATTGTAAAGCCTATTGAAATTTTAAGCAAGGTTACACTACCATCTCATTTTTAGTTTCAGAAGATCACTCTGATAACCCTGTGGTTACTGGATTATGGAGAAAGAAGAGAAACATTTGCCAGGCATTTGCAGTAATCCAAGTGAGAATTGATGGTGCCTTAGCCTAGGATGGCAACAGAGAAGCAGTTAGACTGTTCCATGGGCCAAAAAACTATGTAAAACTATTAGCAAGATGCCTGGAATAATAATAATTATGATAATAATAGTGATTGAAATAATAACAATAATTATTATTATAATAATACCTACCAACAATTTTAGCCTTTGGCTTTCTATTCTTCAGCTATCTTTCTCAATTTCATGCCCTATGAAAATTTTATTTATATCTCATTAATATCTTCTTGGGTCATTAATGAAGTTTTGCACTTCTAATTCAAGAGGAAATACTTTTAACTCCTATCCCTGGAGACCCATTAAAATGGTGTTACATGAATAAAAATGATGTAATTCTACAACCACAACATAATATAAAGTGGGACATCAACAGAGAAAAGTTTTTGAAACATATCTGGAAGATGAAAACAGATGGGAGGTTAATGAAATTTAATGAAGGAATCTCAACTTACACTATGCCCAGAGAGGGTTATAGCCAAGGAGGGGACTAAGCTTCCTCTGAAAACAAGGCAAATAACCTCAGACGATTCCAGTGTGTCTGAAAGAGAATGACTGAGACCCAATATATGTAGTAATCCTCCCTCATATTTTACCCAGCATCAGGCAATAACTACTTACACAAATACATACAACAAAACAAGCAGTTAAAGGACAATTCTTCTCTTAATAAATGGGGCAATTAGTGTATTCTGACATTTAGGAAATTCCTGGCACAATAATGACACTGTGCACTGCTTACCTTTTGGCAAAGGCTTCCAGTTAATAACACCCATTTATGAACAGGGTAGTATCAGTCCACCATTTTAATACAGCATTTTTTTTCTTTTTTTATTAGAGAAGTTGTGAGTTTACAGAAAAATCATGCATAAAGTGCACCCTATTATTAACACTTTGCAATAGTATGGTACATTTGTTACAACTGATGAAAGCATTTTTTTAATAATTGTACTATTAACCATACTTCATGGATTCACTGTATGTATTGTACATTCTCACAGATTTTTCTTAAACTTATTCAGTAATATATATATATAACCTAAAATTTTCCTTTTAACCACATTCAAATATATAACTCAGTGCTGTCAATTGCATTCACAATGTTGTGCTACATCAACACCATCCT
This sequence comes from Choloepus didactylus, assembly GCF_015220235.1. NCBI lineage: Eukaryota > Metazoa > Chordata > Mammalia > Pilosa > Megalonychidae > Choloepus > Choloepus didactylus. The sequence continues at coordinate 37,263,830 of NC_051313.1, forward strand.
TTAACAAAACATTTCCATCATTCCAAATAGAAACTCTGTACAATTTAAGAATTAACTCCCTATTTCTTACCCCCACACCATCCTCTGGTAAACTATATTCTAGGTTCTAACTCTATCAATTTGCTTATTCTAATTATTTCTTATCAGTGAGATTATATAATATTTCTCCTTTTGTGTCTGATTTATTTCACTCACCATGATGTCTTCCAGGTTTATCCATGTTGTCACATGAATCAAAACTTCATTCCTTGTTAATGCTGAATAATATTCCATTGTGTGTATATACCACATTTGGTTTATACATTCATTAGTTGATGGACCTTGGAATGCTTCCATCTTTTGGCAGCTGTGAATAATACCAGATGAATATTGATGTGCAAATACCTATTCAAGTCCCTGTTATCAATTCTTTTCACTAAATACCTAGAAGTGGGATTGCTGGGTCTTATGGTGTGCTGGTTTGAATGTATTATGTCCACCAAAATGCCATTATCTTTGATATAGTCTTATGTGGGTAAATGTATCAGTATTGATTAGATTGTAATTCTTTGAGTGTTTCCATGGAGATGCAACTCACCCAGCTGTGGGTGGTGACTCTGATTGCATAATTTCCATGGAGGTGTGGCCCTGCCCATTCAGCGTGGGCCTTAATTAGTTTACTGGAGCAATATATAAGCTCAGACAGGAGCGAGCTTGCTACAGCCAAGAGGGACACTTTGAAGAATGCACAGAAGCTGAGAGTAGCTGCAGATGAGAGACAGTCTGAAGATAGCTGTTGAAAGCAGACTCTTGCTCCGGAGAAGCTAAGAGAGGACAAACACCTCAAGAGCAATTGAGAGTGACATTTTGAAGAGGAGCTTTGGCCTAGAGAGGAACATCCTGGGAGAAAGCCATTTTGAAACCAGAACTCTGGAGCAGATGCCAGCCACGTGCCTTCCCAGGGAACAGAGGTTTTCTGGACACCACTGGCCATCCTCCAGCGAAGATACCCAATTGTTGATGCATTACCTTGGACACTTTATGGCCTTAAGACTGTAACTTTGTAACCAAATAAATGCCCTTTATAAAAGCTGATCTATTTCTGGTGTATTGCATTCCAGCAGCATTAGTAAACAAGAACATATGGTAATTCTATACTTAACTTTACAAGGAACTCCAAACTTTCTTCCACCAGAGCTGTACCATTTTATCTTGTCACAAAAATGAGTATTCCTTTTTCTCAACATACTTTGCAACACTTGTAATTTTTTTATTTTTATTTTTTATAGTAGCCATTCTAATGGGTGTGAAATGATATCTTGTGGTTTTTGATTTGCATTTCCTGAATGTTTAATGATGTTAAGCTTCTTTTCTTGTGCTTTTTGGCCAATTGTATATCCAGATAAATGTCTATTCAAGTCTTGTGCCCATTTGTAAGTTGGGTTGTTTGTCTTTTTGTTATTGAGTTAAAGCCTTTCTTCATATATTCCAGATATTAAACCCTTATCGAATATGTGGTTTCTAAATATTTTCTCCCACTGTGTAGGTTGTCATTTTACTTTTGTGATAAAGTCCTTTGAGACAGAAAGGATTTTAATTTTTATGAGGTCTCATTTATCTATTTTTTGTTGCTTGTGCTTTGGGTAAATTCTAAGAAACCACCGCCTAACACAAGGTCCAAGATGCTTCTATGTCTTTTCTTCTAAGAAATTTTATAGTTCTGGTTTTTATATTTAGGTCTTTGATCAGTTTTGAGTTGATTTTTGTGTATAGTGTGAGATAGGGGTCCACCTCTATTCTTTTGCATACAGATATCTAGTTTTCCTAGAACAATTTTCTGAAGAAATTATTTTTTCCCAATTGAGTGTTCTTCACCTCCTTGTCAAAAATCACTTGGCCATAAATGTGAAGGTTGATTTCTGAACTCTGAGTTTGATTCCATTGGTCTGCATGTCTTGTTCTTGCACCATTACCATGCTGTTTTGGTTACTGTGGCTTTCTAATAAGTTTTAAGATCAGGAAGTGTGAATCCTCAAACTTTGTTCATCTTGGTCAAGATGGCTTTGGCTACTCAGGGCTCCTAACCCTTCCAAATACATTTGATGATTTGCTTTTACGTTTCCTCAAAAGAGGGCATTGAAATTTTGATTGAGATTGCATGGAACCTGTAAAAACTTTGGGTAGAATTGACTTCTTAACAATATTTAGTCTTCCAGTACATGAACACAGAATGTCCTTCCATTTATTTAGGACTTCTTTGATATCTTTTAGCAATGTTTCACAGTTTTATGTGTACAAGTCCTTTACATCCTTGGTTAGATTATTCCTTGATATTTGACTCTTTTAGTTGCTATTTTAAATGGAATTATTTTTCATGATTTCTACTTCAGATTGCTCATTACTAGTGCATAGAAACACTATAGTTGCCACTTTGCCAAATTCATTTATTAGCTCAAGTAGCATTGTTGATTTTTCAGAATCTTCTATTTATAGGATTATGTCATCTGCAAATAGGGAAAGTATTATTTCTTCTTTTCCAATTAAGATGTCTTTTATCTCTTTTTCTTGCCTAGTTGTTCTGGCTAGAACTTCCAATACAATGTTGAATACCAGTGATGGCAGTGGGCATCTTAAATCTTATTCCTGATCTTAGAATAAAAGCTTTCAGTCTTTCACCATCAAGTATAATGTTAGCTGTGGGTTACTGCATCATTTTGAAATATAGAAGGACAACCAATAATAATTAGATGTTTGAGAAGAGAGTACATCCTGATAAAAAGAACAACAAAAACCCCACAAGTATTTGATGACCATAAGCAAGTGAGAAACCAGCCAAGTAAACAAACAGAAACTAATCTCAGAGAGAAGAGATAATGAAGGAAATAGGCAATTTATCCTTAGAGAGAAAAACATAAATATATATTTAAGCATGTAAATATGTAAATAACACAAAAATTTATGAGACTATAAATATACATATATATTTATGTGAATATAAATATAAATATATTCATATTTATATATATCATATATAGTTCATATAGTCATAAAATAAAAGCATAGCATGAATGTCAAAGGAAGGATCAAGAGAAAAGAAATAATTATTGGAGATTAAAAATATTCTTAGCAAAATGAATAGTAGAAAAAGTGATTATAACATTAAGTCAAAAGAATTTCTCAAATGTATATAGAAAATGTGTAATCACAGGATATTTGGGAGAAATATAACATTTGCACATTATTAATTTAAGTGACTCATTGTTGAACTAATTAGACATCTGAGAAGGTAGTGCAGAGAAGACTGGAGAGATTTTTCTAGAGGAAAGGGAGATGTCTTCAAAGTAAAAGAACCTAACAAATATTACACAAAATGAATTTTAAAAATCTTTTCTAGATGTATCATTTTAAAATCTTAGAAAACAGGAGTGTCCCATGTATCTTAGTGCTGAAGGACAAACTACCTCAAGACTTCAAGTCTTTAACAATGGCATTATTTTACTCACAAGTCTGCACTCTTGGCCGGGCTCAGTTAACTTCTATTCCCTCCAGTGTCAGCCTGGTTAGCTCGACGGCTGGGGTGAAATTCCTTTGAAAGGCTCATTCACTCATGTGTCTGGGGACTGAGAAGACTCGAACCTCTGGGGCTGGAACTGTTGAGACTCCATGGACATTTCTCCCTATCTCTATGTGGTCTTGCCATGCGATTTTTCCAGCATGGTGGCTTCAGGGTAGCCAAACATCTTACATGTTAGTACAGGGATCCCAAGGCACATGTTCTGAGGTTGAAGAAGAGGGAGAAAGAGAGAGGCAGAAACTCTATCACTTTTTTTTTTTTAAATTCAGTTTTATTGAAATATATTCACATACCATACAATCATCCATGGTATACAATCAATTGTTCACAGTATGATCATATAGTTATGCATTCAGCACCACAATCTATTTCTGAACATTTTCCTTACATCAGAAAGAATCAGAATAAGAATAAAAAAAAAAAGTAAAAAAAGAACACCCAAACCACCCCCCCATCCCACCCTATTTGTCATTTAGTTTTTCTCCCCATTTTTCTACTCATCTATCCATATGCTAGATAAAGGGAGTGTGATCCACAAGATTTTCACAGTCACACTGCCACCCCTTATAATCTACATTATTATACAATCGTCTTCAGGAGTCCAGACTACTGGGTTGGAGTTTGGTAGTTTCAGGTATTTGCTTATAGCTATTCCAATACATTAAAACCTAAGAGGTGTTATCTATATAATGCATAAGAATGTCCACCAGAGTGACCTCTCGACTCTATTTGAAATCTCTCAGCCACTGAAAGTAGTTCATCTCATTTTTCATCCCCCTTTTGGTCAAGAAGATATCCTCAATCCCATGATGCCAGGTCCAGATTCCTCCCCGGGAGTCATATCCTGCATTGCCAGGGAAATTTATACCCATGGGTGTTGGGTCCCACGTAGGGGCAGGGCAGTGTGTTCTCTTGCTGAGGTGGCTCAATTAGAGAGAGAGGGCCACATCTGAGCAACAAAGAGGTACTCATGGGGAGACTCTTAGGCACAATTATATGCAAGTTCAGCCTTTCCTTTTCAGTAATGAGCTTCATAAGGGCAAGTCCCATGATAGAGGGCTCAGCACATCAAACCACCGGTCCCAATGTTTGTGACAACATCAACACCAGTCCAGGTGAGGAAGTCCAACACTTCTGCACCTTCCCCCAGTTCCATGGGGGGGGGGGCTGTATATATATTTTTTATTCTCTGCCCAAATTACTTTGGGATGTGTCACTATTTCACTCTAACCTATACTAACCTACCATATCTCACTTCCTATTCAAAGTTCCATGTAATTGTGGTGTCTGAACAAACTGACTATAGAGTTATACTGTTTAGAAAATATAGATCCTGAACCAAATACACATCTGTTCCCTTGGTCTCACATGGAAGTTGAAGTTTTAAAACACAGTCAGTTTCGACCTTTACTCTTTGGCCCAGTTTGCCCTAGTCTTAACCAGATCTGCTTCATTCATATCACTAATTGAAATCTGGGCTCTTTTTCAGCTTTTTCTTAACAGTTGCTGTATGCACTAATAATGACATTCAACATGTGCCGAGCTCTAGCTCTGAGTTTCAGGTGTCTCAGAGATATGCATTGTTCCAGAGACCAATCAGGTTATACACTAAGGGATCAGCATCTCAAAGTTTAGAGATAGGCATTACAACTCAGGAATAGAGTTGACTGCTGTAAGAGCTTACAATCTAGGGACCATTACAATGTTCATGTCCACGTTAGGCTATGTTCTAAGATTCAATTCTGAATTTACACATTGCAGTTAGTCCATATTGGTGAGGCATTGTAGTGTTTGCCTTTATTTCTGGTGTACTTCACTCAAGTACTGTGTATAGGATCCATTCACCTCATTGTGTGTCTCACAGCTTCACTCCTTCTCATAGTTGCTCAATATTCCATTGTATGCATACGCCACAGTTCACCATTCTGTTCCTCAGTCTATATACCCTTAGGTCAGCTCCACCCATTGCAATCATGATTGCTGCCTCCATGAACACTAGTTTGCAAATGTCCATTCATGTCTCTGCTCTCAGATCTTCAAATGACATACTCTATAATGAGGTTGTAGGACCTTATGGTCCCCTCATACTTAACTTTTTGAGGAACCACCACACTGACCTTCAGAAAGGCTACTCCATTCTACCTGCTCATCAACAGGAGATAGGTACATCCCTCTCACCATGTTTTCTCCAACACTTTTACTTCTATATATATTTTTCCTACAATTTTATGGAGTTATATTCACATACCGTATATTTATCCACAGTGTACAATCAGTTGTTCTTGGTATCATCATAAAGTTGTACATTTATCACCAAAATCAGCACTTGAACATACTAATTACTACAAGAAAAAATCGTTTTTGTTTTTGTTTTTTTTTTTAGCAATAATAAGAAAGATGATAAAAAAAAAAATAACATGTCATACAATACAATGTAATAGTAAGGGCAGAAAATAACACCACTACCAAGAATCCCATATTCCTCCCCTGTATCCCCCTCTCATATACACTTAGCATTGGCATATTGCCTTTATTACATTTAATGGAGGTATATTACAATGTTACTTTTGACCATAGACTCCAGTTTGCTTTGATTATGTTTTTTTCCCAAATACCATCCCTTTTTCAACACTCTACATGGTTGACATTCATTTGCTCTCCCATATGCAAAAACATTTTTATATTTGTATATTTAATAATAGTCATTGACCACTCCAGTTTTTGCCAAGTTATACAGTCCCAGTCTTTATCGTCTATCTTTACCTCTGGTGTCATACATTCTCCTATCCCACCTCTTTCAGCTTTACTCACAGACATCTTTGTTCAGTGTACTTACAATACTGTGCTATCATCAAACATTATTATGCTATTTATTTCTGGATCTATGCAATCAATCCTGCTAAACATTCTGTAGTCCTTCAGTATCAAATGCCTGATCTCTACCCTCTTTCTATCTCCTCGTTGCCTGTGTTGTCAGCTTTTAACTCCCAAAGTTTGTTTATTAATGTCTGTTCATATTAGTGAGACCATACAGAATCTGTCCTTTTTTTTCTGGCTAACTTCACTCAACATAATGTCCTCAGGGATCATCCATATTATTAGATGATTCATGTCTTTGTTCTGTCTTACAGCTGCATAATATTCCATCATGTGTATATACCACAGTTTATCCACTCATCTGTTGATGGACATTTGGGCTGTTTCCATCTCTTGGCAATTGTGAACAATGCTGCAACAAACATCAGTTTACAAATGTCTGTTTGCGTCTTAAGTTTCAGTTCCTCTGAGTATATACCTAGCAATGGAATAGCTGGGTCATATGGCAAATCTATATTTAGCTTCCTGAGGGAACTCCACAGTCTTCCGGAGTGGTTGCACCATTCTACATTCCCACCAACAATGAATAAGTGTGCCTTTTTCTCCACATCCTCTCCAGCACTTGTCATTTTCTGTTTTTTGGATAATGGCCGTTCTGGTAGGTGTGAGATGATATCATTGTGGTTTTGATTTGCATTTCCTTAATAGCCAGTGAAGTTGAGCATTTTTTCATATGTTTTTAAGCCATTTGTATTTCCTCTTCAGAAAAATGTCTGTCCATGTCCTTTGTGCATTTTTTAATTGGATTGTTTGCCTGTTATTGAGTTGTAGGATTCCTTTATATATTCAGTATATTAAACCCTTATCTGATATGTGGTTTCCAAATATCTCCCATTGTGCAGGTTGCCTTTTTACTTTTCTGACAAAGTCCTTTGATGTATAAAAGTGCTTAATTTTGAGGAGATCTCATTTGTCTATCTGTTCTTTGGTTGCTTGCGCCTTGGGTGTGAGGTCTAAGAAACCACCTGCTGTCACAAGATCTTTAAGATATTGCCCTACATTTTCTTCTAAGAGTTTTATGGTCATGGTGCTAATGTTTAGGTCTTTGATCCATTTCAAGTTAATTTTTGTATAAGGTGTGAGAAAGGCATCCTCTTTCATTCTTTTGGAAATGGATGTCCACTTCTGCAAACACCATTTATTGAAGAGGCTGCTCTTTGCCAGTTGCTTTCGCTTGACTGCCTTATCAAAGATCAGCTGTCCATAAATGCAAGGGTCTACTTCTGAACACTTAATTTGATTCCATTGGCTGGTATCTCTATCCTTATGCCAGTACCATGCTGTTTTGAGCACTGTAGCTTTGTAATATGCTTCAAAGTTGGGTAGTGTGAGACCTCCCACTTTGTTCCTCTTTCTCAAGATATTTTTGGCTATTCGGGGCACCTTGCCCTTCCAAATAAATTTGGTTATTGTTTTCTCTATTTCTGTAAAGTAAGTTGTTGGGATTTGAATTGGTATTGCATTGAATCTATAAATCAGTGTAGGAAAAATTGCCATCTTAACTATATTTAGTCTTCCAATCCATGAACATAGTATGTTCTTCCATTTTTTTTAGGTCTTGTTCAATTTCTTTTAGCAGTTTCTTATAGTTTTCTGTATAAAGATCTTTTGTGTCCTTGGTTAGGTTTATTCCTAAATACTTGATTCTTTTGGTTGCTATTGTAAATGGGATTTTTTTCTTGATTTCCTCCTCTTGTTGCACATTACTTATGTATAGGAACACTACAGATTTTTGTGTATTGATCTTCTAGCCTGCCATTTTGCTTTATTCATTGAGTAGTTCTAGTAGGTTTGCTGTAGATTTTTCTGGATTTCCTACATATAGAATCACATCATCTGCAAATAGTGAAAGGTTTACTTCTTCCTCTCCAATTTGGATGCCTTTTATTTCTTTTTCTTGCCTAATTGCTCTAGCTAGAACTTCCAGAACAATGTTGACTATCAATGGTGATAGTGGGCATCCTTGTCTTGTTCTTGATCTTAGAGGAGAAGCTTTCAGTCTCTCCACATTGACTATGATGTTAGCTGTGGGTTTTTCATGTATCACCTTTTATCATATTGAAAAAAATGTGATAAATTTTTATCCTTTGAATTGTTTTCATCAGGAAAGGATGTTGAATTTTGTCAGATGCATTTTCTGCATCTATCAAGATGATCATGTGGTTCTTCTGTTTTGATTTATTGATGTGGTGTATTACATTAATCAATTTTCTTGTGTTGAACCAGCCTTGCATACCTGGAATAAATCCCACCTGGTCACGGTGTATAATTCTTTTAATATGTTGCTGGATTTGATTTGTGAGTATTTTGTTGAGGATTTTTGCGTCTATATTCATTAAAGAAATTGGTCTATAATTTTCTTTTTTTGTAGTGTCTTTTATTTTGGTATTAGGGTGATGTTGGCTTCATAGAATGAGTTAGGTAGCTTTCCCTCTTCTTCAATTTTTTTGAAGAGTTTTAGCAGGATTCATACTAATTCTTTCTTGAATGCTTGGTAGAAATCACATGTGAAACCATCTGCTCATGGGCTTTTCCTTTTTGGCAGCTTTTTGATGACTGACCCAATCTCTTTACTTGTGATTGGTTTGTTGAAGTCATCTATTTCTTCTTGAGTCAATGTTGGTTGTTTATGCTTTTCTAGGAAGTTGTCCATTTTGTCTAAGTTGTCTAGTTTATTAGCATATAGTTGCTCATAGTATCTTCTCATTATCTCCTTAATTTGTGCAGGGTCAGTAGTTATATTTCCTTTCCCATTTCTGATTGCATTTATTTGCATCTGCTCTCTCTCTCTCTCTCTCTTTTTTTTTTTTTTTGTTAGCCTAGCCAGTGGTCAATCAATTTTATTGATTTTCTCAAAGAACCAACTTTTGGTTTTGTTGATTCTCTCTATTGTTTTCCTGTTCTCAATTGCATTTATTTCTGCTCTAATCTTTGTTATTTCTTCCCTTCTATTTGCTCTGGGGTTAGTTTGTTGCTTTTTCTCTAATTCCTCTGGGTGAACAGTTAACACTTCAATTTTTGCTCTCTCTTTTAATATAGGCATTTAGGGGAAAATTTTCCTTCTCAGCACCGCCTTTGCTGCATCCCATAAGTTTTGATAAGTTGTGTTTTCATTGTCATTTGCCTTCAGGTATTTTATAATTTCTCTTGTAATTTCTTCCTTTACCCACTGGTTTTCTAAGAGGTATTGTTTAGCCTCCATATGTTTGTGAATTTTATGACTGTGCTGGTTTGAATGTATTATGTCCCCCAGAAAAAGCCATATTCTTTGATGTAATCTTGTGGGGCAGACATATTAGTGGGGATTAAGTTGAAATGTTTGGATTAGGTTGTTTGCATGGAAATGCACCCCACCCAACTGTAGGTGATAACTCTGATGAGATATTTCCATGGAGGCATGGCCCCACCCAGTCAGGGTGGGCCTTGATCAGTGGAGCCATATAAATGAGTTGACAAACAGAAGGAACTCAGAGCAGCTGTGACTGACATTATGAAGAGGAGCTACAGCCAAGAGGGACACTTTGAAGAAAGCACAGGAGCTGCAGATGAGAGACAGTTTGAAGATGGCCATTGAAAGCAGATTCTTGCTCTGGAGAACCTAAGGGAGGAGAAATACCCCAAGTGCAACTAAGAGTGACATTTTTGAGGAACTGCAGCCTAGAGAGGAACATCCTGGGAGAAAGTCATTTTGAAACCAGAACTTGAAAGTACACACTGGCCACATGTCTTCCCAGCTAACAGAGGTTTTCCAGACATCATTGGCCATCCTCTAGTGAAGATACCTGATTGCTGATGTGTTACCTTGGACACTTTATGGCCTTAAGACTGTAACTGTATAACCAAATAAACCCCCCTTTAATAAAAGCCAATCCATCTCTGGTGTTTTACATTTTGGCAGCATTAACAAACTAGAACAATGATCTTCTGCCTTTTATTTATTTCCAACTTCATTCCATTATGGTCTGAGAAAGTGTTTTGTATAATAGCAATATGTTTAAATTTGTTGAGACTTGCTTTGTGACCCAACATGTTGTCTATCCTAGAGAATGTTCCATGAGCACTTGAGAAAAAAAGTGTATCCGACTGTTGTTGGATATAGTATTCTATAAATGTCTGTCAAGTCTAGTTCATCTATCATACAATTCAATATCTCCGTTTCTTTAGTGATCCTGTCTAGATGTTCTATCCATTGATGAGAGCAGTGTATTGAAGTCTCCAACTATTATTGTAGAGGTGTCTACTCCTTTCAGTGATCTCAGTGTTTGCCTCATGAATTTTGGGGCATTCTGGCTTGGTACATAAATATTTATGCTTGTTATGTTTTCTTGATAAATTGACCCTTTTATTAATATATAGTCTCCTTCTTTGTCTCTTTTAATTGTTTTACTTTTGAAGTCTAATTTGTCTGATATTAGCATAGCTACTCCCACTTTTTTCTGGTAGTTGTTTGCATAAAATATCTTTTTCCAACCCTTCACTTTCAGTCTATTTTTGTCCTTGTGTCTAAAGTGAGTTTCTTGTATACAGCATATAGGTGGGTCCTGTTTTTTAATCCATTCTGCCAGTCTATGTCTTTTTATTGGGGAGTTTAATCCATTTACATTTAGTGTTATTACTGTAAGGGCAGTACTTCCTCCTACCTTTTTGTCTTTTGGAATTTATATATCATATCTTATTTTTTCTTCTCTCTCCTTTTACCTTTCCTAATAATCTTCATTTCTGCACTCTTCTCCAGCATTCTCTCTCCTGTCTTTTCCTATCAGCCTGTAGCACTCCCTTTAGTATTTCTTGTAATGCTCGTCTCTTAGGCACAAACTCTCTCAGTGTCTGTTTATCTTAAAATGTTTTAATCTCTCCCTCATTTTTAAAGAAAAGTGTTTCCAGGTATGGAATTCTTGGTTGGCAGTTTTTCTCTTTCAGTATCTTAAATATATCATGCCACTGTCTTCTTGCATCCATGGTTTCTGCAGAGAAATCTGTACATAGTCTTATCGACCTTCCCTTGTATGTGATGGATTGCTTTTCTCTTGCTGCTTTCAGAATGCTCTCTTTGTCTTTGACATTGGACAATCTGATCAGTAAGTGTCTTGGAGTAGGTCTATTGGGATCTATTCTATTTGGGGTACGTTGTACTTCTTGAATCTCTAATTTTCTGTCTTTTGTAATAGTTGGGAAATTTTCAGTGACTATTTCTTCTATTACGTTTTCTGCCCCTTTTCCCCTCTCTTCTCCTTCTGGTATATCCATGATACATATATTTGTGCATTTCATGTTGTCACTCAGCTCCCTAAGACCCTGCTCATATTTTTCCATTTTTTCACCATCTGTTCTTTTGTGTGTATGAATTCAAATGTCTTGTCTTCCAGTTCACTGATCCTTTCTTCTGCCTGTTCAAATCTACTGTTGTGTCCCTCCATTGTGTTTTTCATCTCCTCCATTGTGGCCTTCTTTCCCATGAGTTTTGCCATTTGTTTTTTGAAGTCTATGAATTCTTCTTTATGGTCATCCAGTGTTCTTTATATCCTTCATCTCTTTTGCTATATCTTCCTTCAGTTCATTGAATTTATTTAGCATTAGTTGCCTCAACTCCTGTATCTTGGTTGAACTATTAATTTGTTCCTTTGGCTGGTCCATATTTTCATGTTTCCTGGTATGGCTTGTTATCTTAAGTTGTCTAGGCATCTGATTTTCTTGATTAGTTTATTCTGTAGCTTCTTTTCTATGCTTTACCTAGGGGTTTTCTTGTTGGTTGGCTTTGTTCTCTGGCCTCTGTTATTCAGTTCAACTTATTCTAGACCTCTAACTTAGGTTCTATTTAGTTGATCAGAATTTTTCCCCTCTTGTTTTTTCTGTTTCTTGCCCTGCCTCTATATAGTCTTTTTATAAGAGGTTCTCCTCAGATATGGTTAACCCCAGTCAGATTTTCCCAGTCTAGAGAGGCCCAGGTCTCATTGGGAGGGTTTGGAGTTTTCCTGAGAATGAGACCCTCCTATGAGGCCTTTAGAATCAGTGCTTCTCCTCTCCTGTCCAGCAGAGGGCGCTTGCCAGCCCATAGCTCCCCAACCAGTGTAAGGAGGTATGGAGACTTTAGTTCTCCTGGTGACTCTGATCCTGTTGGGGGCATGGCTGACTGAAGCTGGAATCTGAATTCCAGTCTCTGGGGTCTGAGTTCCCTCCCTCCACTCTCCCAATCCTAGGAACTCCAGTTGTCCCTCAGGGGCACTATCCCCTTCTCCCCTCTCCTCTTTGGGGCATCTCCAGCTAGATTCTTTGGTCAGCCTGAGTTGCCAAATAGAGACGGGGGTGCAGACCTTCTTCAGAAGTGAATCCAGAACTCAAAGGTGCTGTGGGTACTCTGTCTACCCCCAAGCCCTGCCTAGTCCCTCAACCTGGGCTTTCTGATAGAAAATAACCACATGTGTTACTTTTAGATTAAAAACAAATAAAAAGAAAAACAAGAAAAAGGAAAAAGGAAAAAAAAAGGAGTCCCTGTTAAAAGTTTTTTCCCAGCCTGGAAGTTTTCTCAGTGTCAGAATAGAGCATTTAAAGATATGCTTTGGGCTATTGTCTGATAATTACTCTCCAACAGCTTCTATTCCACCCCTGAGGGGGGCTATTGAAATGCAAAAAGATATGGAATCAGTGAGAAGCCAGAAGGGACAAAATGTAGGGGGAAAAAAATGGCTTTTTTGGAGCCTGGGAATGGGTGCCCGCTTTTATGTGCCCCCCCCTTCTCAGAGCCCAGCCCTTCTTTAGCACCCCCAGCTCCCAAAATTAGTTAATTAATTTGTTAATTAATTCTGCAGTTGAGGCTGGTTTGAGCCCCCTTTCTTGCCCTCAGCAGATTGCTGTTTTTTTTGGGGTTTTTTTTCCCCCCTTTCAGGGAGCCAGCAGCAAGACAGTCTGTGAGGTCTGGGTGGGGAGGGGCACCAGACCCCTGGTCCAGGGAACTTACAACGTTTGCTGCAATCTCAGCTTTTCCTCCAATTCCAAACTTGTGTCTGATGTGTGACTGGTTACTGGAGACCCCAAAAACACTGTTTCATATAATTCTTGGGTAATTGCCAGCTGCTCTAGGGGAGAGACAAAATTTTGCACCTCAACACTCCACCATCTTGCCCCACCTTCAAACTCTATCACTTTTATTTTCAATGAACTTTTTATTTTAGAGTTTAGTTTTACAAAAAACATTGCAAGGATAGCAAAAAGAATCCTCATAAACCCCACATCCAGTTTCCCCTGTTGTTAACATCTTATTTTTGTATGATAAATTTCTTAGAACTAATGAACTAATACTGATACATTATTATTAACTAAACTCCATATTTTATTCAAACTTCATTAGTTTTTCCCCAATTTCCTTTTTCTGCTCCAAGATCCCACCCAGTAGACCATACCACATTTAGTTGTCATGACTTCTTAGGTGTCTCTGGGATCTGATAGTTTTTCAGAATTCCTTGTTTTCTATGACCTTGATAATCTGAGGAGTGCTATGTGCTGGTTGAAGCTGTTATGGACTCCAGAAGAGCTGTGATCTTTTAATCCAATCTTCTTGGGTGGAAACTTTTGATTGAATGTTTCCATGCAGATGTGACTCATGGAGTGAGTGAGTGAGATCTTTGATTAAATTATTTCCATGAAGATGTGACTCCCCACATTCAGGGTGGGTCTTAATTAGATCACTGGAGTCCTTTAAGAGAGAAGGAGCTCAGAGAAGCTGAAAGAGACATTTTGGAGAGAAGCTAAGAGATAATTCAGAGTTTGCCCCTGGGAGAAGTTAAGAGCCAACACAGACCCAGATGCTTGGAGACACTGAAAGATGCAGACAAAAGGGCATTGGGAGATGCTAAACTAAGAGATGAAACCCAGAATTTGCCCCAGAGAAGCTAAGAGAGGACTTCTAGATGCTTAGAGAGAAATGCTCCAGGGGAACCAAGTAGAGAGCTGAGAGAAGCTAAGAGAGACAGAAGCCCAGAGACATTTTGGAGAAAGCTATTTGATACACATCCCAGGAGCAAAGGACCAGCAAGTGCCGACCACCTGCCTTCTAAGCTGAGAGAGGTGTTCTGGATGCCATCAGCCTTTCTTCAGTAAGTGTATCCTCTTGTTGACGCCTTCATTTGGACACTTTTGTAACCTAATACATCCCCTTTATAGAAGCCAATCCGTTTCTGGTATTTTGCATAATGACAGCTTTAGCAAACCAGAACATAGTGGTCAAGTATTTTGTAGATTGTTCCTTAAATTTGAGTTTGGCTGATGCTTTTTTCTCATGGTAAGACTGGGGTTATGGTGTTTTTTTGTTTTGTTTTTGTTTTTGTTTTTTGGGTGGTGGTGGTGGTGGTGGGGCTTGAGGGCTAGGCAGACCACAGAGCTAAAGAGCCATTCTCAAGACATCAAGGGTGCATGCTATTAATTTGGCTTATCATCAGTGATGTTAACCTTGTTCACCTAGCTAAAGAAGTCTGCCAGTTTTCTCTACTGTAAAGTTACTTTTTTATTTCCTTTACTTGATTCTATAAAATTTGGAAGCAAGTTACTAAGCACAGTTACACTTTGGGGCAGAGGGACATGTTGTAGGAGGGTAGGAGTTATGATTTACTTCCTTGAGAAGTTAGTATCTACATAGATTATTTGGAATTCTTATATCTAGAAGATTTGTCTCTTCTCCCCATTTAATTTTTTCAGTCATTTATATCAGTGTGAAATCAGTGACCTTTATCTTATGCTTTGGGTTAAAATTCAACACTACATTACTTGTTGTTCAAATTGTTTTAGCTTTGACTATTAGCTGTTTTACTTGACTCCTGTGTCCCTGTGACATATCCGCATTTTTTTGTTTTTGTTTTTTGAGCATTCCACTACATTCTGGCATGACAAGGTGCTACAAGCTCATCTTGCATATCCCCTGCCCCAGCTCTTGGTGCTATACATTCTATGAGTTTTGATAAATGGGTAGTGTCATGCAGTATTATACAGTATCATACAGAATAGTATCTGAGCCCTGAAATTTCATCTACCCTTTACCTAGTCAAATATGCAATCCTACATTATGTAGTCTTTTAAGACTGCTTTATTTCACTTAGAAATACATCATAGAATATTTTTAGAATGTTTTAAGTGACATAATTCAACATATCATGTTGCTATGTGGAATAATACCTTGCTCATTTTGATCACAGAGTAGTATTCCATAATATAGAAGTACCACAGTTTGTTTAAACATTCTCCTATTAAAGGATATCTTGGTTGTTTCCATTTTTTGACATGTCAGTTTTTTTTTTCAAATTAGTCTTGGAAGTCACACAGCATCACTTAGGCTATATTCTATTCATTAGAAGCAAGTCACTAGTACAAGCCCATATTTAAGTGGAGGGGAATTAATCTTCATCTTTTGTGAGAGGATTAAATAATTTGAGGATATGTTTTAAAACTACCACTAAAAGATATAGAAAAAAATACTGACAGTCTCAAGAGGGAAAAAAACAAGCCAGGTAATAACAGGTCCTCTCAAACATCTTGAGAATCTGCCTGAT
Source organism: Choloepus didactylus (assembly GCF_015220235.1). Classification (NCBI taxonomy): domain Eukaryota; kingdom Metazoa; phylum Chordata; class Mammalia; order Pilosa; family Megalonychidae; genus Choloepus; species Choloepus didactylus. Next base: position 37,279,796 of record NC_051313.1, read on the forward strand.
AACAGACATCTCAACAGCAACATAGAATTTTAGAAGATAGTGGGGAAATATTTTAGTCAGGTTTGACTGACTACTGTAATAAACAATCAAAAAATAAAAAATAAAAATCTCAACAACTCAACACAATAGGCCCAATATGGATTGGAGGAGGGGAGATTCTCTCTTCAATGCAGTCATCTGGGGATTCAGAATTCTTTCTTGTAGTAGCTCTGCTGTCCCACAGGGCTATAGAATTTACTGGATCATTTGCAATCTGGCAAGCAAGGAGGAAATAGAGAGTGAGTAAATGAGTGAATATATTTGTGTGTGTGTGTGTGTGTGTGTGTGTGTGTAGAAGGAACACAAGTCTTATTTGCCTGAGCACAGCAGTGACATTCTTCACTTTTACTCGAAGAGGCTGGCAAATACTGTCTAGCTTGTACCAAGAGAGAAGTGAACTTGAGTCTTGGTGAGCATGCACAAAATCTTTCATGAATGCCTTCAATTATTTACCAGATTTATCATCAATCAAGTGTGAAATGGTAATAAAATATTCTCATTCATGAAAAATCCTTAAGTTTCCCTCACACACACTTTTTGAGGATATTACTTGAGAATATACTCCATATAAACTATAGTATAAAACAAAAATTAGAAGACATAACTAACTAAAACCTTTAGATCAAATTCAGCAGTGAAATAAAAGGACGTAGGACATCCCAGAATGAAAGCTCTGTAGCAAGCCCAGAAAATAAGTAGACCAGATTGATATAAAGCTCTTAGAAGGAAGTCTTCACAAGAAGATATTTTTATAGACTTTGTAGGATGATTGAAATATTGAAGATAAAAAAAGAAGCACATTTGAGAAGCAAGAAGGATGGCTAGAAATCCAGGGGGCAAAAACTGGGAAAGAACATCATCATATTAGTTTCCTATTGCTATGTAACAAATTACCATAAACCTAGCCACTTACAGAGCACTCATTTATTAGCTCACAGTCCTGTATGTCAGAAGTCTGGCATGGCAATGTTGGAATCTCTGCTCAGGATATTACAAGGCTGAGATCAAGGTGTCAGCAAGACTGAGTTCTTTTCTGGAGGCTCTGGGGAAGAACCCCCTTCCAAGTTCATTCATGTTTGGCCATATTAAGTTCCTGCTATCTGTAAGACTAACAATCAGCAGGGACTGGTCTCAGTTCCTAAAGAATGCCCTCTTCACTGACAGTTTACAACATAGCTATTTGCTTTCTTCTAGGTGATCACCTCTCTGACTTCTTTCTCTGCTTCCTCTGTATCTGAAATCTCTACCCAGATTTAAAGGGCTCTTGTGAAGAAGACATGTCCAACCAAGATCACTTCCCCTTTTTAAAGTCAGCTGTGCCATATAACATAACCTAACCACAGGAATAAAATCCATCATATTCAGAGTCTCAGGGATTATGCCAGGCATGTTCCCCAGAAGGCAGGATCTTGGCAGCCATTTAGAATTCTGCCTACAACAGTAATGGACCAAATACAAAGTAAATGATATACATTTGAACAGCAGTTGGGGTGTCATAAAGGGAAATCCATTTGAGCATGCCTTTTATTATGGCAAAGAAATTTAATTGTAGCAAACCACTGAGGTATGCATGGAGTGTTATGCACATAATCATAATAATTTGAAAACTTTTAGACTCAATTTCAACTTTTCAACTTTTAGACTTAATTCACATATAAAAAGCATGGAAGCTCAGTCATAATGACAGAGTAGAATTTAAATGTCATCAATCTTGACAATATGAAAATTCAAAGTATAGCTCATTTAAGTTGGTGGGTGGAAGAAGGATGAGAGATGAAGGGAAGATTGTCAGTGTTGATATACTTATCCAGCAATAAAGCAGTTCAGTACATTCTCTCTATGTCTGAAGAACAGCAACAACAATAAAACAGAAATATAGACTAGACGTCAGCAAATTTTGTTTTCTTTAAAGGGGAAGGTAGTAAATATTTTAGATTTTGTGGGCCATCTGGTCTTCACTGCAGCTACTCAAGTTGGCCATTGTAGTTTGAAAGCAATCATAGACAATATTTAAAGGAATGAATATGGCTGTGGTTCTTTATTTACAAAAATAGGTATCAGGCTGGATTTGTCCCACAGACCATTGTGTGCCAACCCCTGGTTTAAAGAGCATTCTTTAAATACATAAAAAGAAAAGTAGTCATATAACTTTATTGAAAAGAGGTGAAGATATAGCAAGTTTGTATAAGCAAAATCATTGAAATCATAGTATAATGACAATAAATAGTACCAAAAGTCAGTAAGTCAAGAAATGGTAACATGAACATATCATTTAGATAAAATGGAGGTAACTAAGAGTACATCTAAGCTCAGAGACTACAACTGAGTTCTTCTAGGAAGTGTGATTGGGGGAGGAAGAAATGGGATAGGAACAGCTACTAAGCATAAACTACATTGTGCTATGAGATTTTTAAACAGTTACATAGATTATTTTGATGAAAATTTTAAAGAATAAATTAAATAAGACAGATTTGTAAATAGTTCATCTACTAAGTTGATTAAGACTTTAATTATTGTCTTTATTATTAATTTTATTCAAATCTACATAAATTTTCCAAACTAGATTACTAAGAATAAAATATTTCATATTATTCATAATATGAAATAGAGATTTTAAAAAAATTCTACACTAAAATTTAGAGATTATATTAAACAATACTGGTAGAATTTCTCTGAATGACCAGCTTTATATTAGCTGAAAAAAAATGTAAAAGGACTAGTAAGCAATGACTTGTCCTTAGTGAATCTGTATCAGTTTCTCTCTTCCAAGAATTTACAACCATCCTTTGAACACATTATTGTAGAAAATAATCTAATGTTTATTTCATTTTCATAGTAAAAAATTCCTGTGATGTTGATCCATTTTATAGATTTATGTTTTCTTTAGAGATAGATTTATGTTTTCTTTAGAGATTCTTAGCAGTTGTTCATTTATCTCATCCACAAATCTCCCTGAGAACTTGGTAACATGTGACAGCATCTGTCCTGGTCAGAGATTACACTTTAGCCCAATAGCTTGTTCTCTTTAATATACTTATTTTTAAGGACTTCCATTCCTTCTTATTACTATTTTCCACTTTTTAAAATGAAGATCATTTTTCCTCATAGAGGAAATGAAATAAAAATATGAGGCAAGGAGTTTCATTTTTTCTTTGACATTTATTAATATAATTTACCATAGGCAATGAATTAACACTTTCTTTGTTGCACCTCCAAACATCTGTGGAACAAAAATTCCATGCAATTATTTTGTTTGTTAGAGGGTATCAGATGATTTAAAATCAAAAGAAAAGCAAGTATATTTTCTGAAACATTACGGTACTTTTTATAAAATTATGGGCTAGGAGTTACTATCCAATGGATGATATTTTATTAAAAGCCATTAATAATAAATTCAATACATCATCAAATTAACAATTTTTATGAGTACCATTAATTTAGCTAACACTCAAATTATGCTTTCTATGACCATATGATTACGAGAAATAAAAATATAATAGAAGTACTCTTGAGAATTAGAAAACTGGTTCAAATTAGCCTATTACAATTTTGTTTTTACAAGTGTTTTCGCTATTCAGAGAAATATAATATGTCAGTCATTTTAAGCTGATTCAAACCAATGTCAATCCCTAAATGAAAATAAAAAATGTTCTCTTAAGGATGCCAGTTTAAAGTATTTCTGTTTCATTGACTGAAGATTTTCCTAATAATTTGACTTGAGCTGCTCAGTAATATTCATAACAGTAATTTTAATAAAACTATCATATCTGGCATGCTTGCCATTTGTTAGGCACTGTGCTAAGTGCTTTATATATGCTGTGTTTCCTTTAATCCTTCCAACATTGTATGAGTTGATGTTATTAACCCCTATGTCATACATTAGAAAACTTAGGTGTTAGAGATTAAATATTTTGCCACACAAAATAAATTTGTGAACAAGAATCAGGCTCAGTATTGACTGAACATTTCAATTAAAAATATTAAATTCAATCCTTCATTCTATAAATCTTCTTCTGGATAAAGAAATAAAAGAGCAGAGAGGAAGGTCATACCTCTGGAATATATTTGTAACACAAAGGGGAGGGAAGGGGGAAGTCGTATAGGAAGCTACTCAAGATTTTCACAAAGTGAAAGTTTAAATATCATAAGTCAAGAGATTTGTTTTCTTTTTACTAATAGTATTTAATAATCAAGGAAGATGTATCAGGAGAAATTTGAAAGGTAGGAATTCAAAGCTATATCCTTTTAAAGAGTTTAGAGATTAGAGTCAGCAGTAATTAGAATGGTGATAAGAGGATTACGTAAAACTAGAGAGGAATGGGGGAGGGAGCGGGATTGGAAGAATTTTATCATAAATAAATGTCTCTGAATTGCTGGGTGAGGAAACTATCTTAGATACAGGATGAAATAATGAGGGGACTCCTTCTGGGGTGGAATTGGAGGGGTGTGCTTAATTTGGAGCTGTAAGTCTATCAAAACCATGTACATTGTAGGGAAACAATGAAAATTGAACTAGGAAACCCATTTAACAACTTAATATTTGTCATGTATTATCTCTACACTATCACACACAAAACCCACACAGCAACCACAAATGCTTCTAGATCTGCATTCCTGATCTCTGTAATAGCAACAACATGTACCCAGTTGCTCAACACATAAACCTAGGAGTCATCCCACTTCCCGCCTTTCATTTTCTATTTACATCTAAGTAGTCACCAAGCCCTTTCAATCCAACCTTCTAAACATTTCCACTGTCCTGCTGCTGCCCTAGGTTAGATTCTTATAATTACTCTCCTGAACAACTAGAATAGCCTCAATGTGACTCATCCTGCCCACAATGTCTACCATGCACTCTCACCCCAACCCATAATCCACATGTCCACCAAGGTGATATGTCTGAAACTTACACAAGCTGATTATATTATTTCTATATTCAAAGGTCTTCAGTAACTACTTATCACCTCTGGGATTGATTCTTTAAAATACAAAGGTTTTCATGATCTGATGCCACTAGCATCCTTTTCAGCCTCATATCATACCACCACAACCCCATCTACAGCAAAGTTGAGCTGATTTTAGAACTTTTACTCCAAGACAGGCCTAGATGCTGTTTTAGTTTCCTAGGATGCTCAAGAAAATATCATGAAATGGTTCAATTTAAACAATGGGAATTTATTAGCTCATGGTTTTGAGGCTGGGAAAATATCTAAATCAAGCATTATCAAGGTGATGTTTTCTCCAGAAAGACTGTAGCATTCTGAAGCTGGCTGCTGGTGATCCTTAGTTCCTCTCTCATGTGGCAAGGAACATGCAGTGTCTTCTGGTCTGTTTCTTCTCTTCTGGGTTCCATTGGCAGTTTTTTCTTTCTTTGAATTTCATTCTCTTATAAAGGACCCCAGTAATAGGATTAAGACCTATCTTGATTGAAGTGAGGTGGGGCACACCTTAACGAAGTACCATCAAAAGGTCCTACTTACAATGGGTTCACACCCACAAGAATGGGTTAAATTTAGGAACATGTTTCTCTGAGGCACATACAGCTTCAAACTCACAGATGCTCATTCCTCCTCTGTGCTCTCTCCATGTGCTCTAGACATATCTCCACTCCTGCAATCACACTGGATTGTAATTTGTTTTCTTACGTGTCTGCTTTTACGACCACACCTTAATCTCCTTGAAAGAAGGGCTAAATCTTTACATATTGCAATCTCTGTGTCTAGCACCTTATCTAAGTCATTGTCATAGTTTACATTCATTTGTTACTATTCAATGAATAAAAACAGTTTATTTCTAATTAAAACTTATTTTCTCTCATTATGGCCTCCAGCTATGGCATGAAGTACCTGATACTTTGTGAGTGTATGCATATGTTGGAGGGAGTTAGAATACTTTATATTTCAAGTATATTTAAAAATATAAGTAGTGAAAGCCATAGCATTTACATTCACCCAGCACCTGAAATGAAACGTGCTTCGCAAGATAAATTTTTCATCTTGCCCCTGGCAATCACATAAAAGCCATAAGGGATTACATGTAGAACCCACACTTGATGCCTGGGAAATGGAAGCCAGAGTATGTGCTGAAAGGATGATTTCTCCATAACACAGGCATTTTTTCTCAAGTGAAAAGAGTCTGCTTCCTCATTCTGCCTAGAATGATGCTTTAATATGGGAGGAAGTGTTCCAGATACAATGCTTCTTTGAATATGTATTTTTAAATACTGCTATTAAACAGAGGACAAAGTCTTTCAATACTCTATGACCAATCAGTCAATAAATTGAGCAGTTAAATAAGCTTATCATCATGCAGCTGTTACAAGAATATGTGTTCTAAAGTAATTTTATTCTATGCACAGTACATTTTTGTGAAATAGTAAAAAACACAGCCCCAGGGTTTAGGGAAATTGAAACAATCATGACAATTTTGCTCAATTTAAAAACTGCTGAGTGCACACTTAGGAAATGCACCATTTTCTTTAAGAAAAGTATATGACACATCCCTTTTCTGAATGCTTATTATGTAATTTGGGGTATGAATGTTAAGAACAGAGAAAACTGTAGCAGTGTAATACTAAACAATACAGTAAATGTGAAGAGGCTATGAATGAGAAATAATTTGATTTTTTACATGTTGTTTTAAAGGTTCTACATGTTAGATGCTCTCCTCTGTTTGTGTGCCTAACACTAAAGGGAATAGAAATCTTAGTGGCCTAAGATAAAGACGAATAAAATTTGAAGACTCTCCTTTGGAGGGGTCAGAGACCTCCCCTCTTCTACCTGCAGAAATCTAGTTATAGATTTCTTTTTTAATATAGCTGGTTGAGCTGACTGGGGGTGAGAGGGATCCGTGGGAGAAAAGAGATAAAGCAATCCCTAAAAGCAGAAAATGAGTGGTTCTTAAAAATATATTCTGTTATTGAAATGTTTGTGTGGGATTTTCCCCCATTCCTAATTTTCCAAAATAAAACAGAGAACTTAAAAGGCATATGAGCTTAGAATTTAAAATATGAAATCATATAAACAATCCTCTTAAGAGTATTTGTGTTAACTGTAAAATCAATAGATTCATCTATAAACTAAATAATAAGGGAGGTTTCCAAAGGCAAGTTTTGAAGAGAAGATTAAAAGATAAAGCAAGGGACCTTTTTTGAAGAAAATGAGGGAAAGTATACAAATTAACCTATACATCATTCATAAACTAAGAATTTCACAGCTGTGAAATAATATTTAAGAGTGTTTAAATCTCAAAACTAAACTCTTAATTATGAACTAAATTTTCACTGTATTTTTAAGATGCTGTAGAAGTAATTAATCAACTTGCAGTCCTTCTATAGGTAACATTCATTGCTTTACAAGTACCTTAAAATTATTTGCAGATGTTTCTAATACAAAATGATTGTAAAATAATAAATGTAAATGCGATTGTTTGGGATCTATGCATTAGATTCAAGGAATATAATTATTTATTGATCACTTCAGCTCAGACAAAATAAAATTATGATTTCTTTAATTATTTTATAAACAGTAATCCAGTGGGAAAGCTTAACTTCACTTCATTCATGGATTTCTTTCCTCATATTCTTTAACCAAATATAATATGAATTAACTTGGTATTTTTATCACTAAACCTAGGTTGCACTACCAGCAGTCTTCCAAGTGGAAACAGTTAATTATCATTACAATATTAGTGATATACTTGAGAATAATCAAATACTATAAATATATCAAAGCATTCACAATTAAACTAAGAAATTACAATTTTCTATCCCAATGAATTCCACCATTGCATTATTTTTTTTCCCATTCTTCAAATGGGGCTAAATGACAAGGTCACAGATGCAACTCACACTTTTCTGATGATTAATATTAGTGGCTCCTTAGGGGCATGAGTAGTTCAGGACCACATGTTTCTCTTCTTGTATACCACCTTTGGAGTTTCAATTAATTAATTCATTCAAAAATATTTATTGAATAGCCATTATGTGTCATGTACTGTTCTAGGTCCTTGGGATGTACAGTGAAGAAATACAGCCAAAATATCTTGCTTCATGGTGTAAACTTACAGACTGTAAAAGTCTGGTGTAGAGAGATGAATTTATTAATTACAGAGCAAATCCTGTCTATGACATCCAAGGTAAACCACTAGTGGCTTTGGAAATATAAAATTCCAAGCGCTATGCTCAAAGACCATGCAGTCTCTTCTGGAAGATAACTCATGTATACACATAACTTGTATTAGATTCCAGTATGTACCACTTTAGATATTCTCAGCAACACGTCTTTCTGGGATCTTTGTCCCCCTTTGATTCCCAGCTTCCACTGGGTTGACCAACTGTGAATGGGCTCAGACCAACCTTATGGGGACAGAACCAGACAGCACTTTTCTTTATGTCCTTGCTGCTCTCTTCTCACCTATCATTCCAAGGATTTCCTATTGATGCTGAAACATAAGCTTCTGGAAGACCTGCTTCAGAACAATCAAGAAGAAATGGGAAGTTAATGTGCTATGGAACACACTTTTGGCCAATGGGAGGCAGAAGCCAACAGATAATTACTTCTTTTTCCTTCCCCCTGAACAGAGTGTTCTGAACTACAATTATTTGTTAGGATTCTGTGAGGAAGATACCCCAAGAACTACTGATTAGTTGTACATGATACCAAGCAGTACCCAATTCCAGAATGCACCATTTTGTATTTAATTTCCTTTTTTACTGTCACTTCCTACCTTTTACCCTTTCTTCTGCTTCTCTGAGATTGTTCCCTGTAATTAATTATTGATATAAATTGTTGTTTCAGTCTCTATTTTCAAAGAACTTTTAATTATTACACACAGCAGAATATGGCAATGGTTACTAGAGAGTTGTGAAACAATGATAAGAGGGTATAGAAAAGGAAGACATATTTTTCTAGGTGTGGTTTCTCAGAAAAGTGACAAGGAGGAAGTGAGTTTTTAGATTTTACCTTGAAGGAGTAATGGTACAAGAAAAGTGTGAAGGCAATTGATTATGGAATATTTCCAGGAGTAGTGATCCAGGAGACATTATTTAGGTGAAAATAGGAGGTAATGCTAACAAATCAAATGACTGAAAATCTTGAGTCCTACACACAGACTGCTGGAGATCACACACTCATCCTTTAGGTTATTACACTTGATGCCAAAGTCAACAGGAAGTCAGAACCCTATGGAGGAGGACAAAGAACAAGAGTAAACCATGGTTGAGAAGCAAGAGTCTCTAATTTTATCTTGCATGAGAATTACCTGGGGACCATCCTCAGAGATTTTGATTCAATAGGTCCTGGATGAGAACCGAGGTCTTCATTTCTACCAAGTTCCCAGGTCCTGCTGAGGCATCCATCCGGGGACCACACTTTGAGTGGCACTGATTTAGAAAAAAATTCCTTTCTGCATATATACACACCAATCCTAAATATAGGCAGCTCAGACCTGTGAGTTTCCAAATATGGAATATGGCCCTCCAGCTTTCCTTTAACTGTTGTTTCCTAGGTACTTGTGCATTTTAGCTGTAAGACATTTATCTTAAACAATTTATAAAATATCTGATTTTCTCACAGCTCTGTGGTTGATGTTGATGGAAAAATACTGACAGCTAAGTCTGAGATTAGTTTTTCTAATTGACTCAACATGCATCCACTTTCTATAGCTAAGGTCTGATTCTTTGCTAAGACACAGAAAAGTAAATTTTGATGGCCAGGAAGCTTCCAGATGCACATGGGAAAGAGAGTATGCTATACAAAAGTAATAAGGATCTCAAATAAGGACAGTAAAGAGAGATAAGATGTCAAAAATGATCCCATCTTCTGTTGTAATTTTCTTGACTCTCTCTCTTTGGGAATTGATTAGGCAAGCCCAAGTTCCTCTATATTAAACCCAATTGGATCAGTTCTGGCTACCACCTCTCAAGAGGGAACAGGATGAAAGAAAGCAAGCCACATGGAATGAGGCCCCATTGAGGGAGCTGAGGACACTTGCATTGGAAAAGAGATTCATTCCGCTAATGGGTGTTGGATATGTGTCATTTTCTAAAAGATTGCCGTATAATATTCCAAGAAGAAAACAAAACAAAACAAAAAAGGAGTAGTGGATGGCAATTAGAATGAAACAATCTGATCTAACATAATGAACAATTTTCTAATAATGAAATCTGTCCACATGGAATGTGTTTCTTGGTAAGGTAGAAAATTCTTCATTAATTGAGCTGTTTAAAATAATTGAGGTTAGCAGACTGTTAGCTAGAAATATATTTTATAAAGGTTTGTGCTACAGAAAATTTCTAATACTGCTCCCAATACAGAAATCCTTTGCTACTAATTCCAAGGTGACTGAGAAAAGGAATATATATATATATATATTTCTGTCTGATATTTGGACACATTTTGGAAGCCCTGTACCCATAGGTAAGAAATCATAGTTCATAGTATTAGAGGCCCCACAGATGAGTGCTCTCAAAGTTAATACAGGATAAAAAAAAAACAAACAAAAAAAACATCTTCCCAACAGGGTACTGGATTCCCATTAAACACAGCAGGGCACTAGTGACCACTTAAAGCCCTCAGTGGGAAGTGATCATCTCACTGCTCTTGGGATTTGTTTGAAATTACCCTGTCTTTCCTATGCTGTGTCTTGGAGTGTAAAGGGGAATTAATTGATTGTCTAATAAGTGAGAGTAGAAATGGGAGTCTTTCTCTGCTGTACCAAGTTTAGAATAAATAGTGTTTAATTTTCTTGTAGTGCCCATTAACTTATATTTAAAAAGAGCACTGGTAACTTTTCTCAACAGAATGTGAACTGCTTAGAGTAGCTGTAATGGGTGACCTCATTAGAGTAAAATCATTTATCTTGCTGCTATTCAGAATTCTTCACCTGGTATTCTGAGTAGCATATATTTTGGGAAATGATGAATTTACTGGGGAATTCTGGCAACTAGCATAGGAAGGGCAAAACCCACTGCCCAGTCTTATTTGTATCTTCATTCATTAGAAAGAGAAAAACAATTAACAAACAGAAAAAAAGTCACACAAAATAACAATCATAAAATATCTGTGAGGAGAATTTTTTTAACATCTTTCTCCAACTTTTCCATGAAAACAGTTGAGATTCTGCCCCAAAGAATCAGAGATATAAGGTATAGTGAAGTATGAATCTCATTTCCCTTCTGGTAATGAGGGGAAAATGCTATACTCCATCATTAAGTAACTATTATTTAATTATTATTTCTTTGTTTTTAAACTGCAGCAGTAACATAGTTATATAAATAATTTTTACACTCAATGCTGAAGATTTGTAGAGTTAACGTTTACATTTTGAACACCATAAAAGACTAGGGCTACAAAAAAATGCTACAGTAAGGTAATTCATTCCCTGATAGTTCTAGGTGTCCATCTTTCAAAGATCAAAGATCAACATGCCCAGGGTCCTGGTTTCCTTTTCTCCAGTTTTCTATGTGATACCCAGAGCACACATCCACTCCCTGTTCCACCTACATGTAAATTTTCCCTGAGGTGAGGATAATGTAATGATACAAGGACTAATTGGTGGAAGAGACATGAGATCAATTTTGAAGAATGTCTTCCTAAGCATCAGATCTGTCCAAAGATAAAATACTAAGTTGCTTGTTGATTGTGTAAGTCTCCTGCCCAGGAAGATCACATAGATTCTGGAAACAGCTTGTCACGGTTGTGACAGCAAGTATTCAAGTATTTTCTGGGAGGATTTGATTAACAGACCCCTAAGATCCCCTCCAACACTGAGTCCAATGGACAAAACACAAGTAGAACTTATGCAGCCAAACCTATTCTGAAGATTTTTGCTTATAAAGTTTGTAAATTTTTGTGTCCATTATGCTTTGTTTTCTCTTCACAAAAGGGTCAGTAACTGGTTGATTTAGAAGACAAAGATATTTCTGTAGCCAGAGTTATATTTTTGAAATTCAATCTTAACAGATCACCATATTCAGTTTAAATAATTCAAAGGCTTCCCACTGCTTTTTGATTAATAAAACCAGTCTTAGCAAGGCTCTTAGCTCTGCCTAATATGAGCTCTACCTGCATCTTCAGCTTCTTATCATACAAAGCTCTTTAATCTCTGTGTTCCAGGCATTCCATATCACTCTCCCATTGTGTGCATGATACACTCCGTCCCACCACAGGTCCTTTTCATATACAATTACTTCTGTCTAGAATGTATTTTTCTAGCATCTTCCTCTGGATTATTGCAACTCATCCTCCAGATATGAATCCAGTTGTCACCTTTTTGAAGATTTCCATGTTCTCCCAAACAATGGCAAATGTATTAATTATGTTCTCCCATAGTGCCTGTGCTAACCTTGATAGCACTTATCAAAATTGTTCTGGCACGTAATAGTTGTGCGAACACTTAATTATTGCCTGTCTCTCCCATTGAACTATAAACTGCTCAAGGGCAAGGACAGAATCTATTTTTATTATCCTAATTCTTAGTACCTTATATCTTATTACATAATTCTTCTTACCTCCTTACCATAGCACAGAACTATATAAAATTAATATTGACCAACATTTTTTGAAAGGAAGAATGAATGAATGGCAAATAATTTCTAAGAAAAGACTCCACTTATAATCTTTCAAAAATTTGTGGTTTCCTTTGTTACAGGAAGGATTTCATTCACCTCTCTATTAACCAGAGGTTAGGTAAGTAATTGTTTGTGTGGTAACATTTCAACAAGGTCCTAACTCTTCTTTCTCTACTTCCTGACTGTTGCTAAAAATGCTAATCAGATAAATCCTCTTTACTTGAGCTTAAGGCTCCGATCTCCATTAGATTGAAAATTCCTTTAAAACAAGAAGTTCAGCTGCTGTTAGTAGATTGATCTTAGCCGGGTTGGCCACACTGGAGGGCCTTCAATTCAGTGCCTTATTATTGTCTTTAAACTGTTAATTTGTAGCACATGTATCAGTGTTTAGAATAATCTTACTTTGCCGTTTCCTTAAGTGTTTTACTATCCACAAATTTTGAGGTGGCTTGAGCATCTCTTGAACTCTGAAATGCTCTTTATGGAAATCAAGGCTGAAACACAGGGCAGAAAGCACACCGAGCCCCTGGGTAGCACACACTCTGTCCTGTTCAAATTTTGCTGGGGGTCTTGGATCAGTCATGCTTCTTTAGGCAAAGTACTTGTGGAATTATGTACCCCAATTTACATATTCTTAATGGTAATTTGCATTAACTCATTGTTCATAAGACTTCTTGAAGACGTTATTTTAGTTAAGATGTGGCCTAACTGAATGAGCATAGGTCTTAATCTGGGGTACTGAAGGCCTTAGAAACACAAGAGAAAGCCACAAAAGGAGAAGCCAGTAGTCAACGGAAATTGGAAGAGCAGAAAAGAGAGGACATTGCCATGTGTCAGGAGGCAGAAATACAAGTAACCTCAAGGACTGACAGCAGCCAGCATCAGACGCTAAAGTCTTCAGGGAGAAAGCAAGCCTTGAAAATATCTTGATTTCAAACTTCTTCTAGCCTCTAAACTGTGAGCCAATAAATTCCTGTTGTTTAAACCAATCCATTGTGTGGTATTAAAGCTGTTTTAGTTTGCAGGCTGCTGTGACAGTACTCCTTTTCCCTCCAAAACTGAATGTCTTCTAGAATGAGACCACAAGGAAGGCAAAATTCGAGTAACTTCTGTGTCAGAAATTCACAGATTTCATACGGATAGAGACTACTCCAGCAAATCAATGATTGAGATAAACCATGAAATAATAATGGTGATAAGATTAAGACATTTAATCTATTTATATTTGCTTGCTATAATTTTATGTTTCTCAGATCAATTGTTTTCTTAGCATAAAATATGACAGATATGTACAGATCCTAGATATTTTTGTTCATATTTAACAAAACTAAAGATGCAGAAGGATAAAACAAGCTAGTTTCTAAAGTCATTTATTAGAGTACATGCGATGGATCATAGACACCAAAAAATAGATGCTTATACAGTTATGCATTCCTTTAATCATGAAAGTTCAAGGTAGATAATGTAGGCTATTTGCTCTATCATGTTTCTTCTTAGATGGTAGGGTGGTAACACATGCTTTTCTGTTCCTGTTTAGCTGATGGATGAACTGTGATGGAGTAATTTTGAAACTTGCCCTGGATAGTGTATTACAGGTACTGAAGGAAACCCTATTTCCTGACTTCTCACCTCACCTGCTGCACGTTTTTTTTTGGATAACAGTCTTTCGTAGGGAGTGTGGGGATTGCGTGGCTCTTCCACCTGCCTTATAACAATCAATTTTTTTCAATCAATAATTATAAATAAGATCTCAGAAAATGAATTCAAAAGATCATACTTCAGGTGATTAAAAGAATAGATCTCTAATCAGGTTGCACCGGGTTACACATCAAGGTAAAATTATACTTTGGGGTTGATTATATCCTTATTGCTGGGCATGATAGAAATATCCTTCCCTCCTTCCAGTTCGGTCTGGAGGATAATCTCTTCATTCTCAAATGCTATTTGTCTGTGCAGTCAGGTTCTAAGACAAATCTAATGAAGTGATTTTTGAGTATAGTTAAGTCCTGTTGTGTGGAGAGCCGTCTCCCGGGACGGGCATAGCGCATGCGCTGTAAACCTGCTCCAAAGTCCCCCCGCCCATCGAGTGGTGCCAAGATGGCGCCCACATCCTGCTTCCGGCTTCTGATGTATGTAACCACCCGCTGTATTCACCAATCATGCTTGTGTGCGTGGCGTTAGCCCATTGGATACACGCAAGGTTTATAAGAAAGTTCCCGGGCAAAGCTCGGGGAGACAGCCCACAAGGAGCCGCGCCTGACGGCCGCATCGAGGTTGTTCTCCCCCGAGGCGCCTCGCCCCGGGTGGAACCTGTAAAGATGATGATTGCCTAGTCCCATTAAAAGTTTATCTGCTTTACCACCGCGAGTCCTGAGTGATCACAAGTGCTCCGGGTAAGACGTTGTCCGCACCCTCTCTCCCCTTATCTCTCTGGTCCCCATCGCCGGCCGACCGAGGACTCGAGGCGGGGCGGAGAGAGCGCCGGGCAAGTGGTGGCCCGTACGGGGAACTTCGAACCCGCAACCTCATTCGCGTTCCCCTCGACCCGACGGAGACGTGCTCCCGGGATCCGTGGTTTGACCTCCGCGACTGATCACCGCGAGAAGGTAAGCACCCCCTTTTTTCGTGCGAGGACTAGGGCCCGTGGGCGTTCAGGTAGCCCCGGGGACTCGGAAGAGCTCTCCGAGTGATTAAGAGATAGTGCCGACTGCAAGCATGGGGCAGTCTGGGAGTTCACCCCTATTAACCCCCTTAAAGACCCTTTTGAAACAGCGGGGTATCTCAATTAAGAGAAGTTCTCTCCAGCGATTTCTTGATGATGTGGCCACTTTTGCCCCCTGGTTTCCTTGTTCTGGCAGCCTTAATCTGCCCTCTTGGATGAAACTTGGTCGTGATATAGACCGAGCGCGCCAAACGGGTGTCTGTTTGGACCCGATTCTAGTCCTTATATGGGAGACTGTTAAGGGCCATATCGCTCCCTCCACGTCACAGTGGAAAGGCCCTGACCCGGTGCTCGGCTGGGCCGGAGGCTCTGTTTGTGTTTTTCCCCAGGAACCAGGACGTCAACCAGTGTGGGTTCCGGAAAGACTGGTGGGAACCGTGGCATCACCTGGGGAGGCCGGGGAGCAGCTGTCAGAAACGCCAACGAATATACAGCCTGGGCCATTGGACCAAGCCTCCGGCCTTCAGGGACTTGAGAACATTAGGAAATTGAAGCCTGTTAGTTTCGACCTTTCCACACTGGGCGAGACTGTAAAAAATCTGTGGGACCAAGTCACCTCTTGGTTCTCTTGGCCCAATTTGACTAATTGGATTCTCTTGATGGTGGGACTATTGGTGGGATTAGTCATTGTTAAATCTTTGCTAGAACGCCTGTTTCAAGCGCGGCAGTACCGTGTTACCATTATGATGGCTATGTCCTCCACCTTTGATACCCCCAACAGCGACCATTCTGATGGCCATACCCCATCCTGGCCGCCTCGGGCGGGGCACTCGGGAGCGAGGTTTGTAGCTAAGCGCGCAGCTATGTCCCGGGTATAACGGGTGACGCCAGCAGTCATAATTTTTGTCTCAGGTAGGTCCCTAAGGCAGAGTCATAGTTGTGGCCAGACTTGACTCTAGCCAATGCATAGGGACGCCTAGTGACGCCTCCGACTCTGGTTAATGCTATCCCTGCCCCCGCCTTTGTCCCCCAGTTGCAAGGCAAAGCACTGCAGGGAGAGTCATGTTGTTTCCAGCTCACGGACTCTCCTGTCTCCATATGAGGTGAGCATTCTGGTCGGTGCTAGAGGCTCCGCCGCTAAATGGCTGAGACCTAGTCCAGACTCCCCAAAGCACCGGAACAAATTGTGAGCCATCTGGGTTCACGGGAGCACACTCATCACTGGGGACACTGGGTCGATATAAATAATAAAGGGGGAGATGTGGAGAGCCGTCTCCCGGGACGGGCATAGCGCATGCGCTGTAAACCTGCTCCAAAGTCCCCCCGCCCATCGAGTGGTGCCAAGATGGCGCCCACATCCTGCTTCCGGCTTCTGATGTATGTAACCACCCGCTGTATTCACCAATCATGCTTGTGTGCGTGGCGTTAGCCCATTGGATACACGCAAGGTTTATAAGAAAGTTCCCGGGCAAAGCTCGGGGAGACAGCCCACAAGGAGCCGCGCCTGACGGCCGCATCGAGGTTGTTCTCCCCCGAGGCGCCTCGCCCCGGGTGGAACCTGTAAAGATGATGATTGCCTAGTCCCATTAAAAGTTTATCTGCTTTACCACCGCGAGTCCTGAGTGATCACAAGTGCTCCGGGTAAGACGTTGTCCGCACCCTCTCTCCCCTTATCTCTCTGGTCCCCATCGCCGGCCGACCGAGGACTCGAGGCGGGGCGGAGAGAGCGCCGGACACTGTTGAGAGAACTTGTTGGCTTTTCAACTTCATTAGGCAGAGGAACATACTTTTTTTCATCATCTCTTCAAGTTCTATCTTTTCAAATCTTCCACAGAACATTTATAGAGAAAAGTGAATTAAACAAAAAAATCCAAATGACAGTATGCTACAAACAGTATTACACTTATTTTTCATATGTACCTGATAGTAGTAATAATAATAATAGCTAACATTTAGACAGATAGCACTTATTGTGTGCCAGGCAGTTCTTAAACTTTACCTATTTTAACACTTTTAACCCTCACAGAAATCCTGTAAAAGGGTGATCATATGTTATTGTTACAGTGCCCCATCTGGGTGAGCATCGGCCCCAGATTTTTCCTTTTTAATGAAGCATTATTATAACTTTCATTAAAATAATCCAGGGCATGTTTGGTGCATCTCTACTTTGTATTCTCAGCACCTGCTATGATCTTGCCTAATAGTGAGAGCCGTATTCAGGCAGCAGAATTCCTCCTTGATTTAACACTGGGCGAAATCTGAAATAAAATAATCCATCTTTTCTTGATCCTTTCCAGATGAAATGTAATTAACACCTTTCAAGATTTGCAGATGGTGCTTGTTAATAAAACAAAATGGACTAAAAACTGAAGAGTTAGGAGCAGCTAATTCTCTATGGATTAGGTGGTGACAGTCACTGGTCTATCACCCGTTGTGCCACCCTATCCCCTGGCCTGTCCAGCAGCCTGTGTGATGTGTGAAGCCACCATGCTGCTGGTTATCAGAGTTGGTAGGGAACACAAGAAATTATAGGTTAAAGGCTCGTGAAATAGGTGTGGAAAACAGTGCTTATGCAGTCCTGCTGTAGAGAGTCCAGGTAGTCACCGAATGCTCTTGGTAGCAGTTTTGTAATTTAATGTATTTTGCAAACCTACAACAATTTCTTTCTTTCTTCTTCTTTTTTTTTTTTTTTTTTTTAAGGTTTTTTTTGGTTGTTGTTCCTAGGACTTTTTTTTTAATTAATATTTTGCAATAAACTTTTTTGGTAGCAATGCACTAAAAAAGAAAGTGTGTTTTAAAGGAAAAACAATGATTATTAAATTTAAGTTTCTCAAGAAAGTGGATAAAACCTTGCAATTCATACAAAATATTTGTCAGCACTTAAAGCCTACCATGAAAGTCATAATAATATCATTAAGCTTGCTACCAGAAAACACAAAGCTAATGAGGAAGCAGGAATATCTTCCTTAAAAGTTACTATTTTAAGAAGATAATGAATAGATTAAATAAATGTTCTAAAATTGCTTCACTTAGTTTTTAATCCAAATGTTCTTGTGGTAATTAAAAAAATAAAAAAGTGAAGCCAAAGCTGTCAGCACATAGGCTCTATTACCAGAAGGAGAAATTTGGAGACAGATAAATAATGCCCATTTTCTATTGATTTCATCATATGTTTCAAATAAAAAATCAATTAAGTTCATTTCAATGGGGATTTGATATTTACCTTCAAAATTCTGGAATCAAAGAAAATTTTTGGAAGTTCATTTTCTGATGATGATAAAATAGCTGATGTGAATTATATTTTAATATCAATTCAGAAATTTATTTGTTTTGCTATGATATTACAAATACAAATTGTGGTACAGTATGATAATAAATTACTTATTAAATTAAGAAATGTATGAAGTAAATCATACTTGGAATTGGTTTTGGTGTGTACATAATTACTAATTACAGCTAAATAAGCTGCAATGTTTTACTAATCTAAATGGAAGCTGGTGTTTTTCAAATAAATAATTTTTAAGTATAGAGTAGCTAAATTATTCAATTTCATAATGAAACTTGTTGAATCAAAAAATAAACCCTTTAATATAATAGTATATACTTTCTCCTTTGTTGCCCATCAGCATTTGGATTTTAGAAACATTTGAGCCTTTGAAGGATTGCTTTATAAATTAACTTGTGTCCTATAATAATATTGACTTTTTAAATACATTATTTTGTTTTTATAAAAAAATCAGTTGGAAATTTTTAATCAATGTATCCTATAAATGGGGTGCCAAATATATTCAGGTTTTGGATCTTTTAGCAAATTGCTCTTATTTAAGCAAAGCTGCATTACATTATGTCTATACAAAAGCAAAGGAGTAACTGAACAGATTAAACAAGGGGAGCTCAGGTGCGATCACTTAACCATTAGAAGCCATGTAGATACAATTATTTTAAAGAGTGGCAAAGATGCGAGGGGAAGGCAGGGTCCTGACTGCATCCTACCAAGATAGTAAATAAAAATAAATGCTGTTGCCCAGAGGGGTTCATGTAAATTAGTGTCACTCTTAAGGATCTAAAAGGTGTTAAGTGTTGTGATCATCATGATATTTCAGTTTAATTCCCCCATCTATGTCCTGCAAAAAACAGATAGGTCCTGGAGAATGACAACAAACTTCTGCAGAACTATCCAAGCAGTAACCCCAATTGTAACCTTGATTCTAGTTGTGTTATCTTTGCTAAAGCAGATTAACATAGCCTTGGACACATGATATGCCTCCACTGATGCGGTTAATGTTTGTCTTCATTCTTAGTATTCTTAGCAAGCAGTGTGTAAACCCAAATAGCAACAATATAGGGAAAGATCATATACACTTTTAGACACTGACAATACTATAATATCATTCAAAAGTGTCCAGCAGTGCAGAGCTCATGAATAGTCTCCTCCATCACTTCCACATTACATTTTCTAAGCAGGGGAATGGGATTCTTGGGTTTTTTGTTCTGTTTTGTGTTGTCCAAGTTCAGATAATATCCACCATCACAGACACTTCTGTGTTTTAAATTTTTGATCATAAAAGAAAGAGGGAAATACACACTGCATACTAAAATGGGACAGATTTTTAATTTATCAATGCCTGAACTACGAGCAAGACAATATGAGACTATGGTTTATAATAATGGAAATCACCTTGGATGAAATGAGTATTTGAGCTGCATGGATTTTAAAAATTAAACTCACTGACATTATGCCAAAGGTTCACAATCATCAATCTGCTTCAAGTTGGCAATGCCAAGTGAATCATGCTCCATTGTGTGTGTGTCTGGCCCTGCAGCCTGCCACTCCATTACCTTCCAAGAAGACTTAGGCAAATTAGACATCCCACCTGACCATGATTTCTTTGTCATTACTGACTGTATTCTTCATCTGTCTTCTGCTTGCTTCCACTTTGATTGGAAACTACCACTTCATCTCTCTCACTTTCAGGCTTTCTTATGACATTCCATTTCTTTTATTTTACAACCAAATATTTCATTTCAATAAAACAAATAAGCAACTCAAACCTGGGAAGATTGTCCACAGTTTGAAAATATTAGATGTTTTATACAAGAAGTAACATCCTTAGAATTAAAGATTTAAATCTCTGATTAATGGGTTGTTGATAAGAATCCTATTATAATATGGGTGAAGAAGGTAACATTTCTAATATTTCTTAATCATCAAAATATCCATTAGCAAAATGAAACCAAACAGGTTGTATCATTAAAATTTTGTGATACTTTATTTTAAACAGAACAGCAGGAATAACAATAACTTACCATAGCCTAACAATGAGGAGGTTATCATCAAAGATAATAAATAGGAGAATGTTGTTGGATGATACTGATGGAAATGAGAGATTGTATTTATAAGGAGAAGGTAAAAGGTTTAGAAAGAACTTAGAACAAGTTTTAATTTTTCCTTTAGGCATTCAGGTGCTTAATAAACTCTCCTTTTTAGAATATTGAGATGGCTTTCAAAGTTCCAATTGAAAAGTTTAATTGATATTGTTCATTTCTGTCCATAATTTTATTCACTTTGGAAAATTGGCTTTTTAGCAATCTAGCATTTGCATTTGATTGCCCAAGTAGGATTTAAAGACTGTTAACAAGAAGACAGAAAAAAAATTACACACTACAGAACAAGCTAAAAAAAAAAAAAGTGGGGAGAAAGAAAGTGGGGAGGGGGCCAGGGTTGAGGAAGAAAAGGTGTGTAGCAAGTCGGTTGTGTTCTTGTGATTTCAGTTCAGGTTCAGGGTCATCAGGAAGCACAATGAGGGACTCTGGTGATGCACAGAGGTCCTGTGGCTGGTCAGGGTGGCCAAGGACAGATCCAGTGTGTCACTCACAGCCTAAGTGTTGCTGAGGAGCACTTCTTCGCTTGGAAGTGTAATTCAAAAAGCACTTCCCACTTGACATTTTGAGTTAGGGAAACAGCAGAAATGACTCTCTGAACTTTAAAAAAATATTATTTCTCTACCATCAGAATTTTGCCCAGAATTCTACTACAGATTGCTCCTGTGGCTAGTGCAAAAATTGGAGTAAGGGTTGTGACTACTTTAATAATAAGATAATAAGCACAGAACATGTGATCTAATGATCTAAGGCTGCACAATTAAAATTGTGTTGGCCTTCTAACTGACCCAAGTGTAACTAAATACATTTTTTTTGATCAGGCAAAGCAGGGAATTAAGTATACATATATATATGAATGCAGTATCAAGTTCTGCTAACCTAAATATCTTTGGGTGAAGT
The DNA here is from genome assembly GCF_015220235.1 of Choloepus didactylus. Lineage (NCBI taxonomy): Eukaryota > Metazoa > Chordata > Mammalia > Pilosa > Megalonychidae > Choloepus > Choloepus didactylus. The sequence continues at coordinate 37,301,350 of NC_051313.1, forward strand.
CAACTAAAATTGTCTTTCTAAATATTATTATTTATCATTAAGTTCTCAATAATAACAAACCTATGCCATTGAGTAAATTGTTATTACTTTTGTCCCAACATAGAGAAAAATGTTTTTATTTTATTGACCAAGTGAAATTGTATCTCTTGAAAGGCTATGTGTTAAGTAGGAAGTTGTTCAAATTCAAATTCCCTTCAACCTAGGCACTGAGTCACTCTTGGCAAAATATTACTGAAGTTAATACACTGAACAGAAAACACAGCAGGATGACTTAGGGTAACTTAGTTGGAGATTTTGGAAATTGTTGTCGCCTAAGCCTTCTATCATTCTGTCTGTGAGTGTGCAGGCATCATCCCTGGAATGGATTCAATTTATCAGCAAAAGCATTGCACTCCTGATGATGTTCATATAAGCACATCTGGCATCTGCACATATATTAGAGCATGTACCAATTTCCAGTTAGAGCACATTTCCACCTCCAGGATGGTCAATACAGGAGTGCTGATTGTAGCCAATCGCAGATTAACTATTTCAGTCCCTTAATTTCCTGCTTGGACAACACTCAATTTATTGCTTCTGTGATGTTGTTTAAGCTTTTGAGCCATTTAAAAAATGATTTTCCTTATCCATTATTCTTTCTAAAAGTTCCTGCATTCTTGCTTTTAATTTTGTATTTCTTAACAATAAAAGACCCAATTAGTGTCCCACCTTATGCTTATTAGCATGTATTCTCTGCTTCTACAAACTACAATATTCCAAAGAAACTGAGAACTAAAGAAAGTGAGGCTAAAAATTTAGTCACCCTCCAGAGAAGTCAGAGTACTACAGCGTTCTAAATCACTCTTGTTGGTGGCCCTTCTGCTTTGCCATCTGACAGCATAATATATTTGACAAATTCCTAGTGGGTAAATTTCCCAGAGGCATCAGGGCACTTCCTTCTTACAGGAAGCAGAGATTTGATTACTCCTTGAGGAAACACAGCCGTCCTCATGGAGAAATAGCCGTGTGGCTGAACTATGTGGTAGAATGTCTCTGTAATTCCATGTCCTAAAAAATCTGCTGTCGCAAAGGGAATGTGCATTTTTTCAGTCCCCCTATATGTTACTTAAACTAAAAAACAATTTCATCAGAGTTCCTCCTAAAATCTATTGGCTATTCACGAAGGCCTTGGCATTGGAGAACGTGTCAGTGGCGCTAGATGACAAGCACCCTGGCGCCTCTCTTGCCTGATAGACTTATGTTGAATGCTCCTCTGGAGAGCTCAGAAAATATGTCCCTCCTCCCCTTGAAAGGTACTTTTGAAAGGGTAGGAGATCTAAGTTTCACTAGCTGAAAACTGTGACATGGCCTTAACTGTCAAGACCTTCTGAATCTGAATAAATACTGTGACTTTTATGTTATGGACAGGACTGAAACCTCACTGCCATGTCACTAACTGGGATGCTATGGCAACCATGAACTGAACTAACTCTAACTGTCCCTGCAACCGGCTGCCATAGAGCTAGAAAGTTATTTTCCTTAGACTTCCAAGCATTGACGTTTCAAGGAATACCCAGCATTCTTGGAACAGTAGAGCTCACTGAACTAAGATGTCTTATATAAACCATTTTCACACATGAAGACTTCAATAAATGGTTACAAAACATATTATTGTAAATGATTCATCTCTCAAAAATGATATTTATATGGCATGTTACCTGCCAAAGACTATGGTCTCCCATAAAGGGCCAGTGCCTTATGTGAAATATTTTTAAATTTATGATATAAAACTAATTGGCTATGGTCATATCTGCTGAGTTACTCAGCCAAAAGCCAAGATCACTGAAATAAGACAGTGGCTCTGATTTAACAATGGCACTATCTTGGACTCCCATTGGTAGGCTACTCTTTGTGATGGTGGGTTTCTGATGCAGATGATAGTGCTCCAAAACAAAAACTCTCCTCTTTCAGTTTCTCTGGGGAAGAAAGGCAGATTGCTGTCCTATTCTCTCCCTGAGCTACACATACACAAAGCTCTGAGTGGTATTCAGGGGCTGTCTCCTGGAGAGAGAATTCGGGAAAAATTATTAAATATGTCTAATGAATATTCATGAAGATATTTGAGATTTTGCATTAATAAAACAAGCTCTGTAAAGGATCCAATGGGGCAGGAATTCTTAGAACCAAAAATGTGATGGCTAACATAAAACATTCAAAGCAAGAGCTGGAAAATAAAGCTGAGTAAACATTTCAAATAGTTAAAGATGGGAGAAATTATTAAAAATTTAAGATATGAGGGTCAATGCAGTAGGTGCAATATTCAGCAAATAGGAAATTTAGGGAAAGAAAAGAGGCAATAGAGGGGAACATAACATCAAAGTAAAAAAGGAATAGATGATTAATGAGCAGGACTGAAGAAAGACATAGACTTTCAATAGAAAGAATGAAGACAGAGACCCACCTTGATCCATACTCATGAAAGTCCACTAAGTATAAGGAAAAGATCTTAAAAGTTTCTGACTGGTAAAAAGATAAATCATCTACAAATAAAGAAGTAGGAGAATGGCATTGACTTCTCATTTACAGTGGCTTGAATGTAGAAGACAAGAAATCAACACCTTAAAGTTCCAAGGGATAGTTATTCTGAACCCTCAATTGTATACTCAACTAAATTATAATTAAGCATAAGGTCCAGATAAAAATGTTTTCAAACACATGAGTGTTCAGAAAATCTACTTGATATGCATTACTTCTGAAACTGTTGCTGAGGACATATCCAGGCAAAATATGGAATCTAAGAAAGCGTAAAGCAAACCCAATAGTTCAGTGAAAGAACTCTTAGACCAATAGTCATTCAGTAGGTCTAGAAGAACTTGTCCAAATTGAAGCACAATCCTTTAATCTTTTTATGCAGATCAATTTAGTTTTTAACTTCTGTCAGCTTAGGCATCAGGCCTACACATCATATCTAAAAAAATAAAAACAAAAGTGAATTTACTTAAGGCCTATATTTTTAATTGTATGAAGAAAGAGTAGCAACTGATATATTACTTTATACAAATAACCCAGATGAATTTTTTTTAGACAAAATTCCTACAGGTATGTTTACAGAGCTTATCCCAGGTGTCATGAATGTATTATTTTCTCCTAATTAAAAAGCCTACTCAACTCAATTGTCATCAACATATTGAAACTCAGAAAAAAACAAATAATGAAAAGGTTATCATTTGTTGTAATTGCTACAATCAAGAATTTCCAGGGTACAACCTATCTGGACAATAGTTTAACAATAACAATAAAAATATAAAAATACATATACTCTTTGACTAAACATTTCACCTTTTATGGCATAAAAATAATTGAACAAATTTACAAAAATTAATTTAAATAATTTTTGTTGTAGCATTCAACATTCATTAGTATTTGAGGCATTGGGCATGTATTATTTATAAACAGTAAAAAATAGAAAGCAAGCAGCCTACATGCATAACAATAAGTTACGGGATAAAGAAAAGTATAGTATATTCATACACTGAGGTAGTATCATTTATTAAGATTAATGATAATATAGAGACATATTTGTTTAAGATGAGATATTCACTAATATATGACTAAAAGAAAAAAAAAGTTGCAAGATGTTGCAAATTCTCTTATACATAAATAAGTTACAGGTAGAAAGGCTGATAAATAGGTGGATAGATAAACTATCCCCTTCCTGGTTCTCTGCAAGTTCTCCATCCTTCTGAAGTTGTCGTCTTGAGTCACTTTCCCCCACAGCAGCAAGGGTGCCCTTCCTCTTGCACAGTTTGGTTTAAGATTTTTACCACATGACTGTGCCCAAGTCACTCTGTGAAACAAGCCCCACAACTCATCCTCCCACTTTGCTGGATCCTTCAGGCTTCTCCTCATTTGCTGCCAGTCTCTTTAGGGCTATCACCACTTCCTGCTCTCCCTTAAAAAGCATTAACATCAAGCTTTGATGTGTAACTAATCAAAGATTTGGTTACTAATAAAAATTTGGGAGTGGTGGAGGGTAATTATAGCTCAGGAAACTATTTCAAATATAGCACCTAATCAATTGCTAGAAATTTACTGTCCATTTTCTTCCCTGTGGAACTTCTTACTCCATTCTTGTATGGGTTCCATCCATCAGGTTATTATGAGGGACTCTCCTTGAATCAAGATGTCTAAAAAATTATTTTAATGTGCCTTTGCATTCTGTTGAAGTTTATAAACTCTTTGTCGAAATAAAGTTTTTCAACACATAACATAAAATACATAGAATTACAAAGGAAACCATTAAAATTGAAATACAGTTCTAAGTACGGACCCCTTGATTGTAGAGTTCAGACCCTTCTATTTTCTTATCCTGGTCTGTTCAGCTTCTCAAATTGTTAGAAACAATGCCAAAAGTTCTGTTTCTTTTTTGTGTATAGCCATGTAACTAATGGTATTCAGTAAATGCTATTCATCTAGACTGTGGTTCAGGAGCCCCTTCTTTCAGGGGCAAATAACAAGTTAAAGAGTTTTCTGAAAACAAAGAACAATGCTGTCCCTAGGAGGAATATTCAATTGGAATATCAATTGGTCCAAACATTTTCTATTTCTTCTTTATACGCATCTCTCTCTCTCTCTTTCCCCTTTTTCTCTCTCTCTTTCTCTCATTTCTATCTCTACCTCTATTTCTATCTCTGTCTCTATCATCTCTCTCTCATAGAACAAAGAGACAGAGACAGCTAAACATATTTTCAACAGGACGATAAAAGATTTAATTTTATTCTCTGTGTTTTCTATGCTTTTTAAAAGAAGACATCTTTACAATTGAACAGGTATTGCCCATAAAGTTTCAAATAAAAAAGCAAAAAGAAAGAAGCTCTACAACTACCTCTAGGACTAGGCCTTTATCACTTCTGATCATTAGCCTCATTTGGGAACTTTTGCCATAATGACATCATAAAGCAAAAGTTTTATGTTTAAAACTGTGGAAGAACACTGTTGGATCCTAAGCCCCAGGCTATCTTCCTTTGCAGACCCTCATCTGTGCTATGCCACTGCTATATCCCAGTTTCAATAAATACACTCATATCATCATGTTTCAATGTTGGATGAAGGGTAACACCATTTGCAAAGGATCCTAGTTATTTAAAATTAGATGTAGAGCCATGTGCTGGTTTGAAATGGTTATGTATCCCAGTAAAGGCCATGTTCTTTTAATCCAGTCTTGTGGATGTGGACATATTGTGAGTGGGAACTTTTGATTAGGTTATTTCTGTAGAGACGTGACCCACCCAATTGTAGGTGAGAACTTTTGATTAGATCATTAGCATGGAGGTGCTATGCCACCCATTCTGGGTGGGTCTTAATTAGGTCACTGGAGACCTTTAAGAGAGCTTACAGAGAGAAGGCACTCAGAGAAGCCGAGAGAGACATTTTGGAGAGAATCTAAGAAATGTAATCCAGCGTTTGCCCCCAGGAGAAGCTAGGAGAGGACCCCCAGGTGCTTAGAGAGAAATGCCCTGGGAGAAGAAGCAAAGATGCACAGGAGCTAAGAGAGAGAACAAAGTGATACAGAAGCCCAGGGACATTTTGGAGAAAGCTGTTTTGAAACCAGAACCCAGAGCAAAGGACAAGTAGAAACCAGCCACATGCCTTCCAAGCTGACAGAGGTGTTCTGGACACCATCAGCCTTTCTTCAGTGAAAGTATCCTCTTGTTGATGCCTTAATTTGGACACTTTTATGGCCTTAGAACTGTTAGTTTGTAACTTAATAAATGCCCTTCATAAAAACCAATCCATTTCTGTATTTTGCATAACAGCAGCTTTAGAAACCAGAGCAAGCAGATATGCAGGAGAAATTTCTAGTAGATTCACAGGTCATTTGCATGAATTAATCCCATGTGTAAAATTATTTTTGCTATTTAATGTGATCAATATCATGTTGTCTTGGCCATGGTGCCGCAGCACATCTGAGAACTGTTCAAATGGAACCGTTAGCTTACAGCTACGCTGGAATGGATCCCAATACTGAAGAGCACTAAAAATAGAGTAGTTTGAGATTTTTTACTTTGCTTAACTGGCCAAAGGCATCTAACTTAGCCATAGATGTCCCCAAGAACCTTTGGCCAAAAGTCTATATTGAATGTTGTTTCAGTTTGCTAAGCTGCCGGAATGGAATACACCAGAAGTGGATTGGCTTTTATAATGGGAGTGTATCAGTTCACAAATTTACAGTTCCAAGGCTATGAAAATGTCCTAATTAAGGCATCAACAGGATGATACCTTCTCTGAAGAAAGACCGGTGGCATCTGGGGTTCCTCTGTCACTAGGGAAGGCACATGCCCGGCTCTGCTAATCCTTCTCTCCCAGGTTTAGCTTCTGGTTTCAGTGACTTTCTCCAAAATGTCTTTGGGCTTCTGCCTCAGCTTCCCAGAGCTCTCTCCAAAATGTCTCTGCCTTTATCCTCTCATAGAGGACTCCAGCAAGAGATTAAGACTCACTTTGAACAGGCAGGATCACATCTCCATGGAAATAACCTAATCCAGAGGTCACACCCACAACAGGTCTGCCCCCACAAGATTGGATTAAAAGAACATAGGCTTTTCTGGGGTCATCACAGATCCAAACCAGCACAGATGTTTATATTTGTTATGGGAAAATGTTTTTTGATTGAGTTAGTCTTCTGAAATGATTTATTTATTTTATTGCTATTTCAAGCCGTATGTGTCACGGACAAAGAACTACATTATTATTTGTCATTCTTATTCTTCAATTAAAAATTTGAAAACTTGGAGGGCAGGGACATTAGTTGTTCTATCATCTTTAAACCTCAGCACCATTAAGAAAACATGCACTACTGAGAAAACCATGGAGTCAATGTTGGAGGGATTAACCACAGAGATCTGGCAGGTGTGTTATAGATTGGTGGTTTGCAAACTATCCTCCTTGGAGCCAGAGGATGCATGAGATTGTCTCAGTATGACTACCAGTGTGTGATGGGAAAGTAAAAAGGAACCCTTTCTCTGCTACAAACCACCTATTTCCATTAAAGCATCTCCTCTTTTGTTGATTTTATGTTTGGAAGAACTGCATAAATTTTTGTCTAAATAAACAAGGTTATTAAAATCTCTGTCTGCATATTTCTTCCACCTATTCTCCCCCTAACTCTCTCCATTTGGGCTGTCATATTCACCACAACACCAAAACCACTCATGCAAAGGTCATTGCCAATTCCATTAAGGTAAATCCAATACTCAATTTTCTGTTTTCATCTTAACTTATCATTTTAGCATCATTTGACACAGGTAACTTCTTCATTCTTGCCACTTGGTTCAGCAATCTGGTCTCCTCCCTTGGTTCCCAAAATGCCACACATTCACATCTCTATCTAATCTGCTTCTGGCTTCTTCTCTTCCAGACCTCTAAATACAAGAGCATCCCAAGCTCATTCTTAGTACCCATTTTCTATCTATACTCTTTCTGAGTAATCTGACAATTCACATAATATCAACTACAGTAAGTATTGATAACTCCCAAATTTTTATTTCAAAATTGAACCTTTCCCTTAAACTCCAATAGCAGCAATCCAGTTCGACATTCAATATCTCCTCTTGGTGACAAATCGTCATCCCAAATGTGACATGTTTATAAATATAGTTTTTTAACATCTTAAGTACATCAATTCATTCCTCCCTATCCTGAGTATTCCTAAATACTACCCTTCTCAGTTAGTGAATGTTACCATTATTCATCCTGTTTTGCAGGCCGAAACTTAGGAGTCATGGTTGTTTCTCACTTTTCCTCATCTTCTGTATCCAATCCATCATTTCTACATATCTGCCATCAATTGCTTTGTGGACCCCTGATTTAGCCACTTACATGATCTTGTTCTTCTTCTGCTTTAAAGATTGTACTCCATAGAGCTGTCAGATAGTCTTTTAAAACATGAATTAGATTATATTACACCCTACTAAAGATGCCAATGGCTTCCTCTTAATTTTTTTTTTAAATTTTTAATGCACTTTTATTGAGATATATTCACACACCATACAATCATCCAAAGTGTAAAATCTGTTGTTCACAGTATCATCATATAGTTGAACATTCATCCCCACAATCAATTTTTTGAACATTTTCATTACTCAAAAAAATAAGACTAAGAATAAAAATAAAAATAAAGTACAAAAGAACACCCAAAACATCTCATATTCCCTTTTCTACCTATTATTCATTTACTCTTTGTCCCCCTTTTTTTTCTACTCATCTGTCCATACACTGGAGAAAGGGAGTGTGAGTCACAGTGTTTTCACAATCACACAGTTACACCATACAAACTATATAGTTATATAATCATCTTCAAGATTCAAGGATACTGGATTGCAGTCCAACAGTTTCAAATATTTCCTTCTAGCTATTACAATACACTAATAACTAAAAAGGGGTATCTATAAAATCCATAGGAATAACCTCCAGAATGACCTCTCAACTCCATTTGAAAGCTTTCAGCCACTGAAACTTTATTTTGTTTCATTTCTCTTCCCCATTTTGGTCAAGAAGACTTTCTCAACCCTATGATACTGAGTCCAGGTTCATCCCTGGAAGTCATGTCCCACATTGCCAGGGAGATTTACACCCCTGGGAGTCATTTCCCATGTAGAGGAAAGGGCAGTAAGTTTACCTGCAATGTTGGCTTACAGAGAGAAGCCACATCTGAGCAATGAAAGAGGTTCTCTGCGGGTGACTCTCAGGCACAATTATAAGCAGGCTTAGCCTCTCCTTTGCAGTAACAAGTTTCATAAGGGCAAGCCCCACGATCGAGGATTTGGCATACTACAATGGTAGTCCCCAGTGCTTGTGAGAATATAAGAAATTCCCCAGCTGGGGAAGTTTAATATTTCCAATTTTTCCCCAGTTCCTCAAGGGGATTTTGCAAATACATTTTTATTCTCTGCCTAGAATACTCTGGGATGTATCAGAACTTCATGATAACCTGTACAAACCAACAAGATCTCATCCCCTAGTCAAGGTTCCAAGAAATTATGGTGTTTGAATAAACTGACCATACAAGTTAAACTATACAGCATGCTACAGAAAATACAGGTTTTCCACCAAATAAAAATCAATTCCTTTGATCTCACATAGAAGTTAGTTTTAAAACACAGTCAGTGTCATCCTTTTCCCTTTAGTCTGGTTTACCTTAGTCCTAACCAGTTCATTTTGTTCATATCTCTAATTAAAGTCTGGTCTCTTTTTCAGCTCCTTTAACATTTGCTATATAGGGTAATGCTAACCTTCATAGCTGCCGAACTCTGGCTCTGAGTCTCAGTTGTCATACAGATACCGAAGTTCCAGGGACTGACCAGGTTATACACAAACAGCTCATCATCTCAGAATTCAGAAATAACCATTACACTTATGAATAGATGTGACTGCTGAAAGAGCCTACAATCTAGGAACATTTACCATAAGTGTTCCCCTGCTAACCTATGCTCTCATTCAATTTTCAGAGTTTGCGCATTATAGTTAGCCCATATTAGTGAGGCATTATAATGTTTATCTTCCTGATTCTGGCTTATTTCACTGAATATACTGTCCTCAAGGTCCATTCACCTAGTTTCATATCTCACAACTTCATTTCTTCTTGCCACTGCTCAATATTCCATTGAATGCATACACCACAGTTCACCACTGTTTATCGGTTGATGTACCCTTAGGTCACTTCCATCCATTGTGAATTGTGAATACTACCACAATAAACCCCAGTGTGCAAGTCCATTCATATCCCTGCTCTCAATTCTTCCAAGTAGATATCCAAAAATGGGGTTGCAAGACCATATGACAACCCCATAGTTAGCTTCCTGTGAAACCACCATACTGCCCTCCAGCTGGGCTGCACCATTCTACTTCCTTACCAACAGTGAATAGGTATATCCCTCTCTCCACATTTTCTTCAGCACTTGTAGCCATCCATAAATTTTCAAAACAAATTTATTGACACACCATACAATCCATTCTAAGTAAACAATCAACAATTCCCTTTATAGTCACATAGTTATGCATTCACCACCACAACCTATATGAGGACAGTTCCATTTCTTCCACAAAGAAAGAGGAAAAGGAGAAAAAAATGAAGAAGAAAAATATAAAAGATAGAAGAAAATAAAACTAAAGTAAAATACATTGGAAAGGTCAGACCATACAATCACCAAAAATCCCATATCACTCCCTTATAAACCCCTCTTATAGACATTTAGCTTTGGTATTGTTCTGGTTTGCTAATGCTGCCATTATGCAAAATACCAGAAATGGATTGGCTTTTATAAAGGAGGTTTATTTATTTATGCAGTTACAGTCTTAAGGCTGTAAAGTGTCCAAGGTAAGGCATCAACAGTTGGGATTGGTGTCCAAAAACTTGTTAGCTCAGAAGGCTTGTGGCTGGCTTGCTCCCAGGTTATGTTTCAAAATAGCATTCTCCAAAATGTTGCTCTTGGGACATTTGGTCCTCTCTTAGCTGCAGCTCCTTTTCAAAATGTTGCCACTCTCAGTTGCTCTCAGCTCCTTCTGCTGTGAACTCTTTATATGGCTCCAGTGACTTAATTCAGACCCACCCTGATGGGTGGGGTAATGACTCCATGGAAATTATCCTATCAATAGGTTTCAACCTAATCAACACTAATATGTCTGCCACCACAAGATTGCATTAAAGAATATGGCTTTTTCTTGGGGACATAATATATACAAATCAGCACAAGTATATTGCCTTTTTTTATAGTTAATGGAAGCATCTTACAATGTTACCATAGACTCTAATTATCATAGATTGTATTCTTTCCCTGTAGCATCCAATTTTAACACCTTGCAATGTTGACATTCGTTATCTCTCTTTAAAAACATTCTTATATTTGTACATTTAACCACCTCATTGACCATTCTAGGTTTCCCTAGGTTATACAATCCCAGTCTTTATCTTCTGTCTTTTATTCTGGTGTCATACATGTCCCTAACCTTCCTCTTTCAACCATCCTCACACTCATATTTGTTCAGAGTACTTATAACATTGTGTTACCATCACTAGTATGCTATCCATTCCATTTCTGCATCTATACACTCAATCCTGTTGAACCTTTCATACTCCTTCAGCATCAGATGCCCTATCTCTAACCTCTTTCTATCTCCTGATAACCTGTGTTCTCAATTTTAACTCTCAAATTTCACTCGTCAATGTTACTTCACATTAGTGAGTCCCTAGAGTACCTGTCCTTTTGTTTCTGGTTAATTTCACTCACCTGTCTACCATTTTGTCTTTGGGAAATTATATATCACATCTTATTTTATTTTATTTTCCCTGTCTCTCTCTCTTTTTACTCTAACTGATAGTCTTCATTTCTACTCTCTTCTCCATATCTCTCTCTCCTATCTTTTCCTATCTGCCTGTAGTGCTCCCTTTACTATTTCTTGCAGAGCAGGTCTCTTGTTCACAAACTCTCTCAGTGTCTGTTTCCCTGAAAATATGTCAAACTGTCCCTCATTTTTGAAGGACAGTTTTGCCAGATATAGAATTCTTGGTTGGCAGTTTTTCTCTTTCAGTATCTTAAATGTATCATACCAATACCTTCTCTCCTCCATGTTTTCTACTGAAAAATCAGAACATAGTCTTATCACACTTCCCTTGCATGTGATGGATCGCTTTTCTCTTGCTGCTTTCAGAATTCTCTCTTTGTCTTTGACATTTGATAATCTGATTATTAAATGTCTTGGAGTAGTTCTATTTGGATCTATTCTGTTTGGGGTATGCTGTGTTTCTTTGATCTGCAATTTTATGTTTTTCGTAAGAGATGGGAAATTTTTCGTGATTATTTCCTCTGTTATTGTTTCTGCCCCTTTTCCCTTCTTCTGGGATACCCATGACATGTATACTCATGTACTTCATGTTGTCATTCAATTCCCTGAGACCCTGCTCATATTTTCCCATTCTTTTCCCTATCTGTTCTTTTGTGTTTAGGATTTCAGATGTCCTATCCTCTAGTTCCTGAATCCTTTCTTCTGCTTCTTCAAATATGCTGTTTTATATCTCCATTGTGTTTTTCTTCTCTTCTATTATGCCTTTAATTCCCTTAAGTTCAGCCAATTGTTTTTTCAAACTTTTAAGTTCCTCCTTATGTTCATCCAATGTCTTTTTGATGTACTTCAACTCTTCACTGTATCTTCCCTCAACTTGTTAATTTGACTTTTGAATTGATTTAGCATATTTGTTTGAAGATCTTTAATTATTTGTTTCAACTACTGTATCTCATTTTCAGGTAAGGTTTTTCCTTTGACTGAGCTATATCTTCATTTTTTCTAGTGTGATTCAGAACTTTTTATTGCCTAGGCACCTGGTTTCCTTGATTATGCCAATCAGATTTTCCCAGACCAGATGGGCCTGGGTCTCAAGAGGGTGTAATCTGTATCAGGTTTCCTTGAGGATGAAACCCAGAAGGTTGTCAGACTTTCCTGTGAGGTCTCTAGACATTGTGCTTTCTCTATCCTGCCCAGCAGGTGATGCTTGTCAGCCCACAGCTCCCAACCAGCATAAAGAGGTGTGTTACCTTAATTCTCAGGAGACCCTGTCCCTGCCAGGGGCTGAGAGTATCAGAAGCCAAGTTTAAGCTTTTTCTGTCCCCCTCCCCCGATACCCTAGGTTCTGAGTTCTCCAAGGGAAAGCAACCACTTGAGCTGGGCACTGCCTCTCCCTTTTCTTAGGGAAGATAACCTCTTTAGGGGTTTATCTCCTATATTTGACTTCTTTCTTCCTTTGTCTCTCTAACTATCTTAACTCCACCCTCACCTGGGTCATGGTTGACAATTGAAAATGCCTGAGGCTTTCTCTTATGAGCTAATTAGAATGAGAGAAAAAAGAAAAAAAAATAAAGAAATCACCTTTTCAGAGCCTGTCCCCAGCCCCCCAGTTACCAGTCAAGAACCAGAGTTGATACCTGCTTCTATATTTGCTCCTTTTCTTGGCACACAGCCTTATTCAGTATTCTGAGCTCAGCTGACATCAAAAGTCTCTGTTTCCATTTATTTATGCATTTTTTTCCATCAGCCCCACCTCCTCTCTGCTGGGGGAAACCTCCGATTCCTTTCCTGCTTGTTCCGTGTTTGTCTATGCTCATAGCTTGCATTCAGTAGTCCAAATTCATTAATTAAAACTGCAGTTGGAGCTTGGTTGAGCTACCTTCCCTTCTTCCTAGGAGACTTCTTCTTTTTCCCACAGAAAATTGTTTCAGCTCAGCCTGCTGTGCCAGTGGGGGAGGGGCACCAGCTCTGCAGTTTGGGGAGCTTTACTTACAGTTCTTATGCTGCAATCTCAGCCATTCCACCCATTCCAGACTGGTATACAATATGTGTTCAGCCACAGATGTTCCCCAACAGTTGTTCCAGACTATTTACTAGTTGTTCCTGGCTATATGCTAGTTGTTGCAGAGGACTAACTGCATCCCACACCTCCCTGTGCTCCCATCTTGCCATGCCCCTCCTCCTCTTAATCTTAAATAATAAAACCTAAAACTGTATCATGACCTCCAAGACATTTCACCATCTGAGTCTAGCTAGTCTACCTATCACACATCAGCTGTTACCACTCTTTATGCTCTGGGTCCCAGGCTTACTCTTTTTCCTATATATGCTGAGCTCAAACATTCTCTTCTCCTTCTGCTTAAAACACCCATTCCCCTTATCTTTGAATTGGTAATTTCATTTTGCAGTAGTTTCTTGTACAACCTCCCTGGCCATCAATGCTAAAGTCCCCACCCTCCATTTCTATCCAGCCCAGTCTGTTTTATGAAGGATGTTTTCTCTGTTTGAATTAGGTGGAGATTTGAAACTGTTGTACCCCAGAAAGTCATGTTCTTAAAGCTAATCAGTTCCTGTGAGAGTAAACCGATTATAAGTAGGTTCTCATGAGGTTACTTCAGTTAAGGTGTTGCTCAGTGTGGATCTTAATCTTCTTTATGGAGTCCTTTATAAATGGGATGAATACAGGGAGAAAAAAACACGGAAGCAAGAAGCTGAAATCAACAAAACCCAGGAGAGAAGGGAGAGACCTGCAGATTCAGACACATGCCTTGCCATGTGACAGAAGAGTTCAGAATTGCTGGCAGCCAGTCTTTGGGAAGAAATTGTTGTCTTGATGGTGCCTTGATTTGGAAAATTTCAGCTTCAAAACTGTAAGTTTGTAAACTAATAAATTCCCATTGTAAAAAGACAACCCAATTCATAGCATATTGCTTTCTGCAGCCTGGAAAACTAAAACACATGATCTATTTCCTTTATTTGTCAATGTGCTTTTTTTTTTAGTTTTTTTTTTTTTAATTGAGATTGTTCACAAACCATACAATTATCTGAGGATCCAAAGTGTACAATCAGTTGCTCATGGTACCATCATACAGCTGTGCATCCATCAACACAATTAATTTTGTTTCAATTTTTAGAAAATTGACATTACTCCAGAAAAGAAATAAAGACAAAAGAAGGAAACTCAAATCCTCCCATACCTCTAACCACCCCCCCACCTCCATTATTGATTCATAGTATTGGCATAGTACATTTGTTACTATTGATGAAAGAATGTTAAAATACTACTAACTGTTGTATATAGTTTGCAATAGTTATATTTTTTCCTATATGCCCCTGTATTATTAACTTCTAGTTATAGTGTCATACATTTGCTCTAGTTCATGAGAGAGATTTCTAATATTTGTACAGTTAATCACAGACCATGTCCACCACAAGATTCACTGTTTTATACATTCCCATCTTTTAACCTCCAGCTTTCCTTCTGGTGACATACATGACACTGAGCTTACCATTTCCACCACATTCACAGCCCATTCAGTACTGTTAGTCATTCTCACAGCATGCTACCATCATCTCTGTCCACTTTCATATGTTTAAGTTCACCCTAGTTGAACATTCTGCTCATAATAAGCAAATGCTCCCCATTCTTTAGACCCTTTCTATATCCTGGTAACTTATATTTCATGTCTGTGAGTTTACATGTTATAACTAGTTAATATCAGTGAGACCCTACAATATTTGTCCTTATGTGTCTGTCTTATTTCACTCAATATAGTGCCCTCAAAGTTTCTTCATCAACCCATTTTTTAAGATGGTTCTGTTCACACACCATACATTCTGTCTGTGCCGGTTTGAATGTATTATGTCCCCCAGAAAAAGCCATATTCTTTGGTGAAATCTTGTGGGGCAGACAGAATAGTGGGGATTAAGTTGGAATGTTTGGATTAGGTTGTTTGCATGGAGATGTGCCCCACCCAGCTGTGGGAGGTGACTCTGGTGGGATACTCCCATGGAGGTGTGGCTCCACCCATTCGGGGTGGGCCTTGATCAGTGGAGCCATATAAAACATGCTGACTCAAAGAGACTAAACGGAGTGCAGCTGTGAGTGATGTTTTGAAGAAGAGCAAGCTTGCTAGAGAGGAATGTCCTGGGAGAAAGCCATTTTGAAACCAGAACTTTGGAGCAGACGCCAGCCACGTGCCTTCCCAGCTAACAGAGGTTTTTCCGGACACCATTTGCCATCCTCCAGTGAAGGTACTTGATTACTGATGTGTTACCTTGGACACTTTATGGCCTTAAGACTGTAACTGTATAGCCAAATAAACCCCCTTTTTATAAAAGCCAGTCCATCCCTGGTATTTTGCATTCTGCAGCATTAGCAAACTAGAACACTGTCCTAAGTAAACAGTTGATGGTTCCCTGTATAGTCATGTATTTTTCACCACCATCACTACTATCCATATAAGGATATCTCCGTTTCTTCCACAAAGAAGAAGCAAGAGTCAAAGAAGGTAGAGAGACAAAAGAAAAAAAAAGAGAAAAAAAAAAAAAAACTTTACAGCTAGGAAGCAATAAAAGGAAAGATAGCATTAAACCAAAGTAGAATAAAGAGTTGGACAACATCCCCAATGTCAACAGTCCCATGCCCCTCCCCTATGTCCCCTCCATATGCATTTAGCTTTGGTATATTGCCCTTGTTACATTAAAGGAAGCTTAATACAATGTTTCTGCTAATTATAGTCTCTAGTTTGCATTGATTGTATTTTTCCCCCAATCCCACCCCATTT
The DNA here is from genome assembly GCF_015220235.1 of Choloepus didactylus. Classification (NCBI taxonomy): domain Eukaryota; kingdom Metazoa; phylum Chordata; class Mammalia; order Pilosa; family Megalonychidae; genus Choloepus; species Choloepus didactylus. The sequence goes on from NC_051313.1 coordinate 37,317,450, forward strand.
TTAACACCTTGCAATGTTGACATTCATTTGTTCTCCCTCATATAAAAACATATTTGTACCTTTTATCACAATCATCGAGCATCCTATGTTTCACTGAGTTATACAGTCCTAGTTTTTATCTTTTCTCTTTCCTTCTGGTGTCCAACATGCTCCTAATCTTCCTCTTTCAACCATGCTCACAGCCATCTGTGTTCAGTGTTCTTACATTGCTGTGCTAGTAACTCCCAATACTGTGTTCTAAACCTCTCACTCCTGTCTCTTCCTTTCTGTCTGTAGTGCTCCCTTTAGTGTTTCTCGTAGAGTGGGTATCTTGTTCACAAACTCTGTCATTGTCTGTTTGTCAGAGAATATTTTAAGCTCTCCCTCATATTTAATGAAGGGCAGTTTTGCTGGATATAGGATTCTTGGCTGTTGGTTTTTCTCTTTCAGTATCTCAAATATATCACCCCACTTCCTTTTCTCTTGCTGCTTTCAAGATTCTCTCTTTTTCTTTGATGTTTGATAACTTGATTATTAAGTGTCTTTGTGTAGGCCTATTCAGATCTGTTCTGTTTGGGATATGTTGTGCTTCTTGCATCTGTAATTTTATGTCTTTCGTAAGACATGGGAAATTTTCATTGATTATTTCCTCTATTATTGCTTCTGCCACTTTTCCCTTCTCTTCTCTTTCTGGGATACCCACAACATGTACATATCTGTGTCTTGTGTTGTCATTCAATTCCTGGAGCCATTGCTCATATTTTTCCATTTTTTTCTCTATCTGTTGTTTTGTGTGTAGGCTTTCAGGTGTTTTGTTCTCCAGCTCATGAGTGTTTTCTTCTGCCTCTTGAGATCTGCTGTTGTATGTCTCCACTGTGTCTTTCATCTCTTGTGCTGTGCCATTCATTTCCATAGATTCTGCCAGTTGATATTTCAAACTTTTGATTTCTACCTAATGTACACCCAGTGTTTTCATTATACACTTCATTTGTTTTGCCATATCTTCCCTAAGCTTTTTGAATTGATTTAGCGTTAGTTGTTTCAATTCCTGTATCTCAGTTGAAGTGCAAGTTTGTTCCTTTGACTGTGCCATAATTTTGTTTTTCTTAGTGTAGGTTGTAGCTTTCTGTTGTCTAGACATCTGGTTTCCTTGGTTACCCCCATCAGGTTTTCCCAGACCAGAATGTGCTCAAGTCTCAGAAGGAGGCAATAGTATCATGTTTCTCTCAGGGTGTGTCTTAGAATATTGATACACCCTTTGAGGCCTCAAGCCACTGTGCTTTTCTGCCCAGCAGGTGGCACCTGTCAGCCTGTCACTCCAGGCTGGTGTAAGGAGTGTGGCCTGTGGCTGTTTTCCCCCAGGCTCTGGGATCTGGTTCTGAATGGAAGGCAGGTAGCAGAGCTTGGCACCACCTCTTTCCTCTTAGGAAAAATAACCCCCTGGGGAGATATCATTTGCATTTGAATAGTCTCTTCTGCCTCTCCTTTCTCCACCCTTGTCTGGGTCAGAACTGGGAACTGAAAATGGCTGAGGCTTTCTCCACTGAAATGAAAAAGGGACAGAAAGCCCCCTTCAGGGCCAGTCCATGGCCACTCTCAGTTTCACCCATCAGCCAGAGACAGCACCTGGTCCTCTGGGCTCCCCCTCCCTCCCAGAGAGGTCCTCCAGCTCTCCAAGGTCAGTCATCACCAAAAGCTTCTGTCTGCTTGTTGGGGATTAGTAGTTTGTATTGAGCAGTCAACATTTGTTAATTAAAACCTCAGTTGGAGATGGGCTGAGGTATACTCACTTGTTCAGAGAGTGCTGCTCTATAGCACAATGAGGCTTTGCAATTTGGGCTGCCATGGGGGAAGGGCTCTTGGCTCAGGTCTGCAGTTTTTACTTACAGATTTTATGCTGTGATCTTGGGCATTCTTCGAATCCAGGCTATGTGTGGATAGTCACATTTGTCCCCAAACAGTTATTCCAGATTAATTACTAATTATTCCTGGTTGTTTATTAGTCCTTTACTAACATGTAAATTTAATGAGAGCCATGGTTGTATTTCTCTTGTCCTCCTGTATCTAAAACAGATTAGGCTCTCAAACATTTGCTGAAGGCATACACAAATGGTAACAGTTGACTCCAAACTCTTCATTTCCCTGATTTAATTCACTTTAGACAGAAATTCTCACTTTATTCAGCTTGAGTAGGTCTCATATTCCATGTTGTTTAAATCAGGGACAGGGAACCTTCTTTTAATTTTTACATAAACTGTGATGCTAACCCAAGTCACTGTTGGGGTGGCTGAATATTTCTTAGGGATCTCCTTTGTGGACTTGCAAACTGTAAATCTGTGAACAATTCCTATTATTAAAGTTTTCCCTAACCGCATCTGCTTCTGGGGCTTCCATACCCCTGAATTTGGTGGGTTGAAGCTGTGTGTACCCCAGAAAAACATGTTCTTCAATTTAATCCATGTCTGTGGGTTTGGATCAATTGTAAGTAAGACTTTTTGCTGAGGCTTCTGCAGTTAAGGTATGAGGCACATCACTTGGGATGGGTGATAATTCTATTACTGGAGTCCTTTATGAGAATAAAATTCAGGCAAAGAAAGAGAATGCCATGAAAGCAAGAAGCTGAAATTCATGAAAACAGAAGAAAAGTGAGAGACCAACAGATGCCTCCATGTGACTTGCCATGTGACAGAGGAGTCAAGGATCACTGGTGTTTGGGAAGAAATCATCCCCTTGATGATGTCTTGATTTGAACATTTTCCTGACCTCTAAACCATGAGCAAATAAATTTCTGTTGTTTAACATGACCTATTTCTCAGTGTTTGCTTTGAACAGCCTATGTAACTAAAACACCCAGCATTGGGAAGCTTCTCTCTTTCTTCTTGTTTTTTTTGTTTGTTTGTTTTGTTTTGTTTTTTATCTTTTCCTCATTTGACATTTCTCTGCTTCTTCATCCCAGGAACAGAAAACTAAATTCCTCCTATTTGCTAAAGCAGAGTAATTCTGTTTTCTGTAGCCTTTATCCTGACTTAGAAATCCTACAATTTTGTAATTACTTCTTATAAATAGCCTGTCCCTTCCTAGACATAGATATTTAATTCTACCACTTTAGTATGTAAGTATTTTTTTCACTTATTATGTTAGATTATTGAGAATTGTAACACTAGGTGAAGAAACTCTTTAGAACTGTGCTGTATTTTACTTCTTTTTCCCTTTGTTTCTCAATCCATTCCAAAATTAGTACCATTTTGTCATCCTATTACAGATGAAGAAACTGAGATTGAGACAGGAGCAGTGGATTTTCCATGGACAGTCAACTAGGAGGTGGAAGAGCAAATATTCAGACCCAACAGCCCACACTGCATACTGCACTGCCTCCACTTCTTCCTCACCACCTCCCTTGTCCTCAATCTTAGTTTCTCTGATTTATTGGAAGGAGGGTATCTTGTTATCTGATGTCTAGACTTAGGCTTCAAAGAAATAATTTAATTTTAAGTAATATCTTCTTTAACAAAGGGACCGCCCTTTGCCTACTCTATTCTGACTGGCCCAGAGTCTTACATAACTTACTTCCATTCTGATATACTCCCAATACCAAAATAATTAGAATGAGAAAACTGATGCCCAATTCTGAAAGACTCAAAACATTCAGTATGTTATCTGTTCCCATAAATCAACTATAAAGCCAGCTTCTATTCTACATGCTTTGGAGAAAGTAAAAAAAACAAAGAAAACAACATTCATGAACAATTAATGTTGCTCAATTTTGCACTGAGTAACTACCATGCTATATCATTATTTTTTCTAATTAAAATATCAATTTTCAGAATCCTATCTTGTTTTTATACCATACTGTATTTATTTTTTTTAATTAATTACAAAATCCACTTGAGATCAGAGCACTTGTGAGAGTATTTCTCAGTTGTTAATTAAGTCTAAGGTCTATATGGAAGCAAAATGGTATTATTAATATGCAACATTTCTTAAACAGACTATACATTAACTAGGCTAATTCATATTAGTAATATTCTAGATGTAAAAAGTAAATTAAGAAAGAAAGATATAATTACTTTTCATCAAATTCTATTTCTTAAACAGCTTTACCAGTAGGCCTTTGAACATTGGCTGATGAATACAGGAATGATAATAATTGGCCCTGAGCTCTTCCTTTCCCTGATTTAATTCAGTTGATATAGAAATCTTCCCTTTGTTTATCACTAGTAGCCATCATACCTAATCTTGTTTATAGCAGGGACATAATAGGCAAAATTACTTGTGCTGATATGACAATTTTTAAAATATATACAGGTCAAATTTTATAATAGCTGCTTAACAACCTTGTATCAAAAGTGAAAAGTTCTTTCATTGTTTCTGATAAACAGCAAGGGAACTATGTCAAAAATATTACCTTCTTATTCCCTGTGCCAGTTTGGATATATTATGTCCCCCCAAAAGCCATATTCTTTAATGCAATCTTGTGAGGGAAGACTTAATATTTTTGATTAGGGTGTGACCTCTTGATTGAATAGTTCCATGGAGATTTGACCCCACCCATTTGGGGTGGGTCTTAATTAGGTAACCGGAGTCCTTTAAAGAGAGCTTATACAGAAAGCAGCTGAGAGACCTTTGGAGAGTCGCTTTGGAGAGATGCTTGGGAGCAGACAGAGATGCTTGCTGATGCTTAGAGAGCTTGGAGATGTGACAGAAGGAAATTTGGAGATGCTAAACTAAGAGATACCCAAGGACATTTTGGAGAATGCCATTTTGAAGTGCAACCTGGGAGCAAAGCAATAGCAGATGCCAGCCACATGCCTTCCCAGCTGACAGAGGTGTACTGGATGCCATCTGCTGTTCTTCAGTGAAGGTATCCTCTTATTGATGCCTTAGTTTGGACACTTTTATGGCCTCAGGACTGTAAATTTGTAACCAAATAAACCCCCTTTATAAAAGCCGATCCAATTCTGATATTTTGCATAATGCCATCTTTAGCAAACCGGAACACTCCCTATGCTTACAGAAATGGTAGGTGTCTCCCCTTTCTCCTTTCTTTCCCCCACTAACATCCCCATCTTGTGAGCAAACCTCTTTTACTTTGATTTAAGCTTTGAGATGTGGAGCTATTCCTAAAGGCCAGCAAGTGTTGTTGCAGTGATGTTGATGGTGTCAGCAGAAGTCAACTAAAATGTTAGGGCTCTCGATTAGATGCCATGAAAGACTCTATAAAGACTGGAAAGGGGTTTCTTTTTGTCAATATGTCCATAAAGTTGTAACAACTCTGAATACGCCAGATCACTGCCTTCAAGTACTACAGACAATTGGGAATGAAAGAAAATACTGACTATCTACATCAGTCAAGGATCACCAGCAATGGTTTCTGATTCTAAATAGCTTGGAGAAGGTGTGCCTGGGCTGTCAAATATAACCTGATTCTCCTGGATTCCTGACTGTACTTTGGGATGTATTTATTATACTGCCTGGAATACGGTAGACATTCAAAAATGTTCTAGACTGATTTAGACACCTAGTTGCATGATTCCTTTTTCTATCAGAGCAGTTCTTAAAATGATTTATGAGTGAAGAGAGAAAGGAATGGGATACAGAAGAAGAAAATAGTGATCAGCTTAGAAGGCAGTTTTGATCTTCACTGTACTTAACTGAATTCTTCAGATATTAGATGTTCTAGTGACTCTTATAGGAATGAAGGAAATTTGGACAGGTCTCCAAAATCATCAGGGCAGTTTTGTGTGCCTAGGCTTGCCCAGGCAATTTGGCAGTTGCCCTCGACCATGAGCAAATTTAAAGGCACCTGCACTTAACAGTGTTAGTAATCAAATATACAGAGTAGCTGGTTAGCATTAGACATAGGCTGCATTTGGAACCCAGTGGTAAGTTTCTTAGAAATCCCTATTGATAATTCCCAGAAGCGTTTTTAAAGCATAGAACAGCTGAGTATTTAATGGCATCTCTTAAATGGAGCAGTCTTTAAAATAAAAAAGTTGAATTACAGATGAGTTGGAGTCCTGCTCTGCCCTCAGCTCCCTTTATTAGTTTGATCAAGACCCCTAACCCTAGGGAGGTCTCAGTTTTCTCATCACTACAGGGATGTGGTTAAATTAAATATCTTTAAGGGTTTCTTCTACTTCCAACATGTGATTCATCCTGAAAGTTGGGTTCGAAATCTTCTAAAAGACTGACTTCACCTAGGGAATAAAAATACTCTATGTCTCTGCAGCTGTGCAGTGCAGAAATTATCCTCTGAGGCTTTTTATGTTGGATGATCTAGTCTGACCGTATCAGAAAATGCCTATCAAAATAGACATCCCTAATGCTTAAAAAGACTAGGAGAGATTTGTGTTTTTATTTTTAATTTTAATGTACCTATTCTTTGACACTCAATTTGTCAAATTGATTATATTATAATTATCATACTAGCCAAAAGGAGAGCATGGTGTTTCTTATACTTGTCTCAATTTCTTTCTCTCCTTCCACATCTCTCATTGAGTTTTCTGAATCAGCTCTGTTTGGTAAGCTGACAGCAATGTAATTGAATTATCAATGATTTTTATGTCTTTCAAAAAGAAACATCTAAAGCAGTTTCAAGGAAGTAGAGATTACTTAAGCACCACTGGAGGAAATGATGAATATAACCTCAATAATATGCAGACCAACACTGCTCAGAAAAGGGAGAGGAAGAGAGCAGATTTTTGTTCTAAATTTCCTATCATTGAAATGTATTATCCATTACATAGCATTATCTCTAATTCTATCATCTTAGAAATAGTTTTGACCACTTGATAGGTGCTTGTAGTTATCTCTGATCCTATGGCATGATGATCAATGTAGAAGCACAATTCACTTCTAGTCATTTAAATTCTAAAATAAATTCCTAAGAGATAATTTTAGATTGAAAATTGCCATAGTAAGGTTTGGAAATAATTAACAATGGAATCCTATGAAATGAGTCAACATATGAAAATTATGCTCCTGCCCTTTTTATTCCATTATATATTTTAAACATAAATTTAGATAATTTTATTTAAAAAGCTACACACTAAAACATAGATTAAGGAAACAGGAACATTATTTATTTGTTTCAGTTCACTTCCTCCCTTTCTTTCACAAGTGCAATTGAAACTCCCTTTATTCATTACCCCAATTTCATTTCTTCCCTTCCTAGAGGTAAGAACTCTAAAGCTGTCCTTTAGCCTGGCCTCCATATTTTTATTGTTTAACTGCATATATAAATATGCATAGACAATAGAGTTTTATATGTTTAATACTTTATAAATTGTTCCATAAATGATTCAGTTTACAACTTGTTTTTTCCTCTCAAAATTACTATGTGTATTGATAATGTTTAATTCATTTGTTATGATTACTGTATAGTAAAGCTTGAGTAAATATGCCACAATTTAACACTTACCCTGTTAATAAATATTTATATTCTTTCCAATTTTTGGTTGTTAAATACAATGACTCAATGACTATAATAAAATCCTTGTAAAAATCTTCTTATGGGCAAGAGGTTCTCTGTGGTATATACCTAGAAGTGGGAATGCTGTTCAGAAATTAAGCTCATCTTCTCTTTACTGATTTTTGTCAAATTGCTCTAATTTGTTCATACCAAATTTTTACTCCATCAATAATGTGTAAAATTTCCTATTGCTCCAAATTCTCACCAACAACTAGTATTGCCAGGCTTTTTATATTTTGTCCAAATTGACAGATATGAAGTGATAACTTGTTTTAATTTTCATTTATTTGCTTACAAATGAATTAATATCTTATACATATATTTATATGAATGTGTGTAGTGTTGGCAGATGGATCAATGGAACAGAATAGGGAACCTAGAAATATACTTTCACAAATATTCCCAACTAATTTTTGACAAAGGTGCAAAAGCAAATCAATGGAGGAAAGATTGTGTTTTCAACAAATGGTGCTGAAGCAATTGGACACCTATGGGAAATAAATGAACCTAAATCTTATACCTTATACAAAAATGAACTCAGAATGTATCATGGATTTAAATGTAAAACATAAAAATGGTCAGTATGTAAAATGGGACAGCTGTTATGAAAACAGCTTAGCTGTTTCTTTAAAAATTAAGAATGCAGCCACCATACAACCCAGCAATTGCACCCTTGGGGTTTTATCCCAGGAAAAAGATAACTTATGTTGACAAAAAAACCTGTGCATAAATGTTTGTAGCAGCTTTATTTGGAATAGCCCCAAATTAGAGAAACCGAGATTCCTTCAATTGGTGACTTGTTAACAAAAAACTGTAGTAAATTCATACCATGGAATATTACTCAGCAATAAAATGGAATGAAGTATTGGTACATGCAACAATCTGGAAGAATCTCCAAAGAATTACAAGTAAAGAGCCAATTCCAAAATTTTACCTACTATATGATTCCATTTTATGATATTCTTGAAAAGACAAAAATATAGGAAAGGAGAACAGCTTAGTGATTGCAAGGCGTAAAGGAGATTGTGGGGTAGAAGGGAAGTGGGTATGGCATAAAATGACAAGAGAATCTTTGTGGTGATGTAATTGTCCTGTTTGATGACTGTTTAATGTTAATCTCCTGGTTGTGATGTTGTACTATAGTTATGCAAGATGTTACTATTGGGGGAACTGGGCAAAGAGTACATGGAATCTCTCTGAACTATTTGTTAAAACAACATGCAAATCTACAATTATTTCAAAATAAAAAATAAAAGTTAAAAACTGCATAAAAAGGAAAAACTAAGAGAATTCCTCACCAGCAGAGAACAGAAAATATTGAGGGAGTTCTTCAAGCTGAAAGGAAACGATATCAGATGAAAACTTGAATCTTTAAGAAGGAATGAAGAACATTGGAAATGATAATTATCTGGTAATTATAAGAGGCTTGTTTTGGGGCATTTATAGTATATGTTGTAACACATGACAATGATAGCTTAAAGGACAGAGATGGGAGGATTAAATGGACCTTTATGTTTGCAAAGTGTCTACATTTTACACAAAGTAATACAATGTTAACTCTAAGTAGACTGTGAAAACTTTCAAGAAGGTATATTGTAATCACTAAAAAAAGCAATAAAATAGTGCAAAAAATGTATAGTTAATGGAATTCTAAATATTATTAAAATAATTATTCAAAAGAAGGCAAGAAAGAAGGGTTGTGGGACCAAATAAGCATAAGAAACAAACATAAAATCAGTAATAAAATGTTCTAATGTCAGATATTATTAAAAAAAAGATTACAAAAGCAAGACCCAACCGTATGCTGTCTACAAAAGACATATTTTAAATTTAAAAAACACAGATGTGTTAAAGGCAAATGAACCAAAAAATATGTACCACACAAGCAGAAAGTAAAAGTGACTATATTAATATCAGGTAAAGTTATTGACTTGATGATAAACTGAGATATTTACACTATTCATGAGTGACACATCTGAGGTCAACATTAATTCCTCTGGTGTATGATTTCACAATATATCTAGTATTCCATTTGCTATGTATTCTTTTCTCAATTTGAAGCTCAATAAATAACAAATTATTTTGTGTCTTATTAGATGGAAATAGAGTTCACTTCCATTGCTTTTATGATATTCTAAATTAATACAGATTTTTAAATCAATCCAGACTTTTTTTGAAACCAGCATAGTGACCATAGCCCCTTCTTAGATAGTGGATATTTTAAACAATGGGTCAGGATGCAGTATATAAGGCCATCATTTTCAAAATCACCTGAGCTAACCATTAACAAGGATACTTCCACAAATAAAAACAAAACAAAACAAAACAAAACAAAACAAAAAACCTCATACAGATTATATATAGATACCAAACACAAATTAAAGTAAATGAGTAATTCTGGGATGAAGAAGGAGAATAGAGATGAAGGTTGAAAAGTGTTATAAAAATGAGGTGAAAAGATACATATTTTTTAAAGTTTTTGAATAATGAAATGGAGCTTATCCATTACTTTATTGTCAACTCAGTGCTATTACACTTTCATTTTTTCCAGAAGAGCTTAACATGAATTTAGTACTACTGAATGCTAATAGATAAAGTTTTAGAAAAACATCTTTCAATTATATCCAGAAATGTTGATCAAAGGCTTGTATGTGGAGATTATTGGACTAGATGGTTAAGAATTTCATTTACAGAATCTAATTTCAAATTATACTTCATAAAGTAGAGTGAAAGGAAAAATAAATAAGATGAAATGAACAAAATATGGAGCCTATACATAATTGTAGCATTTATTCTCTTTATATTCAACAGAATTATTAACATAGCTGGGTTTTAATCATATTGTTTATTTCTTATTTTTTTCCATCTCTTCTTTGTTCTTTTTCTTCTCACTACTTTTGTTTAGATTAACCAAACATTTTTATTCTTCCATTTTCTTCCCCTGACATGAGGTTTTATGATTATACTTGATTTCATTATTTCTTTGTGTTTACCCCCAATATTTCAATGTGTAGACTTTATATAACCTAATCTAACTATAGAGTCAACTATAAACTATTACTTCTACCCTTTCCAAACTAATTTGAGGAATTTGAAACACTTTAGGCCCTTTTACTATCTCTACACTTTGTGCTCATTGTCATTCATTTTAGTTATATATACACTTTACACTTAGGAGACAATATTATTATTGCTTAACATCAATATTCACTTACTTCTACACACATATTTACCTTTCCCAAGGATTTGTACTGTTTTCTGCTTCTCTGTGCTACCAACATATCATTTTACTTCTGTCTGAAGAATTTATGTAGCATTCCTTTTAGTATATGTCTGCTAGTGATGAATTCTATTTCTGTTTGTCTAAAATATATATTTGAAGAATACTTTCATTGACTATAAGATTCCAAGTTGCTATAATTTTTCTTTCAGCACTTTAAAAATATCATTTCATTATGTTCTGGCTTGTGTCACTACTTTTGAAAAGCCAGATGCCAGTCTTCTGTTGTTCCTTTGATGGTAATGTGTTTTTGTTTGGTTGTTTTTTTTTGGGGGGGGGGGGTTAAACTGGAACAAGTGAGGCTGATTTTAAGAAATTTCTCTTTATCGTTGGTGTTTATCAGTGTGACCATGTTGGGCATAGGTATACATTTAATGTTTGACATTCATAGAATTTCTTGAATATATAGCTTGAAGTTTTAGAAAGCTCTCATCCAGATGATTCAAATATTGCTTTTCTACATTTTCTTTCTTCTGTTCTTTTGATTCCAAAAATGTATTTGTCAGATCTTTTCACTTTCACCATTTTCCACATACCTATTATGCTTTTTTCTCCATTTTTTATCCTTTATTATCTACATGCTTCAGTCTGGATATTTTCCACTGAGCTATCATTTAGTTTACTAATCCTCTCTCTTTCTATGTCTAACATGCTGTTAAAGCAACCTATTGATTTTGTCATTTCATATATGTGTATATATGTATATATATTTCTGTTTTAGAATTTTCATTAGATTTTTTTTCATATTCTAGTTGGTATGAAATTCTCCATGCTGTTGCTTATTTCTTTGACCTATTAATCACAGCTGTTTTTAAATATGTGTATTATAACTCAAATACCTGGACTACCTGTAGCCTGCATCTATTACCTGGTTTTTCTCTTGGTTTTTCTTTATTTGATCCTATCATTTGGCACCTGGCACACCTGTCATTTCTTTAACTGAATAACAGATACTATGTTTAAAAAAAAATTTTTGTATGGGCTCTGAATGAGCTCATCTTCCTCCAGAATTTTTTTTTTTTTTTTTTTTTTCCAGAAAGCAGTTAGGGTAAAGATAGATTCTCTTGAATCAATCACGGATTGAAGTGATCAGTTACTGGATTGCAAACCCTTTGCAGATTGATCCAATTCTGGTTTGCCTTTATCAGTGAATCATAGAACTTCAGGAGCCTTAACTGAAATCCTAACATATTTACCAAGATCATTGCTACTTGGCAAACACAAACAACAGTTTTTTGTTTGTTTCTTTGTTTTTCCTTCTCAGGCCTCTAAAATGCCAAAAACTCTGCTTGGCTTTTGACCTCTCAATAGTCACTTTTCACTTGGTTTCTTCCCTTCTCAAGCTTTGGTTTAGGCAAATATTTTGAGCAGAGAGAGAGAGACATCAAATGTGAGGCTCACCTCACCTTGGTTCTCTTGTCACTGGGATCTGCCTGCTTTGGTGGCTCTCAAGTCTAGTTTTTGTTTCCACAACCCTGTGGGACTACTAAAAACTCCAGATTGCTGTTCTCTCAGAGAGGAATAAAGTGCTGTAGAATCCTTCCATTCACTGCAATGTATTTTCCTTCTCTTAGTGATGCTGAGCCCTCAAGTTACTGCTGTCTTGTTTGATTACTAATGTTCGTAACTACCTAGGATGTTTGGATTGTTTCCTTGTTGTTTTTGTTGTTTTCTGCAGCTTTTATAGATTTTCTTAGCCAGTGGGTTGGTTTGATACAAGCTTGTCTGTCATTGTTAAACACAGAAGTCCTAGAGCCTTTATTTGCCCTAAAGAAAAAAATAAATAAACACTATAAAGAAAGAATGATGAGAGGCCTGATTCACAGCAATTTATATGAAAAAGACTAAGGGGTTTTCATTGACCACAAACAATATAAGCCAAAATGTTTATACAGTAACAACCTAAGTAAGTGACCAAGTCAGGGAAGATAATATACCTGCTGGGATCAGGGACAAGAGAACTGTGGTAGATTGAATCGTGCCCTCCTTTGAATCAAAGTCGTGCTCTATTACAAGCCCCTGTCGTGTACATGTGAACCCATTTGTAAATAGGATCTTTGAAGATGTTAAGACCAAACTGAATCAGAGTGGGCCTTAATCTGATATGACTGAGATTCCTTATAAGCACAGGAAATTCAGATGCGGCCAGTCAGGAAAGAGGAGACAGATCACCAGGTGACAGAGGATTGTCAGCAAGCTGCCACCAGGAAGCTACAGACTTGGGAGAAAGCCTCACTGACAACTTGATTTTGCACTTATAGCCTCCAAAACAGTGAGCCTAAACATTTCTGTTTGTTGAAGCCAACCAGTTTGTGGTATTTTCATAGCACCCTGGCAAACTAAGGCCAACCAGTTTGTGGTATTTTCATAGCACCCTGGCAAACTAAGTCAAGAACAAAGAGTTTTCTACATACCATTATAGTGAGACTACCAGAATCATCTAAAGGATAAATATCTAAGTGCACTGAACATTTTTGAGCTGAAAGAGAACAGTATAGCATAGAGGCTAAGAATGGGATTAAAAATAGCTTTAAATATTGGAAGGTTTCAATGCGAAGGAGTAGAAATATTCTGAGTTGATCTAAACATTTGCAAAATTCAGGAAGGCAGATTTTTCCTCACTTAAGAAAGGAAACTACTAGTCCTAGGACTATCCAGCAAAGTCCTGGAATCTTCCAGGAAGCATCAAGTCACTTCTAATAATCAAGCTTATGTTACATGACCACAGATTTTGGCGTTATAGAGGAAGAGGTAAATTGCATTAGGGCAGGTGTTCTATTTTGCTAATGCTGCCGGAATGCAAAACACCAGAGATGGATTGGCTTTTATAAAAGGGGGTTTATTTGGTTACACAGTTACAGTCTTAAGGCCATAAAGTGTCCAAGGTAACACATAAGCAATCAGGTACCTTCACTGGAGGATGACCAATGGTGTCCGGAAAACCTCTGTTAGCTGGGAAGGCACGTGACTGACATCTGCTCTGGAGTTCTGGTTTCAAAATGGCTTTCTCCCAGGACGTTCCTCTCTAGGCTGCAGATCCTCAAAAATGTCTCTCTTAGTTGCACTTGGGATATTTGTCCTCTCTCAACTTCTCTGGAGCAAGAGTCTGCTTTCAACGGCCATCTTCAAACTGTTTCTCATCTGCGGCTGCTGTGCTTTCTTCAAAGTGTCCCTCTTGGCTGTAGCTCCTTTTCAAAATGTGACTCACGGCTGCACTGTGCTCCTTCTGTTACGTCAGCTCATTTATATGGCTCCGCTAATCAACTTAGACCCACCCCGAATGGGCGGAGCAACACCTCCAAGGAAATTATCCAATCAGAGTCATCACCCACAGCTGGGTGAGGTGCATTCCAAAGAAACACTCAAAGAATTACAGTCTAATCAACACTGATAACATCTGCTCACAGAAGATTGCATCAAAGATAATGGCATTTGGGGGACACAGTATATTCAAACTGGCACAGCAGGTAAACAATAATAAAAATAATTTTAATTTTTACTGAGATTGGATTATATGTCTGGTGCTGTGCTAAGCGCCTTAAATTGAATATCTCATTTAATTCTTTCAAGCTTATAAATTAGATGTCATTATTATTCTCACTTTATAGTTGAAGAAACTAAAGCGTAGTGAAGATAAGTAATTGGCCTAGGGTTAAACAGCTAGCAAGGGGTGGAGGTAGGATTTAAACCCATGCAAACTGTCTACTGAGACTGCATTCTTACATATCGCATTCTATGGCTAAAGTTAGATTTTTTTTCTTTTTTAATCATACAAGCTTTCAAATTATTCTGAAATAAGTGGAGTATAAACAACCACAATCTTATTAATGATGTGTATTTTATTGTTTATCTTGAAAATAATATTGCAAACCCAGTCAGAGATTCCTGTTGTTTCAAATTAGTTAAACTGCATTTTAAACTTGGGACCTGGTACAGGTCAGGTGCAACGTAATGGGAAACCAAGGCCATATGCACGGGCAAAGATAGTTTCTTACTCACATGTCCCAGGGAGAGAGGGGTGCCGTGAGGTGCCAACATCGGCTCAGCAGCTCAACCAGCAGGCTGCCTGCACACAAGCAGAATGGGAGGGATGCATAGCCTTGTGCCTTTATGGTGGTTGGTTCAGGGGAGGAGGTTAGCAGATTTCCTGCAGGGGTCATAGATTGGTTAGTTTAAAGCAAATGTGTGCACAAAGGGAAAAGGGCTGGGGGTCCAAGGGGACAGGGCATGGTTAGCTTATCATTTGGGACCAGCTGTGGGGTTTGGGTGGGATGCGTAGGTGGTTTGGGTGGTAGTTGTGGATGTGGGTTTGGACACTGGGGAAGTTTATGCCCCAGGGCTGGAAAGCTGCTTAATAACTAGGGCAGAGGTCAGTGCTGAGGCCAGTGGCTCAGCCCATGTAAGATGGAGGCAAAGGCACAACCAAAACTTTGATGGCTGTAACTAATGCCAGTTTCTATGCCATGCTCTGTGTAAGCAATATAAAAGACAAGGGCCATATATCTTGATAGAGTTTATTTTCTAAATAACACATATAGGGGCATATACAAGACAGCAGTGATATATAAAAATTGCCAGCCTATATGTATGTGTATATAAAATAAATTTACCATATGCCATAGTCGTTTTATGTCTTAGTGTACCCTTACATAAATACTATAGTGGTGGAGTTTATAGAACTTTGAAATATCATTTAACACCACTTCTTTTTATCCGAGACAAAAGGAACCTTGGCTATACTTGGCAGATTTATTTAAAAAGTGGAAAAAAAAAAAAAGGCACAATTTTAAAACTTTCCAGGCAATAGATTCTAAGTTCCTTTTTGTTATCCAAGTTGTCATTTCTTAAAATTCATCAGAATGTTCTCTCTTATTTATAACTGAAATTCTTTAGTAGACACTAAAGCCATATTCCCCTACTTCTATCCCAAATGAAGGCCATTGTGGGTTTGTGCCCATTTGATCCCAGCCAGTTAACAAAAATGGACCATTTTGAATGCCATCTGCATTTTAACTTTTATTTTCAACCTCTCAGATGTTGAAGAATCCATTTTTAATTTACCTGTTACGGCTAATGTGAGGATATAAAATAAAAACTACTTTAACTTAAAGTAAATATTAGCCGTACTACTCTTGAAAGATTTTCAAAGTAACATTAAGAAATGCTACTCTATTTCAGTGCAATTATGACAACTGACCCCCTTAATTAACTCTGTAACTACATTTCAAATTTTCTTATAGAACCTTTGACACAAATATTTCAGAGTTTGCTTTAAAGTCTATTTTTCTCTTTTCTTTTTAAACTCTTGAAAGAACTAGAGTCCGGCATTTCAGAAAACCATCAAATTGCGTTGAAAACATATTCAAAAGAATGCATAGTTTCATAGATTGGCACAGATTGTAAAAATAAAAAGTGTTCCTTTTTCCAGGTTTTCAGCTATAAAGATTTTGTGTGGGGGAAATACGATGGTTGTCACAGGGCAAAGGGAACTGTCTTGTGTCTTTGGCTTTTTTCCAGAAGAAATTAAGAGAAGAAATCATCAAATGTTAATGTTAAGAACTTTGAAACTCTGGAATGTTTGTCCTGAGTCCCAAGCCTCAGAGCAAATGCTCTCACACTGCTGGGCTCCAGGGGAAAACCGCAGCCAAAGTCAACATCGCAGAAACTCCATCTGACTGATGCTGTGGAAACAGCTGTAACCACTTAGATGGAAAACCACCTCAGATTCCTCTCCCAGAAAACACTGATGACACGGGAGATGGGGAGCAGGAAAGCTCTGTCAGGGTCTCTCTTCAGCTGTGGTCAGAAAAAATATTTTCTTTCTCTGAAAACTGTAAATAGATGGGTTCAGCTCTGGTCACACAATGAACCACTAAAAAAATATTTGATTTCCCATAAATTAGCCCATGTCTCCTCCTTTCTGTGAATATTTATCAGTATTTAGTTAAATTCATCTTTTATGTGGATTTCTTTGGTAAGACCAACTTGGTCTTAGGCCAAATGAAATTGGATATTTTTCAGATTAGCATTAGCATCCAAGTTGACCAATGAAAGTTCAATTTTGACAAGTTTTCAATTTGTGAAAGTAGCCATAATTCCTTTGGTTGAGAATTTATTTTCCTCTTATTGTTATGCATGTTGGCTTTTTATCAATGTTTCTTAGGAGAAAATAGAAAATGCTATAAGAAACAGCAAATAGTTTTGATCCAATTTGGGGAAAGTGAGACTTGCCCTTGTGATCACAGATTCAAAAATTATCAGCCATCTTCCAATAGACAGCTATGTGTAGAGAGGAGGAGAAAACATCAGAAACTGGGACACATAACAGGGAAAAGGAAGTTGAGATAGCATTGTTCTCAATATAAGATGACATATGGCCAAGATATGAAATGTTGACAGTGGAATATTATTCTGAAAAAAATGAAGGGCTATTTATACATACTGATATCAAAGGTTAGAATGTTCTGTGGCCTTGTCAAAAAGTTAATTTGCCGACCTCTTGTTTTGGATACATATTTGATTATTTAATTTCAAAATTTTGTGATAAATTCAGTTCAGGGCTCAGGTATCAACATATAATGTGAATTATTAAAATATATCAGATAAGTTTTAAATATTATTTTAAAAGTGATATACATTATTGAATACCCTATTCCCAAAGTCTAAAATAAAGATACAATATTCCCCTAAAGTACGTGACGTGAATTTAATTTATTTCTTCAACATATAAATTAGAAAAATAATACTAGAGACTATCTGGTCTGATGATATGGCAGTAAACATAACAGCCTCCCTACCATCCTGTTCTCCTAGGGATAGTTGGACACATACTATATACAACTAGAGAAGTACATGTGTTCTACATCAGGTTTGGTAGCTTCTAAGGAGGAAAGTAAAATAGGGAAATGGAGAATTGTGCATATTGAGGGTGGGAGTCATTATTTAATATAGGGGGATCAGTAGCAATCTCTCTGAAAAAAGTGACATGAAATAAGAGGAAGAATCAAGTGATGTTGCTCTTGTGAGAAAATGTCCCAGGCAGAGGGTAAGACAATTGTGAATCCCATGAGATAAAAATGATGTTTGGCTTGTTTGAAAGAGTGTAAGGTAGCCTGTTGGCTGGAAAGGAGACAGGTAGGGCAGTGGATAATGCAGGTCAGATAACATACAGCCTTGTAGGCCATAGGCTATTGCTCTGAGTGGGCTGGGAAGTCATGGGAGATCTTGGAGCAGAAGGGTGCCTCTGGCCTCCGTCAGATAATAGATTGGGGGGCAGGGCAAGGGTGGAAGCAGGAGAGAGATGATGGTCTCTTTTCCCATGGTCGTACCAATGACAAAAGTAAGAATTTGTTGTATCCTGAAAATGTTTTGAAAGTAAAACCTATAGGATTTGATGATGGTTTGGATGTGGGATGGGAGAGAAAAAGAGGATTCAAAATTAACTCCAAAAAGTTTGACCTGAGAAGCTGGAAAACTATATGGAAGGCTTTGGGAAAGTTGAATTGCTTTGGAAATTTTAGCATATCCTTCAGATCCATATTGCGTAAATGACTAGGAAATTGCAGATGCAGAATTTATGTGGAGGAATAAAGCTTACAGATCTGGGGGAAAGGAATGAAGAAGTAGAAATAGATAATGATTGATTCTGCTTGATGTATTTCTTCAAGGAATGAGAAGAAATTACTAGAAGAGGAGCAGTATGTCAGATGCTTTCCCAAGAGTGAACTGATTGCTTTTTTTTGTTTTGTTTTGTTTTGTTTTTAAGGCTAGGCCATCTTCTGAAAACCAGAAAGAAGCATTTAACCCAAGACATTAAGACAACTGATAGGATACTCTGGGCAAAATATGTGACCTCTCTAAGCCTTAGTTCCTTTATCCTTAAAATGGTGGTCAGAAACTTAAATGAGGTAATGATTGTAAAATGCATAGCATGGTGCTTATTTCAGAATAAATCCCAATAAAATATTAGCTGCATTTTCACTAACCCTCAAAGATGCAACTGAACTGGAGTGAAATTTCAGTGGTCAGGACTCCAGTAGGCTGGATAGAGCAAAGAACACACAAATATCCTTTCACCAGCATGAGGAACAGCTGCTTCCCACATGGAAGTAAGATGTTTGGGATTTTTTTCATGCTATTGCTTTTTGTCCCCCTCCCCCCATCAACTAGTCGTCACCCCCAAAATGCCAGAATGCTTCTGATGTAAATGACATGGTTTTTCATGTCTTGTATGAATTTGGAGTAAATATTTATAAAAAGAGTTGTCTTACAGCAATCGAAATGTAGTTATAATTTTCTTATCAAAGTAGTTATTGAAGTGTGAATTATGTGATTGCAACCAAGTAGAAATGTGAATACATACCAGAAGGTAAAATGAAAAATGAAAGTGTTTTAGTAATGTGGAAGAATTATAATTGTTTTCACTTCAAAAAGTATTATATTTTGTATTATACATGTAATACCTTATCAGTTTTATAGATTCACAATTTATACCCTATAATGCATATGAATGTTTATTTATATGTGCACAGCAAAATGTCTGAGTGACTATATACCAAAATATTAAGAGCAGTCATTCCTTGGTAGTTATGGGTATTTTTTATTTAATTACATTTTCAAATTTTCTATAATTATTTGTTACATAGATTTATCAGAGTTAAGAGCTGTGTTCAAAAATTAGTCAGAAGAAGATATACTCTTATGACTGACCTTATTCATAAATGGCAAAATATTAAGTTTCCAGTCAAAGGTCTACAGATGAAGTTTTATTTCTCAGAGTAAAGACAACTAAAATACTTTCTCTGAGATGAGAGGAGAAGTCTTATTAATAAGTAAGGCAAGGTACTTGTTGGAAAAATATTGTAAAATGAGTAACGAAGCATAGAATTGGCTAAATACTCATTTGTTCATTCACACATGTTAAATTGGAGCCAAAATTGCATCTAGTAGTCAGCAAATGAGATCAGAATATTAAATTATTTAAATATATTAAATATTTTAAATATAATAATATAATATTAAATATATTTAAGTAAATGGAATCAGAATTTTAAATAATAAGATGCAATGTGACTAATTAAATATTGAACTGTTTGGCACGATCTAAGTTATTTTGTTATTTCTCCTCAAATAAAAAAACTCTAACTTCCTTTGAAAAATTAATTTAAAATGATTAAACATAGAGTTATATGATCAAGTCAAGTCAAGGTTATTCCTGATATTCTTTAATAATCTGATTAAATTTCACTTGTTCCTATAAAACTTGCTCTCAACTCCATCTAAAGATTCCCATATGATCATGCCAATTTCTTGAACACCAACTGGCAGTTTTTAGGTAGGGCCAATTAACAGATAGTATATGGCTATTGTGGTTCATGAATTTCCTGTACTCATCTTTTCAGGATAAATGAAAACCTCACAAAGTTTAGGTGCCTATCAACCTTCAGATAGTGGTGACTATATGAAACTTGCCCACTTCTGCTAAGTAAAACTACTTAGCCCTTTGGAACTGGCATCAGCTATAAATGTCTTGAAAGCCCAAGAATTTTCTAATGTTGGATTTTACTCAGATTGATTACATCAAGTTGCCTCTGGCTAGCAAGGAAACTTCTCATTTAATCATCTCTAATTTTCATGGAATGCTGTTGTTCAATGTTTCTGAGAAAGTGTGGTCCCACTCTGAGAAGCCTTAGAAGAAGGTGCTATAGAGGCTCTCCAACTGGCACTAGCTTATTAAAGTGTTGTGTGGATGCCAATAAACATGATATGAAACAACAAGGAAAGAGGGACCATTATGTCCCAGGAAAGTTTATCCTCATAAATTTTAGTGAGAGTTATGCATGTTAATTAAAACCAACTCTGAAGGCCAAGTGTAGTTGGCTTTCATGAATCCACCTGATGCAGTACATTTGTTTCCAAAGGGGAAAAAGAGGCATGAGATTTGTTCTCACAGGAGTTGAATGCTGCCTTATTTATTTATGATGATCTTTGGGTTTAGAGGTTACATAACCACCACATGCTTATAATATCTGTTAATTGACCACATTTTTTTATCTATTACTGATCATGCAAAAAATTATAGGGACTATTTCCATATAAACTTTTAAAAAGACCTCTTCAAGATATAAAATGAAGTATACCAAATGTCTTTAACTTGATCAACAGGAAACAGCAGAATTCATATTAGTTTTCATTTCTAGCTTTGAAGTCAAGCACACTTCAAGCATATTCAGGAAGAATTAGCAAAGCTGTCCTGGCAATGAACAGCACAACGCAAAGAGTTCTTTATTGATATAATTTAAAATTATTTGATGTAGAAGAGGGCAGGTTGGTGAAGCTTACTGTCCAACAGGTCAGCTAACTGTGAAAGATGAGAAATAACCTTGAAAGAAAAGTGGGTAATTTTAGTATTTGAACCTAGAAATAGTGTTGAGATAATGCTGGCTTATGGAAGGCTGTATCTTACAAACAAGATGTTTTGGTTCCAAGATGATGTAAAGCCTGAATAATAATAAGAAAATTCCACTGTTATTAAGACTATTCCCTTTCCACAGCTGTAGTTGGTTCAGGGCCCAAAAGTTCAGAACAGTGGACTCTAGGAGGTATAGTATTAGAAATCAGTCATTTGACTGCTTCAGAAATCAGTAAAGAACACAGAGGCCCAGGTTTGAATGGAATCCACATTTCAACAAATTCCTCTCCTTCACCGTCCTGCTGTTCTAATCTCTTGTATTTTTGGCTCAGGGCCCGTAAAAAATGGTAAAATAATAAAATGAATTTTAAAATCATTTTCTCAAAGGTTTAAAAATATGCCTATTATCCTTATAGCTGTTATTCTGTGAAGGATGCATATATATTCCAATGAATACAAAGCAACTCAATACCACTCAAAACATTCTTGGAGTCTCCTTTTCAGAGTTGCGTTCTGGATCTATTATAATGATTTCTGTTATAATGACTTCTGTTTAAATGAATTTTGGCTCCTTCCAAAACATTAATCCACTTCCTTCAATGTATGACTCTTAGCCATCAAGGATAATTAAAAATAAAAACAAAGAAATATGCTTTAGATTTAAATGATAATTCCAAAAGAGTAGTGATGGCACCATAGTGGTAATAACACGTCCCCAAGCTACTGTGTCAAAATGGAGGACGACAGAACTCATTTTGGGTGGGTGTTAAAAAGTTGTTCATTACTTTAAAGTCTAAAATCATGAATCTAGACATTAAGGACCCAATCATTTTTTAGACTTACCGTCTGACCATGGAACATTCACTTCCACATTTCCACACCTGTGGGCAAGAAGGAAATCAGACACAGGTAACCCTCATACTTTATGTTTATGACAGTTGTCATCCTTTTTCAAAATAGGAAAGAAATTATATATTTAGAAAGGGATTAGGACAGAGAAAAATGAAACTCTGCAGCAAATAACTGCACAGATTATGGTTAGATAACCAATCAAGCCATTTGGACAGGAATGATTGGTGGGAGCACGGAACTGTGGCCACCCTCTGGACAGCTGGATTTGGAGGTGATAAAGTACAGCACTTCAGACTCCTTCCTTAGGGTCAGACAGACTTGCATTTCAGTTCCAGAACTTTCTGTTACTAGCTATGTGACCTAGAGCAAGTTCCTTACATTCTCTATGGCTTAGTTCTCCCATCTGTAAAATGTAGGTACTACTACTACTGCCTCATAGAGTTTTTGTGAAGGTCTCAAGGGCCAAAACATATGAATCACTCAGGACAATGTTACACATTTGTGTGTGCTCTACATATATTACCTTTCATATCATTGCTATTATTTATGCATAGCTGGTGGTGCTTTGTTAGTTCAAGGGCAAAGAGATGTAAGGAAACAGAAACTAAAAGGTGTGGAAAGTCATATGGCAGGCAGGATCTTTCTCTGGTGAGTTTAAGTAAAATCTCATACTTATAAAGGACCAGTCTTAGTACTGGGTCTCATTTTATGTTTCCTTTATTTATCCATTAACACCTTCTAGATGAAAAAAATACTCTATGAAAACAATTGGAGAAAAAGGTAGAAACTATGTATTCTTGTTGAACAACATACAGTGTAGAACAATAGCATTTATGTGTCTTTTATTTAAATATCTGAGAGCATTTTATGATTGTTTAAGATAATTTAAGTCTTTTCCTTGGCAAACTGATGTTAGTTCTAAAGAAATATTCAGGCATTTTGGTACTTGTGGAATCCAAGTAATTTGATGAATGCTGGTACCTGAAAGGCAGAGAAAGCTCCAAATGATGCCCTAAAGTAGAATTCAGATATACAACAATGACAACAACAATAGTACTATTTATTGAGCTCTTAAAATTTGCCAGACACTGTTCTTTGTACTTTACATGAAATCTATTATTTAGTCTTCACAACAACCTTATTAATACCATTATTATTCTATGAGGCAAAGAAACTTGGGCGCCGAGAAACTAAGGAATTGGCCAAGATTACATGGATTTTAATTGACAGAGTCAGGATTTGAAGTGAGCAAGTATGACTCCCAAAGCATGAATTTCCATATCTTCCCAAAATAGTGGTCTGTGTTCTATGTGCACTTCTTTCCTGAGTGTCCTGCCTGTTTAAGTTGATTAAAGGAAATCAAACAATCAGCTTCATGATAATAGGCTGATAGCCTTTACTGCTGATGGGTTCCCTTCATTTATCAGAGCTCTGGCTCAGAAAGCAGTGGCAGAGGCATTCATCATTATTACTGTAAGCATTGATGCCTGAGGCAGAAGCAATTGCCTCATGAAGAAATAATCCTCCTTTGCATATTCATTACACACATTTATACATTAGTCTCAGCATAATTCAAATAGGACATTCCCCTATTTGGGGCCTTTCTTGTAACTTCCCAGGGTTCTTTCCTAAATTGAAGGAAGGCCTCCAAGCATCAGCTTTGGAACTGCCATGGCTAATTGTCTCGGAGATTTTTGTATTCAAGCAAACACCAGGACTGACATCCTGAAACAAAACATCATAACCTTTGTTGGCTGGTTCCCCTGGTGATGATTAATGGAGACATGACTAAATACACTCATTGATGATAAAAGCAAAATAGGGAAAAATGGCCATTGGGCACGGATACCAGCAAGCCCCCAGGGCAACCTGCTTCATGACTTGCACTGATGGCATTGCTCAAACATTCATGAAGGATTGAGAAAATCACTGCATGGTAGTTTTATAATTTTGTAAATGAAATTATATAAGATAACCACAGAAGTCTCTCTTTTCCAGTCTTGCCAATGTGATTGTAGTATATGATTTGACTTCTCCATTAACTCTCTTCACAATAAGGAGAAACAAATAGCAGGGCAAATGCTTGTAGCTATTATATTTATTGAGATCTCTGCCCATATATCAGACCATGGCTGATAAGGGATAGAGGCTTCTTGGAAACTAGATTTTAAAGGGGCCCTTATGGATAGAAAATGGGTTATACCATTGCTATTACTACTTTCAACTGGAACAATTTGCAACATATAAAACAGATACAGAAACCATATGGATAGGATGAATGTATACTGAACATAGCCATTGTATTTTCAAGTAGAAGATTGGCACATTTATTTTTTACAGTACTGAGAAATTAATGGAATAAAAGCATTTTTTTTACTCTCCTTACAAATGAGAGAATGAAAAATGTTTCAAAAAGGGAATTCATTGCTGGACATGCTTGCTTATTTGTTTGTTCTTCATGACATTTTACAATTTGGGTAGAAAGAATTTAATTTAGGACATGTTATAGTGGGTAATATAAGATTTAGGCTTTATTCATCTCATCTTCAAAATAGGAATAATAATTGTGAGAAATTAATGAGAGGATGTGAGCAAAGTATCAGACTTTGGAACAACACAGTCACTACTCAATGAATGTTAGCTATTATTTTTCTGGATTCACATGACTCTTGCTTAAGAAGTTTTCATCATTATAAATTTTGCTGAAATAATTGAACATTACTATGGATAAGAATTCATGTTGATCAATTCTTTAAATCATTAAGGATACATATTTCAAATGGAAAAAAAGATTGGGGAAAAAATCTAAAACAATTGGAGTAGCATATTCATCCCTGTTGGGAAGTGTAGATGTATTGCCTAAAGAAGAAAGGAAGACTATAATTTATATATACAATTTTTTTTTTTTTGTATCAGTATGCTAAATTAGCTGAGAGAAGGTAAGCTCATCCAATTTGCGGCATCATAGATACAACAGAATAACACATCTATTAAATCAGAGAGTTAGGGCAAAAATATATCTTGACAACCACTGCAGTGTGCATAATCTGACAAAATAGAATTTAAGTGGATGGGTTATTAACAGGTATTTTGGGCTAACTTGTTGGAATGAATTCACTGTTGGTGTGCTGGTTTGTATATATTATGCCCCCCAGAAAAAGCCATATTCTTTAATGCAATCTTGTGGGGGCAGGCATATTAGTGTTGATTAGGTTGGACTCCTTTGATTGAGTGCTTCCATGGAGATGTGACTCAATCAACTGTGAGTGAAATGTTTGATTAGATAATTTCCATGGAGGTGTTACCCCGCCCATTCAGGGTGGATGTTAATTGGATCACTGGAATCCTATAAAGGAGTTCACAGTCAGAAGGATCTCAGTGCAGCTGTGAGTGACGTTTTGGAGAGCAACTGGGAATGACATTTTGAAGAGGAGCTGCAGCTAAGAGAGGACAAAATGCCCCAAGAACAACATTTTGGAGAACACCATTTTGAAACGCAACCTGGGAGCAAGTGAACACCAGCCACGTGCCTTCTGAGCTAACAGAGGTTTTCCAGATGCCAATGGCCATCCTTCAGTGAAGGTACCCTATTGATGCCTTACCTTGGACATTTTATGGCCTTAAGACTGTAACTTTGTAACCAAATAAACCCCCTTTGTAAAAGCCAATTCATTTCTGGTATTTTGCATAATGATAGCATTTGCAAACTGGAATAGTTGGTGAAGTGTCTAGTAAGAATAAGCATCTTACATCTGAATCCAATCCCTAATATCATTAATAGTAGGATGGATCGATCTGTTATATCAGTGAAAGAGTCTGAAAACAAATTAACAAAATGGCTTAGAATTTTTAAATTGTCTCACCTTTCAGTAAGTCCTAGAGTAGGATGACTTTGGATCTGGCTAATTCTGTGGCTAAATACCATGAAGAACAATGTACCTATTGCACATACATACAATGGAATAAAAAGGAACAAGCTATTGTTTCATGTAATAATTTAGGTGAATCTCAAGTTATTTATGCCAGGTGCAAAAAGCCAGACTCAAAAGGTATATACTGTATGATTCTATTTATATGACTTTCTGGAAAAGGAAAAACTATAGATCCCAAAAGAAATCAGTGATTACCAAGTGGTATGGAAAGCAGGAGATAATCAACTGCAAAGAGGCATGAAGGAACTTTTTGGTTTGATGAAACTATTCTATATCTTGACTGAGGTATTGTCACATGACTATATGCAATTCTCAAAATTCATATGATTATACACAATTGTCAAAATTCATAGATTTTTACACCTTAATTTTTATTGCATGAAATTATACTTCAGTAAATTATAAGAAAGAAATACAGGGAAAAGAACTTTGTCATCTTCCATGTGTCTGCCTGTCCTCTAGATAATTTGCCTCATGCTTGCAAGAAGGCTGCCACATTTTCAAGCATCACATTAAGATAATGCTTAGCAGAAGAGAAGTTGTTTCTTTCTATGTTCTCTTTTTACCTGAAAGATTTTTCAAAAGCTTAAACCTTCTGCCCCTCCCCTCTGGCAGCACACATACTGACTCAGCTCATTAACTAGAACTAAAGTTCACATGCCTACTCCTTAACCAGTTCCTGACAAGAAAAAATTCTTATCATAATTGGCAAAGACTTTTCAGGATTTATCCCTGAGCTTGGGATAGAATCACCTTCCCCAAGTCTAGATAACTGAACACAATTGTAATTCAACTGGTAAGGATAAATGGGAAAGAAGGTTGGATTTGTGGTGAACAACTAATAGTATCTTTTCAACTGACTAGTATACTTGTGATTTTGTTCAATGAAAAGATTTGATACAGGTCATGAAAAATGAGATAAGACCAAAAACAGAAAGGAAACAGAAAAGGCCAAGCTAAGTGTTCTGGTTTGCTGAAGCTGCCTTTATGCAAAATACCAGAAATGCATTGGCTTTAATGAAGGAGATTTATTAGATTACAAATTTACAGTTCTAAGGCCATAAAAGTGTCCAAACTAAGGTATCAGCAGGAAGATACCTTCACTGAAGGAAGGCCCATGGTGTCTGGAACACCTCTGTCAACTGGGAAGGTTCGTGGCTGGCATCTGCTGGTCCTTTGCTCCTGGGTTGTGTTTTAAAATGGCTTTCTCCAAAATGTCTCTGGGCTTCTGTCTTAGCTCCTCTTTCTCCTCTCCTCTGTGTCCTTGCTTCTTTCTCCCAGGACATTTGTCTCTAAGCATTTGGGGGTGGTCCTCTCTTAGCTTCTCTGGGGCAAACTCTGGGCTTTAGCTTAGCTTCTCCAAATGTCCTTCTGTCTGCATTTCAAAGCATCTCTAAGCATCTCTGTTCTGTCAGCTCCCACTGTCCAAGAGCTCTCTTAAAGGACTTCAGTGATTTAATTAAGACCCACTCTGAATGGGTGGTCCACACCTCCGTGCAAACAACCCAATCAAAGGTCTCACCCACATTGGGTGGTTCACATCTCCATGGAAACAGTCAGTCAAAAGTTTCTACCCAAACAGATTGGATTAAAAGATCATGGCTCCTCTGGGGTCCATAACTATTTCAAACCAGTGCATTACACATTTACTAATAAATGCATCTCTCAATAATTAGGAATATAATTCCCCTCCATTTCATACACTTGAAGAAAGTTTCTTGATGAGGAATAGATTTGGAGACTATGTCATATGCAAGAAATAGGACTAACATGTGGGCTAGCATTTGAAAGACATTAGTTTGATCTTTATGTTATCAAAATAAAGGGAAAAACCATAAGCAGAACTTAGAGAAACATTTAAGGGAGACAATTCAAATATGCTTAGACTTATTCAAATATTTCCAATGATGGTGAGTCATTCATCATTGTAGGTATTCAACCCTGATCTAGATGACACCTATGGGGGGTATAGTAGAAGAGGTTATTAGTATCAGATGGCTACTTGGGCTGGGCATTCTAATCATCTTTGCAATATTTAGAGGATTCTATAAAAATTTCTTTAATACACAAGGAAATTTATGTATTTGTGATTACAGCATTCTCAAACATATACATTATATATTATTATATACATTATATATTATTTTATATACACACATAAACACATTCATGCACACATACACATGCACGCACATATATATGTTAAATATGACTAAAAAAGGACTCACTGATGAAATGATTAGAGAGGAATATATAATAAAATAAAAATGGGTTGGTTATATGAGGTAGCAAAATGATGGATGAACTTTAAAGAAAGAAAGAAACTCGGGGGTTGGGATGAAAAATGAAAGGCTTTGGCTTAGCCTAAATACTGGGAAGTCCCTC
This sequence comes from Choloepus didactylus, assembly GCF_015220235.1. NCBI lineage: Eukaryota > Metazoa > Chordata > Mammalia > Pilosa > Megalonychidae > Choloepus > Choloepus didactylus. The sequence goes on from NC_051313.1 coordinate 37,345,760, forward strand.
ATCTGAGTGGGCTCCCTTTACTGGGAATACTCTTAAGCCCCCTTTCCTTGGAATGTGCCTCCTGCTGGAAAGACTCTGAACTAACACCAGCTTGCTGAGCCTATCCTGACTCTGATCCAAACCCAAAACATTTGAAGCCTGCTCTATTTATGGCTTATAAACATGTGTTTTTAGAAAATGTAAAGGATTGGATGCCATTCACTTATATTGAGACTTTTATGAATTTTTATAGGCTGTAGAAAAATATCTGACTGCCAACAAATGCTTGAAATAGAATTCCTCTATGCTTAGGCAAAGCACTGATTGTTTTTTGAATTATTGTTATTATTTTACCTAACCCAGTCTCTCATTCTTTACTAGTTAGTGGAAGCAGAAAACAAAGATTAAAAAAATAAACTATCATTGTCAGAGCTAAATAGAGAGCTTTACCTTTCATGAGTTATTGTTGTTATAATAATGATGAAAAATGGTGCTAACTTGAAATTATTTCACCTTAATAGATAAATTCTAGTAACTGCCTAGCTACCAACACATAAGTAAGAGTAGAGTATAGCCCAAACTCTATAAAATATGACTTAATAACTCAGGTGTGCCTGGGTTATTTTTACCTTTGCAAAATCCGAAATTACATAGCAAAGAAATTGTATGCAAATCTCTTATTTCATGGTCTAGTTATATTTATCAACTTTTACCTCATGTTAAGGGAACTTTTTTCTCAGATTATTCAAGATCTCACATTATCTTACATATAACTTCAGAATTGCATCCTAAACTGAGCAGCTTGCTGGATGGATGATTTGTGTTGTGCTGGGAAAACAGACACAAAACAAAAATGCCTTAATTAGGGGAAGACCTTACAATAAGAACTCAAATGCAAGCAAACAAAATGCCACTAATTGGAAAGCAAGAGAGAGGAATCATAAACTGGTTATATTTTGTTAATTTCATACCCATACTGAACACCCACATGCCATAAAGTTCTGCTAAGCACTTTATGATGACATGATGATGAATAAAACTATTTCATTTTCTGCCCCAGTGAGTTCGATATTATTATAAAGAGAAAAAGTAACCCTAACAGTATGTATTTTTTCTAACCTCAGTACTAATTTAAATTATTTTCAGTTGATTGTGGAATTCTGGCACTGGTCTTATAGGAAAACATTTTCAGAAACTATTTACACTTCTCTCTGAGATTTAAAACAAGAAGAATGGAGAGAGAGTTTCCAGTTATCAGCATTTCCTACTGCATTAATGACTTCCCCACTTGTTGGTCAGATAGAAAAGCCTGGATTATTTTGTTTTTAAAAGTAGCAAATTGTCTATTTATTCACTCACTAAAACTTAGGTTGAATGCTTTTGTACCACTCCTACCCCAGGTGTATAGGAACAATATAAGAAATACTTAATAGATAAAAGCTGGCCAACTTCAATAGCTCTGTGCACTATTTGATTTCTTACAGTCCCAACATGAATCAGCTCCGATATCTTCTTTACTCATGATTATGCTTTCCATGTTTGTGCTATTTATCTATTCTTCTTCCATAACCTAAAATTCTCTTTCCTCTTCTCAATGTTTATTCAGATCTTACTTCAAAGCCTAACACAATTCCTGCCTCTTGCATAGAGACATATTGCAGCCAGCTCCCTTACTGTCTTCCTCTCTCTGTTGCTTATTATGCTTCTCTGGGGATATAGGGTTCAATACTACTGTTTTGCCTCCTTTGAGTCCCCCACTGATATAGTGATTCCCAATCCTTCCTGCTCATTAGATTCATGAGAGTTGTGCTAAAAAAATATGATGGTCAGGCCACACACCAGAACGATTGAATCAAAATCTCTTGGGATGGAATCTGGGCATTGCTATTTTAAAAAACTCTTCCCAAGTGACATGATCCATGATGAAAAATTGAGAAAATAGTTGATTTAGGGTAGGATTAACCCAAAGCAGTTTGTTACTCATAAGAGGCTATAATTTGAGAGCTTTTTTTACTCCCTTTCTATTTTTTGTTTTGTTTTGTTTGTTTTATTTTTGCTGTCATACATGTGACACAGAATACATAGCAACACAAAATGGTTTCATAAATTCAAATCTCCTTACCCTCTGGAGCAGTAAATTGATTTCACCTTGCACACCAGCTCCAATTCATTGAAGTTACTTCCTGAAGATTATGTTGAGGAAGATTCTGATGAACTCTTAGGTTCATGAAGAAAGAGAAGTATGATCATTCAAGCCTATTGATGTCATGAGTAGAGGAACAAGGAAGACTCAGGATGCATGGCGAGCATTTTTAATCCCTGATCTAGAAGAACTTCCTCGTTATATAGATGAGGTAACTGAAGTTCATATGGATTAAAGTTGCCCAAAGGAACCTAGCATGTTAGTTAGAAATGAGGTAGAACTTGAATCTAGTCCCATTCTACCCAAAGAGTGAAATTTTATAGTTCACCTGATTTGATTTTAAATTCCCTTGACTTTAGCTGATTCCTAGATACCCCTTGTGCTTCTGTATTTTAGCATCTCAGTTTTCAGTTGCATGGTTTCCAAATAGTGCCTTAATAAACATCATTTTCTCCACTTTATACACGATGTGTGGAATATATGTCAACAAAATTGGTTGTCCTGATTGATACATGAGTACTCTGCTCTTGTGTTTATAGCTTTCATAGTTGCTATTGTCCTAGAGAAAGCTATGTTAAAAATGTTTCAGAATGAAATGAGGGTTGTATTTGGGATATCTAAATCCCATAAGGGTCCCTCACAAGAGTCTGTCTTGGTGTTCAGAAGTTTTGTGAAGAATGGTAAATATTCTACACACACACACACACACACACACACAGAGGCATGTAAACACACACGACAAACCCTCAGAATTTATTTTCTATCCAGAGTCACAGTAACCAGGGGGAAGTAACAGAAACAAATTCTTTAAAAATCCAAAATATAAAACAGTTTATGAACCATTCAATTTAAATGAATGCTAACACTATTTTATAAAAATCCTATTTTAATGTGGATTAGTTTATAACAGTGGCTGTCCTCCACGCAACTCACTTCCTTTTTTAAAAATTTCTGTAATTTCAACTGTCTTCTATGGAAAAGGCCCCTACTGCCAGTGGTTAAGAGTTACTATTACATGCCTTGGCTTCTGCTCCTAAGATATGTACCTCGGTTGGTAAGATTTTCAACTGTTTTCAAATTCTGTTTTCTTCAGAAAAGATTCAACATTTTCCCTGAAATAAAGAAGCCAAATACTGTTAGTATTTTCTATAAATTATTGACAACAGAAGTGCTAAATCATAAAAAAGCTATTTTACAAAAACATATTTACCTTTTTAAAAATAAAACCAAAAATTCAAAACTCAAAAAACGTTTCTTCTCTAATTTTCCATTCTGACAGAAATCTCGTGTTATCTTCTCCATGGCCTTGGCAGTTGGTAACTTCCCTTGTGTGAAAACAACTGTCCTGTGAATTGTGAATGATGTCTAAGGATTTTTTTGGAGCAGTGTCTGGATTGATAGTATCTACAGTTCCTCCAAGTTGTAAATGTCTCTGCCTAGCTTTTTTTAGTGACTTCAACTTAATAGCAAACATTCCTTTTGCTTTTATGGAAAAAAAAAATTTTTAATGGTAATTCTGAATAATGTTTGAATGGGTGACAGTTAATGGCACTGTGACAATTCTGCATTTTTGTTGAGGGGAGAATTTTCTGTTTCCATAACCGCAATGTCTCTAATTCCACTAGTCAAATATAGTGTGTGAGGTAGTGATGCTCTAAAGGCAAAATGCCATTCTACTGACCTCAGACTTAGAACAAATAGGTAATGGGCTGGATAAACAGCATGAAAGAATGAGTATGCATACTAAGGTACGGCAAAATGGAAAATGAATTCAATCATAACAACTTTGATCTTTATTCTTTGATTTACTTAGCCGGGGCTGAGTTTCTTCTGGCACTGTCTGTATGCAGTGAAAGCTTTAAACTCTCCACCATAGATTCCTATTCAAATAAATAAATACTGATTTCATCACACAAACTTCTCAAAATGATGACCTACTTTGATGGAATTCAAAGAAAGTTTTCAAATGGATTTTTCCCATACCAACCAGTTTACTGTTTGAAGTGTGTGTGGGTATGTGTATGTGTGTATTTTTTTTTTCCTTTGCAACCAAAAGTTTCAAAAATTTTAGTAATTTCCATGTACAAAAATTTCCAAGGTTACCTATGTAAGAGTTCAAGCACTCTGAACTTCACTTTCTTCAGTTTCATCATTTTTTCTCTAAATTTCCTCTTTCTTTCATTATTTCTTTCATGTCTTTCTTGCTCCTGGAGAAGCCATTCCCTTTAATCCCCCTCACCCAAGGATAGATAACTCTCTATAGTATGCTAAGATAAACTGAAAATTATGAAATATTTTGCTAAATACTAAGGAGAAGTAATCCTCAAAGGAATAAATCTAAAGAATATAAGAATTACAAGTCCAGCTTATAAAATATAGTTGTCCAATTGTGTTCTCTCTAGGTCCCTGCTGAGGGCATGACCTCTGTTTCACATTACCTCTTTCCTAGAGATGTCTCTACTTGACTCCAAAAGACTGACACAAGTTCACACCACCACTTTGTCTGGAATGCTCATTTCCTAGTTCTCGATAACACGTAATAGTTCCCCTATCTTGGGCTTCTATGTGCTAGAGAGGTCTGATCTGACCCTTCTCCAGCCTGACCCTCCATTAGGAGTGAGGAGTACACTGGACCAAGGGAACCTACTTACACAGAGACTATAGTCGCTGGCCACCATTTTTAAACTCGTCAGGAATCAGTAACTATGGAATAAGTACCTCAAGCCTACTTTTAAGAGTCTGTGCAGGCCTCTTCCTCAGGTCCAACACCAAGGGCAGATCTTAACATTATTATTTGCACCTCTTGGCCTCAGGGGTGGCCACAGTGCAGCTTTTTTGCAGCGTTGTGGAGAGAGTTTGGATAAGTAGGTTGGGCTGTCCACATGAATGTGCATGAAGGCCTCTTGTGATATAGGACAGAGCAAGAACGGAAAGAGAAAGCAAGAAAATATTATATAAAAGCAGCTGAATTATCTTTATTATTACCAGAAATGAAACACATATTTTTTATTAAAAATAATCATTAAATGTTAGAAATTGTGGGAAAATAGAAAATTTTAAACTCAAATACACAAAATTTGTAATTGACCTTTTTAATTGCCATATACACGCACTGTCTAAATTATATGAGGTTGCGTCCCACCTAGTAGAGCCTGTATACAGAGTTCCACATACATAAAGAAGTGAACTACATTCTAGTTGGATGGTTGTGAGAATAGAAACCAACATACAGATGTCTGGATGTTTTCCAACAAAAATAAGCCATTTGCTTTTCTTTTCAGTATTAAAGAAGGATCAGGAAAAAAAAAAAATTAAAAAGCAAAGACAAACAGACCTTGCTGAATTGTCCAGGATTGGCTCCATTTAGTTCGAGGTCATATTGTATATTGGTGTGGTTTTCATTGTTTTCTAGTGAGCATTATGGGTGTGTCCAATTCCAATCTCAATTATCTCATATAATTTTTCAACTGACTGAACTATAGTGAGCCACATTCTGCAGCATTAAATCAATCAGAACTCCACCTAATTTCAGTGGGACTATTTTATGAGGATAAGCTAAATATTTGTTCCTAATATTTTAGAAGGCAGCAACAATCTGTGGATTAAAACATAGCTTTTATATGTAGAAAAAATGTCCTTTGTTTTGTCACACAATTGCTAAAATAATACTGTCAGTTAAACGGTATAAAGGAATTTACCTAGTAAAGTCTTTAGAAGGTACTTTCATTATTTCAAACTACAACAATTAAAAACCTTTGGTTAAAATAAATGCTGCATGAGATAATAACTCAAAATAATATAACTGGCCAAAATAAACTTAGCTATTCTGAAGATCTGCTATCATCATATATTTTTTGAAGGCATTAGGTTTTGCTATTGATCTCATTAGCCTTTTTTGTGAAAGTAAATTTGCAATGGCTATAGTAAGATGGGAAGAGAAGCCTGTTTTGGAAATTTTGCAGCTTAGCTTCAAACCCTTGATATAAACTCCAGATTTTTAAATAAACTTTATTTTTAAATTCATTTATTTTGAAATGATAATGCCATGCTGGTATATAATAATGCACAATACTTGGAAGGACTCTACTGCCTAAGCTAGGTGAACAGATATATGCCTTGTCAAAGCATTAAATGATGGGGCCAGTCTTCAGGAACTAATTATTGCTTCTCTGCTCAGTTTTCTGAAATTGGTGTGTGTGTGCATTTGTTTCTTGTCCTGTTGACATAAACAAATCTGCAGAAGAGTGTTTTAATCTGTTATGGCATCATAACTAAATTCTTCAGAATAATGTATTCTCATTTTCCTACTAGGTGTTGGTATTCCTATGTGCCAGTTTGGATATATTATGTCCCCCCAAAGCCATGTTCTTTAACGCAATCTTGTGAGGGCAGACATTAAACTTTTGATTGAGTGTTTCCATGGAGATTTGACACATCCAACTTTGTTGATACTTTTGATTAGAGTATTTCCATGAAGATGTGGACCCTACCCATTCAGAGTGGGTCTTAATTAAATCACTGGAGTCCTATAAGAGAGCTCACAGACAGAAGGAGCTCAGAGCTGCGAAGATCGACTTTTGAAGAGACACTGGCTGATGCTTAGAGATGCCTGGAGATGCAGACAGGAGGACATTTGGAGAAGCTAAGCCAAGAGAAACCCAGGGACATTTTGAAATGCATCCTGGAAGCAAAGGAACAGCAAATGCCAGCCATGTGCCTTCCCAACTGACAAAGGTGTTCTAGATGCCATCGGCCATTTTTCAGTGAAGGTATCCTCTTGTTGATGCCTTAGTCTGGACACTTTTATGGCTGTAGAAATATAAATTTGTAGCCAAATAAACCCCCTTTATAAAAGCCAATCCATTTCTGGTATTTTGCATAATGGCAGCATTAGAAACCAAAACATCATATAAGTGATATATTTGATAAACAAAGAAGGCAACTCTAACACCATTAAAAAAATTGCAAAGATTACAGGGGAATGTATCTCAATTTTCCATGAAGAGAAAAAACAGCAAAGGAAATTATTTACCAAGTTAATATTTTGGTCTTTATCTCTAATACAAAACAATTTGAAAACAAAAATCGAGTTTCACTGAAATTCAACACACTCAGCAAATCTTCAAATTCAGAGTACTATCATGCTATATGATAAACCTATAATGGAAATACAATGGGTTCTCATAAAAATTTGTAATCATGCTGACTTCATACAGTGTTTTATTTATTTGGTGACTGAAACAGCTCTGAAAAGTGATAACTTTCAAAGTACAATTTAATGAGTAGTTATATAGTAAACACTTTTCAAGTGTTTATTTAGAGAGACTAAAATAAGGAGTGACTTATTTATTGTCATTGGATATAATCCTGATTTTGAAAGAGATTTTATTGCCCCAGTAATGGCCAATGCTTTTCAGTATAAGAAATTCACAAATGACTACAATACACTAAAAAAAAAAAAGGAAAAGGAAAAAGAAAAGTTATTGTATCAAATAATATAATGAATCATTTAATTATATGAAATTTATGATACAATATATTGTTTAAATAAAATATATTGTTAATATTAGTAAAACATGTAATTATTGGGAATAAGACTAAATTAGAATAAAACCATGGAGAAACTAAAATTGTATTGAGGAAGTCCTTTGTAATTTAAAAAATCTAATGTATTTGTGATCATTCCCTCTTCAAAATACTTAGATAAGTAGAGACAATATTAAATACTGGTTCTAATCCAGGAGTAACTTACTGAGATAAGGCAGAATGCACTATGTATTTTGCTCATATTAGAAAAGGAAAGATGCTTACTTAGATTATTTAACTGGGTGTCTGTGATGATCAGTGTATGAGCCGCCAAAGCCAATTGTTGGAAATCCTATAAATAATCAATCTTACTGATTGATTCCGATATATAGGTATCATGTGGATGCTTCATTGTAAATATAGTTTTGTCGTGAACATAGCCATGTTGATTTGTGCTTCCCCTCAATATGTAAAGCAGAGAGTGGTAGAGCAGAGATTGGTCTCCATTGTCGGCTGATTTGTTTCTTCACAACCTATTACTCTGTTTTCTCACTCTGTTTGAACATAGAATATGAATCTGATCTATGCACATAGTTGGTAGTAATATTTCGTTAACAGCAGCAAAATAAATTTGCCAGTATTGTGACAAGAATATTTTATCAATTGTCCACTCTGGGCACTAGCCCAAGGTAAAACCAACAGGATAAATGGCCCATTGCCATCGTTTTCCAAAGAAAATTATAGTACTATTCTTTTCTTTCTAACACTGGCTCAATTCCCATTCCTTAATTGATCTGCAAGAGGCTGACACTATTATTTTTGTTAATTTTCTTGTTTTGGGGTTGCCTAATGGATTTCCTCCTTTATCTTTCCACCGAATTATTTGCACTATGCCATTGATTTTAATTGGTACAACGGCTTTGTTTCCCTGCCTTGTTTTCACATCCTTAATATCCTTTATGCTTAACTCATTTCTAGCTCCTTTTCCATTATTCTACCCTATAGACATCAAGAGTTACATATATACAGACATACACACACATGCCGGGGTGGGGAGGGGGGAGAGAAAGAGAGAGAGAGGGGGAGAGGGAAAGAGGGAGAGAGAGGGAAAGGTGAAGGGGGTCAGATACCTCCATTCAAGAACTTAAGTAATATAATTTTTTTGGTAAGAAAGGGGTTGGAGGTCACACAGTGAAAAAAATTCACTAAGAAAATGTGGAGTTGTAAGTTACCTTGAAAAACTTTGTCAGCCAAAGCAATGGGGAACAACATTATAATGTGAATAAAACATTGTAGTAAAAAATTCTTCAAAAATCTATTTTTCTGAAGTTTTTCATTACTACATGAATTCCATTGTATGTATTAGAGAATTTCAAGGAAGTCTTAAGGAAACTGTTTTCTTTTTATCAAATAACTTAAAACTAGAGCTAATTTATGTCTCTGCTGGGGGCTGTGCTAGATTAATAACAATTCTTATTAACATTTTGAGAACTGATGCCAAAAATTATTATATCAAAGCAAATCAACATAACCATAAATAATATGTAACCAATTCCACAAGTATTAGAATTTAAAGAAGCAGATATCTTAACTAAATGAAAAACTTTAGATACGAATAACACAGTTCAATGATTGCTTCAATAGGTTAGTAAAGGAGCCAGATGTGCTTATTATATAGCACTTTGTTAAGCACTCAATCTAAAGTAAATTTTGGACATGATTTAAGTGTCCATATAGTACCCATTTATTTTGAGACTATAATTATAAGTACTTATTAGTGAGAATATATTCTCATGGACGAAAAAAATTTGCCTAGTCCCATGTAACCTGCAAAGATGCCTTTTCAAAGTCCTGGTGAGAAGTGAAGATTCATACAATGTAGCAAGATCGAAGTAACGTGATATCGCCAGTTTTTGGAAAGTAGAATAACTTAATTTTACTAAAGAAAAATTTGGGATTGATGGCCTTGACCCAGAATATTTAAAAAAGAGGAACCAATCCTACTAATATAACACTTTAATCGGTTAGGGAGTAAGTTCATTTTGTTTTTTAAAAAAATCATCGTGAATAAGTTGCAATTTCCCCCATGACCAAACATTTTAGGGAATGATCAGAAAAACATCTTATATTTTCTGAGCATCAAATCAGGAGTACATGGTGCCTGAGGAGCAGAAATGTTATTAGTAGTTAATTTAGTTAACTTGGGAAACGAAAGTGTCAGCTACCAATATGTATGCTGCAGATATGTTTCAATAACATTGCAGTGTCCAGGCTTTTTAAATTTTTTTCATATAATAAAAATGTGATTCTTATGACAATTTGGATCTTCCTGAAATAATATCTTTAGTTGAAAACTTTCAACTCTAAATTTATAATCCTAAAAATAATTGGGAGTATTTATAAGAGTATCACTCAAGAATGGAATATTTGAGTAAACACATTTCTATAATTAGTAAGATTTAGTCCATAAACCACATTTCTAAATACATCACATTATTCATAGTCAAATCCATACATATAACTAATATAACTTCCCAAAATAATCTCATAATCTGAGCATGCAACACATATTTAGAGATTTCTTCTTGTTAATACATTTTTTATTGTGAAATTTATCATATATACAGAACAGTGATAACTTTCAAAGTATGATTTAACAAGTAGTTAGCAAATTTCAAAGAACATTATGGGTTACTGTTACACAATTTCAGTTATTTCCTTTTTGTGATATATAACATATATACAGAAAGGTGATAAATTTCAAAGTACAATTTAACAAGTAGTTATATAGGTAATTTCAAACAATGTTATGGGTTATAGTTTCACAGTTTCAGTTATTTCTTTATTGTGAAATATAAGATATGTACAGAAAAGTGATAACTTTCAAAGCACAATTTAACAAGTAGTTATATAGTAAATTTCAAAGAATGTTATGGGTTACAGTTCCACCATTTCAATTATTTCCTTCTAGCTATTCCAATACCATAGCATCTAAAAAGAGAAAAAAAAAACAAACATGTATTTATATAGAGATTCAGTATTCATAATCCTTTGTTAATCCTATCTTGTCTGTTGTTACCCCTTCCTCTCATTTAATCACTTTCTCGATCTTCAGGGGTGTCTAGGCAGTTACTACCCTAACTTGCTCATATTAAAAAGGGGTGTCAACATTATGGGGAAGGGGGCTGCATCTGGTTGATGTTCTTAAAGAAGCTATTGACTCTGGGTTTTAGGACTTGTCTGGCATAGGAACACTCTGTTGGATTTAAATTTAAATTTCTTTAAAACAAACTTAGTGAGTGAAATGTTTATAGAGTCTCAGATAGGGACCTAGGTATTTAGGGACTACTGTTGGTTAGGACTTGGCATACTGTGGTCATTTGGGATATCTGGCTGGAGCTTGCATAAGAGAAACCTCCAGGATAGCCTCTTGACTCTATTTAAAATCTCCCAGCCACTGTAACCTTATTTTGTTACCCTGCTTTTTCCCTTTTGGTCAAAAGACATTTTCAATCCCTTGATGCAAGGGCCAGGCTCATTCCTGGGAATCATGTCCCACGTCACCAGGGAGATTCATTCCCCTGGTAGTCATGTCCCATGTGGTATGGTAATGAATTTATTTGCCAAGTTAGACTTAGAGAGAGAAAGGACACATCTGAGCAACAAAAGAGGTTCTCTGGAAGTGCCTCTGAGGTGTAATTATAGGAAGGCTTAGCCCCCCTTTTACAGCCATAAGTTTCACAGGAGCAGGCCTCAAGATCGAGGACCTCAAAGAGAACAAGAACTCCCTTGAGTATCTAATGTTTGAGAGGGACAACTTTACTAATTTGCTGAACTTGATTACTTTTTTAAGCTGTCTCTTTAGGAAGCAACACACCTGTTTTTTGTTTTCTGTTTTTTTAAATGCAATTTTATGGAGATATACTCATGCACAATATAATCCATCTAAAGTATACAATCATTGGCTCACATTATCATCATATATTTGTGCAATCATTGCAACAATCAATTTTCAAACATTTTCATTACTCTAAAATAAAGAAAAAAAATATATATATATATAAAATAAACAAATATAAAAGAACACCCAAACTGTCTCATACCCCTTATTTTGCCCCCCCCCATTATTTATATATATTTTTGTCACTATTTTATTACTCATCTGCCCATACACTGGTTAAAGGGAGTGTCAGTTACCAGGTTTTCACTATCACATGGTCACACAATTAAAGCATATGGTTATACAATCATCATCAAGAATCAAGTCTACTGGATTAATGTTCAACAGACTCAGGTATTTCCTTCTAGCTAGTCTAATATACTAGAAACTAAAAAGGAATATCTATATAATGCACAAGAATAACCTCCAGAATGACATCTTGACTTTATTGAGATCTCTCAGTAACTGAAGCTTTATTTTGTTTCATTTCTTTTCCCCATTTTGGTCAAGATGGCATTCTCAATCCCATGATACCAGGGCCAGATTCATCCCTGGGAGTCATATCCCATGTAGTCGGGAGGATAGTGAGTTTATTTGCATGTTGGCTGAGAGAAAGAGGGCACATTTGAGCAACAAAAGAGGTTCTCTGGGGGTGACTCTTAGGCATAACTATGAGTAAGCTAAGCTTCTCCTTTGCAGGAATAAGTTTCATAAGGGCAGCCCCAAGATTGAGGGCTTGACTTATTAAATAGGATTCCCTAATGCTTGAGGGAATATCAGCAATTCTGCAGGTGAGGAAGTTTAATATTTCCACATATTTCCCCAGTCTATCAAGGGGAATTTGCAAATACATTTTTATTTTCTGTCCAAAGTACTCTGGGGTATATTGTGGTATTGTGTTAACCTGTACAGATAACAAGATCTTATTCCCCAGTCTAGATTCCATGCAACCTTGTTGTTTAAATAAACTGAGCATACAGGTTATATTAGAAAGCCTGCTACAGAGAATATAAATTTGTACCAAATAAACATCTTTTAAATAATAGTCAAAACTCAGGAGTAGATGTGACTGCTGTAAAAGCTTACAGTCTATGAACCTTTACAACAAGCCTCATTGAACACTGCACTCCTGCAATGTCTATTGCCCAGTCTCTGTCCACATTCTATCCCCTGGCACCTATACTTTCAAATTCAATTCTCGGCATTTGCTCATTATCGTAATTTTATATTAGTGAGGCCTTACAATAGTTGTCCTTTTGTCTCTGGCTTATTTCACTCAACATAATGTCCTCAAGATTCATTCACATAGTTGCATGCCTCATGACTTCTTTCCTTCTTGCAGCAGTTCAATATTCCACTTGTATGTATACAGCATGTTTTGCCCTTTTGTTCACCTACCGATGTACCCTTAGGCCACGTCCATGCATTGCAAATCGTGAAAACTGCTGCCAAAAACAGCAGGGTGTAAATGTCTATTCATGTCCCTGCTTTCGGTGCTTCCAAACATATACCAAATAACAGGATTGCAGGATCACATGGCAACACTATACTCAGCCTCCAGTGGAACCACCACACTGCCCTCAAGCGTGGTAGCACCATTCTACTTCCCCACCAACAGTGAATAGGTATATCTCTCTCTCCACCTCTTCTCCAGCAGACAAAGAAAAATAAACATCTTTCTATTAATTTTTTAAATAGTTTTGTTCACATACCATGCAATCCATCCTGAGTGACCAATCAATAGCTCGTGGTATACACACATAATTATGCTTTCACCACTATAATCTATATGAGAAAATTCCCTTTCTTCTGCAGATGTACCTTTACATTGTGAACATTGAATGAACATCATTGGGATCTTTATTGATGAAAAAGACTTTGAGGAAACACAGGACACATTGCTCAACTATAGCTTTGCAAGAAATAGATAAATGTCTTTTTCTATTTGTCCAATATATTTTTGCTTTTGCTTTTGTTTTCCAACAAAAATCCCCTTGAAAAATATCTCTTAGCTTTCAAACCTATGGGGAAAAATACCTTTATGAAATCGAACAAATTCTCATTTAGAAATGAGAATAATATAGCAATACCAGTTAGGGCTGTTCATCTGAAAATGACAGATGTCAAATTCAAGCTAACTTTAGCATAAAAGGGAATTTATTGGTTCAAGTAAGCTGAGGACACTGAGAAGCTCACAGAATTGAAAGGCTAGCTGCGAGAACCAGGCTCCAAGGAACTGGAATAGGGTCCTGTGCTGGTTTGTATATATTATGTCCCCCAGAAAAAGTCATATTCTTTAATGCAATCTTGTGGGGGCAGATGTATTAGTGTTGGTTAGCTTGGAACCTTATGATTGAGTGTTTCCATGGAGATATGACCCACCCAGCTGTGAGTGACACCTTTGATTAGGGTGTGACCTCTTGATTGAATGTTTCCGTGGAAATGTGCCCCCCTCCCCATTTAGGGTGGGTCTTGATTAGTTCACTGGAGTCCTATAAAAAGAACTCACAAACAGAAGGACCTCAGAGCAACTGAGAGTGACATTTTGAAGAGGAGCTGCAGCTAAGAGAGGAAAAATGCCCCAAGAGCAACATTTTGGAGAATGCCATTTTGAAATGCAACCTGGGAGCAAGCAGATACCAGCCACGTGACTTCTGAGCTAACAGAGGTTTTCTGGATGCCATTGGCCATCCTTCAGTGAAGGTGCCCTATTGCTGATGCATTACCTTGGACACTTTATGGCCTTAAGACTAACTTTGTAACCAAATAAATCCACTTTATAAAAGCCGATCCATTTCTGGTATTTTGCATTCCAGCAGCATTAGCAAACCAGAACAAGTCCTTACACCCTGCTGTCACTGTCCCTCCCTTATCTGTTTCTACTCTGTCTTTACCTCTCTCTCTCTCCAGGTGTATCTTTATTTTTTTAAATGTTGGTTTCTCTTTGCCTGCTGACATCAAACCCTTTTAAAGCAAACAAATGTCTCTAGATGTCTATGGATCTTGCTTCTGGCAGCCTCAGTTTAACATCTTAATGTTAAAAAGTGCTGTTATTTCTCAGTGTCATGTAACCATTCCAAGGAAGAAATCTGATTTACCTTACTTGGATTACATGCTCATTTTTTGGCCCAATTATTGTTATTAGAGGGATGGAATTCTGCAACAAGCCGGAACTGGGTCACATGTGGCCAAAGGACAGGATCTGTTAAGGGAAGAAAAGACCAATAAAGAGCAGTAGCTACCACATATCATTATTATAAACTGACAGGTGTCCCTTTGTTTCAGATGCCAGAATACTCAGAATTAAAAATATAGCTCATCTATTTTAAGACTAAGTAATTGTCTTATCCTAGGTCTTCAGTATATCTATGCTCCAAATAATTAATGATTCTCTTTCTTAAACATATTTTAGAAGTGTAAATCACTTCAGAATCTCTTTGGAGATAGATGATTTATAGATTACCAATAAAACAAAACAAGACAAGTAATATATTACACGCAACTGGGTTTCCAGTAGATCAAAGCAATACCTATTTTAGAAAAGTTAAATGAAGCATAGTACTTTTATTTTAGCAAATTCAGATGGCTGTTCAAGCAAAGAATGTGGCCTAAAAATATTGAGGACACTCTGTAATCTACTTCTCTTACCCACTGGGTAACTTAAGCAGTAGTCGAACAAGATTCAGCTGTGACTTTAATTGTTATTAAAATAACTCCTTGATGTGATTGAATCATCTTGCTTCCAGAAATGCTTGAGCTAATTTAAACTCTATATGTGACTGAGCATAGCCAGCATTATGAGATGCTGCTAAATCATTAGTTTCCTGAGAATGCAATGAGAAACAATGTATAACATTTCTTAGCCACTACATTTTTAAAATAATAATAATGTTTGGATTTAGATTATCTTACACTTGGTGGAGTCTGTCAGTGGGTAATAAAGATGTTAAAGTTAAGTAGTGAATAGACTATTACGGGGATGTGCTTTAGGGTATCAACTGAACTCTGATTTCTACAAAAATGTTTCTCCGCTTAGTTTACCACTGTCATAGAATTTACTGCATAGAAGAGTATAACCTGATATTTAGGATCTTTGTCAAGCCATTCGTTTAGGATTTAGAGAGAGGATCTAATAAATAAGTCATTTGCTGCCTACAGTGAAAAATAAACTCATTCGCTATCCCAACTATATAAGGAAAACAAGATGCATTCCTCTTTCCAGAGCCACCAGTGACACCCCTGGAAAGTTCTCAGGAATGTCTGTGTCTCTAAAATTGTTGCAAGTTTCTCAAATCCCTATTCCTTAAAAATCGCTCTTGGTTTCCCAACTTTTGGAATTTCTATCATATGATACCTACCAAAGAGGAAAGGTCCTTCCTAAAATTCTACACAAAATTCTCCATTGCCTCTTATTGCCTCTTTAGAATGAACTGGAGGTTAATTTTGATCTTGAAAGGGTGTCACCTCAGGTGGAAATACATGCCATTAAACCACCATGGGCAGAGGGAATTTTTCTTGCTCATCCCACCATGAATCTCAATTTGGTGAGAATCAGGAATTTTTTAGCCTTCAACTATGGGTATTTATTTGGGATTTAGGAAGTTTTCTGAGGAGATGAGAAAATGGGCAATGAGTTAGACCTTTTACAACCAAATAGAATTGATTTACAGATTATAAAATCCTTTCTAGTAAGTAAAAATTCACGGGGAGTGGGAGAACGTGGCTGTGCTCTCCGGGCCTAAAGGGATCTGAAAATCATTCTAATATTTTGGAAAATGCCTGCTTAATCTTTTGTAAGAAAAGGACTTTATTTTCTGCTCCTGCTAGAGATCTGGAGGTCCTCCCTCTTCCAGATTATCATAGCATTCTTTGCCCTTAACATATTGTATTACAATATTTGCCTGTGTTGCCTACATTTGCCAACCATATGGGGAGCTCCACATTTTATTCTTCTATGCATCTTAGCACAGGCCCTGCTGATATACAGTAGGTGTTTGATAAGTGTTTGATAATTAAAGAATGAATGATATCAAGATTGCGGCTTTTTTTTTTTAAAGATTTGGAGATTCTGTTTTATAATGGCTCCTGAATCCTATAGAACATTCAAGGGATAATACAGTAGATTATAATTCTTTAACAGAATTTCCTGACAAATTTCTGAGAATTTTCTTGATCTAACTCACTGAAGCCCCTACTCATACATCCAAATGACTCTATTATCCAAATAAACATAAAGATTTCCAGCCAGAGTTGGTTTCATAGATGGGTATGCCAGATCTGATTGTGCAGTTGATCCTAGTCCCATCCTTCCAACTCACTCTCCAACCCTGCACTAAACCATGAGAATGTCTGATGTGGGAATCTGACCACAATTAAATGACTGTCTTTTGGTCACAGTGATCAGATTCTGTTTATCTACAGCCAAAGTTCATGTCAATATAAGCACTTTAGAAGAAGGAGGAGGAGGAGGTGGGAGGTGAGACCAAGAAAAGGAAGAAGAACAAAAAGAAGAAAGAGGTGGAGAAGGAGGGGGAGAGGACAGTAGAGGGGAAGGAGACAGAGAGGATAAAGAGGAGTTGTGTTTGAGGCAAGTCTGTGGTTGTTTTCCTGGTTTCCTAGGTCAATTTGGCTGGCTGTCCATGTGTACTCTGAATACATGGGTAACCTAGAGTCTTCTGAATGAATGAATCATAGTCTCTCAGAAATAAGACTACAGGTTTATTTCCAAAGCTCATACTTAATAAAACTGAGACAGCGGGAGTTTCACTTCCTTACCCAAGGTCATTTCTATAGCTAGATGCCAAAATAAGACCAGGACCTAGATGACCACACTCGGAGTTCACATTCATGCTATTACACTTTTCTGTGCTATTTATTTTATAGCTTTGTTTTTATAAAATATATAATACATGATTAAAGTAAAAATAACCTAATATATTATACAAAGGTAAAATAAAAATATGTTTCTTATATGAAATCTCGACATGCTCAAACATTTTTAGTCAATATATTTTTACATTTTTCTCTATATATAGACCAGCATGTATACAATTTTACTTAAATGTGATAATACTCTACTTAATGTTCTAAAATCTGTTTTTTCCCTCAACAATATCATATGATTTCTTTCAATGTCAGTAAATATGTCTACTTAGTTATTGTTAATAGTTATATAGTCATATACTATTTTGTTGTATAAGTATTTCATTGTATAGTCAGACCCTATTTTAATTAACTATCCCCGTTTTCGGAGATTTCAGTTATTCCTTACTTTTGGCCTTATAGATAATGAAATGATTATAATCCCATGCTATGCTCTGAATCAATTTAAATAATTGTCCTGCCCTAACATATCTATGATAGTGAGAAACTGTTTGATTAATTTCCTTTCTCCTGTGTATAAATGGTCTGAGCTCACATTGTCTGCTTTGTTCTCTATGTCTCAGTTTATTGATCTGTAAATGAGGATAATAGCACTTACAGGGCTATAGTGAAGAAGTGAACAAGCTAATATAAAATATATTGTGATTAGAATAAGATAGTCAATAAATGCTTTCTAGGAGGAAGAGGAGGGAGACTTAACTTAAGTGGCTTTGATCTGAACTCCAAAGAGCCAACTGGGATCTGTGCAAAACTATCCCTTAATGATAAAATGAAACACATCAAATCAAACGTGAATTGCAAAAACAGACAGAAAGTCTGTACATTTGATCTTGTTTATCCCAAATTCTGTAGAACTGATTTGTCTTTCTCTTTCATGATGAAAGAAACTATCTTGTGGTAGATTGAATCATGCCCCCCACAAAGATATGTTCAAGTCTTAACCCCAGGTCCAGTGGGTGTGATCTTATTTGTGAACATGATCTTTGAAGATCCTACTTAGATGAGGCCAAATTCGATCAGGATGGGCCTTAATCCATATGGCTAGAGTCCTGATAAGCAGAGGAAATTCAGACACAGTCAGGAAATTTCAGAGAATAAGACAGATCACCAGGTGATGGACGTGGAGATACAAGCCGAGAATTGCTGGCAAGCCAATACTAGAAAACACCACGAGAAAGCATGGCCTAGCAATACCTTGATTTTTGACTTTAGCCTCTCAAACTCTGAGACAATGAATTCATGTTGTTTATGTCAACCCACTGTTTGGTATTTATTACAGCAGCTCTGAGGAACTAAGACATATGTCTTTCTGCTGACTATGATATTCCCAGTGCTTCATAGACTGCCTGCTAAAAACAACAAAAAAAAGAGGAGCTAAAATGTATTGAATAGAAATTTATAAAGCTCCTGCAAGTTCAGTGAAAATCTGTGAAACATAAGCAGAAGCAGGTCAAAGTGATCAAGACCTTAGAACTCTGGGTCTTAAAATTGCACAGCAACATCTGGGAGCCCCCATTTAAACTCAGTATGGAAGCTCCAAGAAGGTCTTCTCTCTACCAGGTAGCGCTGCCCATAATATCTATATTTCCCCCAGGACTTTCTATCAAAGAAGATAGAAACAATACTGAGCCTTGACAGCACAACCAAATAATGTTAGCAAAAGCCAGAGGAATATTTGATACTGTTAAAAGAAAGAATACTCTGTTTGGTAACAGTGACCAGGCTAGAGATGATGGTTCTTCTACAAATCATGACTTTATTATTGCTAAAACAGACAAACAACAACAATAACAACAATAACAACAAAACAGTTTGGGATTAACTTTATCCCAAGTCCCTGCTAAATACAACTATAGGAACCCTAGAGAAACACAAATGTAATTTAAAATGAAAACATGGCACTCCAAACTAGATACAGGGGTGTTAAAAATCTTCTAGAAAATATTTTGTCATAGCTTTAATCTTCATGAGTTTTATTGCAGCACTGAACCAATGGGTATTACTTAAGTGGAAAATAGCATTCCCCAAATTGAAATAAAATATTAAATTAAAATAGAAGCCTCTGTCTTTAAAGATCCTTTTGCAATTTTAGAAGAAGTTTGGTTGAACTATAGTTTAGAAAAGAACTTTCTCATGGCAAGTTTTTCAATTGGTATATTTTTGTAGATACAGGAAACGTGACATTACATTGTTTCCTGATTTTAATTTAACCTCAGAAATCTATGTGATATGCAGGCATAAATATGCCCAAGGATAAATCAAAGCCTTTTGGTAAAAACACATTTTCCACTTTTCCCTTCTACTCATGACTACTTTTTTTGTTTTTCAGTTTTCTTTCATTTATTTAATTTTGCTCAATTTTTAATGAATATTTTTCTCTTACACTCTTAAACACTTGCCAAAAATATGCAACACTGTATCATCCAGTGCAGCTGAGTGAGTAGCAGTATTACTTTTAAGAATAACTTTTCTTATTACTTGAGAACTACATGGTTCTGTCAGAAATCACAAGTGCCTAGCCTTTTGCCATCTTAAAGTCTTTATTTCATTTATTTCAGTTTATATTTGTTGAAATAATTATTTATGTGGGTTGAAGAAAATTTGTTAACAATCAGAAATGCACTTATATAAAACAACAGGTCATTCAAATCATGGAGAATAATATACAAATAACATATATATTAGGTTAATTATGCAAAATTGCCAAAATTTTTACTAAATGGCAATTTCATGTAGTTCAACCTACTCTATATAATATGTTCTATAAAAATAATTCTTCTATATAGTGTTTGCATTTGATTATATTTGTATTTTATTATATTTGATTATGCAAAGTACAATTGGGGGCAAACTTATAAATGAATTATTTAATGAGAATTATGTGAAAATTATTTTCTACAGGGCATCAAATTTTTTAAAACCTCAACTTTCCAAATGCTTAAATAGAAATGATCATTAATAAAGATAATAAAATTGGACATTCAGATTAAAGGAAACATTTCATTTTAATAAATCAATGTTTAATATACCTTAGTTTGTATCAATAATGGTTTAAGGAATTCCCTTCCTTTTAAATATTTTAAAGATATTACAAAAAAATAATTTACTTCAATGAAACACTTCATTTTAATAAACTAATGTTTAATATTTGGGGTAACTTTGCTTTTACCATAAAAGTAAATTAATTTCTGTAAAATCATTAAAGTGTTATCAAGGAAGTGAGTTCTTTAAACTGTCATTGATACCCCCAATTTCTAGAATATCAAACATAAATGAAAGAGGGGACAGTGGAATTCACCAAATGCCTAGATGAAGGGGGAAAAGAGTAAAACAGAAAAAAAGCACTGTTTGATAGTTAGGGATCTGGGTTTTCAGTCCCTCTTTTATTCAACAAATTATCTGGTCTCACACAGTGATTTTCAACCTCATAAAGTGACAATTTCTTCATCCATAAAGTGAAAGATAAGGTTAAAAATAAAGGTGAATTATATATTAAATCTAGGTGGAAAAAAAGCTTAACCAACACATCCTAAAGTAATTTGGGCAGAGAATAAAAATATATATTCGGGGCCCCCCTAAAGAGCTGGGGGAAGATACAGAGGTGTCGGACTTCCTCACCTGGATTGTTGCTGGTGTTCTCACGAACACTGGGGACTGATAGCTTGATGTGCTGAGCCCTCTGTCTTGGAGCTTGCCCCTATGAAGCTGGTTGCTGCAGGGAGAGGCTAAACCTGCTTATAATTGTACCTAAGAGTCTCCCACTGAGTACTTCTTTGTTCCTCAGATGTGGCCCTCTCTCTCTCTCTCTAACTAAGTCACCTTGGTGAGTGATCTCGCTGCCCTTCCCGCTATGGGGGACCTAACTGCCAGGGGTGTAAATCTCCCTGGCAACATGGAATATGACTCCCGGGGATGAATCTGGACCCAACATCATGGGATTGAGAACATCTTCTTGACCAAAAGGGGGATGCGAAATGAAATAAAATAAAGCTTCAGTGGCTGAGAGATTTCAAATGGAGTCAAGAGGTCACTCTGGTGGGCATTCTTACACACTATATAGATAACACTCTTTAGGTTTTAATATATTGGAATAGCTAGAAGTAAATACCTGAAACTACCAGACTCCACCCCAGTGGCCTTGACACTTGAAGACAATTATAAAACAATGTGGCTTACAAGGGGTGACAGTACAGTTGTGAAAACCTTGTGGATCGCACTCCCTATATCCAGTGTATGGATGAATGAGTGGAAAAATGGGGATAAAACTTAAATGAAAAATAGGGTGGGATGGGAGGAGAGTGATTTGTTTTATTCTTTTTCTTTTTTATTCTTATTCTGATTTTTTCTGGTGTATGGAAAATGGTCAAAAATAGATTGGGGTGATGAATGCACAGCTATAAGATGGTACTGTAAACAGATGATTGTACACCATGGATGATTGCATGGTATGTGAATATATCTCAATAAAACTGAATTTTTAAAAAATGAATAAAAAAAATCAAAAACAAAAGAAAACAAAACAAAAACAAAAACACCTTACCATTCATGATAATTCTTTCCCCCAGTTGTTATGTATTAAACTGCAAGCAAAGTCTCAGGTATTGTTACGTGAGGCACATACATTTCTCAAAACTAAGCTTACTTCTGTTGAAGATTGTTTTAAAATTACATTCTATCATTATTTACATATATTTTAAATACTTTCAATTGATTAGGACAGATTAAGCACTTTTTTTAAGTTGTTTTTTACTCAGGGTGGGGTTGGATCAGTGCATAATCTAATTGTTAAAAGAAGCGCAACTTGTATGTACATAATCCTACATCAAAGTGAAATGGAATCATCAAGCAAAAAATTGCCTTTAAAAACTATTCAGCAACTCTACTAATTCCTGCCATATAAATAGATGAAAACACCTGCTGATGTTAACCTCATGGAGGCAAATTGCTCCATAACCCCCTCCCACCCATGTTCTAGGCTGATTTCTAATCTCTCCCAAAACTTTAGGTTCATATTGTTTAACTTCATGGAAGCTTTTAAACCAAAAACAAAACCACACACACATGCACACACTTACACACACAGAAAGTCTTTGAAAAGGATTGAGTTGACATTCTAAACTCAGGAAATAAAAAAAAAAAGAATCATCAAAGTTACTTATTTTTAGGTTTATTTAATTGATTAAATGGCAAGGTGGTAAATATACATATTACCTCATTCACATTTTGTGATGAAAATACACACACATCTGAAATTTTTCTCTCATTAGCAGTCCCATAATACTAACCATAGCAAACTGTTTGCAAAGATCCATCCATAATAATTCTTCCTACCTCTATACTCACAGCCTTTGCCATATAACTTGTCTGCTCCTTCACCAGAAGGTGGAGTACACTTCCCTCTAGACCTAAGTCTGGGTTTCCCTGTGACTTGCTTTGACCAATAGTATGTGGCAGAAATTACCTTGTATGACATCCAAGTCTAGGCCTGAAGCAATCTTGCAGAATCCACTTTTTCCTCTTGGAACACTGAAGCCACCATGTGAAGAAGCTCAGGCTCATCTATTGGAGATACCATAGTCTAGCTGACAGTCATCACAAACTTCCAGGCATGTGAGTGAAGCCATCTAGACCATATAGTCCCTGTTAAGCCATTAAAGGACTGCAGCTGTATGAGTGAACACAGATGAACCCAAGAGAAGAACCGCTCAGCTGAGCTCAGCCAAAATTGTAAATCAGAACATCATAAACTAGAGAAATAGTTGTTTTAAGCTGCTATATTTTGGGGTCATTTATTATAAGGTAATAGAAAGCTGGTGTTCTAGCATATCGGTAAATTCTTTCAAGTGAAAAGTCAAATTATTTTGTTAAAGAATATTACTTTTTTAACTTACTCTGAAACTTTCCATCTCTTACATGCTCAATTGCTTAATGAAAAAAAAACTGTCAAGGTATGTCTTTTTTTTTCAGGAGTTTGCTTTTTAATGTGAAATATTAACGTCTATTTAAAGTATAAGGATATTCTACTAAAGAGATGCCCTATTTTATTCCTGAAACAGTCAAGAAAAGATTCCACTTTATGCCCTTTATTTTTTTAGGTGCCCGTTTATTTTCCTTTTTGACACATACAAAAAATCACTTTCTCCAAACTTACTAAGCAAAATGCCCCATTTGGCAACTTTCCCAGAACAGTGACTATAAACACGTTTAGGCTACAAACTGCAGTTTACTCTAGACTAGATAATTTATCATATCCCCTTCACCAAAATTATTTCTTGCCAATCATTAGTCAGCTATATGTAAATAAATCACTAAATACAGCTTTCCAAGGGGCTGTATAAAAGAAGGGTGAAGAGTTAAAATTTCCATTTCTTCTTTTATGAACATAGATTTACTTAAACAAACAAAAAAACTGGGGAAGAGTTATTAGATATATGTAATATACCTTAACTTTATTTCTATTTATCATCATTTGGCATAAGGGCCAAAATCTACTTCGGAAACATTGGCTTCTGTGGAGTGAGTTGCTGTGTAGTGTATTGTGGGAACACAGAATAGACTCAGGCACAACAAATACCACAAGCAAATGACTGTTTTATTACTCACACAGTATAAAAGACCCCAAAGAGTGGGGAAAGAGATCCTGTCATGGCTGGTCTCCCAGACAGGCCACCTGCTCAGGTCAGTGTCCTTGGATGGCAGCTCCACATGTCTCTTTTCACAATGGAGAGGAGAGACAAATCTGTACTGCCCTAGAGTTAGGGTTTTATATTCCAGGGGGAGGGAGACCTGCCAATGAGCAAAAAGCATATATCAAACAACTTTTGTGCAGAGTTCCCATCCTGATAAGCAGCTGAGGGTGCTTGTTCTCAGTTTTGGGTTCAAAGAATGGTAAAGGCCATTCCCTTAGACCTAACATCTCTCTTAGACTGTGAAATGGGAACATTGAAACATCTACACACAAAGGAAAGGAGGGGGTAGGCAAGGCCTGGGAGATGGACACTGTGTCTGTAACTTCCCCAGTAGCTTTATTTGACACTATTCATTAGGGAAAGTCTTTGGTTAAGTATATTCACTAAATGATAAAATGGTTTCTCATAGTCTTATATATATTTAAGGATTTGAGTATAATCATAAAGGAATTTTTATAGTCTGTGGTTACTTGATACAGGATAGCTATAAAACAAATCACCATAAAATATGAATTTAGCAATCTTGTACTGGAATAAGATGGTTAAAACATAGACACCTAACTTTGAATGGTCTTCACTTAGACATGAAATGATAGATCATTTTGCATAATAATTTTCTGTTCAGGCTTTAAATATATGAGCCATATTCTGCCTATTACATTTCTGCCTATTACATTTCTGCCTATTACATTTATAATTTTGAAAAAGCTCTAATATGAAACTAGAAAAACTTTTATACCAGATTACACATAATATCAATGTAGAGCCATCTCACTTATGAACATAAGCAAATCCCAAATGAATACTATTGAAATGAAATCAATGGTTTATTCATGGAAAAAATACAATCTAAAAAATAAAAATTAAAAATAATTTAAAGATTACCATCTTTAAGTTGGTTTCTTACAAAAATGCAGAAATTATTTAATTTCACAAACTATAATATGAATATGAAGTATTATATCAATCGTGATCAATAGATAGAAGAATTAGTTAATAAAATTTAAATCCTAATCCTAACTTTAAAATTTATTAAATTAGGAACAGGTGTATAATGCTTTTATATGATATTTTTAAAATTGTCAAAGTAAATGAAAACATCAACATTTCCTTTACCTCAGTGACAATAGAAGAAAGAAACATCATCATTATTTTACATATTTTTTGGAAACTTTTGGCCATTATTATAAAGTGTGAAATAGGGAATTGTGGAATAACTATTAAAAAAAGGAACAAAGACATTATTTTTAGATGACATGAAATTATAAGAGAAATATCTGGGAAAAACTATGGTCAATAATTTTTATATAAGATCAAATATTTCAAAATCTTGGTGCCAAAAGTAATAATTAAAAGATATGTTTTAAACAAAGACTCTAGTCATTCCCAGTTGCAATAAAAACCTAAAATGCTTAAGAATCAACTTGAGAAGACATGAAAACCTATAAAGAAAGCATACATATCTTTTTTGAGAGATAGGAAGAAGCTCAAATAAACAGAGAGACATACCACGTTCATAGATGGAAAGAGTGCTATAAAGGCATCATTACTTCAAGCCACTGCCTCCTGTCTTCCTTTCAATCTGCAGAACTCCCTTTAGTAATTCTTTCAAGGCTGGTCTTTTGTTGATGAACTCTCTCAGTTTCTGATTATCTGTGAATATTTTAAACTCTCCCTCTTTCTGATGGACAGTTTTGCTGGATAAAAAATTGAGTGCTGGCAGTTTTCTCTTTCAGTACCTTAAATATATCACACCACTGCCTTCTTGCCTACATAGTTTCTGATGAGAAAGCAGTACTTAGTCTTATTGAGGATCCCTTAAATGTGACAAATCGCTTTTCTCTTGCTGCTTTCAGAATTCTCTGTTTATCTTTGGCATTTGACATTTTGATTAGTATGTGTCTCGGAGTAGGTCTATTAGAATTTATTCTGTTTGGAGTACATTGTGCTTCTTGGACATGTATATTTATATCTTACATAACAGTTGGGAAATTTTCACCCATTATTTCTTCAAATATTCTTTCTGCCCCCTTTCCCTTCTCTTCTCCTAGAACACTCACGATGCATATGTTTGTGTGCTTTGTTCCATCACTCAATTCCCTGAGACTCTGCTCAATTTTTTTCTATTTTTTTCTTTATTTGATCTTCCAACTGTATGATTTCAATTTCCCCATCTTCTGGTTTGCTGTTCCTTTCTTCTGCCCTTTCAAATATGCAGTTATGTACCTTCAGTGTAATTTTAATCTCTTTTATTGTACTTTTCATTCCCATAAGTTCTGTTAAGTTTCTGTTTATAATTTCAAGTTCTTCTTTATTCTTACACACTGTGTTCTTAATATCATTTCTCTCCTTATGTATATATTCCATATACTTCATCATCTCTTTGAATTGATTTAGGAGATTTCTTTGAACTTCTTTAATTAGTTGTTTCAAACTGTATCTCCAATGAAGTTTTCATCTATTCCCTTGATTGAGCTATGTCTTCCTGTTTCTTAGTATAGCAGGTAATCTTTTCTTCTTCTGATGACTAGGTATCTGATTATCTCTATGAATTAACTCTGGCTCTGTATTAGGCATCATATGTTAATTTTTTTTTGTATATGTTGTTTGTAGAAGAGGCTCCCATAATCTTTCTAAATTTGTCCTAGATTTAGCTGCTACTGAATGAGGATTCCCAAAGACTCACTTTTCTCATAAATAAGCATAAATTGATAAATAGTCAACATTACTATACAAGAATGAAAACTTGGGTTTTAGGCTAGTGGTGTCATTTTTAGGTTCTTTGGCTTCTTACCAAAAATAATGTATGTTGACCCAATTGTTATTTCTGTATACATTTTAATGAATACCACATATTTAAAAACACAGTAAGATTCTCTGATCTAGGGTTGTTTTAGAGCTAATAAAGAGGCATCCTAGATTTTGTAACCCAGTCAACCATACTAATTCATGCCATAGGCAGTTTTCAAAATTCATCCATGATCTAGAAACCTATACACTGAGAATGCTACATTGGATGAACAAGGATGTGTTCAATTGCTCCTCTATCACTGTACAGAAAACTTGGTTCTCATTCACTTCTCTTCAAAAAATCTGTAGAATTGTGTTATTGCAAATAATATATTTTTAAGAAGCCTAAGGCTGTTTTTACTCCTTCTTTCAGCCTATATATTTATTCTCCTTTTTTCTTCCTCTAACTTTTTCTTTCTTTCTTTCTCCTCCTGCATCCCTCCATACATATGTGCATGTGAATGTGCATGTCTGTGTAAATGCATACTTACATAGATTATGCTTGAGACATCAAAATAAATAAATGAGAATTTCTTCTATTTTACCAGGAAAATATTCCAAAAAATTATCTTCCATGGTCTTCTAATGCTATATTTTCTTCATCATTTTGGGGACAGAATTTGAATTTAATCCATCTTTTAGGTCTTCAATTGGCTTTGAAATTGGACAAATTCTGCTTAAGACAGCTGCTTCCCTGCCCACATAATTTATCACCATTTGCTTTCTTCCATTATAACTTGAGAATGAAGATGTGATACCAGTATGATCTACTTAGCCATTCAGATGGAGGGTGAGAGCAAGTAGGGCCTTGAGCAGCTGCCTTTTGGGAAATTAGTCTCTGCATGGTTTCTTTCTCTACTGATTGCAGACTCTGAGTCAAGAGCCAGTTCTGCTTAAGAGGGGAGCATGCCCATTTTCAAATGTGAGTACATCCTTCTTACTTCTGGGTAAGCCTGCCAGAGTTGAGGAAAGAAGGGGAGAAAATAGAGCTTTTAGTATGATGTGGCTTCTATAGCTGCTGGTAAGATAGCAGCAGAAACTTGTTCCTCCATCTTTTCCCTTTCTGTTTTTTTGTTTGTTTGTTTTTGTTTTGTTTTTGTTTTGGTCTTTTTTCCCAGCTACTTATTACTAAACTCTCCTGCTTCATATGCCACCTTCAATATTAGAACTCAACTGGCCCCTATGGGAAAGCCAAGTTTGAGATAAAAGAAAATATGAGATATTCAGACACACTTTCCTTCAGCTCCCTGACTATGGCTTTGCTGTGCTGCCAAGCAGTAGTTTAGAAGTCTTTAAAGGAGCATTTCCCAGCTTTCCCATGCCATACCCATCCTCAGACCTCACATTAGGCTTTACTAGTGGAAACTCATGATTTTCTTCTTTCAGCTATTCTTTCAAGGAACAAGGTTGTATGTTAACTCTGGGGGTCTTTTCTAGTTTGATCCAAGTTTCACTGAATATGGAAGATTGTCTTACAAGTTTGTTTTACGAAGCTAAGCCAATTCTTCATCTTAATACTAAGGGTATTTCTTTTTTTTTTTTTTAGTTTTTTTGTTTTTTTTGAATTTTTTTTTGGGGGGGGATATGTCATTAAGTTTTGGGGAGACCATTTACAAGTCTTTAATTTTTCCAAATTCCCCAAATGTAAACTCAGATTTCTTAAATTGTAAAGTAAGCTTATTTTTTTTTTACTAATAATAACCCTTTCTAGATGGTGCATTGAAATGAGACGAGTCTGAATTCAGATCCCAGTTAAGCCACTTGTATCATCTGGCCTTGTGCAAGTACTCTACGTATGAAACCTGAGATTACCTACATATAAAATAGAGATAACTGTATCCATCTGGATAAGTTGTTGTGAAGGTTGGAAATAACATATATATATAAAACATCTAGGGCAGTATCTGATGTATAAAAGAAATAAAATGAATGACAGTTGTTCTTACAAAATGTTTATTTGAAGCTACTTGTTTAATATGAGTACAATTTTCAAGCTCCATTTTAAGCCACTGTAGATTTATGATGTCATAATTCTTAAAGTGGAATCTTCTGTTTATAAATGGTTTTTGATATGTATCCTCAATAGCCGTATTTGACAGTGCTATATGAGTAAAGTGAGAACTTCTCTAAAGTCTTCTAAGAGACTGAACTTATTTCTTGAAAGAGACCTCTGTGAAAATTAATCAAAATTCCTCATGTTTTTCTGTTCCCCTTCTAACCTTCACAAAGTGTGGGGATTACTGCATGAAAAAATTCTTTGGTAATCTCCATAGTTGTTCCCTCACTTTTGTATTGTAAATAATCATTCTATAGACTCAGCAATTCAAACAGGCAGGGATAATTATAGGGTGTTCTGCAGAAATAAATCACCTTTTTAAGAAAAAGGAATTAAAATAAAGTCATCTCTTTAATCCCATAACTTAAGATTTACAAACTATGAAATTCCTTCTAGATGTATATGCTAGATGCCACTAGGGCATAATAAAATAAAATAATAATTCCTGAAGCCTTTCCTAACATAAGGTTAAATTTCTTTACAGTATTATTTTAATGCAAATAGAAAAGCCTAGTCTCATTCTGGATGCTACCAAGTAGGCAATTCTGCATGCTCACACTAAACAGTAAGCTGTGGAACAGTTTCTTTCCAACTCTAACCAAGGAAGAGATACATCACATACTCATAATTTATCTGATAAAATATATTCTTTTCTTAAACAAAGGCTTTGTTTTCTGGGTATATGTTACCTTTGATCAAGGTCCATTAAGAGCAATATTTATCTTCCTCATGAAGTAGCCAGACTAAATGAAACCATTCATATACCTCCTGCTGCCTCGTGTATGAGGAAAGGTTATTTTGATATTTCCTCTGCTGGGCTGTAATTTGGTTTTACAGGGAAACAAGCTGAGAAGTGACATTCTCCCAAGGGCTGACTGGGCTGGTCACGGCCTGGGACAGGAAGTCAGAGTCTAAGTCTAAGAGGAACAGAAAGGAGACAGGCCAAGTGCTGACTCATATCAGTCTAAGAATGCAGTTAATGTAACATGACCTTATTTAGCACATTTTGGTTTTGATCAAAACTTTATAGACCTTATATCAAACCCGTAGCCTGAGATAAGTCAAGGACTCATTTGTGAGCTTTGTAGTTCCTTATCTGCTTTCATAGGTGAGCAAGCGTGAAGGGTGAAGAACAAGGAGAAATATTCAACTTCAACAGCCTGTTGTCTATCTTGTCTCTTTGGTTATATCTTTGCTGCTGCTCTTTCTGGTCTGATAAGAAAATACCTATAACTCATTGTAAATGTGCAAGCCAGGCTTTTTGCCATGAGATTTTTATCTAACCTTCAGAAGTGGAATAGAATAGTGATCAAGGGAACAAACTCTTAAATCAGACAGTTCACATCCCAGCTAACTCAAATCCCATTGGCAAGTTACTCAGATTTTCTGTCCCTTAGTTTCTCTGCCTAAAATTGAGGGATAAACTGATAGTACTTAGCATGTAGGGTTGTTGGGAGGCCTAAATTAGCTAATGTACTCCAGAGTACTTAGTTACAAGGTAATGTTCAACAAATGCCATTTATTTTTATTATTAAATTTAAATTCTCCAAAATTGAGTTAATGTAATATGCAATATAGTATACATCTTGAAAACACAAAATCTGTGTTTCTAAACTCATAGTACACGACTTAAGAAAAAAACAGCAATATCTTGGAATGCTCAAGGTCAAGCCATGAGCCTTAAAGCCCCTGAGCACCACTCTTTTTTGAGCTGAAATTCCTAAAGAAGTGGTCTTCATTGTTTCTATCCTTTTCCATTTTCACAGAATAAATGTATATCATGCTTTTAGCCAATCAATAGAATATCCCACACTACTGCCAATGAAATACAAATTAAGTCATTTGCCCAAGATAGGGTTTCAATACAGAACACCCAATTAATTTTGAATTTCAGATAAATAAATCAATATTCTTTTAGTATAAGTAGGTTTTGTGAAATATTTGGGACATACTTGCACTAAAAAAGAAATGTGTTCCTTATCTGAAATTTAAAATTAATGGAGAATCCTCTTTTTAGTTGCTAAATCTGGCAAACCTGACCCAAAAAGACCCCCAAACTAAGCTTCTTGTGTCCTGACAAGCATGAAGATAAAGCACAAGGAAAATATTCAGTAATCTGCCTCCTGATTAGGAGCAATTAAAATATTAAGTCTAGAATTGATATTTTCAGTAAGGTGAATTTCAAGATATAGAATTATTTTATATTTTATATTTCAGGATTATGTGTTACACATTATAATTATTGGTTTTTAGATTAAAATTCACCAAAGAAAAGGAAAGTACTAATTTATTCATCCCAATATCTAATTTATACTATGACTAATAAATACAAAATATGGATTAAAAAAATCTAAATGCTTTCTCTTTTCCAATGATAATAAATATTACATTTCTGGTTGATTGCAACCCTAAATATTTTGTTTTTAAGTTTATTTATGTTCATTTTTGCTTTTTGAAAAGATAAAACATGTTCCAGGACACATAGAATATGGGAAAAAGCATCACTTTTTCTAAGAGATCAAATGATAGCATAAAGCAGTGCTCTAACATGTTAATCAGTTCAAGAATGATACCATCAGACAGTTTATCATGGTGTTTACTTCAAAGAAGATATTCCAGCCTATTATTTAGAATATAACTATCAAGAAATAAGCACTGATATCTATTTTTTGTAGTTTTTAATACTTTTTTTATCTACCAACACTCCTCCACATTAATCTCCATAACTTCATCTTCTACATGGCCCCTCTTGCCCCTTAATGTTCCCTCCCACCGATTCATTGGAAACTCCCTGCTCTATCACATTCTCCACCATTTCTGTCTCTACACCCTACATCAGCTGTCCCTAGTCCAACCACTGACCCACCCCTTCCACACTCACTACCTCCTCTACCACTACCACGGCTCCAATAGTCTCTTCTCTTGCCTACTTGTCTCTTTTACCAATAGGGCATTTAAGGGAGTGGTGGTTAATTGTACTCACCTTTCTTCCCCTGACAGACTTCTTTCCCATCATCACCTTATTAAAGGCACGTACCATCTTCCCCTGGCTGGTTATACTAGTTGTTCTTATGATGTTGGATTGATCTTCATGAGTAGCAAATAGATGTGTCAAGGACCATATTGTTATGAGTAGCAAGGGACAATGCTTACTCTGGAAAATTCCTGCCATGTCAACATATATTTTAATTGAGCCAAATAGTTCCTGCCGAGATGTTTAACTCAAACATGCATATACATTATTCATCAAATGATAGCCTCATTCAAAGGCATGTTTCCATTAAAGAAGCAACCAACTGCTAAGTTTCCTGTATCACATCATTATATTTATATTATTCTTATCTTTTTAGAATAAAATAAGTTTAAACAGAAATAAGTTTCTGGATTAAAATGCTTAAAGCACAGATTGAAACTTTCTAGTCCACTTCTACAAAATTAGACCTAAGTTTTGTATATAATATTTTAAATGCAAATATAAATTTTCTTCTAATGATGACTTACTTAGAATTGGAAAGAAATATGGATAATTTACACTAATGGCCTGTGAATATATAATGCCCATGTTGGTCAAAATACCTTGTCAGAAATTATTTAAAAATTAAAATATATATAATGAAGCTTTCTTCAAACTTTTACTTTAATATTAGACTCTCTAAACCATGTTGTTTTGCTTGACCCATCAGTAACTAAATGTAGAATAAGAAGAAATAAGATATTAGAGAAAGATTTAAGTCAATAAAAAACATCTGCAAAAATGCTGCCTAAGGAAAACAAATTCATATCTTGTCCCACTTAGACAAAGGAGAATGCTAATTGAATTACTACCTTAAATTCACTACCTATGTACTTGTTATGCAATTAGTATTTCCTAGGTACTTGAAGCGGGTATCACAAAAGGAAAAACAATTCCTGGTCTTGAGTAACTTTTCTTTTAGCTTTAGGCAATATTAACAAACACCTGTAATAATAATGAAACTTTAGACCTATAAGACAATTAGAATCCAACTGTCATAGTGGAGAGAGAATTTCCAATTGGGATTATCAAAGAAGAGTTTTGGGAAAAGATATTTTTTGAATTGATATTAATTGGGATTTAATTGGGATTTCAATTGGTGAAGATGAAGGAAAAGGAAGCATGGTATAATGGAACATTGGCTCTATAATTGGACAGCTCAAATTTCACCTCCTGAGCCCACTGTATGGACCTGAGGCAAGTTACAGTTTCCTCATCTATAAAATGGAATTGAGTAAGAAATTTTCCCCATCTCCTAATCGCTAACATGTAACTCATAGATTATATTAGATGGTTAAATGGTAGATAGATAGATAGATAGATAGATATAAATTGATAGATCAATGTATGTTAGCTCTACTCTCCCAGTAGATTTAAGGGTGGCTAGAAAAATAAAGGAAGAAAATAAGTTAACTCGTACAGGCAAATGACAAAGTTATTCTGTTTTGCAGAAAAACTATGTGTGTAAAACAGAAAGACTGTGATACAAAGGTAAAACAAAGCTAGGTTATGGAGGGTTTATATTCAGTCCATGGGCCTTTTTCAGGAGTTATTATAGGATTTGTATTAAGATACGACATATTCAAGATGGAGTTGTTAAAGGTAGCTTTGACAGTTGTATGATGAAGGGAACACTGGAGACAGAACAGTTAAATGATTGCAACAGTCTGAACTGAGGTAATATTACAATGAAATGTAAAATAAGAGAAGCTTATGAGAGATTTTGAGAAGGGAGAATTGTTGGTGCATAACAATGGATTAATGTTAAAAGGTCATTAAAAAGCTTCAGTTACCCAGGAAATGGGGGTTGTATTCACAGGATTGGGAAAAGAAGGTGATTTTGTTTGGATAGTAGGGTTACAAGAAAGATGACAATGTCAGTTTGGGAGTTATGGAATTCAAATGAAGTATCATTGGAATTTTCAGGTGGAGTGATCTATCTGACCTTGGGGATCATGAAACTGGCACTTGAGTGGACTCAGATAGATTTGCAAGTCATCTATTTGGATATAAATTTTGAAATTTGAAGAACAGATATATTTGCCAGTGCAAAGGGCATAGAAAATAGAGAAAAGAAGAACCAACAATGATACCCTTATTTGGCGTAGGAAGAGGAAGAAAACTTTAAAGTGTCAAATGAGAAACCATAGATATCAGGAGAACCATCCGAACACCATTATGTCATAAAAACCAGTAGTGAGAGGAGAAACCAAGATGGCAGCTAGGTGAGACAGGGCTAAGGAACACCTCCATGGAAAACACTAGATAAGGACCAGAGGGTGACCCAGAATACCAGTTACAGCGATGTGCCAGCTGGATGAGATCTGCTAGTTCCCAGGGGCTGTATACTTGGTGAAACTGGGGGTCTGCATTCTGAAACGAGTGAGTAAGCTGGCTGGAAGTCCCACAGCCGCGCGGCGATCTGGGGAAGCCAGGATTTGGCATCTGGAAACCAACGGGCTCTTTTAATAAAAAAAAAAAGGTGGGGAGAAACCCAGGAGTGGCTGCAGGTGCGATCGTGGGAATCACGCAGTAAAACACAGCAAGAGGGGGCTGGGCTGGCCTCTCGGTGTCTGGCTGGGAAGATAGTCTGCTGCAGATATCCCTGGGGCTGGGGGAATGGAGGGAAGTGCCAGAAGCTGAATGAAACTCCGCGGCTAGCAGCTGGCTCCCCGGAGGGCTGGATAAACTCCTGCCTGGGGCCGTGCCAACAGCCCAGAGCCCCACCAGTTGTCCCGGAGCTGGGAAGGAGGAACTGTGAGAGGAGGGGGGTGTGGAGATGCCCCATTCAGCCATTTTTGCATAAAGCTGAAAGTGCCCCAGTATGGCCCGGAGGCCCAGGGCTTCCCTTGAGGGATGGCGCACTGGTGATGTAGCACGGCATTCCCTCGGCAGAGGTCCTGGAAGATCGTGGCTGGGCGGGGCAACCAGCTTGGAGATCCCAGGGACACTACACCAAGTCCGGCGGTTTGTGGGACAGTGAGAGAGAGGGGCTGGGGCTGAAATGAAATGAAGGCTTGGACTCCTGCGGCAGCCTTGAATCTCCGGGAACCGGGGGGATTTGAATATTGAGGCTGTCCTTCCTCCCTGGCCACCCGTACAAGCGCCCTGAATTCAGGGAGGACAGTTCCAGTAACACACCCAGGCTGAGTTCTCTGGCTGGACCCCACAAGAATCGTTTCCCCACATACTGCGGGGACAAGGTGGAGAACCAACTTGAGGGGTATAGGTGACTCACAGACGCCATCTGCTGGTTAGTTAGAGAAAGTGTACGTCACCAAACAGTGTTTCTGAAAAATAGATAGGGTGTTTTTTTTTTGTTTTTTTTTTTTTACAAATTGAAAGAACCCTGTTGAGCAGAGGAGCAAATGCCCAGAAGCCAAAAACAACAGAAAATCTCAATGCATATGATAAAACCAGATGATATGGAGAATCCAACTGCAAACACACAAATCAAGTTATCAGAAGAAACAAAGTTCCTTGCAGAATTAATCAAAGAAATGCACTTGAGGAACAAAAACATGGCAAAGGATTTAAAGGACATCAAGAAGACCATGGCCCAGGATATAAGCTACATAAAGAAGACCCTAGAAGAGCATAAAGAAGACATTGCAAGAGTAAATTAAAAAAATAGAAGATCTTATGGAAATAAAAGAAACTGTTGGCCAAATTAAAAAGACTCTGGATATTCACAATACAAGACTAGAGGAAACTGAACAACATCTCAGTGTCCTAGAAGTCCACAGAACAGAAAATGAAAGAACAAAAGAAAGAATGGAGAAAAAAATTGAAAAAATTGAAAAGGATCTCAAGGAAACAGTAGATAAAATAAAACATCCAAACCTAAGACTCATTGGTGTCCCAGAAGGGGAAGAGAAGGGTAAGGGTCTAGAAAGAGTATTCAAAGAAATTGTTGGGGAAAACTTCCCCAACCTTCTACACAATATAAATACAAAAAGCATAAATGCCCAGTGAACTCCAAATAGAATAAATCCAAATAAACCCACTCCAAGACATATTCCAATCAGACTGTCAAATTCTGAAGAGAAGGAGCAAGTTCTGAAAGCAGCAAGAGAAAAGCAATTCACCACATACGGAGGAAACAACATAAGACTAAATTGTGACTACTCAGCAGCCACCATGGAGGCAAGAAGGCAATGGCATGACATTTAAAATTCTGAGAGAGAAAAATTTCCAACCAAGAATACTTTATCCAGCAAAACTCTCCTTCAAATTTGAGGGAGAGCTTAAATTTTTCACAGACAAACAAATGCTGAGAGACTTTGCGAATAAAAGACCTGCCCTACTTCAGATTCTAAAGGAAACCCTACCAATGGAGAAACAACAGAAAGGAGAAAGAGATATAGAGAATTTTAACAGAAATATAGTACCTTACATCCCAAAGCACCAGAACACTCATTGTCCTCTAGTGATCACGGATCTTTCTCCAGAAGGGACCATAAGCTGGGACATAAAACAAGCCTCAAGAAATTAAATTAAAAAAAAAAAAATTTGAACATACTCAAAGCACATTCCCCAACCACAATGGAATACAAATAGAAGTCAATAATTTTTGAATTGTAACTCCACTATTTACTTCCTACATGATATAAATTACACAAACTCTAATGACAAATCAGTGGTTTTGAACTCAATGTAAAATACGTAATTTTAGACAACTATATAAAGGTAGGGGAATGGAGTATAGGAACATAGTTTATGTGTATTGAAGTGAAGGTGATGTCAAAGAAAAAGAAGATTGATATGGATTTAAGAGGTTAATTTTAACCTCCACAGCAAACACAAAGAAATTATCAGAGAATATAACCATAGAGATGAAATGTAGAGTTTGGGTTAAGAGAAATGGGGGAAGGGGCAATGGGGAGTTAAGAAATGAGGGTGGAGTTGCTGTTTGAGTTGAAGGGAAATTTCTAGTAATGGATGGTGGGAAAGAGCATCACAACATTCTAAAGCTAGGGAAGGCTAGGGAGGGGGTGGAATGGGAAGATTTAGGCTGTATGTATGTTTCCACAACTAAAAAAAAAAAAAAAAAGTCTAAAATAGATGACAATTGAATGCCAAGGATGAACTTGGATGGAATTGGAGGATAGAGGACAGGTGGCTCAAAGGGACACAGTTGAGACATAGGTAAAGGAAATATAGAATGTAAGCTTTGTATCATTGTTGAATCTTTTGTACTTCTTAGCTGCGCTTAATGGGATTGCATAAAAGAATGTTCTTGTTCATGGGAAGTGTATATGTGAATTATAGTTATGTTCAAGGATGTGTGCAGCTAGCTCTCATATGTTCAGAAGACAGAGCAATAGATGATGGATGATAGTTAGGTAGGGAGGGAGGGAAAGAAATAGCGATGTGACAGCATGTTAAGGTTGGTGGATTGAGCTATCTGGGGAGGGGGTCAGGGTATGATGGAATTCTTTGTATGGGGTTAGTATTGTTTTTGCAACTGTTCCTATAACTGTGAATTTATTTCAAAATAAAATAAAATTAAAAAAAAAAACAAAAAGAAAAACCAGTAGTGAGGTTTTCCAAAAACATAAGAGGTCAGCAGTGTTATGTGCTACACAAAACCTGGGTAGAGTGAAATGCAGAAGTGTGAAAGGGCAACTACGCAACTTTCCACTGGCTGAACTCTGAGGAAGCTGGCTCCCTAGCAGAGTGAGGAAGGAGGGAAAGGGAAGTCAGGATACTGAGTGAGGCCTTGTCTCTGACGCATACTTCCTGGTGACACACTAATAGTTGGATTTACCTGGCCTACCATTCAGAACACTTACCAAGTAGGGTCAACCCTACTCAACCATGGGCTATAGGTGATTTGTCTTTGGGAACCTCCAAGCATTCTATGTCTGGGATTTTATTCCTTTTCCCCCTGTCCTTTAATGGTAGAACATCCCCCTCTTTGCTATAGACAACTAGTTAACAGTAATATCTTCTCCTTTTCTGTGGTTAATGGTGTTCCTCTGATTATGTACATTACCTTTACAATTTTATTTTACTTGTCACCTCCACTCTTCTGGAATTTGATCTTTCCAAAAGTACTTCATGTTAGGTAATCTTATGTTATGGAAGCATGGCTTGAGAAGTAAACTCTATATAATAAAATTATTAGGCATTTACTCCACACCAGAAACTATGCTGAGAACTTCATACTTTTTGTCTTATTTAGTTCTCATAAAAATAGTAAGATAAAAAATGAAAAATAGATGATTGGAGCATGTGTGGCAAAATATAGGTTTATTATATGTTATTTTTAATTTTGTGTTTATTTGAAACTTTCTATTAAAATAACTTAAAAACAAATTATGAAGCATTTATTTTCCTATTTTATGAATGAAGGAACTGAGACTCTGAGGAGTCAAATACCTTGGCCAATATCACAGGTATTCAGTGGAAAAGCTAGGATTGGAAGCCAACTTTGATTCAAAGACTGTGCTTTTAATGGTTGTACTACCCTGCCTATGTGCCAGTCCTCACAGCAGTCCTACATGGAGTGTGGTAGTGTCCCCACCTTATAGATGTAAGTAGTTCAACTTGCTGAAGTACAGTCAGGTAAATAGTGACAGTCTAGTCTAGTCTCTACATCCCCCTTCTGGCTCCAGGTCCAGTTTTCTCTCCCATGGTAGAAACCTCAGCACATAGAAAGTTTACTACAACCTGACTCTAAGCCCCAATTTCCTAGATGGAGTTCATTGCCCCTACGAGATGGTGTCCCTGTATGTTATTCTCTCAAAGCCCACCAATTTCACAAGATCACTTTAAAAAAGCAGAAAATGTTAACAACCTAAGTTCTACATATACTCAACTGCAAAATGAATTTACATACTGAATTAAAGGACGGATTTTTTTATATGCCAAAATTAAGGGATTATGCTAAATACTTCAAGAGTTCCCAGCAGCACAAAACAAAGTAGAACATAGCTAGGCCTAAGAGACACAGATCCTCGTGACTTCTCCATGTGCCATTTGAATTTGGGTAAAGGAAGGCAAGATTTATCAAATCAGTCTTATTTAATCTTATTTCATGTGACTTCAGAAGGAATAATTAAAACCAGTGTTAGGAAGATACAGGGTCAGGGGTGGAGGGTGGACTTTGACTGTTTATGGGGAAATATTTCCTGACATGTCAGACTGACAACTAATAAAATGTGCTCCTATAAGATGTTTTTCTAAGTTAAATCCCTCTCTGGAGGAATTCAGAGGGGAAACTCAGTCACCATCTGTAACAATTTTGTAAAAAAGAATTATGCACAAATAGGCTAAAGGTTTGGATGTAAACACTCTCTGAAGTTCCTTCCAATTCTGAAGTTCAAAATTAAACCCATATAGAATGAAGTGACATGAAAAGAGAAACAGGTTATCTGTAGGAAAGATAAAACATGATGGAAGAGGTGGCCCAACTTTAAAACTCTTCCTTTTGAAAGTCTCTCTTTGAGAACCTCTTTCTTAATTTCAAGATTCTTCTCCTTAAAGTTTTATGGCAACTCCATAATATTAAAACATATACTTTTGAGAGCAGAATACAATTGTAATAATAAATATGTCATAAAAGCATGTGTGGTGGGGGGGGTAAAAGTTATACTAAGACACTAACAACAAATATGGAGCAGTCTGATTCTAGCCATCCCTAATTGCTTATCAAAGTGTATGTTTACATTGTGGTAAAAAGTCAGCACATGCAAGTTTAATATTTGTAGTTTCAGAATTAGCATCTAACAGTTTCCTTACACTGATTTAAGAATGATTATGCTTATGGAAGCATGTACAGATATCAAGCTTGATGATTTTTTAACTATTGGCACAGCCTTTCTGTTTAA
This sequence comes from Choloepus didactylus, assembly GCF_015220235.1. NCBI lineage: Eukaryota > Metazoa > Chordata > Mammalia > Pilosa > Megalonychidae > Choloepus > Choloepus didactylus. Next base: position 37,385,614 of record NC_051313.1, read on the forward strand.
TTTCAAAGAAGCATTTTTTAGTTATTTTGAAAGAATAATTTTTAACAATCGTTTCTTAGGAACATCTTTTTATGAATCATTATATTACTTCTCTTTTAAGTAAACAGTTTTTAAATTCAGAATGAAGCATTGAAAAGGGTATTCAATGAGTTTTAGTCGCAAAAAAACACACAAAAAGCAGCTCACTTTGTTGCCAGTATCTTTTGTTTAGAATAACTAGGAGTCATTATTGCTTTACAATTTGCACATAATGAAAATACCTAATGCCACATATAAAATTGGAGAAATATGAAGAGCGGTACATTCAGTTCAACAACTAAGTGACTACAAAGTCATGAAAATATTATGCTTCTTCCCACAACTGCTGATACAAAGTCACTTTGCCAGGACAAGAAAGGTCAATGCCAGATAAATGCCATTAAAAACCTTGAATTGTACAAATTTTGTGCATTTTCAGTCTTTCTAACCACTAATGATTTAAAATGTTTTTCAGTCTTTATGAATGGCTGAATCACCCCCAAATACTTCTTAATCATGTACCACAGAACATATTTAATTTTGCTAAAACCTATTAACTATTTTTCCCTCTCATACCTCTAATACCATAAGTCAATATAAACACAAAGAGTATTAATGAAAATGATTCAAAGCCTATTCATTCATTCACTCAGTTGATCTATGACCTGTATATTAGACAACTCTGCAAATGACTGTGACCTGTACCTTTTATATAAACTTGTTAGTTTGTGTAAAATAACACTACCATATTGGCCAGTTTTATTTGGTATCAAAACTGAAAGATAAACAGAAACAGAGGTGTCTCCTATATTTTTCTGTTCCCTCCCATTTCTACAGCTGTAATGTGCACATCTGGCCTTCATTGGCCTTGTCCTAACTCTGAGGAATGTCCTCACTGTTTTCCTTTTTATTCTACTTGGCAATTAAAAACCCAGGTTACATTGGGTACTGACAGCTTGATGTGCTGAGCCCTCTGTCTTGGGGCCTGCCCCTATGAAGCTTGTTGATTCAAGGGGAGGCTAACCCTGCTTATAATTGTGCCTAAGAGTCTCTCCGAGTGCCTCTTTGTTGCTCACATGTGGCCCTCTCTCTCACTAAGCCAACTTGGCAGGTGATCTCGCTGCCCTCCCCACTATGTGGGACCTGACTCCCAGGGGTGTAAATCTCCCTGGCAATGCAGGATTTGACTCCCAGGGATGAATCTGGACCCAGCAACATGGGACTGAGAACATCTTCTTGACCAAAAGGGGGATGCGAAATGAAACGAAATAAAGCTTCGGTGGCTGAGAGATTTCAAATGGAGTAGAGAGATCACTCTGGTGGACATTCTTACACACTATATAGATAACAGTTTTTAGGTTTTAATACATTGGAATAGCTAGAAGTAAATACCTGAAACTACCAAACTGCAACCTAGTAGCCTTGACTCTTGAAGATGATTGTATGACAATGTAGTTTACAAGGGGTGACAGTGTGATCGTGAAAACCTTGTGGATCGCATTCCCTTTATCCAGTGTATGGATGGATTAGTAGAAAAACGGGGACAAAACCTAAATGAAAAATAGGGTGGGATGGGGGGGTGATCTCAGTGTTCTTTTTTTATTTTTATTTTTTTATTCTTATTCTGATTCTTTCTGGTGTAAGGAATATGTTCAAAAATAGATTGGGGTGATGAATGCACATCTATAAGATGGTACTGTGAACAGTTGATTGTACACCATGGATGATTGTATGGTATGTGAATATTTCTCAATAAAACTGAATTAAAAAAAACAAAACAAAACAAAACAAAACCCCACGTTACTAAGACCTCAGTTCTTACTCCAAATTGTCTCTAGAGAGGATCTCAGCCATGCCAGTCATTTTGATCACCACCTTTACAAGAGTAACTCATACATTTCTACATCCAGCCCAAATCTCTTCCCTGAGCTTCATACTTACATATCGCACAGTTTAATGCACATTCTCAAATGGCACCCAGCTTGTTCAAAACTACATGCATCATCTCTCTCACTAACCTAACACCCTGTCAACCTGGTCTTCTACCATGCCGAAAATTTGTTAGTCACCCCTGTTGTACCTAAGGAATTTTTAAACTCCTTGGACTATCCCATTACTTCAGAAACTGGGCCAACAGATCTTTCCACGCTTTGCATTTTTAAATACATTTTAAAAATGTGTTCTGTTACACATAATGATAAATTGCTTATTTTCCCTTTATCAAAACACTCTGTGTCTGAAAGTCTAGCCACTTTTCTTGATGTTAGTCCCTTGATCTGGGACTTTTTGCAGTCAACAACCTTGCCAGTCTTGATGGACAGTCCCATAAAGCACTCTCTAATCGGGTCCCAGGAAGTAAGTTTCCCATTTCTGTATCTTATATGCTTCATTGCATTTTTTAATAGGCTGTGAATGTCTCTTACATACTTAAGGGTAGAAACTAGATTTCGTTTATTTTGAAAACTTAACATATCCCAGAACAGTACCAAGAATGTGTAAAACTGAATAAATAGTTATTGACAAAATGAAAGAAATTAATGATTCTAATCTCTGTAAGCTATATCTTACTCTTGAAGCCAATTTATTTTCCCAATTGTTCAGTGGTTTCCTGAATGGTTGTTGTTTATTATAAGAAACAATACAGGCATATTTCACATGGATTCAAAATATATAAAGAAGAAAGTTAAAATTGCCTATTATCCCATTATCCTTATGTTTCAGTCAGGTTTCTCTAGAGAAACAGAATTAACAAGATATATATATGTATATGTTATAGATATATGTTATATACGTATATGTATACATTATACATATATACACATACAGTATAATATATATTATATTATGTGTGTGTGTGTGTGTATATATATGGAGAGATTACTTTTAAGAAATTGACTTACTAATAGTGGGGGCTGGTATGTCTGAAATCCATAGGGCAGATGGCAGGCTGGAAATATTCCTCTAAGAGGTGATGTTGCAGTCGAGTCCAAAATCAATAGGGGAAGCCAACAGGCTAGAAATTCCAAGAGGAGTTAAATATTGGAGTCTTGAGGCAGAATTTCTTCTTCCCTTAGAAATCTCAGTTCTTTGCTCCTAAGGACTTTGATTGGATGATGCCCACACACATTATCAAGAGCCGTCTCCGTTACTTAAAGTTAATCACATCTACAAAATAACTTCACAGCAATGTCTAAGATAGTGTTTGACCAAACAACTGGACACTAGCCTAGCCAGTTGATACATAAAATCGACCATCACATCTTAGATAAGCATTTTCAACATTTTACACATTTCTGTCTAAACTTTTTTTTCTATATCTATATTTAAGGTATTTTAAATAGGTGCACAAATTATAATTATTTTTATAATATACTCTTTAGTTTTATGGTATATACTATAGTTTTCCACAATTTTTAAATAACCAATCTAATGTAGACTTACTAGTCATAAATATTGTCAACAGTGTTTCTGATGTTTTAAAAATATTAATTAGAAAACACATAAAATACTCTGGAAACACATACCATAAATGCAAATAAGGCTCTGAGAAGAAAGGAATTAAGACAGCTTTATTTATAGTTCTATGATTCTATATGTACATCATCAAGGTTTTGAACCAGAAGGGTTTGGGAAAATTGTACTCTTGTTTCCAATAGTACAAAATAAGAGAAAACTACAATTGTAGAAATAAGTGTGTTCTTTAATTCCTTCATTAAAAAAATACTGAATTCCAGGCACTGTATTAAGTGCATGGGCTATTACAGTGAATATGATGTACCAGCTACTGCCCTTATGGGACTTGCATTCTAACTAGGGAAACAGACAATAGAAAATACACAATTTAACAAATACTTGAAATAATTATGGTTGGTAATAAGTGCTAAGAAGGACATTAAAAGGATGCTGTTTTTTGACCACAGACATAGGGGACTGGTGGTTTGATGGGTTGAGCCCTCTACCACAGGTTTTACCCTTGGGAAGACGGTTGCTGCAAAGGAGAGGCTAGGCCTCCCTATGGTTGTGCCTAAGAGCCTCCTCCCAAATGCCTCTTTGTTGCTCAGATGTGGCCCTGTCTCTCTAGCTAAGCCAACTTGAAAGGTGAAATCACTGCCCTCCCCACTACATGGGATCAGACACCCAGGGGAGTGAATCTCCCTGGCAACGTGGAATATGACTCCCGGGGAGGAATGTAGACCTGGCATCGTGGGACGGAGAACATCTTCTTGACCAAAAGGGGGATGTGAAAGGAAATGAAATAAGCTTCAGTGGCAGAGAGAATCCAAAAGGAGCCGAGAGGTCACTCTGGTGGGCACTCTTACGCACACTTTAGACAACCCTTTTTAGGATCTAAAGAATTGGGGTAGCTGGTGGTGGATACCTGAAACTATCAAACTACAACCCAGAACCCATGAATCTCGAAGACAGTTGTATAAAAATGTAGCTTATGAGGGGTGACAAGGGGATTGGGAAAGTCATAAGGACCACACTCCACTTTGTCTAGTTTATGGATGGATGAGTAGAAAAATAGGGGAAGGAAACAAACAGACAAAGGTACCCAGTGTTCTTTTTTATTTCAATTGCTCTTTTTTACTCTAATTATTATTCTTGTTATTCTTGTGTGTGTGCTAATGAAGGTGTCAGGGATTGATTTGGGTGATGAATGTACAACTATGTAATGGTACTGTGAACAATTGAAAGTACGATTTGTTTTGTATGACTGCGTGGTATGTGAATATATCTCAATAAAATGAAGATTAAAAAAAAAAAGAGAGAGATCATACAATTAAAAAAAAAAAAAAAAAGGATGCTGTTTTAGAGACTAACTAGAGGGACCTACTTTAGAAAGGATAATCAGGGAATGAACCAATCAGGAGAAGAGCAGAGAATCCTTCCTAACACAAGAATAGCAAGTACACAGCCCTAAGAAAGACAGCATACGCTGTATTATAGGAAAGGACAGAGGACCAGGACAACATTACTAAAATTACTGAAAAAGGAAAGAGCAGTATGAGGTGAGGTTGGAGATGGGCAAAATTTTGATCATACTGGGCTTTATATGTCCTCTTAGCTATTCTGCAAGGGTATGTTATACTAGGTCTATAAATACATCTAAATATCAAAGCAATTTTATATTCCTCCTATAATTTCTTCATATTTTTATTTATATATGTCCACACAAAAAGATAGTAGTTATTGTCTACATGTCAGATTACAAGTAAATACATTTTCAAATTTGGTCCTCTATATAGCTCATTGTAAAAAATACAGATATTTTTAACTTTCGTTAAAACTGAATGTGTTTAATGCAATGATGCACGTAGAAATATTGATTGTGTCTGAACTGCTGTTATTACAAAGTTGAGGATGTGAAATTCAAATATATTGGAGCATATTTCCACCCAATACCAATTACTGCTAGTTGGTATTTTTTCTTCTATAAATAAAAATTGCAATGAGAATCCATGGAAATAGAACATAAGTCAGAATGTCATTTCATTTACTTAAGTGTTTTTGCCCATTAAATTATCATATTAAATCACATAAATGATTCTAAAACATATGAACTATTCAATTTTTAATCTCTAGGGTATTTCTTACCACTCAGACTCTCCTTGGCTGAAATACACCCATATATTTCAAAAGAAGTATTGGTCTGCCTAAAGCTTAGTAAACCTGGCCAAAATGTATTTAACACTATTGCTATATATAGTACATGCTCAGGATTTATATAATACATAGTACATTCTAAACCATGTCCCCTCTACCTTAATATTGTTTCAGCCTGCATGTCCACATACCTTTTGCATCAATTTTCCACTCATCTAGCATACCCAGATTGATGCCCATTCTGGCTTCTGACCTTTTGGTGGTTGGTTGGAGAGCAGTGCAGAGCCACCCAAGAACTGTTTTTCCTCCCCACCCACAAAGACATGTAGTTTACTGAGGCAGGTGGGGCCAAATGCTCTGTGGTGGGTGGCGGGGTGGGCTATGTGTCACCCAATTGTGGGTAGTACCCTTGATTGGATTATTTCCATGGAGATGTAGCCCCGCCCATTCAGCATGGATCTTGATTAGTTTACCAGAGCACTGTAAAAGCTCAGACAGAAGGAGCTCAGTGCAGCTGCAACTTAGAGAGACATTTTGAAGACATCTGTTGAAAGCTGATGTTTTAGAGAATGCCATTTTGAAATGCAACCTGAAAATGAGAGTAGTGACACCTACAGAATAGGGTGGATAGGAGAATCAAATATGTGTGTAAGTACCGCTTAATGCTGTTAGTTATGTAAGACCTAACAATTAATGTTATTTAAATTGTATTTTATGCATCAAAGCAATTTTTGATTTTCAATTGGCCATCAAGCACTAAAGTATTAAAAATCTATGTTCCCTTATGCATCCCTCCATTGGTATTTTTTGGTAAGCAACTGAAGAGGTATGTTACTTGAACCTTTGTGTTCGAGCCCTCTTTTATATGTAAAATAGCATTCACCTTCCTTATTGACATAATCAAGCCCAAAAAGTGAATTATGTACTTGATATCTCTTCTCTTATTGATTGTATTTGTAAGTGGAAGGATTGAATTGTTCTTGAGTGGTTTAGAACTCAGCCTTCATAACAGCTTGTTACTGTTTGTTGCCCTTATTATTATTATTTTTTAATACTCCAATGACACGCAGCTTTTTTTGCCACACTAGAACATGATTTAGCAGTTTAGGAGCACTTAAGCAAACTTCCTTCTTACCATCAATTCCAACCTAGCTGCCATGTTTCAGTCATCCAGAAGTGTGATGAGCTTGTAATAAGTAGTATTTAAAGAGCTAGCATCAAATAGCATACTCAGCATTACTGCACTGAATACCCCAAAGGAATGGCAAAGCGACACATGAACAGTGTTATGGTTTGCTAATGCTGCCATTATGCATAATACCAGAAATGGATTGGCTTTTATAAAGGGAGTTTATCTGACTACAAATTTACAGTTCTACAGCCATAAAAGTGTCCAAATTAAGGCACCAACAAGAGGATACCTTCACTGAAGAAAGGCTGATGGCGTCCGGAATATCTCTGTCAGCTGGGAAGGTACATGGCTGGCATCTGTTTTCCTTTGCTCCCAGGTTGTGTTTCAAAATGACATTCTCCAAAATGTCTCTGGGCTTGTCTCTCTTAGCTTCTCTGGAGCAAACTGGGCTAGCATCTCCAAATGTCTTCAAGCATCTCTAAGTGTCATCTCCCAAACATCTCTCCAAAAAGTCTCTTTCAGCTGCTCTCTTTTAGGATTCCAGTAAATGAGTCAAGACCCACTCTGTATGGAAACATTCAATAAAGAGGTCACACACTAATCAAAAAGAGTAATCAATCTGCTCCCAAAAGATTGCGTTAAAGAATATGGCTTTTTCTGGAGGACAAAATATATACAAACTGGCACAAGCAGGAATAAATGTCTGATGTCTTGTGGAGCATGACAGTGATTTTCCAATAGTTGGCTAACTGGGTTTGGAGGTTATTCTTCAGGAGACATTTTGCATCCCTCCATAGAAATGATAATTATTCTGTTTTTCCATTTTGAAATTATCTGAACCAGCTTTATTGGCATATCATTTGCTTTATATTTCCTCTGAGAATTTATCAGATAAATAATTATTGTAGATAAGTATTGTGCCAGACTGGATATAATACATCCCACAAGAAAAAGCCATGATCTTTTATTCCAATCTCATGGGATATTGGGATTTGGGATGTTTCCATGGAGATGTGACCCACCCAACTGTGGCTATTACCTTTGATTGTATTATTTTCATGGATGTGTGGCCCTCGTCCATTCAACGTGGATCTTTATTGATTTACCGGAGCCCTATAAAAGCTCAGACAGAAGGAGCTCAGTGCAGCTGCAGCTTAGAGAGACATTTTGAAGACATTGAAAGCTGACATTTTGGAGAACACTATTTTGAAACACAGCCTGGGAACAAGCAGACGCCAGCCATGTGCCTTCCCAAGTAACAGAAGTTTTCCGGATGCCAATGGCCTTCCTTCAGTGAAGGTACCCAATTGTTGATGCCTTACCTTGGACACTTTATGACCTTAAGACTGTAACTTTGTAACCAAATAAACCCCCTTTATAAATGTCAATCCATTTCTGGTATTTTGCAAAATGGCAGCATTAGCAAACCGGAACAAATATATATACATATAAAATCACACACACACACACACACACACACACACACACACACACACACATACACACACCAAGAACATAGAGAATTGTAACCATTTTCAGATTCTGTTTCTATCTGTGTCAATACATTTATGCAACATTAAAAGCTTTCCATCCCAGGACTAGGGCAAAATTTTTGCTACTGAATTTAAATACCATTAATTGTTTTTCTCTCTTGCAGTGGAAGTTCCTTTTCTGGCACATATGAGAACATACACATGAATTCAGTATTGAAAATGGAGGCAGGAGGATTTGTTAAAGCACCTTTTACAAAATTGGACACAGTTTTAGCAATTCACAAAATTACTATTACCAGATTTGTAGGCTTAACTGCTCTGAGGTAAATAAGTACTTTAATTCCATTTTAACTGGGAAAGCATTTGCTAAGCTATTCTGACACCTGTATGGGCATTATCTGCTTCATCTCCCTAAGACTTCCAGTCTACATATAAATCTCTCTTTTTTTTAACATTTATTGCTGCATAAAATGATGCTGATTGTGTTTGCCTGTCGCTAAGTAATAATTTAGAAGAAAATAAAAATCAAGATAATTATTAAACACACTTGAATACTTTTTTAGGGGAGGGGAAGTAAAGGTTACTGTATACCCTGTTATTTTAGCTGCTATTTTTCTAGCATTTCTTTTCTGCTCCCAACCAGCTTAGCAATTAGTTTCAGCTTCTCATTATCACAGAAAAATAACACCCCAGTCTCTTTCCATGTTGATAGTTTCATTTTCTTTTTCCACTTAATTTGAAAGATCTGACTGTTGGGGACTAAACAGTAGTCATCTGTGAAATGGTGATTCTAATCCTCATATGATTCCTACTTTTATGAGGAAATCAGGGCAAATAATATTCCAGTTCCCTCTTTGATGAAGTGTTTTTAACAACACTTGGTTTAATGATATACATACCTTGCAGTCTGTTACAGATTTGTGAAATATATATATATATATATACACACACACATATATGTATAGTTCCATATAAGAGATACATAAATTACTCAGACACTCTCAACATGCTTTAAAATATTTTCCATTTTAGAAATAATAAACCACATTACAAAAATTTCAGAACAGATAACAAAGAAAAAGCACACATGATTTCAACTATTAACTACTATCATTTTAATATTTCTCCAGCAAGAAAATAAAACTTGGATTGCAATATATTTCCAAACTGTATATATTATGTTCTGCCCTTACTGATATTTTCCAGAACTTCAGCCCCACTTCAATTTCCAAAGCTTCCACAACTTATCTCTGGACTACTCAGGAAGTCTCACAAATATTCTCAAATTCAGAACTTGGTTCTCTTGGTGAACAGGAAGAATCCCATAGAAACAGCAGCTTCTGCTCTGGTTCATGCTATGATGGCTGCTTTAGTAAAGCCCCACTCCCTCCCCAGGGTGTTCATATATAGCATGGACACCATTGCCCTGAGGCTGCCCTTAGCTGAAGCAGAAAAGGACAACGTCATTGTGTAGCTGACAATGCCACCTTCTATTGCTGTCAGAGTTTCTGGCACCAACTTTGCTGAATCCACTCATGCTGACTTGCACTCTTGGTCTCTGTCTAGGATTCTAAATCCTTCTTTCAATATTTAAGTATAAATTCCTGAAGAAGATGCCAGATGGTAATAGTGCTAGTGGTGATGCTGATTATTGTGGTACTTGTCATCATCTGGGCTATACTCAGAAGCATCGGCTGCCTCCACCTTGGTCCACTGTCCTTGAACCTCTCCTTTGCCATTTAGTCAATGTGATGCCAGGTAGGCTTTTATTAGAGACTAGGCAGTTGGACCCCTCAAATAAGCACCTATTGTTACCCCATGCTGGGACACTAATATGGGTATATTCTCTTCATTCTGTTTTATCTCATTTGGAAATATGCTTGGGGCTAGAGATACCAAAGAGTAAAAATCATATACAGTTCTACCCACAAGGAGATTATATTCTATTAGAAAAGACAGATGCTAAACAATCATTGGCAATTGTGATGAGTGTAATAATAAGCAAAGCGCAGACTGCAATGTACAGCTAGAGAGGATATCTAATTAAATATCAGGCAAAGACTGCAAACCAGCCCAGAGTTATGTGTGTGTATGTGTTTGTGTGTGTATACTTTTGTCTTAGGCAAGACTTACTTTGTTATTTTGACCCAAGTTTGATCATTCTATTATGATACATGGAATACCTTCATGCATTTAAATTGCCTACTTGACCCAGAAAACAACTGAGTTGGAACTCCAGGTCTAGACATCCAGATGCAAGACTTGAAGAATGAAATGGAATTAGCCATAAAATATGGGAGTGGAATGGAAAAGAGTACTCTAATAAAAAAAAAAAAACATTGTAACTGATATTATTTTATCTCAGGCACGGTTCTAAGCACTTTATATACATCACTCAATCTTTTTACCTTAAACAGAAAGAAAATACCTTAATTCAAGGTCCCTGAAATCAATTTTATCAATCAATTGAACAGTACTTTTTGCTAAAAACAATATAAAATGGATAAAATTTTATAATACATGTTAGCTAGGAAGGAAAAATATTGTTTGGTAAAATTTTTATTTCAGTGAAATATGTGTGTGAGGGTGAATTGGTTATAATGTAAAATATATTTCTCTTTTTTGAGTGTCAAGAATGTTTGAGAAACAAATCATTATGCTATATTGTCTTTCCAGCTCTGAGTCAGGAAAATAAAGCAAAACCTAATATCATCCCACTAAAGAGTAAGGGTAAGACTATCAAGGAGGATTATTAGAGAGGAATGAGAAGTCTGGATGATGGAAGATTTTATAGGCTGTGCTGTAAATTTGAACTTTATCTTAAGGACAGTGGAAAACTATGAAAAGATTTAATTAAAGGGGTGAAATGATATGTATTCTTCAAGATCATTTTGGAATAAAGTGGGGCAAGACAAATCCAGAGATATTTATTGGTTAGTAGAACTTTTTGTTATTATCCAGGGAAGCAAAGAGAGTGGCTTGAAAAAAAAGTATGGCTGTGAGTATGAAGAAAACTAGATGGAGTTTAGAGGTATTTCAAGGGAAGAATTGACAGAATAAATCAATTATTTTTTCTTTAATGTTTCTTTGCATTTTTTGCATATTATCAATTAGTGATGATCCAGTTTTAAACCTGTTTTTTTTTAATCTTCATTTTATTGAGATATATTCACATACCACGCAGTCATACAAAACAAATCGTACATTCGATTGTTCACAGTACCATTACATAGTTGCACATTCATCACCTAAATCAATCCCTGACACCTTCATTAGCACACACACAAAAATAACAAGAATAATAATTAGAGTGAAAAAGAGCAATTGAAGTAAAAAAGAACACTGGGTACCTTTGTCTGTTTGTTTGTTTCCTTCCCCTATTTTTCTACTCATCCATCCATAAACTAGACAAAGTGGAGTGTGGTCCTTATGGCTTTCCCAATCCCATTGTCACCCCCTCATAAGCTACATTTTTATACGATTGCCTTCGAGATTCATGGGTTCTGGGTTGTAGTTTGATAGTTTCAGGTATCCACCACCAGCTACCCCAATTCTTTAGAACCTAAAAAGGGTTGTCTAAATTGTGCATAAGAGTGCCCACCAGAGTGACCTCTCGGCTCCTTTTGGAATCTCTCCGCCACTGAAGCTTATTTCATTTCCTTTCACATCCCCCTTTTGGTCAAGATGTTCATCCCACGATGCCAGGTCTACATTCCTCCCCGGGAGTCATATTCCACGTTGCCAGGGAGATTCACTCCCCTGGGTGTCTGATCCCACGTAGCGGGGAGGGCAGTGATTTCACCTTTCAAGTTGGCTTAGCTAGAGAGAGAGGGCCACATCTGAGCAACAAAGAGGCATTCGGGAGGAGGCTCTTAGGCACAATTATAGGGAGGCCTAGCCTCTCCTTTGCAGCAACCGTCTTCCCAAGGGTAAAACCTATGGTAGAGGGCTCAACCCATCAAACCACCAGTCCCCTATGTCTGTGGTCATGTTAGCAACCATTGATAAACCTGATTTTTTAAGTTTATATTTTATCACAAAAATATTTGGTATTGTCATAAAATATTATTAAAATTATGTTTTAAATATGTAATATTCAGAACCATCTATTATAATTTTTACAATAAAAATAACACATTAGTTGTAAGGGATTAAATATGTACAAAAAATTTATGTAGTAAAAATTGGAAATCATTCACAAAGAAAAATGTTTACATGAGTGATATGTTTTATTAACTGTAAGTATTATTATTTTCTCAAATAGGTTAAGATGAATGCTAAATAGTTGCTATGGATTATAAAAAAATTGCATAAATGTAATATTTTTGGCTGCAAATATATTTTGGGTAGATATACCATAATTTATGTAATCAGAAATGAAAATTACAATTCTGTGTGGTTGTACCTTGTATCACATTAACCTAATTTTTTTTAACTGACTTTCTAAAACCAAAAATCAAAAAATAGCAAAAGTTATTTTGTGACTAAGTCTATTACCTTTCATCAAAAAAGAAAATCAATACAAGAACCTGATGAAAGAACTTTAAGGAGCTTCTCAGAATCATAAGTAATTTCTATTCCCTTTTAAAATTTGGTCACTATATTTTACCCAAAGTAATTGAAACAAAAAATGAAGACTTTGCAGTCTCTAAAAAGGATAATAGTGTCTCTTTTGTGGGCTTTTTATAAGGATTGGGAGAGTTATTGTTTGTAAAACAGTTGGGACATAATAAGCATTACCTAGGCATTTGAAAATGAAGCAAAGAAGGAAGAGAGAGAGGGAAAGAGGATAGTTATTAACTGATAGTTCTACTCAAGAAAGACTTTCAGAAAAAAATGTATGCCATTTTAAGTTTATTTAAAAGGTGTATTAACAATTGGAAAGGACTGGCTGGTATCAATTGCTTCCACCATTATGAAAATGTTTTATTAAAGAGACCAATAGAAGACTGTTGGCACTGTTTCATCATTCTTAACGGATAAGTCAACACCTGTTTTCACTCTAGGCAAAATTGCTTTCACCACCCATTTTGGAATGCTGATAATTGGACATGAAGCTTCTGAAACTGAGAATACAATCTATATGCCTAGAATGATCCTTAAGTACCTGGAGTGTTTTGCTAAATAAAATGTTTTCAACTTACAAAATCATTATATTTTAGTACAATGAATGATCATGTTTAGCATGTTTATTTAGACTATACATGTTACCCACCTTTATTTCTCCAAATTATTACAAAACAAAAGAGCCAAATTTGCCTTGTTTTGATTTATATGATGAAACAAAAAGTCATTTTAAAATTAAGACAATGTAGAGAATTTCACCCATCAAAAAGAGGTTTTGTTCATGAGCCTGAATAGAAGTAATCTGTTCTAAAGCAGGCCTACCGCTCCAAGATGAGGGGAAAGAATAAGTGCATCTAGATTTACATAAACATGTACAAATTTATACACCCATGTATATATATATATATACATGTGTGTGTGTGTGCACATATGTATGTCAATTCATATTAATATTAGTCATTATTATTTTTTCATGACCCGAAACACAGCGTAGCTCTTTTCAGCCTTTAATTATTTGTCCTTAGTATTTGTGTAGTAGTAGTAAGGTATTCGTATTAAATATAGTCCCTAGTATGCAATAGGTAGATTTTTCCCATATACCACTCTGTTGTCAACTCTGTACTAGTGTCATACCTTAGAAGTGTATCATACAAGTACCTATCTATATTTGTAGTGTCAATCTGTGAGATACATGCCTTTAAAAATTCTTATTTTTGCATTAGTCTAGACAGACATACAACATACACAAGTAAGATATTGGAGGAAATAAAAATACAACAGAATCATGTAAATAATCAGTACATCCAAACCATAATAAATTTATCTTGAAAGGTTTATAAACACTTAAGAAGTCATAGTCACTCAGGTTTATTCTATCTCATTTTCAAAATTATACTGCAAATAATAATAAAAGTCATCATTTATTGAGTGGTAGCTGTTACCATGCATTTTATAAGAAGCTTTCAATGTATTACCACATTAATCCTGAGAACAACTCGGTGATGTAAATATTATTATCTAAAGACTGAGAAATAATGATGTTCAGTAAATTGCAACCAAGTATAAAGCTTCTCACACTAGTTTTTTTAAATCCCTATGATTTAGCACCAAAATGGTCATGGCATTTATCAGGCAGCGTTATTTGAAAGTTCAAAGTTTACTGACACTCTATAACAATTAACTCCTATGATAATGATGAAAGTATCCTTTTTGGTGCCTACGTTTGCACTTCGTAACCACACTACATGCATCATTTTATTACATACATCTTTATTCTCCATTTTCTGTACCAAATACTTTATCACAATTTTATATTTTTGTATCAAATAAATGCCATATATAATGATATTTCCATATGTTTATGTCTTGCCTCAGCAAATAGACTACAACTCCAATGTGGGCAGAGACTGTTAGCTACATAGTGAAATCTGTGCCACTTAGGTCAGTACAAGGTATGTATGTGTTCCTTGACTCTTCCTTGTATCATAAATTCATTTTTCTAAGAATGTTGCCAGAGACATTTAATGGTATACCTACTACCCAGTCATTTGGCATGAAACAACTTAATAAATTGGAAATATGTTTACTTTGTAAATTTCTCTGCCCTTTGAGGTTTAGATTCTTTTTCTATTTGAGGGTTATGCATAATTAATGATAGCATTTTTACCATGCTTTAGCATGCCAGTATCGTAGAATGGTTAATCTGGATGGTTTTTTCCAACTCTCTTAAAACACTTCTCCAACCAAGTGCCAATTTACACAGATAGAGTATATAAGGAAACATTGTATAAAACATACACCAAGATTGTACTTCTTGGCCTTATTAAAAAGAACAAAAATTACTACTCTACAGTTGGAAAGTTTCAATATAGAACTAAGAGCAATCTATCACCGATAATTACAAATAGTCAACTAATGTAGGATTAGCTAAACAGAAATAATAATCTCAACAACTATTAAAATCTTGTTCACATGTGTCCCCATATGTAATATGGATATTTATTTTGGCTCAGACAGCATAAAGTATGTTTTTCTCCTTTCAAGGAAATCACAAAGTCAAAAATTAGTAGTTTTAGAGATTGATATAAACTTCAGACATATAAGAAGTTTAATGAGTCAATTTACTTTGAGTGAGAGTAACTTTCATTTTTGTACGGCCCCCAAACCTTCGAGGTCTTCAGATGAAGAGGCCATTTAAAACACTGCTGCTTCTTCTAGAATGTTAAATGTTTGGAAATGGCCCCAAATAGTCCACATACCTGCAAACTGAGAACAGAATTCATCATATACTAGGAATGCAGGAAAATGAAGCAGAGAGAAGGAAAACACATATGGCATTTCACATGGGAGAGCATGAGGCTAAGTTTCTCCTTTTTATTTAAACTTAAGCTAAAATTCCAGAGCCTATAAAATCAAATAACCTAAAACAAAATGAAAGTCACCAAGGGTTTCTCAAGCTTTTCCCAATTCTGGCATGTTAATCAGTTCAAATGGAAAAGGTAAATATTTAATTTGCTAACCCTGGAGTCAAATTTCACTTTTATGCAGCTCAAACTCTAAACAGAGAAAAGAAAGAGAAGAGAAAGGGAAATGGCTAAATATTTACTTAATAGACATTTTGCACAATTGGAGAATGCACATTGATGATAAAGGTGGCTTTGTGGATTATTCATGCAAAAATAAGGCAATGCAAAAGCACATGCATACAAGTGCACGCATAGTCTATAACAGCTGCATGATGAATCTTGGGTATATTTGAAAAATTGCTTTCAGGCAAATGGTTTCAAATACAACATTTTATTGCCTCAACCTTGGGACACCAATTTCATTTGCTCCTGTATTTTTTTTCTTATTGTTGATTTGGGATGCTATGTTACAGAGGTTTGAGTTTGCTAGAAATATGACCTTCAGATAAAGCATGACTATTATAAACTGCCCAAATGTTTCAATGCCGAGAACCAAGGAAGAAATACAAGCTTCCTCTCATGTCTGTCTATCCACAAAAGGGAAGTTACAAAATTTATATGAGCATGACAATAATTTTCTATATCTTCCTGAGTATAATCAAATATACAGGAGGAAAAAAAGCCCTTCTTGAAGAACTGGATTGCTTATTTCACTTTAAGGAATTTTAGAAGGAAGATATTGATGATTTAGCTTCAAAATTTTGCTTAAATTACTTAGTTCTATTTATTGATAAGAAATTACCTATGGCAAGGTGCTTTCTTACTTCCCCTTTTTATGAATTATTTTAAATAAACATTACATAAAATCTCTCAACATTTATTCAAATTTTAATCTATTACTTTTGCTTTAAAAATTGAAATTTCTACTTCAGAAATGGAATATAACAATTTTGTATTTTGATCATTATTCAAAATAGTATTAATGATGATAAACTTTCTCTGGTGATATATAAGGCAGCATGAAACATGGCTTCTGCCAATCAAGAACAAAAAATAGAGTCAAATAAACTCCCACAATTCTTTTTATCAAACATGAACTTCTGTGCATTTTGAATTCTACCCTATAATTTCCTTTCAAGGTAATTTCATCCCTGAATTTATATATTTGTCCACTCATAGAACACTTTGAGTTTCCCCCATGTTTCAGGTAGTAGGTTATTTTCTGGGAACACAGAGGTCAAAACAAATTATAAACTTCACCTCCAAAGAACCTGCAGCAACTGTGGTAGACATTCAAGAACTTGCCAATGACTGCATAATTAGAAAGTTATCCATGGTAAAGGATCAAAATTACAAAATTTCTGTGGGCACTGAACTTCATCCAAGAAAATTAGAGAAATCTTCAAAGGAAAGGCATTTAATATGAGTATCTAATGGCAAGTACTTTTTAACAAGGTTGGCAAGTTACGTAATGATGTTCCAGGTAAAGAAAATAGTATCTGAAATGACTCAGAGGCACTGGAGAACATGCTTCATTCAGGAAACTGCAAGAATTTCTATAAAGTTGGATAAGAGATAACTGTTGAGGTTGTAGCAAGAGATTAAGATGGAAATGTGTAAGGATCCTTTTAAACACATCTAAAAAGTTTACACTTTTGCCTGAATGCATGAGGGAGTTACTGAACGATTTTAAGCCAGTGCTTTTACATTTTAGAAAAATTATTCTGGCTGTTGTATAGTGGATTATTTGATGTATTGGATCAGGGAAATCAATTAAAAAAAGATTCTGGTATTCTAGGTAAGAAATGAGACAGGCCTGAGCTAATGAAATCTATTTGGAATCATGAGCAGAAGATACATTTGAAAGGTCTTTGGAAAATAGAAAAGAAAGGGCCTCAAGATGAATTGGGTGACATAAGAAAGAGAAAAAGCAGAGTTTAGTATTACCCTCAGGATTGTAACTTGGCCAGTTGAATTGGTGTGGTGTTATTCAATATGATAAGAAGTATTGTGACAGAGAGGGCTTGGAGTGAAATATAGTGTGTGCAATTTTTGGCATGTTTTTGGGTCTCAAGGAGTTTGATACAACTAAGTAAAAATGTCAGTTAAGCAGCTGGAACTATGGGTCTAGAACTCAAGATACAAATCTGGACTGGAGAGAGACCACAACTGATAAATAAAAAGGTTTTGGTGGACAAGCTCTCTGGGAGAGTATTCAGAACAGAGTGAGCAAGAGATCACTATCAAATTGCATTCTCATATATTAAATTTATTCTAAAATCATTTCTTACAGGAAAGGCAAAGAGAATAATTAACTCAAATAATATTCAGATTGATTTTCAGATTTAGGATATCAGAGTGCATTGACCTAGTTACTGAATCTATACGAGAGGGACTGGTTTTAATTTCTACACCTGTCAAGGGTAGGCCTAAGCTCTCCTACCCAGGTGTTTTATGAAAGGTTTAGTGTTTGCCTTTTTGTGTATGATTTATATTTGCCACCTGCTATTTTTATCATGTTTGTGGAAAAAGACACAAAGCAGAGTTGTTAAATTACTTGTTGAAGCTCACCTAATATATTCAGAAGGAAACCAGGCCTAAAAACTAAATGTGATTGACATTGTTCTCCAGTGATAGAGTATTACAGTTATTACATTTATCATTCTTGTGAGAAAATGAAATGAATGACTCAGAATAAATATTAGGTGAATATCATGATGCATATTTTCAAAGGCCCCAGAGAATAAGGCTTGATTGCCTTTGGCTAAAATAGATAAAAGTGGCAAAGACACTGCTACATGCTCACCAACTCATTTCCTTTTCCTCACAGGAACAAGCTAATCTACATTTCCCAGGCTCCCTTGCAGTGAAATGGGAAATATGCTTGAATTTTGGCCAAGGAGTTGGGGATAAAGTGATGAAAGTCACTTCCAAGCTGTAGTAGTTTCCTGTTGCTGCATAATAAAGTGCCACAAACATAGCAGTTTAAAACAACATAAACGTATTATCTTATAATTTCTGTAGGTCAGCGGTATCAGCACGGCATAACTAGATTCTCTGCTCATTATCTCACTGGATGTTGACTGGACTATAGTTCTCATCTGGGACTCCAGGTTATCTTCCAAGTTCATTGATTGTTGGCAAAATCCATTTCCTTGTTATCAAGTAATCAACATTCTTAATAAACCACTGTGCCATTTAACATAACCTAATCAGCAGAGTATTCATACAGTGTGAACGCCAGGGGCAGGGAATCCTGGAGAACATCTTGGAATTCTGCCTGCCTCACTGGCTAACCCATACACTATCTCAGGGAACTTTCCACTCACCTTTTCTTTCCTGTCTGCCAGCCAGATGTCGCCATCCAATGGAGGACTCTGCAGGCTTGAAAGATGGTGGATCCAGGAGAAGGAAGGCACAGGCCTCTGAATTAGCATAACCTCCAGCTACCCTCTCCACCCCTCACCTTCTTGGATTGCCCTAGGAGTTAGCAAGAAATAAATCTTTATTGAGTTTTGTAGTTGTTTGTCACAGAAGGTAACCTATTTGAACTAATACAGAAATTGATCAAATAATTTAATAATATTGTGATATATTAAGAACTTGCTGTTTTCCAGAATTTTTTGTAGTCCTTCCTTTCCTTAATAATTTAGGCAGTATCTATCACTTTCTATCTGTGGTGGCCTTGAGTAAAAAGCTTGGTTTTGAGCAATTAAGTAGATTCTGTAAATCTACACACAGACATCAGTTTGAAAGCTAATGTGCTTTTGATGTGCAATATGCTGGATTTATTGAGAAAGAAAAGTTTTTTTTTTGGAATTCAAAAACTTGGCCTTTGCATATCAAGTGCAAGTAATAGAGACTATATCATCCATCATAGATTAATGAAAAACACATACGAATTTACGGTAGGTTTTCTTGCTTAAAAGGAGAAAAAAGCAAAATTGGCAGAAGGAAGGAGTAGTAGCAAGGGGATATGATTACATATTGCCAAGGTTTCTGAGTAGAGGTGGAGAGACACACATCTTGGAGGGAATTGCATGCTACATAGAGAAATCCCTTGCGCAGCAAATGTTGAAATGGCAAAGAAGCTATAGCTGATGTCAGTGCTTAGTGGCATGCATCCTGACTCATTGTAGGAAAAGCACCTGAGAGTTCCAAAATATTCTCCAAAGTATTGAGTGGGCTAACAAATCTGTAGGGGCTTGGGATCAGGACTAGAAACCCATAGCCCATGTGAACCTTCCAAGGCTGAGCCAGTGAGAATAAAGGCCAATGCCAAAGACAGGCAACACTAGTTACACCTCTTTGGAAACCTGTGAAAAAGGACGATGGTACTCAGTAGAGACAGACATCCCCTGATATCAGAATGATATATAAGTGCTCCCCTCTAAATTACAATTAGATCACTTTCAGGGAGAAGGGGAGAAATGAAAAGGAAGGAGAAGGAGAATAAATTAATTTAATTTGACTCCTTAATGGTCCACATTAAATCTGGAAATGGCAGGGTTTATGAACTAGCAATATTAGGTTTTCTACCACTAACTGAAATAGAGGTTCAGATTGAAGTCATTTTTGGAAAAATATGTAAAATTACACTTGATGGAAGTCTTTTTAATTTAAATTTCAAGAGCGATTGACATTTAAGAAGTTTAAAAAAAGCCTTCTCAAATAAAAACCTACTTAATGTAATGAAGCAGGCATACTGAGGTATACTGTCTTCATGACTTCTTTCCTTCTGCCTAATTCTTAAATGTTCCCTTGGATTTCTTCCTCTGCTACTTTTGCTTCATACTCCAAATATCATCCTGAAGAAATCTCATCCACACCATGTCATCCACAGACAACACCAAGTCTCTGTTTTCAGCCCAGATCTTGACACAGAGCTTCATGACAGCATCTTCAAGCCCTTACTGAACAGCACTGTTGAGCTCTTCTTAATTCTTAGGAAGCTCCAAATCATCATGTGCCCCATATCCTATCTGCAACGCTTCTTGCTTTTCCCACCTCAGCCATTGGTACAACTCAATTACTGAAATCAAAATTCTAGACACTGTCTGAGGTTCCTTTTCCACTTTCCTTTCATGTACTTATTTTATAAATTCTACTTCCTCAATCTCTCACTTCTGCTTCTTTGTCTTACTCCCCATTGCCTTTCTCTGATATCAGATTTCAATGATTTCTTTGTATGACTATGGTATGGCATTAAATTATATGCATATACCACATTTTAATTTCTCCATTCTCACAGTGATGCTCATTGAGATTACATTCAACTCTTCTACTCCAATTAAAAAAAATGGAATGTCTTCTTATGTGTTTCTCAGTGAGAAGCTTACTCTGGGGTATACTGAGTAGAATGGTTAGGTCCTGGGGCATACACATACCTTATTTCACTGACCATTTCCTGATTCCTCTCTGGAATTCCTGCTGCAGTTTACATTCCTAGCAACTGCTCACAAGGGTCTTTGTATATCCATGTAAAAATCCCTGGTGAGTTTTGGACATTGCAAATAGTGTCTCTCATTCCGTCACTTTTATTTCAGCTTCCCCTTTGGTGTCTCTTATGGAACAGAAATTATCAGTTTGATAAAAGCATTACCTTCAGAGCTTTTTTTTTTATTCCTTGATATTTATGCTTTTGGGAGTCTTGTTTAAGATATCCTTCCTAATCCCCCCCCCAAAAAAAAATCGCAAAAATATTAATTTCTTTATTCTGGTGACTCCTGTTATCTACATATTGACAATTCTGCCTCTATCCTCCATTTTCCTCATTTTCTTTCTCTAACTCTCCTCTCATTCTACCCCTCATGGATCTCTTTCTGTGGCCGCTCCCCAATTTACAGCCCATTAATTTAGTCTCCTACAAAAGTAAACATATTGTCATTCAACCTGTCCTTTGGTTTTTCTTTCCTCATTTAGACTTTTTTGTCTCCACTATTGCACTTTTTCTTTCAAATTCCTGTTTTGCTTCATGTTTTTCTGTCTTTCCTTATCTTTTGTATATATTTATAGTACAGTTTTTTTTTTTTTTAATTCTGTTGCATTAGTTCTGCTTTTTTGGCTTATGATTTCTTCATTATTTATTTTTATTAATAGTACTCAAGTTCCTCAAGTAACTGGGGACTTGTATTCTGTCAGATCTGCCAATTGCTTTGACCAATGTTTGCTACTAGAGAGGAGTTACAAACACCTGAGCCTAACTTTTGCTCCCTTTGGTTTCTGGGTTGTAATTTTCACATAGCAGCCTAGATTATGCAAAACTAGACTATCTGTCCAACCCACCCTACTTCTAGGAAACTTCTTATAGCTTTTCCCCTGTCATTGCTTTTATCCTGTACCCTGTCCCTCTATTCTGATTAACCCATGGAGGGGGTGGGTGAGGGTAGAGGCTCAGGGAACGTTCAGGGACCCCCCAGGCCGTGTGCACGTTGTTGCTTAACTGTGCTGGCTGAGGGTGGGACCTGTGCTGCTGTATTCCTGCCCCATGGCAGTGAAGTCTTGGAAAAAGGAAGGGCACAAATAGGAATTGTAATCTAGACTGTGCCTCATTTGAGGATCCTGGTCTTCCCTAATTTGCAACATTCCCCACCTCCTACTACCTTTATTCCATCAAGATCCATCCATCTTTGGTCTTTCAATAGGGTTTCACAGGTATTTTTGTTTGTTTGTTTTTGGTTTTTAGCAGTGGAGTAGAATTTCCCATGTTGCTTTACATGCTTTAAGGGGCACAATTTCTGTTGCATTATATACTCCAGTGAAATGTCATTCACTGAGATTATAGAGTAAAGAGCACCCACCAGAATTTTGCAATGATAGACTTGATTATAACTCATCACCCTCCATATCTGTCCTATTGTTGGTTCTTTGGAGGAAAACAGGAGCCTGCATTAGCTCACCACTTTGTCCAGAAGCAAAGGAAACCACCTGTTGTCATATATGACAACCATGACTACTGACAGTATTGGAGACTATTTCACTCATCACTCGATACCCAGCATGAGATCCAGTGCCTGGCACATAGCAGATGATTAATAGCACTTTGCTAAATCAATTTGTTAAATGAAATAGGAAGGAGAGGAAAGGCAATTTGCAGAGAGAGAAAGGACAAAGAAAGAAATATAGCAAGAAAGTAAATGAAAAATTTAGAGTGAATCATCAGTTACACTCTTGGTTTTAATATCACTCAAAGAAACTCTTAAGCTGTTTTTGTCAAAATAATCAGAAAGGTGTATGTTTTTATCAATTTCAAGGCAGAAGAAACAGCGTCTCATATATATTTCCATTCTCATTCTTATTGCAAATTCCAATAAAATCACAACATAGCTCATAACTGAGATATTTTACAGCTCCAGCATCAGAAAAGTCATAGACATTTTTTAATTAATGCAGAGACGCACACATCAGTGAAAAAACTTACTGAAAATTAAATTTGTAGTACTTTATTGCATATACTACACATATGAAAAAGTTCATTTGTCTGGGATAAATACACTTCAGGCTATAACTGTGGCCTTCTGACCATCATCTTCCACTATGAATCCACAACAATGAAGAGACCCTATTTATAGGACTATTGACGGGGCAGACTTCCTGTCACAGAAAATCAAAGCAGTCAGGGTTTAGTATGCACATTTTGATTCTTTGGGTTTATACAGTTGTTCTAGTGGATTTCTGATCACTCTTGGAAATGATTTTAAATAAATGTCTGTCACAGGTATTCCATTAAGATCATCTTGTTTGAATTGGAACTCACTCATAAAGCATGAGCAGAATTTTTGGCTTTGGCTTATAGGAAACCAGAGGGATTTCTGTTTTTTTTAACTGAAACTTCAGATTAGCTTTAAAAGCATAAGGCAAAAGTGGTTTGGTGTTCATCCAAGGGAATTCTAGTTACTGAAATTCCAGAACAACCTCGTTATAAGGAAGCCTCACCTAGAGGACATGCCTCAAGGAAAGCAAGGCAGTATGCAAAGGGCAAGCTGAGAGTTAATGATGCAGATGTAAATAGCTTCACCAGAACCCTAAGAGATAATTTTGCAACAACCTTTTAACAAAGTAGAGGAAGGGGAGGCTCATAGAGTTGGATTTGCTTTAAATACCCAATATTTTCAATCAAGGGGAAACATGGAATTAAAGCTTTCTCTGGAGAGAATGAAAAGTTTCTCAAAATTGAATATTAGTTGCAGTTAAGTAACAGGAGAAAATGTTTTTTGGCTTTAAAGACTATCTATGTTTGCTCTTTTTAGTCATTTCTTCTAAATTATTTTTTAAAAGGTACGGTATTCTTTATGTGTGTTTCTTTTTTCCTATGAGAAAGAACTTCAACCAGACTACCTACATTATATTCAGAATTCTAAAATAAATTTATTTTTCTGTCCCTAGTCAACAAACACATTTATTGAAATTGTGGTTTATATTTCAGGTAAATACAGTACAGAGACATAGGAAAGAAGCGATGTCAACATTAATCAACTTTCTGTTCTGTTCTAAGTTGGAATAAAACATTCCTGAGTGACATAACAAGAACGTGCTTTATATAAGGCAGACAAGAGCCAGATCATTTTTGGTTTGTTTCCTCAAATCTTGTCAGACTTTTCCGGCTAAAAATTCTTTATTTAAACTGAAACAGATATGGAATCCTAGCACATATATTTGAGTTCTGATAGGTTTATCAAAACGTGATTTCCTTCTTTTCTTTCGCCATTGAGATGGGTTCTTAGGCAGTCTGGTCTTGAAGCCTGTTTCTCTTCTTTGAGTTAATGACAAATGATTTCCATCCTATTGTGCTCATACTTCCTTTAAAAACAGATAACAATTTACCCTATAGTATAAGGAATAGTTTCACAGTGTAAAATCCATTCAAATTGACAAAATATTTGCCACATTCAACCTCCAGAATGGACCAAGAAAGACCTTTTCTTTCCAATCATTT
The DNA here is from genome assembly GCF_015220235.1 of Choloepus didactylus. Lineage (NCBI taxonomy): Eukaryota > Metazoa > Chordata > Mammalia > Pilosa > Megalonychidae > Choloepus > Choloepus didactylus. The sequence continues at coordinate 37,410,271 of NC_051313.1, forward strand.
TGCAAACATGCCATATAAATATGTATATATTTGCATACAAATATAGTTTTATCTTATAAACTCTCAAGTTGTGATAAAAACAAATGTAATATCACAAAACTATAATATGATTTAAAATCAAAGAAACTATAAGTGAAGTTAAATAATTTATCACAATTTAATTTTTACAAATAATTTAATGAATTTTTTTAGATCAGCCAGAAGAAACATCTGGGGGCTTATGAATACATGCTCTCATTGAATATATGTGTGTCTCTATATGTTTGCCTAGGCAAAGGAACTAGTTTCTCCAAAGATTTTTAAATATAAAGGTATGAAAGGCTTATATGCATATAAGTTATTGAATTTGAGATTACTTAATAGACAATGGAAAGAATGCGAACCAGGATGGATTGTGAAAATTAAGGCCATTTTTACATGAAGTAGTACATAATTTCATGTAATTCTTGATTGATAAGATTTAATGTTAAATGATACATTAATTTATGAATATAAAACATTTTAAACAAAATTTAAAAGCCAATAAAAATTCAGAAAATATTTGCCATGAATATGAGAGAATAAATCATCATATTTGTGGTCCTATTCAGGAAACTTAATATATAGGAATGATAAAAGAACTAATAGAGAGATAGCCAGAGAATATACACAGATGATCTTTAAAGAATAAAAAATGCAAAAATTTAAAAGTGTGAATAATCACGTATAATATAAAATGGTTAATATAATGGTGATGTACCTCAATTTCTTTCTCTTTCTTTTGCTCTTTTTAATGATTAGATATTCATAGACACTATTTCACCCAAGTTAATTTTTGAAGAATTTTTAATGACAGGGGGATCTCTCACAATAGACTGTTAAATAAAAAATATAATAAAATCATATCACTATAAAATGTGTACAAAATCATTTGAAGATAATACATATGTTAACATCTGTGCAAAAGTTTCCTCAGCTTTAAAATGGAGAAAATACTAGTATCTAGTTCAGAGGCTTACAGTGAGTATTAATTAAAGTACTACAAGTGAAGGCTTTAGAACTTGTAAAAGATAAATAAATATGAGCTACTATTGTTACGGGTTAGCTCTTAATGAAGTATTAGGTCAGAAACAGACAAGAGGGACATTTTATTCTTATTCAAAGACACTTTAAAGAGGTCTTTTCTTTCTCTGTGTGTGAAGGCAGCAATGATAACCAGCAATTTCAAAATTAGGAAAGGGAAAGCAAAACACACATTCCCCTGTTTCTAGGTAATGAATGAATTGACTCCCTCATTGGCCAGCACAATCAAAGATCAGATATTAAGGGTCAAATGCTGAATACCTCAGAATGGTCATATCTGAAATGAAGTCTCAGTTACAACTATGCCTGCTGGGTGAAAGTAAAGAGTGAAAAAGGACAGTTATTCATATATTTGGCCTCTGCCACTGGCCTCTGTGTATTTGGCTCCCATCTGCTAGTCACGTGCATGCCCTCTATCAAGTGGGGCCTGTCACAAGAACAGGATCCACTGCTTTCGAAACCCAAGGGGGGAGGAAATTGTGGTCAAGAGCCCTGGCACTGGTGGGGAGGGTACTTAAGATGTGGTGAAGCTACAATCTAGAACCTAAGGTTCTATTTGTGAAAGATGGATGTTTCCTTTAATGATTGACAAAAGAAGGGAACAAAGAAGGTCTAGCCTTAAACACAACTTTAGATGGGTTTGATATTTAGCAAGCACTTAAGTCATCTAGCATTTCCTATTTCTTTAGCCTGTTTGTTTGTTTGTTTACCAACAAATCTGTCAAGTATCACATTCCCCATTTTACATATATGGAAACCAAAGTTCAGTGAGTTTAAATAACTCATTCAAGGTCTTAGCTAGTAAATGGAGAAGCAATGATTCAAAGAGATGCTTTGATTCTTCCAGTCTTCTTTTGCTCTGTCATATTAGAAATTTGGGTCATCTCCCCTGGGCTCCCAGATTGCAATTCAGCTCCTAGTTCTTGGTTTGTTTGTTTTTTTCTTTTTTATGCAACTTTCTTGATATATATTCACATACCAGATAATAATCAAATTGTACAATGGTTTGCAGTATCATCATATAGTTGTGTGTTCATCACCACAATCAATTTTTGAACATTTTCATTACTTCAAAAAATAAAAATAAGAATAAAAATTAAAATATGAAAGGTTATACAAAACATCCTATACCCTTTATACCCCCTATTATTTATTATTTTTTTATGTTGCTTTCCTACTCATCTGTCCATGCACTGGATAAAGAGAGTTACAGTCAAAAAATTTCCACAATTATACAGTCTCATATTAAGAGTACGTACTTATGCAATCATCAATAATCAACACTACTAGATTACAGTTCAACAGTTCCAGGTATTTTTTTCTAGTTATTCCAATATAGTTGACATTTTGAAGAACTCTCCACACTCCTATAGATCTTAAAAGCTAATGTCCAGCTTCACACTGCAACAACGCAGTGGAGAGAGACATAAATGTCCATTCTCTGTTGCAATATCTTTATAACACTGCACTTTGGACAAAGCCTTCTTTCCAATGTCCATGCTAGGGAAGTGGTTCTGAAATTGAATTGTCCTTAGAATGCGGGTGAACAGGGTCACCAACATGCTGGGGGAATAAAATGAGATCACAAGTTCAAAAGACAATGCCCCACCAAAAATTAAGAAAGAAAATATATGCTGGGTCACAGCTCTGATTCAATCCATATGCAATAATTTGCAAACAGCTTATTTTCTTCTCAGATGGCCTCAGAGTTTTCTCTGAGAATTTCAGTGGATATTAGCTTTTCATTTGTTCAACTAGAGACATTCTTGGATTATTCTTAAAACTAACAGAGGTGACTTCAAGTTTGCACTTCTGGATATACCACTGTTAGGGGTCACCTTTTTCAGCTCCTGCTGATTGAATTTGCAGTAATCTTAGGGTCCATGCCCCAACTCCAGCACCATACATAGAGTATGGTGATATGTGCAGGACATGGGTTATTTAGCTCTGACTTGAAAAAGCAAAATTGTGATTGACCCAAAGGTTTTCAAATTGAAACCAGAATTACAGTATTAAAATTAGAAATAGTATGTGAAGGCTTCTACACAGTCATTTCATCTTTTAAAAATCTTCAGTTTCTCCCTGCCCATTTCAAAATAATATACACCATGTTTCCATTGCTCCCATTTTCTATAATCCAATTAAGCTCATTAGTCATAAGCACATGACATTTGATGTTGAGTTTGTATTAATTTCATATAGGACAGTCAAGACACTTTCAACTGAAGTATTTTGAATAGTGTGGAAATGACATTAATTGAAGATTTTAAAGAATGATTTCACTGGCCAGATCTAGTTATCTCATTTGTTATAAATGATGGAGGATTGCTCTTAGAATAATTCATCTCAAACTGAGGTTTGAGAACACCTTCTGAGGTCTGCAATGTCTCTACAGGAATATTTTTCATTAGTGTGCTGGTTTGAATCCATTATGAACCCCAGAAAAGACCATGTTCTTTAATCCATTCTTGTGTGGACAGGCCTATTTTGGTTGGGTTGTATCAATTGAGATATGACCCACTCAATTCAAGGCAGGTCTTAATCCTGTACTGGAGCCCTTTATGAGAGGATAAAAGGTAGAAACACAGAGAGAGAGGGCAGAGAGGGAGAAACACCCAGAGACATCTGGAGAGAGCCATTGAAACCAGAACCAGGAAAGGACCAGCAGATGTCTCCATGTGATAGAGGAACCCCAAATGCCAGCAGCCTTTCCTCAGAGAAGGTATCTTCCTCTTGACGCCTTAATTTGGACATTTTCATGGCCTTAGAACTGTAAATTTGTAACCTAATAAAACCCCTTTGAAAAAGCCAACCCATTTCTGGTATATTGCATTCCAGCAGCTTTAGCAAACTGAAACAATTGTTTATTATTTTGTTAATCATCTAAAAATAACTTATTCATATTCAAGATCACCTGGGCATTGTACTTATAATCAAAGTCTGCAAGGAGAGTTCAGTACTTCCATTTTTTTCTGCCTATAATTGAGAACCTATAAGTAAAGACCAAATAGAGTCAAAGAAATCTGAAAGAGAAAGCATTTTTCAATAGAACTGGGAATTGAGCTATCACACAGCACCTGATAACCTCCAACAGGAGCAACAACAAAACATATGCTATGCAGGCTTTGTAGTAGTCATGTTTGAGGGAATCTATACACTGCTCCTGTGCTCATATAAAGAGATAACAATAACAGTTTATTAATAATAAATTTGCAACATTTTTCACTTCACAAAGAAAACCAGCCCCAGACGTTAATTTATTGCAAAGTTCAATAATACTGTAACTCAAGTGAACAGGACAGCTTTGTAAGAATTATCAAGTGATATCTCAATAAACAGATATTCAACAATTGTCCCCTTTCAGTTTTATTTAAGTGAAAACTGATTATCCTGAGCTAGCAAACAAAGCCTTACTGCTTTCAACAATATTTTGAAATATATATGAAAGTCAGCTAGAAGTCTTTGCATTTATGTTATTAAATTCAAAATATAGAAATGAATGTAGAACAGGATCTGCAACCCCATCTTTTTTACAGTTAGCACCTTGTGGCAAGGAGGCCCCTGGAAGGGCATTTAGGAGACCTGGGGTCTAGTTCTTTATTCTATTATTTTTACCACACCAATTAACTTTTGTATTAACCTGCCTTAGTTCATACACCACTAAAGTTGAAGGACCTAAGATTTCTAAGTTTGGTCCAGTTCAAACTTCTATGTAAAAAAAGAAAAAAAAAATACTTTGGGCATCTGATGTAAATTCATGTATTATATTTTTAGTTCACTAAAATATCTTATCTCCATGAATAGAATACTTTTGCTACATTCCAACAGAGAATTCTTTATCTTCAAATGAAGAATAAGGTGATTGATTACAGTGTTATTCTAGATAAAATACCAGAAAGAAACTGCACAGGCAAATGAGTTGATCACTATAATTTGAAGCCTTTGTTACGGTAATCTACTAAAATCACAGTTAATCTTAGATATTTAATATAGCGGGAATTTCATTAACCATTTAATTGTCTGTATGACTTCAAAGGGTAGTCACATGTTTCAAACAGAGTCAGGTCATTCATTTAAATTTGGTGGAGACATGTGAATGTGTAGACCTGAGAGTATGCAAGCCATGGAGAAGAGTTACCATTTCTAAGTTGATAAAATCACAAACAAAATTTCTAGGTCCTTTGGGACATTAATTTATCAGCAGACAAACACTTACCTACTATTGTTATGAACAGCTGGTCACCTAGAGACTCCTCGAAATTATCTCCTCCTCTGTGTATAAAAATATATTACTGTAGATCAGTTGTTCTCAGCCAGGGGTGATTTTACCTCCCAGGGGACATTTGGTAATGTCTAAAGATAAATATTAGTTGTCACAAAGTGGGGATGGGGATGAATTGTGAGCATGCTACTTGCATCTAGTGAGTATCAGCCAGGGATGGTGCTAAACATTCTATATTGCATAAGACAATTTCCTACAACAAAGAATTATTCTATTCCAAATGTCAAAAGTGTTGAGATTGAGAAACCCTGTTGAAAACTGAAAGTAAAGTTTTCATTCCCTTCTGTGTCAGGTCTATCAAAAAGTTTAAAAGAATATATTTCTCCATTTCCTCTCCTTACAACTAGTAAAAAAATTTTTATTTTTCCTGTTGCATTCTATCAGTCTCAAATACAAAGAACTGAAAATCTGTAAGTATACCTAACTTGGGAGTTACTTCTGCTTTTTGGCAAATACAATAATTTCATTACACAGCCTATTTATTGGCTTGCTTGTCCAGAAAAATTTAACTCTTTAGATAACTGTCAAGTAATATCCTTCCGTGTTTTTAAAAACTCAGTTGAGGAAGCCATGGCAATCTTTTTGATCCCACTGTCTTTTATCAGTGTGTGTAAATTGGGTTGGCTAGGATCCTAGAGAAGACAAGTCGGGAGTGTTGGAGGTTGAAAGAGATTGGGTATTGTCTATTACAATTTTTTGGATGTGCTTATATTTATTTCCAAGTTTGTTCGACATTATTTTTTTATTGTAAACTGTATAAGTCACTGTTGCTTCAACTTAATTTTTCATTAGCATTTTCATTTTCTGAAAGGGTCCAAAATCAGTACCTAGGCAAACCATAATGGAGGCCTGTTGGTGGCTCTACCATTATTCCTGAAGGATTGCAGCGCCACCTACAGGGGTCCTTATGCATTTCACTATTTGATGAGAAATGCTCCTAGCAAGGACTGAAATGCATATAGTGTAAAGGAGAATTCTACAAATATGGAAAAGAAAATAAAGCAAAACAAACAAACAAACAACAAAAACCCAAAAGAAACTTTTACATTCTATCACATGTCTTTCAGGTATGAACTTAGGCCTTTTTTCATTTCCAACTCTAAAAGGAAATAACTGCTTTCAAAAATCTGGATTCTTGTATTCTATAGACTAGTTAATACTATAATTATAATATTGTTTTACCAGTTGTATCAAAGGTACCACACTAAGGCAAATTGTTAACTAGATGGAAAAGTTTGAATGTGTGTGAGGGGGAGAGTGGTAATGGGAAGTATATATTCTTTCTGTATGATTCTTCTATAATCTACAACTGCTCTAATAAAAAATACTTTAAAAATCTAGATACTGTTAACAAATATAACTACATCTTAAAAATAATAAGGCAATACCTCTATTTAAGAGGAAAATCCATTGAAAAGAAATGAGTAAAAGGGTTGAATGTTACTGAATTTTGGAAACCCCTCATAAAACTGTATGGATTGAACTGTAAAGAAAAAAAATGAAAGACGCTTTTGTTTTTCTTTACCCATTCTTTTCAAAAAATAAATTTATACAATTGATGATCTTTTATCAATTTTTTAAGTTTAAAGTTCAAATTGATGACTTTTGATAAAGCTGATAGATACTAAGTTCATAGACTTGTTCCCTGTGCTCCTCTTCATTACCCATGTGTACTCTACTGATGGAAATCTGTTACACAGAAACATCAGCATAAAACCATATCTGTGACAACCTGTAAGAGTCAAAGCCAAGTTTATAGCAAGTTAGTTGTGAGTGCCTAATGATAAGTCTCTTGATGGAGGGAAAAGAAGAAGAAGGAGGAGAAGAAACGAAGGAGAAAGAGGAAGAGGAGGAGGCGGCGGAAGGAGAAAAGAAAACATGTAGTTGTTCAGCAAGGGAAAAGTTGGCATTCAAAAATTCACCACTTATCTCCTGTGGAAATAAACAGAACATTTACTTCTCCAGGCAGAGAAGTAAACTTTGGTAATTAACATCAGTGTATCGGTGTGCCCACTCTGTAGATACAATGTAATCACACTCCTTTATTACTTTCATGGAGTAATAAAAAGTGCCACAATAAATTTATTTCATTAGTAGAATGTCCATTATCTCTTTTTGGTAATTTTATGAAGCATGGATTAAAACCAAGCCTTGCCTTTTCCCATCAGGGAAGGAAAAGTAGGAGGAGCAGAATGTATTTTTAGTATGAAGACTAGCCAAGCAAATTAAATAAAAGACCATTAAGCTTAATGGAGTTTGAGAGGCCAAGGGACAATTATTAGTTCAAAATAATCACCTTCATTCCAACTTCAAGGAAATGCATAGCTAATAGAATTTGCTCCTTCCCTTCCCCTTTCCTTCTCCTTCTCCATTGCTCTATGGAGCTCTCTCTCTCTCTCTCTATCTCTTATGAAGAAAGAGTAGAGGTGGTAGTGTTCAATCCTCTACTAAGCTGACTGTGCTGTACAATTAAATAGTTTAAATAAATTTATTTTCCCAATAATATTAGTTTTCTCTGTTAGGATTAACATAGCACATCAAAAGTTAGCTGTGGGAGCCTTCTATGAAATCAGGTAAAAAAATTCTCATAAAAGTTGGCCCTGAGGGATTTGCAACTAGTTATAGCCTGAAAGTGGCACACTGGCTGTGATAGAATAAAAACTGTTGTGAGTAGTGTCATGCAAATAATTGAAAGAACTTAACTGTTCTCGTAGAAATATATCAGTCTTAAAAGTGCTGGAAGAAGCCTTGTTGTCTCCTTGTTCTGGTATGTTGAAATAGGGCACATCTGCCAGATTAAGTTGCCCAGTTTAGAGAATTTAAATTGTCCTCAGGCAAGAAAGTTGAAAGTAGAATCATGGCCTCAAATCTGTTTGAGAGATTGCGATCTATTTGTATGTGCATTTTTTTAAGTTTATTTGTATGTAATTAAGTCTTACTCAAATTTAGTTAATACAATAAAACCAAGCCATTAAAAAATCTGCTTTTATCAATTGTAACAAAGTTCCAAACCAATGCAAGGTAATTGCAATAGGATGGTACATGGTAATTCTGTATTTTATGCATGACTGTTCTGTAAATCCACAATTTCTCTAATAAATAAAAAAAAAATCATTGAATGAAACTATCTCCCTATCAAACAAAATTGCTTTAGCAACTTTACTATCAATTAATGTCATGGTGAATTATATCTTATGATATGAATTTAATGTAGAATGTCCAAATTATACAGATCTATTGCTATACAACTTCATAATGTACAAGCAGTAATTTATTTCTCTCTCTATTTTGGATCAATTTAAGGGTAAAGATCATCCAGCTAATATATAGGAAGTGAGAACATACAACATTCATGTATATAAATTATATTTCTATTTAGCCATAAATATTTTTGTATGATCCTGCTTATAAATAAATGAACAGACTAAAAGATTCCATGATTTAAAAAAACAAAATCTCATTTGTAAAGGAAACATAAATCAAAAGGAAAATCAACACAAATGAAGTATCTATTCAGTCTTTACTGTGCTAGGGATCAAATTGCATTTTTAAAATAATCTAAACAAAATTCATGGAGACTAAGTTGCCAAGTTGATACATGACTCAGGATATATTGGAAGTTATAACATAAATTCTGGAACACTGCTGAAAAGAAAAAGGAAAAGAAAATGCTGTTAAATTTTTGGCAAAACACGTGGGAATTTTTACTATCATTTAGTATCTTAGTCTAAAAAGTACATTGTAATAAAGATAAATATGCTTCAATCTGTTTTCTGGATCTCTTCTTTAAGACAGATTTTTAAAATCCACAGGTGAGGGTTATTTTAGTAAAACATATTTTCTTTGATTCATTCCTCTAAAAATGGATTTTGAAATATCTCCCTGTAAACATGCTGAACTATAAATTGCTTTTAAAAAAAAGGAACAGGATGAGTTCTTATTTACTGAGTAACAAATCACTTTCTCTATTAGAAAGAAGATTGTATTTTATTTATATCAGCCTAAGTAAGATATAGTCGAAAAACTAAAGGCAGCATGTCTAATGACTGATCTTCAGTCTTGACGGTGGTGTCTATTAATGGGTGGCTTTGGAGAATTATTTATCCTCTCTGAATCTCAATTTTTCCATGTGATAAATGGTCTTGATGATGACGATGATGATGATAGCAATAACAGCACCTACCTCAGTAACTGATTTGCATACTGAGTGACAAATGTGTAAAGACCAAGTATACTGACTGACACATGATAGATACTTAATAGAAGTGGAATCTCAACCTTAACTCCCAATACTTTTCTACAAATTGTCAGTTCTTAAACACACTGTTTAAAGACTCGTTCTATTAAATCTAGATAATATGCAAAAGTAGAGGTAAAAGTTCTGATGCATAATAACATACCAAGTGCTACTTTTTCCAACCAATGTGTTGGTTAGAACAGGCTGTCATGATGCAGTAATATGCTCCAAAATCTTCTTGACTCAATACATAAAAATTATCTCTCTGTTATTCTGGAGACTGAACATGTTCAAAGGCATGTTCGGATCCCAACCCCTGATCCTGTGGGTGTGAACTCTTTTGTAAATAGGACCTTTGAAGATGTTATTAGTTAAGATGTAACAAACTGAATGAGAGGGGGCCTTAATCCAGTATGGCTGAGGTCCTTATAAACAAAGGAAATTGGACATGGAAGGACAAGCCATGGGGAGCAGCAGAAGCTGGAAGACAGTGGGACCATAAAAAAAGGAGAAGACATCACCATGTGCATTGCCATGTGACGGAAAAGTCAAAGAACCCTAAAGATTGATGAAAAGTCAGAAGATACCAATCCCAGGAAAAAACAAGTCTTCTAACTTCTGAAATCGCAGGCCAATAAATTCCTGTTGTTAAGCCAACCCATTGTATGGTATTGTTTTTGCAGCCCAGAAATATAGCAGTTACTTAAAGCCACCATGATTCTGGTGACTCTCCAGGGTGGCTCTCTTCCAAGGGCTGATATAGGGATACAGTCAGCTACTATTTTCTACACATTTTAGAACACATGGCCTCCAATGCTGCCAAGGTAGAGGAAAAGAGAGTGGGGAGAAGTCATATCTGCTTTTAAATACTTCAGACTGAAAGTGACATGTCTCACTGCTATATACTCAGCCCACTGACCAGAACTGGTGGCATGGCCCCAGCCAGACTACCAAGGGAGTTTGAGAAATGTAGCATGGAACAGGATTATTTAAATATTCCATGATCTCTATTGTCTCCATCTTGCTGAATATACAATAAAATAATTAACAAAGCAAATATTTTACTTTCATAGCATTTCAAAGCATATTCACTTTTTTTTTTTCATTTTTATTGAGATTGTTCAGATACCATACAATTATCGAAAGATCCAAAGTGTACAATCACTTGCCCCTGGGTACCCTCATACAGCTGTGCATCCATCACACTTAATTTTTGTTCAATTTTTAGAAACTTTTCTTTACTCCAGACAAGAAATAAAGTGAAAGATGAAAAAATAAAAAAAGAAAAGGAAAGTCTAATCCTCCCCTATCCCTAACAAACCCCCCTCAATTGTTGACTCGTAGTATTGATATAGTACATTTGTTACTGTTTATGAAAAAATGTTGAAACACTACTAACTGTAGTATATAGTTTGTAAAAGGTATATAGTTCTTCCCTATATGCCCCTCTATTATTAACTTCTAATTGTATTGTCATACATTTGTTCTGGTTCATGGAAGTGATTTCTAGTATTTGTACAGTTGATCATGGACATAGCCCACCATAGGATTCAGTTTTATACATTCCCATCTTTTGATCTCCAACTTTCCTTCTGGTGACATATATGACTCTGAGCTTCCCCTTTCCACCTCATTCACACACCATTCGGCGCTGTTAGTTATTCTTACATCTTGCTACCAACAAACCTGTTCATTTCCAAACATTTAAGTTCATCCTAATTGAATATTCTGCTCATACTAAGCAACCACTCCTCATTCTGAAGCCTCGTCCTATATCTTGGTACCTTATATTTCATGTCTATGAGTTTACATATTATAATTAGTTTCTATCAGTGAGACCTTGCAATAATTGTCCTAATGTGTCTGGCTTATTTCACTCAGTATATTGCCCTCGAGGTTTTGTCATCAACCCATTTTTTTTAATATGGTTTTGTTCACTCACCATACATTCCATCCCAAGTAAATAATTGATGGTTTTCTGCATGGTCATACATTTATGTATTCACCACCTTCACCACCATCTATATAAGAACATCTACATTTCTTCCACAAGGCAGGAGGGAGAGCCAAAGAAGGTAGAGAGGCAAAAGAAAGAGGAAAAAAAAAATGACAGCTAGGAAGCAGCAAAAGGAAAAATAACCTTAAATCAAAGTAGAATAAAGAATCAGACAATACCACCAATGTCAAGTGTCTAACATGCCTCCCCTATCCCCCCCTCTTATCTGCATTCACCTTGGTATATCACCTTTGTTACATTAAAGGAAGCATAATACAATGATTCTATTAGTTACAGTCTCTAGTTTATGCTGATTACATCCCTCCCCCAATGCCTCCCCATTTTTAACACCTTGCAAGGTTGACATTTGCTTGTTCTCCCTCGTAAAAGAACATATTTGTACATTTTATCACAATTGTTGAATACTCTAGATTTCACCAAGTTACACAGTCCCAGTCATTATCTTTCCTCCTTTCTTGTGGTGTCTCACATGCTCCCCACCTTCCTCTCTCAACCGTATTCATAGTTACCTTTGTTCAGTGTACTTACATTGTTGTGCTACCATCTCCCAAAATTGTGTTCCAAACCACACACTCCTGTCTTCTATCACCCTGTAGTGCTCCCTTTAGTATTTCCTGTAGGACAGGTGTCTTGTTCACAAAGTCTCTCATTGTCTGTTTGTCAGAAAATATTTCGAGCTCTCCCTCATATTTGAAGGACAGCTTTGCTGGATACAGGATTCTTGGTTGGCGGTTTTTCTCTTTCAGTATCTTAAATATATCACACCACTTCCTTCTTGCCTCCATGGTTTCTGCTGAAAGATCCACACATAGTCTTATTAAGCTTCCTTTGTATGTAATGGATTGCTTTTCTCTTGCTGCTTTCAGGATTCTCTCTTTGTCTTTGACATTTGATAATCTGATTATTAAGTGTCTTGGCGTAGGCCTATTCATATCTCTTCTGTTTGGAGTACGCTGCACTTCTTGGATCTGTAATTTTATGTCTTTCATAAGAGATGGGAAATTTTCATTAATTATTTCCTCTATTATTGCTTCTTCCCCCTTTCCCTTCTCTTCTCCTTCTGGGATACCAATGATACATACATTATTGTACTTTGTTTCATCCTTGAGTTCCTGGAGACGTTGCTCATATTTTTTCATTCTTTTCTCCATCTGCTCCTTTGCGTGTAGGCTTTCAGGTGTTTTGTTCTCCAGTTCCTGAGTGTTTTCTTCTGCCTCTTGAGATCTGCTGTTGTATGTTTCCATCGTGTCTTTCATCTCTTGTGTTGTGCCTTTCATTTCCATAGATTCTACTAGTTGCTTTTTTGAACTTTTGATTTCTGCCGTATACATGACCAGTGCTTCCGTTACAGCCTCTATCTCTTTTGCAATATCTTCTCTAAACTTTTTGAATTGATTTAGCATTAGTTGTTTAAATTCCTGTATCTCAGTTGAAGTGTATGTTTGTTCCTTTGACTGGGCCATAATTTTGTTTTTCTTAGTGTAGGTTGTAATTTTCTGTTGTCTAGGCATGGTTTCCTTGGTTATCCAAATCAGGTTTTCCCAGACCAGAACAGGCTCAGGTCCCAGAGGGAAGAAATATTCAGTATTTGGTTTCCCTGAGGGTGTGTCTTAGAAAATTGCTCCACCCTTTGATGCCTTGGGTCACTATGCTTTTCTGCCCAGCAGCTGACACCTGTTAGCCTATAATTCTTGACTGGTGTGAGGAGGTGTGGCCATGTTCCCCCAGGCTCTGGGGTCTGGTTCTGAATGAAAAGGGCCCCACCCCTTTCCTCCTAGAGAAGACAGACCCCTCAGGTGGAGATCATTAGCATTTCAATGGTGTCCCTCTCTGCTTGTGCTGTCTCCACCCTTCCCAGAGTCACAGCCCTGGAAACTGAAAACAACTGGGGCTTTCTCCACTGAGCCAAAAAAGAAACAGATAGTCCCCTTCAGACCCAGTCCAAGGTGACCCTCCGGCTCTCCCAGGTCAGTCGTCACCCAAAGCCTCTGTCTGTTTTTTGGGGATGCGTACCTGTAGTGAGCAGTTCACACTCGCTACTTAAAACCCCAGTTGGAGCTCAGCTGAGCTGTATTCACTTGCTGGGAGAAAGCTTCTCTCCGGCACCACGAGGCTTTGCAGCTTGGGCTATGGGGGAGGGGGTCTCACGACTTGGATCCACAGGTTTTACTTACAGATTTTATGCTGTGTTCTCGGGCATTCCTCCCAATTCAGGTTGGTGTATGATGAGTGGATGGTCTCGTTTGTCCCCCCGCAGTTTTTCTGGATTATTTTCTAGTTGTTTCTGGTTTTTTGTAGTTGTTCCAGGGGGACTACTTAGCTTCCACTTCTCTCTATGCCGCCATCTTGCCCGAGTCTGTCAAACATATTCACTTTTACAATATAGGTGTAAGTTAAAAGTGTTCTGTAGAAGTGTCAGATTTTATTTTGCTGTACCATTTTGAAACCAGCTTTTATCTTTCATGGTAGATAGATGTAAAAGGACTAGTAGTCATACTTGGACCTAAACTTTTCATGAGTGTATTAAAAATACCTAATAACCATGTTGAAGCATAGTTTTTTTTTTAGAAAAAGATCATGATTTGTCATTACATAAATCTAAGCAATAAGAATATTCTTCATGATATGGAGAGGAGGGTATTTTTCAAATTAGAAATTTATCTGTTTGTAAAAAAAATTGTCAAGATAGGTAATTGAGGTTTACCTTATCCAAGATGATTCTTTGGTGATAGAGAAAATATAATTAAATCTGCATTGTTTTATCAGATATGAAACAGACATACAGTGTCCTAAACACAGGTTAGAGGTTTGATGGCAGAATAAGTTCATGGAGCAATAACTTAATTTCAAACAAATTATGATCTTCTCTGGTTAATCTACTCATAAATACAGGTCATTTCTGTTGAACTTCCATGTACAAAATCCATTAGTGTTGATATGACCAAAGCTAGAGTGTGAGTTTTTTTTGAAATATCATCATCCTTAATTGGAAAGACACTTCCTATGGAAAAAGCTTGAAACTATTTCTTCACATGTGTAGTTTTCTCTGACACTGGAGACTGCCTATGTCTCTACTTTGTCAAAGAAGCACTTTAAAATAAGAAAACTTTAATCAATCAACATGATTTATACTAATTGACAAGTAACTAATTTAACTTAACTTTTTCATTGAAGGGGCAAAGGTTTTAAAATCAATTTATCAGCTACTATCATCTGTGATATTATAAGCTTCTCAAAGCCAAACTTACTGATGCCTCTATCTGTGTGTTCAGATACCTCTTAAGGAAGTAGAACATGTATTAAAAGTAATTTTGATTTAGTTCCTAAAAGGCAAGAAAGCTACGTAGGCCAAATGCTTTAACATAAGGGATCCATTCTTACTCCATAGGTGATTAGAAATAATGTGGGAATCCAGAGAATGGTACAACTATTTCTTATTTTTCCCACTTGATAGCCCTTCAGTTATGCCAAGGTGCTCATGGGCAACCCAAATATCCCTGTTATTATTATCTTCTTTCTTTTCTTTTACAACACTTTCCATTCTTTCCTCTTCCTCTCTTATGCACACACACACAACCACACACCTACCTGGACTTCTGGCTTCCTCTAGATATCATTGCCACTAAGATGCTAGTCACTGTATCAGCACATGCAAGGCATTTTGTGCTCTGGTGCATCCTGTGCTTCAGAGTGGAATGAGTATTAGACAAACCTTTGGCTTTGCTAATATGTATTACTTCTCTTGGCATTACTGAGATACATCACTATATCAAACACTATGTTTATCTTGAAGTGGCCCTAAGAAGAGCATTTGAACACTTTAAGGCCCTTTACAAGAAATGAATCAATAAAATCCGGGTGAAAAAGAAAAGAACCTGCCCAAAACTATCCCCTTCGCACTGAATATTGAGGGCTTCAAGTCTTGAAATCAAGTCACTTTCCAGGACCCAAGAGTATTGGCCCAAATATCTGGTGGTTAATTATAACACTTTTAATTTTATCATTACTTCTAAAGATCAAGCTTCCTAGGGTGCCAAAATGATTAGTGATGATGACTCAGTCAAAATATGCTTAAATTACCAAAACTTTGAATTTTATACATTTTTTTCAAGGGATAAGCCAGCAATGAGCCAACATTTCCTGTAGCAAAAACAAAAACCAATTATTTGGAAGTATTCACCTAAAAGGAGAGATGATTATTTTTCAAAAAGAGTAGTATACCACATCCAAATTAAACAATGTGCTCATTTGCTTTTCCTGTTTCTTACTCTCCTTTTAAAACACTCTTATTTAGGACTCTGAGTTTATTTATAATAACTCTTAACTATTGGGGATAACAGCAATGGGAAAACCAATCTGCCATTTTTACTTAAAGTCAGAAATAACATGCTAAATCTATTTTACAAGTCCAGCTTGAAAGGATTCAGTAAACTATTCTATAAATTATTCCAGATGAATTGATAGAAGTGCATGGCTTTAATTTTCAGCTTTACCATAACGTAGAGTATCTTACTTATATGTAGCTAACTCTGCAAGTGGTTTAATTGGGGTGGGGAGAATACAAATTGAATAAAAAGCGTCTCCTTAATCTACTGATTTTCCTTGAAATTTCTGGAAATTCTACTGATTTTCCATTCAGAAGTTCACAGATAATCAACAATGCACAGAAAAGATTTCTCTGTTGGGAGGGTTAATCAGTTGAAAACAAACAGTCTCCAAAAACCTAATCAGTGATTGAAACATAGTATTATGTCAAATCCACATATTGACCCCACCAGTTCTATTTTTTCACATCATTTTGTTTCCATGTTTTCCTACTGACATACATGCACATGCACACACACACACACACATAATCCTTCAGTTTTTTAAATTTTTCTATAGTTCCAATAGTCCATGGCAAGGGCTTTTCAAATATTATGAGGCAATGCTAATGTTTAAATGCTGATAGATGTATGTAAATAAACAGACAAATCAAGGGAGCAGAATAAATAGTCTGGAAATAGCTTCACTTATAGGAAAGTCATCTATTATGAGGAACTGGTGAGTGTGGAAGTAGAGGATTATTCAATAAATGATGGAAACATTTATTGTGGAAACAGCTCACCCTTTTGGGAAAAAATCAATTTAGATCATCATCTCAAAGTTGTTAAACAAAATATAAATTTATTAAAGATGTGAATGTAAAAATTATAGAAATGAGAAGAAAAGAGAAATTTAAAAAATATTGTGCCAGTTTGGATGTATTATGTCCCCCAAAATGCCATGTTCTTTGATGCAGTCTTGTGGGGGTATGTGTTACTGTTGATTAGGTTGGAATCCTTTGATTGAGTGTTTCCATGGAGATGTGACTCAATCAGCTGTGCACAAGAACTCTGATAGGATAATTTCCATGGAGGTGTTACCCCACCCATTCAGGGTGGGTCTTAACTGAATCACTAAAGTCCTATAAAAGTGTTCACAGACAGAAGGAGATGCTGCCACCAAGAGAGACACTTTGAAGAATGTACAGGAGCTGAGAGTGAAGCTGAAGCACAACCTGGGATCAGCAGACATCAGCCACGTGCCTTTCCAGCTAACAGAGGTTTTCTAGATGGATGTCATTGGCCTTCCTTCATTGAAGGTATACTTGTGTTGATGCCTTCATTTGTACATTTTCATGGCCTTCAGACTGTAACTTTGTAACCAAATAAATCCCCTTTATAGAAGCCAATCCATTTCTGGTATTTTGCATAATGGCAGCATTAGCAAACTGGAACAAGTATTAAATGTTAGGAATGGCATGATTTCTCAAATTAGAGGTAATGGAAAAAAAATTCAAGTTAAAGTTTAACAGCTTTGCATGCAATAAAAACTAAAACCTCTGAACATTAAAAAATACAGGATAATAAGGAAAATAAAATCTTGGACATTAATTTCAAGAAATTTGACAAAGTAAATATAAGTATTTCATGCAAATAAACAAGAACACTAAGACATGCATGAATAATGGGATTTAGCACATAAACATATAGTTCTTAATAAAAGAAGAAGTAATATAAATTATCTAGTGATGAAAGAAATGAAAATTACCTCAAACTCATCAGAAGGTATCCTTTTAGATTATATGAAAGTATATGAACACTGCACATAAATTTTATAAAGAGATCACTAAATCTAAAATGAATACATACATAATAAAAGAAGTGGGTTATTGCTGTTACTAGATTTTTATCTGTTAATGAAGCACAGGTGTTATAACCAAAGCATCTACTGCTGGTGAGCATGCCCATTTTCAAACACTGTTGTTGACAGGGTAAGCATCAATTTTGGAAAGAATGTGGCAATACTTACGTAACAGGGTGTGCAATGGGATTCTTCTTTCTCAGTTTTGGCTGGAGTCCCAAGACAATAGGTGTTAACTGACACCATATTCCATGGTGAAGTGCTAAAGCACTTGTAGGACACGCAAATAAAGTGCCCAAAGTGCACAGTAACCCAACCCATCATCCATCTCCCAACTATATAAACAAAGGCCAATAATTTAATTAGGGAAATTGTATACTTAACAGAGGATTTATTTGGAGAAAGTGAAGATGCTTTAGTCCCATGGAAGTGCTTTTTCTTGCCTCAAGTCTAGTAATAAGCAATTCAAAGAGACCACTCAAAAATCATGGAGTGATTTCCCTGAGGGGGACTCTGGGAGTTGAAAAGGTGGCCATGTGGAGAAGTGTCTGATAAACCTGAGATATCTAAATGGGAAGAATCTGGCTGAAGGACCTGTGTCAATAGTGTAGGTAGAAGGAGCTGTTCTCTGGTTGACAGTAGCTCAGAGATATGTTTTCTTGAAGATCAGATGTAGGCACCATGAGAAAGATTTGGTTTGAGGTAGCCTTGGATACTGCTAAAGTTTGAATAGAGGAATAAGAAGATAGCAGAAAGAAACTAGAGGTCCCCAAGAGTTGAAGAAATGATTTGAATAAGCAAAGGAAGAAGATACATTTGTCCAAGTTGAGGGACATGGAGGTGACAGATCCCCAGGCATGAAGCTACTCCCAAACCCAAACTCAGGATAGAGCCAGTTATGTTTGACTTTTTCCTTCTCATTACCTTACTTAGTATTTTAATAGCAAGAAGAATTGAGAAAAGGAACCTCAATGTGCAACAGTGTCTTGGTATAGAAAATCATGGAACATCCCGTAATAAAATACTATATGACTATATAAAAAGATACATATGAAGATTATACTATATCCCAGAAAAAAAGTAAGATATATTCTTAACTGGAAAGGTAAAATATAAATTTTTATGCAATTAAGTTTTGTAATTCTGTGGAAATAAAACTCTATGAATTGAAAAAATAAAAATGTATTATAAACAATATTATAAAACTATTTAAAATGTTATCAGAGGGGTTTGGGTCTGATAACAATATGGCCATCCTCTTTTCCCTCTATTTAAATTTTCTGTTTTAAAAGTATCATATTAATAAAATAAACCACTTTCATAATAGCAACTTATATTTAAGAACCAAAGATTTTCTAAAAGATCTTCAGGGTAATAAGTTGATTTATGAGACAGTAAATTACATAATCCTGTTATCCACATGGGTTATATAAAAATCTGTGTTTAATTTCAAATATTTGAAGATTTTTGTGATATATTTGTATTTCTTAATTCCAGTTTATTTCTGTTTGACCCAGAAATATACTTTCTATTATTTCTATTGTTTTAATACATTAAGTTTTGCATGACATCAACAGAAATAACTGATTAAGGACTTGCAAATATCTTCTACTTTATATATGCGGTGAGAACACTGGCAAAATATCTGCCTTGCTAGGGTAAACAGGAACCTAATTACCCCCCGCAAAAAAAAAAATTAAGAGGAAACATTGGGGAATGAAATGTCCCTCAGGGTCTTTGCAAAATTCCAACATATTCCTAAAAATGCAAATGACCCTGCACATGTGTGTGTGCTCAGAGGAAAAAAAAAAAAAAAAAACATGAGAAGGCCCTAAGCTCTCACATCTGTCTGACCTTGAGGCTCAGTGCAAGCAGGAAGTAAAGGCTAAGAAAGAGGTATAAACTGCCCACCTGAACATGAAAGCATGCCTCAACAAGCATACGGAACCTGCCAACAAGGACTGGGAAACATTGAGTCAATACATTTAAGAAAATCTCTGTCTAATCATTAGCTGACCAATATGCTAACCAAGCAGACTTCAGTTTTTAAACTGAGAAAGAATGCATACTTCAGAGAATTAGTTCAGGAAAGTCAGTGAGCAAAAACAAGAAGAAATAGCATAAACAACAAAAACTGGGGGTAGGGACTGATTTCTAGATCTGCCACATTATATTATTCAAAATGTCCAGTTTTCAACAAAAAGTTAAGACATGTAAAAAAATAAAGTATGGCCTATACACAGGAAAGAAAAGCAGCTAACAGAAACTGTCCCTAAGGAAGATTAGACATTTGGCTCTCTAGACAAAGACTTAAAATGATGAAATTTAAATATGTTCAAATAACTGAAGGAAACCATGTATAAAGAAAGAAAAATATAAGAATGATGTCTCATCAGATAGATAATGTCAATAAAAAGATAGATATTATTTAAAAACAACAAAATAGAAACTCTGGAGTTGAAAGCTCATGAAACAAAAAATTCAAGAGCAGCTCAACAGCATATTTGAGCTGGCAGAATGAAAAATTAGTGAGTTTGAAAATAGTGCATTGAGATTATCTAGTCTGAGAAATAGAAGCAAAAAAGGAATGAAAAAATACAAATAGAGCCTCAGAAACTTCTGGGATAACATATCAATATGCAAAATGGGAGTCCTAGAAGGAAGTAGAGAGAAAAAGGGAAAAAAAGAATATTAGAAGCAGTGTATGAAAACTTCCTAAATTTGATTAAAAAAAATAATCTCCACATCCAAGAGGCTCAGCAAAGTCCAAATAGGATAAACCCAAAGATATCCACACCTTAATGCATGATAATCAAACTGTCAAAAGTCAAAGATGAAGAGAGAATCCTGAGAGCACCAAGAGAAAAGTAACACAACACATATTAGGAATTTTCAATAAGATTAACAGTTGATTTCTCATAAGAAATCATCAAGGCCAGAGGCATAGGGTGATACATTCAAAGTGCTAAAAGAAAAATGCTGTCAACCAAGAGTTCTATATCCAACAAAGTATCCTTAAAAAATGAAGATGAAATTAAGAAATCTTCAGATAAACAAAAACTGAGAGAATTCATCACTACAGGAAATGCCAAACAACTGTTGGTCATCTAGCCTTGTTCATGTATCTGTGGTTGGCTAGAGTTTGGCTATTCTAGACTGGGTTTGGCTGAAAGCTCAAAGCTGCATGTTGTGTTGAAGTGTACACTAATTGCCTCCCATCCTCCCAAGAACATGTACTTCTCATGGTCATGGCAGACACACAGATAAAAACCCATACTGCAGCCTCATTGCAAACTTTTCCTTGCCTCATATCTATTAACATCCCATTGGTCATAGCATGTCAGGGTGGTTGGGTGGTGGTGGTGTGAGGAGGGGTGTGATTTTTTTCAACAACAATCCCCTGCTTAATGGATTGGGTAATTGACTCAAACAAGTGATACAACAAGATTTCAATTCCACCATTCTTCTTGTTTTAAGCTCAACTCCCTTTTAAGAATCAGGCTGCTACTTACTCCATTCTTCGTACTTATATTAGGAATTCATGTTGAATAAGAAAAGATGCCCAACAATTACCCCTGCAGTTTTTAAGAGCATGACAACAGTTTAGAAAACAGAAGTTCATTTCAAAAGTTGTAACCATTTATACTAAGATATGAAATAATGGCTTCTTGATTTTCTGCCTGTTAGGTGGCAATGTACAGCTATTTCCCCAAAACAACTTCAATTATTTTTAACGACTTCATATTAACAATTCAACTGTAAAAGCCTTAAATGGAAGAAGCAATATGAATACAGAAGCCTTAAATATTCTGCAAAGAGAAAAAAACAATTCATTTTCCTTAGCGTTTTCTATCCTCCCCTGACAAACTTGTTATTCTGCTATCCATGACCCAGTAAATGCAGATGAAATGAATTTCTGCTGTTAGATACTTGTTCTAGTAATTTGAGTTTCATTTTAATATTGCTTCTAGCATAATTGTGCTTGACTGGGAAATATCCCTAGGCAAGTTTTAGTCATTTGAGCTTAGAGGTCCATTTGCATTCAATGAAGTACAAATAGAATAATTCACCAAATTCCAGTCTTTATATGGTTGATCTTTTGTTAAAAATTGAGTTTCTCTATGTTTACTACCCTTAAAGAAATTCTATGAAGTGCCCAAAGGTAGAACACATTAAAAAAAATCTGGGCGTAGTTCTATTTGTGATTGGAAACACACACACACACACACACACACACAAACACACACACACACACACTCACACCACACTGTAACCCATCCATTACAAACATTAAATAAGAAAATGTGAAAATTTAATGAAAGACTTGCAGTTTGTGTTAGAGAGCAGCAAGGGAAAACTAGACAGTCTACATGTTCATAACTTTTTTTTAAACCTATCACAGAGCTAAGTTCACAAGATACCAGCTAACTGGAAATTTGGGGAGAGAGACTAATGCCTGCAGGGAGACAACCACTCCCTTATTTGGGGGCAGAAATGGCTAGTTAAGAAGAATTCAGCTAGAGGGGTTGACAAATTGGTGGAGGCTAAATATGAGCAAATTGGAGAGTGAGAAGCCCATGGAAGCTGCAGATCCAGGAGGTTTGTACACTCCTGTAGGCATTTTCTCCACAAAACCCACCGAAGCTCACAGGGAGAGCCTGAGAAAGTGTGAGAAAGACTTAGTTGAGGCCTGGGGTAGGCTTCTCATGCCCCTGAGAAAAGCTGCTGTCTCCTATGTAGCAAAAGCCAAAATCTTTTGGGTGAAGTACAAAAACAAAACCACTACTGCTCTTAGGGCATTGATGACAGCTACTGCAGCCAGAGAATGGGAAGGAAAATCCTCTAAACCTGGGTAGTGGGGCAGAAATGCATGCTGGTCTGTGAACTAGTACTGGAAGAAGGACCAGGGCACTTGTAAAGGCTGATTTCCCTGAGATTCAAGGATGCTGTGACTGCCTGAGACTGAGGCTTAATCAGAACATTTGCAAATGGAACCACCACTGCCCTTGGACTAGTAAGTGTCTAGAAGTAAAATAGAGGAATAATGAAAGGAGAGCTGAAGAAGCAGACATTTTCTGAGGCATAGTGTAAACAGAAAACATACTGCTGAGGATGAAGCAGACACTGAGAAAAATCCACTGGTAAATCAGCCTCAACTTTTAAACATCACTAGATATGAAGGCTCAGGCACAACGGAGACTTTCAGCAAATCACCACTTTATTACTTACCAAGCAAAAAGGGTGGAAAAGAGTAAGGAAAGAGATCCCATCATGGGTGGTTCCCCAGGGAGGCACCGACTGCTCAGGTGCAAGTTGGCAGCTCCTCATGCCCGGCTTTGCATTAGAGATGAGGGGATACTTGTGCTGCCTGAGTGTTGGTTTTTTATTCACCCCATTTGACCTACAGAAGTGTAAGATAAGAATGCTTATTTTGTACCCACCGTGATAGTGTGTGCATCATACAGCATTCATTTGGCAATGGCTAACCAATAAAAATACCTACTTCATAATTTGAAATTTAAATCAGTTTCTGTTTTTAAAAGAATCTACCCTTGTGTTTGAATATAATGATGTGCAATCTTTATGACAATAATTATATTCACTAAAATTATAACATATGAATATGGCAGGTCATACAATCTAATGAAGCATAGGAAAAAAATAACAATTCATCTGTTAGGATTTTATTTGGTTGCCTATAACAGAAACCCATGTGGAGAGGTTTAACTACATATGAGTTTTTTTTCTCACATAACAAGTTGGATGTAAGTGGTCTTGGTTTAGTGCTGCAACTCCACAATGTTAAAAATATATCCCTACTTCGTCATCTTTAACAAGTGTTTTTTATTCTCATATTTATTACCTTGTGGCTACCAGTTTTCTGCTTTTACAAGAAGGAAAAAGTAGTACCTCTATCAGGAAAGCAAACTTTTCCATAAATTGCTAGCAAATTGCTCATTTGTCAGACCTGTGCTCATGCCCACTCCAAGCTCCCAGGGAGAATGAGAAGATAAATATTTTCGGTAGGCATATCGTCATACAAAGCATAATAGAGTTCTGTGTGTAAAGTAGAGGGGGTGAAAGGACACTCTGTAGGTAGTTAACAGTATCTCTCACAACAAACAGCAGCAAAAACTCATACTTTTGCAAGATTTTATGCATTAATAAATTTCATGTAAAATGCAAAAGGAATCTGGGCTATTAAATTAAAACTGAGGAAACTGGGAAAGCCTAGATTTTGATAAAGAAGGCCTAGGATACTGACCAGTGTCAGGAGAGGTAAACCACAGATGAGGGTTCTTAATCCATTGTTTAGCATTCAGAGTCCAAACTAAACAAAGGGTGATGGTAAGAATATAGTGTGGCAATGATTGAGCCAGCAGCCCAATTACATGCAATCAAGGAGGACACGATCAAGGTACTGCACCAGACATCACCAGGTAATTCTTTGGCTAAAATGGGGTTCATGAGTTTGTATTGTACCCCAGTGACTCCTCAAAGAGATTCTTTAAACCCATGCCCTTAACCTTTTGTGAGGACACAAGCCTCTTTGAAAATTTGATGTTAACTGTATACAGACCCTTTCTCCAGATAATTACACATACCCACATTAACAAAACAGTCTGCATATAATTTCCAGTAGATATATAAATTTTCAAATGCATTATCACAAAATGTGAAAAAAGAATCAAAATTATAATGAGTCAATCTACACAAGTTTACTGCACTAGAGAGGATGGTTTAGATATGGTAGAGTAACAAACTAACTCCAAAATCTCAATGTTGATTGACTGATTGATTACATGTGGTACATATCCATTGCTGCATTTGGCACTATGACACAACAGGTATCTATACTGACCAAGGCTGTATCTTCTTAATCCTGTACTCTCTGGAATGCAAGGTGCCCCCAGTGACCCCAGCAAGAGAGAGTTGGAGGATCCCCTAAGAGCTCTTCAGCAGTTCAACCTGAAAAATGAAACAAATCATTTCTGCTCATGACCCATTAGTCAGAAATAACCATTTGGCCCCATCCAACATAGACTAGAAAATATGGGGAGCATGTAGATATTATATCCATGCCCCATACACTATGCAGTTTATTTGTTCATTCATCAAACATGTTTCAAGCAATATTCTAGACCTCGGGGGATACAACAATGAACAAAATTGGCAAAGCCCTACTTTTATATAGAGTTTACATTGTTTGTCAGAGAGACAATATAAAAGAAAAACATTGATGCACAATATCATATCAATGACTGATAAGTGCTTTGAAGAAAAGTAAAGCAGGAGATAGAGATGGAGAGGCAGAAAGGGACCAGAGTGGATATCTTAGGTAGACATTCAAAAACAATCTCTTTGAGGAGCCAACATTTGAGCAAAGCCTGCATGATAAGAATAAGTCACTCTTGAGAGGACCTAGGGGAAGAGAACCCTAGCAGAGAAAACAACTCACACAAAGGCCATGAGGCAGGAACAGCCTGGCACATTCCAAGAGCAACAAGCAGGCATGTGTAGCTCTACATGAGTGAGCAAGGGGGTGAAGGGGGGTAACGTAGAAGATAAGGTCAGCTTGTTGGCTGTAGCCAACAAGCCCTGGAACCATTGCAAGGAGTTTGGATTCTACAAGGAGTGTGGTGGGGAATCATTGAAGGATTTGAAGCGGGGAAGTGAAGTGATCTGATTTACATTTTTTAATATTTTTTTAATTAGAGAGGCTGTAGGTTTACAGAAAAATAATGCAGAAAAATACAGAGTTCCATATACCACCACTCACACACAGTTTTCCCTATTATTAACACTTTGCATTTGTGCAGTATCTTTGTTACAACCGAAGAGAGAATATCACTATAATTGTACTGTTGGCTATAATGCATAGTTTGCATTAGGGTTCATTATTTATGTTGTACAATCCTATGTGGTTGTTGATTTAAATTTTATTCTAGTAACAGATATACCACCTAAAATTTTCCCTTTTACCCATATTCAAATACATAAATCATGAGTGTTAATAACATTCAGAATGTTACTACATTTTCAAAAGCTTACTTAGGCTGAGGAATGGACTAAAATAATAGCAATAATAACAGATACTAACATTATTTACTTTACTAGACACTATCTAAATGCTTTATGTTTACATATATCAATTTATAGACTCTTCACAACTCTATGATAGTTATTATTATGGTCACTATTTGAAAGATAGGAAATTGACACACTTAGCAGAGGTCAAGTCCAAGATTCTCATTCATACAGTGTACTTGAAGCACTGATGCCCTTATCCTCTCCTCCATACTCCATATTTTCTCAAAAATGACTGTTAGTTGGGACAATAATGGAAACAGGGGGATCATTACAGAGCTTTTGCCAGTCAGGCCAGAGGTGATGGTGGCTGGGATCAGGTTTAAAGCAGATTCTAACCATGCAGTGAGGTGCATGTTTTAGTTTCCTTGTTGCTAAAGCAAATGCCATGCAATGGGTTGGCTTAAACAATGGGAATTTATTGGCTCACAGTTTTGAGGCTAGGAGAAGTTCAAATCAAGGCATCATCAAGACAATGCTTTCTCTCCAAAGACTGGCATTCTGGGGCTGGTCCTGGCTTCCTGTGTTACATGACAATGCACATGGCAGCCTCTTCCAGCCTCTCCCTTCTCTTCTGGGTTCCACTGACTTTTTTTTTTATATATTTACCATGTGATCTTTACTGGAAATCTTTATTTCTTCATGTGGTTTCAGTCAACTGTTTAGTGTCCCTTCATTTCCGCCTGCTCAATTCCCTTTAGCACTTCTTACAGGACTGATCTTCTTGTGATGCAGTCCCTCAGCTTTTGATTATCTGGGAATGTTTTCATCTCCCCCTCATTTTTACCCTCCAGTTGTTTGTGAATTTTCTAAGTCTCTGATGGTTATTGACTTCTATTTGTATTCCATTGTTGACTTCTATTTGTATTCCATTGTGGTCAGAGAATGTGTTTTGAATAAATTCAATTTTTTTTTAATTTATTGAGGCTTGTTTTATGTCCCAGCATATGGTCTATTTTTGAGAAAGATCCGTGATCACTAGAGAAGAATGTGTGTCCTGGTGATTTGGGATGTAATGTTCTATATATGTCTCTTAAATTTCTCTATATCTCTCTCTCCTTTATTTCTCTGTCGGTAGGGCTCCCTTTAGTATCTGAAGTAGTGCAGGTCTTTTATTAGCAAAATCTCTCAACATTTGTTTGTCTATGAAAAATTTAAGCTCTCCCTCAAATTTGAAGGAGAGTTTTGCTGTATGAAGTATTCTTGGTTGGAAATTTTTCTCTCTCAGAATTTTAAATATGTCATGCCACTGCCTTCTCACCTCCATGGGGGCCACTGAGGAGTCACTACTTAGTCTTATGTTGTTTCCTTTGTATGTGGTGAATTGCTTTTCTCTTGCTGCTTTCAGAACTTGCTCCTTCTCTTCAGTATTTGACAGTCTGATCAGAATATGTCTTGGAGTGGGTTTATTTGGATTTATAACATTTGGAGTTCACTGGGCATTTATGCTTTGTGTACTTATATTGTGTAGAAGGTTTGGGAAGTTTTCCCCAACAATTTCTTTGAATACTCTTTCTAGACCTTTACCCTTCTCTTCTCCTTCTGAAATACCAATGATTCTTAAATTTGGATGTTTTATTTTATCTATCATATCCCTGAGATCCATTTTGATTTTTTCAATTTTTTCCCCCATTCTTTCTTTTGTTCTTTCATTTTCCATTCTGTGGTCCTCAAGGAGGCTGAGTCGATGTTCAGCTTCCTCTAATCTTGTATTATGAATATCCAAAGTCTTTTTAATTTGGCCAACAGTTTCTTTTATTTCCATAAGATCTTCTATTTTTTAATTTACTCTTGCAATTTCTTCTTTATGCTCTTCTAGGGTCTTCTTTATGTCCTTTATATCCTGTGCCATACTCTTCTTCATGTCCTTTATGTCCTGTGCTATGCTCTCGTTGTGTGATTTTATGTCTTTGATTAATTGCACCAAGTACTGTGTCTCTTCTGATCTTTTAATTTGGGTGTTTGGTTTTGGGTTCTCCATATTGTCTGGTTTTATCATATGCTTTAAGATTTTCTGTTGTTTTTGGCCTCTTGGCATTTGCTTTACTTGATAGGGTTCTTTCCAGATATAAAAAATACCAATCTCTAATTTGTCAGATCTACAGCTTGGTGGCATACACTTTCTCTAACTAACCAGCAGATGGCATCTGCAAGTCTCCTATTCCTCTGAAGTCAGTTCTCCCCAACTTTGTCTTTGTGGTGTGTGGGGATCTGATTCTTGTGGGGTTCAATTGGTGCACTAAGTTTGGTTGTGTTGTTGATGCTGTCCGCCCTGAATGTGCGGCATGTGTCTGGGTGGTTAGGGAGGCAGGGGAGCTTTAATAATCAAACTTCCCAGGTGTTCCCAGAGGTTTAAGGCTGTTGCAAAAGTCTAAGCCTTCATTTCAGTCTTGCCACAGATTGTCTCTGCTGCTGGCCCACAAGTCCTTGGTATTGGCATAGGGTCCCTGGGATTTCCGAGTGGGTCACCCCTCAGCCATTCTCTTCCAGGACCTCTGCCAAGGGAAGGCTGTGCCATGTCACAAGCGTGAGCCAGTCCACCAGGGAAGCCCTGGGCCGCCAGGCCGTGCAGGGGTGCTCCCAGCCCGCTGCAAAGATGGCTGAATGGGGCGTGTTAATCTCCCCCTCCTCACACAGCTCTGCCCCCCCAGCTCTGGGACAACCAGCTGTGAGTGCACCAAAGGCCACTGTCTGCAGCCAATATTGTGGCGTGTTCACGATGCTGAGGGAAAAACTCCCCATCACACCAGGTTTCTTGGCTCGGCTCTGGGCTGTGGGTCAGGCCTGGGCAGTAGCGTTCCCCACCTACCGGGGAGATGGCTGCAAGGGGCGCAGTGTCTTTCTCCTTTAGGCTCCCCTCTGCATCCCTGGCCCTGAGACAATCAGCAGCAGGCTATCCTCCATGCCAGGCACTGAGATTGGCACAGTCCGCTCCTGACATGCTTCACTGCACAGTTCTCACCGTCTTAACGACAGCTGCCCCTGGGTTTTTTTTTTTTTAAAGGAATTAGTCTGTCTCCAAATGCCAACCCACAGTTTCCCCACACCACAGTGTGGCTGCTGGACTTTCAGCCAGCTAACTCACTCGTTTCAGAATGCAGACTCCTGGTTTCAGCAAGTGCACAGTCCCTGTGGATTTAGCAGACCATGTCCAGCTGGTGCATTGCTGGAACTGGTGTTCTGGGTCACTTTCTGGCTTTTATCTAATATTTTTCACAGGGGTGTTTTTTTGCCCTGTCTCACCTAGCCGCCATCTTACTTCTCCTCTCCTTTGACTTTTGACTTCTTGCTTTCTGTGATTTTTTATCTGCCTGAATTTCATTCTGCTTATAAAGGAGTCCAGTAATAGGATTAAGACCCATCTGATTGAGTTGGGCCACACCTTAACTGAAGTAACCTCATTAATAGGTCCTAATTAAAATGAGTTCACACCCACAGGAATGGATTAAGTTTAAGAACATGTTTTTCTGGGCACATAGCTCCAAATCACCACATTGTCACGTGAGAGAAAAAGGAACAAAAATTGCCACAGGGTTCTAGGATAGAACAGCTAATGTATGTGGTATGATTTATCAAGTGGGGAAAACAGGGACAGGAAAATGTTTAGACAGGAATAGGAATATTGGGACACAGAATCAGGAGTTTGGGTTTCAGCACTTTAAATATGAAAATGCTTTATGCTTCTAAGCAGAGCTGACTAGTTGGTTTCAAATAAAAGTCTTGAGCACAAGGGAGGTTTCCATGCTAGAGATATATGTATCAGAGTTATCAGATTATGGATGATGTTGAAAGCCTTGAGCCTAGAAGCCATGAAACTAAAACTGGGAAGGATATTTAAATAAAGAAGGCATCTCAGAACCAAATGATGTAGCATTACAACATTTGAAGCTTTGAAATAGGAGGAAAAATTAGCAAAGGGGATGAAAAAGGGTGGAGAGATCAGAAGAAAACCAGGGAATTGTGGTATCTCAGAAGTCATGGGAAGAAAGTGGTTCAAGAAGAGAATATTCAGTTGTGGGAAATGCTGATGGGAGAGAAGGTAAAAAGGATAAAAATTGATCATTGGCAAGATGGAGACTGTGAGTCAGCTTTATAAGAGCTCTTTTGGCAGAGTGGTTTCATAAAAAGCCTCATTGAAGTGTGTTGAGAAGCAATTCAAGTTCAGGAAATACAGACAAGAAATGGAAACAGTTAAGACAAGCATACACATAAAAAAGTAACATACATATTACATATAAATAATTGTAACATACATGTTACAGGTATCATTTAATGAAATTCCCCTTTAATTGCAGATTCTTAAAATTTTCCAGCAGGAGAGTCTCAGTTGGATTGTTGTCCTTTTTCTTTGCATCTAGTTCTCCTTTAGATCTGTACTTTCCATCTGTACTGGGGTCCCCAAAGACCACACAGGTTTGGTAATTCACTAGGCTGATTTGGATGGGCTGAGCATATAGTCATACTCACAGCTATGATTAATTACAACGAAAGTATACAAAGCATAATCAGCAAAGGGAAAGGTCCATGGGGCAAAGTCTGGAGGAAATCAAACACCATCTTCCAAGATTTCTCTCCCTGTGGCAACTTGTAGGGCACTCTTAATTCCTCCAGCATCAAATTGTGACAAGTATAAAATGTTGTGTACCAGGGAAACCCACTAGAGACTCATTACCCAGGTTTTTACTGGGGGCTGCTCATGTAGGCATACTCTCACTAGCACCTACTAAACTTCCAGACTCCCAGAAGAAAGCAGGTGTTCAGCATAAACCACATTGTTTGTATCAATAGTTTAGGCACTCAAGCTACTCTTATCAGTTAGGGGACAGTGGGAGTCTGCCCAAATTCCACATTCCCAGATGTCAGACAAGGGCCAATCTTGCAAGCATGCCTTTCTAAGGATAAGCAACCTCAGTCCTGCTCTGTTAACTGTTTTCTGCACACCAAAGTTGATTACCTTCTTCTCTGAGTCTTAATTTTTATAGCAGTATGCTGGTTTCAGTGTATCCCCATCAAAGAAGTTGAACAAGGAATAAGGTCTTTAAGCAGTGAGTATTAGGTGAAGTTTTAGCCAGATTATCAGTGAGGTCTTGTAGCAGGTAACTAGACCTAGACACTGATCTAAGGGGAAGAGGCTGGGAGGCAGGGCTCTATCTTCCAGGTAAGGACGTGAGAGGACCAGATCTTAAAGTAAATAGAATGTCAAACAGAACATTATTTTACAAAGGGAATTAACAGTCCGTTCTAGCTCCTACCTTTTTTATCTGACAACTAAGTATTGTGTCTGGATCCTCGTATTTCCAATCATGGGAAATAAGTCCAGCAGCACTCAGAGGAGAAAAGGTCAAAAGCAATAGGGTTGAGGTATCATCCATGCAAAGAGACTTGCCCTGCTCTAGAACCAACTGTGGTTTTAGGAAGAGGAAGAGTCTCCGTTCCAGTTACCTGTTGTTGCGTAACACAAGACTACACAACTTAACGTCTTAAAACAATGGCTATTTTATTATATCTTGTGATTTTTTTGTGGGTTAGAAACTGGACAGGGCTTGACTGAGTGGTTCTGCAGTTCCATGTGGTATTCATGATCATTCCTGGCAGTATTAACCTGGTAGATGGGCTGGTCTGGAGGGTCCAAGATGGTTGCACTCACAGATCCGGCACCTTAGTGGAGATGACTGGAAAGCTGGCCTCAGCTGAGACTGTTGACTGGGGCACCTGCACGTGGCCTCTTCAGCATGGTGGTCTCGCTGTATTTGAACCTCATACATGGAGGCCCAGGCTCCCTGAGAGACATTACAAGACCAGGGTGGAAGCTTCAAGGCTTCTGACATTGGTGCAGAAGTTCCCAAATATTATTTCTGCTACATTCTGTTGGTCAAAGAAGTCATTAAAGCCAGCCCAGATTCAAGACGAGAGAAATTAGATTCCACTTCTCAGTGAATAGCAAAGAATTTATAGCCAATTTTAGTACACCACATTCACAATTTTAAATTTCTTCTCAGTTAAGAGGAACTATGCTTCCCTCTTGCCCTGTTTTCATTCTCATTCCCTTCAGAAGGTAGCGCTATTTTTTCAGAAAGATACCCTTTAGTTCTCCAAGGAGTTGCTGGGCTACCTTAATTAGCTTTACTTCACAACCATAAAACACCAAGGCTATTATGAAAATCAAAGGACCTCCAAGAACTCCTTTTGAATCTACATATGAATTATAGTAATAAATTTGTCTGGCTGACATACAAACAATGAGATAAGATGTAGCTGGGTCTGTTCTCAAAATGAAATGGAGGATTATTATTTTTTTTTTTTACTATATAACCTACAATCTAGAGTTTAATTCATTGTAGGTTAATATGGAAGGACAGGACAAAACATGTTTCCAACAAGGGAAATGACAAT
Organism: Choloepus didactylus; assembly: GCF_015220235.1. Lineage (NCBI taxonomy): Eukaryota > Metazoa > Chordata > Mammalia > Pilosa > Megalonychidae > Choloepus > Choloepus didactylus. The sequence continues at coordinate 37,442,515 of NC_051313.1, forward strand.
GGCAAAAAATATTTGATGAAGGTGTTTAGGTTAATTCAAAATGTGGACACATGCTCAAGAGTCATAATAAATGAATATATGTGAGTGAGCAAACAGCCATTAGTAGTTGGTTGGATTTTTGTTTTGGGATTGGGATACCATGCAAATACTTGTATACATTCATTCAACGTATGCATAGCCTATTAAATCATGGATAAGATGGAATAGAAACTAGTTTGTATCTTGAAAGTCTTCTGTGTTTACAAATGACAAAGTAAAGTAAAAAGCATTCACTTTCAATATTGTTTGTGAATGAGCACTTTGTCCACAAATGGGTTACATTACATAAAAGAAAATGTCACAAGGTGTGCATTTCAGTTTTAGATATCATCCTAATCTGCTCTACAGAGGTATTGCTATTTAAATCATTAAAGGAGTTTCAGGGTCACAGTAATTAATAATCAGCTGCATTTCTCAATGTAAATACATCCCACAGTGTTTATTTGAAGATTCAAGGACAAAATAAAGCCATTTGTCTAAGAGGGACGTGAACCTTTTCTCTTCCCCTAGACTGAAAATGAAAAATGGAGGCGTAGTTGTGCTCTCACAGTAAAGAACATCAAGGTGCTGACTTGTTGGTGCTTGACTTTTCAACTCTCAGCCAACACTGGTATGGATCATACTTCTGAGCTTTATCTCAAGAGAGCTGTACTGGGACTTTTAATTTCCAAACTAAAATTTAATAACTGCTATAGAAAATGCCACCCTTAGACCCCTACTCACAGGAGGGCTGCTTGGCCATTACTCCACCTATGTATGAATATTCACTAAGTCAACAGAAAGATCAGCAATTGATTTGACTTCATCTTTTCTAGACCCAGGAAACATTATCATGAAAGCTATTTGCAGCACCTTGCTCCAAGACTGCCTGGTGGGGCTCCTCCCAAGGGCTTTCGGTCCATTCAGAGTCTGGTCTGCACCCCGGTCCCAGAGCCCAGCACAGTGTGGTTGGAATCACGTGGCCATGGCTGCCAGAGGCACCTGTCACTGTGATAAATGTGGCCTCTCTCATATGTACCTTACAGCCGCCAGCCTTCAACAAGGACTTTGCTTAAAACTGGGTAGAGCCAAACCAGAGAAAAAGGGAAAAGGAAAACAGAAGACTTTTGACTTGAGGATAGGTTTAGAATCTTCCGTTTAAAAAATTACTCATGCCCACACCCCTTTCCTCTGCTTGGAATGTAATGATCCAATTAATGAGGAATCTGGTCATTTTTAATAAAATCAGCTGTCCTCTGAGATAATTAAATGAGAAATGTGTCCTAACATTTTAGGTAATATCACTCCTCATTTATTTTGTTCTGCAGGTTGAAATCTACAGAGAAGAATCTTAGTCTTCTTTCAGTGGTGGCAAACATCAGTTCTATAGGTTTGTCATATCTAGAAAGTTAAAAAAAAAAAAAAAAAAAAAACAACAGGATGCCCAATTAAATTTGAATTTCCTATAAAATTTTGTTATAAAATATATACCATGAAAGTCTTGGGACATACTTATGCTAAAACATGTTCATTGTTAATCAGAAATTCAAATTTACCTGGAAATCTTATATTTTATCTGGAAACTCTAGTCTTATATATATCTTTGGATATAGGTTGCATTTCTACAACTGAATTTAGAAATCTATTTTTAATCAAACAGAGAAAAAATATCCAAAACTTTTTAATGAAGGTTAGAGTTGTCATGTAACAGAAATCCTTATAAATATACTAAAATAGTTCAATGCCATGTTGATTTGATTATGCTTTCTAATCCCAATCAACAACTATAGGGTTGGCTGGGAGGTATAAGGCAGCTCAGTGACCTGAGTGTTTTATAACACTGTAAAGAGACAAAAGAGTAAATTAGCAATAAATGGCTTCTTCATGCAAGAAAATTTTTCTGCGGTACAGTTCTCATTGCTTAGTCCAAATCAATGGGAAGATGCTTAGAAAATAAAACAGAGGATAAAGAATCACAAAGACCCCCGTGTGCCAGGCACATTTTTTATACAGGTCAGTGATAATAAAAGTCAGATTTTGTATTTCTTTATCATCTCAGTATTGCACAGAATACTCAAGAAAGACCAATTCTAACCACAACCTCATTATCCACAATATCTTACACTGAAATGCCCTTTTTGCTTCTTATGATGAATGGATAACTGAACCAGTAGGATGTTGTGTATGTTTTATATGTTATGCATATGTGTGTATGTACCTATACATGCATGCATGTGTGTATGCATATATATATATATATATATGTATGTGTGTGTGTGTGTGTGTGTAATTTACAGTCACTCCTAGAAGCAAGCATGGAGGCATTTTATCTGGAATTTTATATATGGACCTACAATTTATGTTGAGGAATGTAAAAGAAACAACAAAATGTATATCATTGTAAATGAAAAGGGCAACAATTCCATATATGTATGTATCCTTTAAATATTTATATATTTAATCAGTATTTCAGTATTTTCCATGTTCAAGTCACTGTATCTACTTACCTACAAAATACGAAGTTGCTGACATTTCTTCTTTCCTTCCTTTTTCCCCCCCCAACTGTTGTAGAGAGTATTAGTTTTCTCCCTTTTACCATACCCATCCAGTTCTTAGAGAAAGTAAATTGGTTTAATGAAAAACAGCAGCAAGTGTTTTTAAAAAGGGCATGTGTTATTGTGGGAATAGTAAAGATAAATCATTTGAAGCAAGAGCCATTCACACTATCAGAATAAGTTTATTTAAAGAGGTCACAATAAACACATTGATGGTATCAACAACAGTGTTAGAAAAGCATTAACCAATATAAAATAATATATAGCCTTATATGTAACCACTTGAAAACAGCAAGAAAAACAAAACTATTCTTATTGAGTCTTCAGAAATCTATTCTCTGAGATCTATTCTCATTATTAAGCTAATTTGAAGTCATGTGATGGAACTAAATTAGCAAATGCAATTTTATTATGAAAATATTCTGTACTTCTAATTTTTTTTGAACTCAACCTGGCTTTCCCTGCACTAAGAAAGAAATAGTGAAATTTGGATTTTATGTCTGTGTGTGTGTGTGTGTGAGAGAGAGAGAGAGACAGAGAGAAAGAGAGAGACAGCTAGCCAGAGAGAGATGAAGAGAAAAGAGAGAGAGTGAGCTATAAAATGCAATGGTTATTGTAGTCTTATTTGTATGTTAGACTGAAAAAAACTGGTGCACCAGTAATCTTTTTATGGTTGAAACAATGAAGTCTATTGTTTTTGCTTTTCAGGGAGTAATTTTCAGCCATTTTGAATATATCTTTTTTTGCTTTAAAATATCCCTTTTCTTGTTTCAGTTCCCCTCATCTTCGGTAGCCTATGAGGTGGCAAACTATTTCATATAGAGTAACTTCAGAGGAAAAGCTCTTCATAAGGAGGTGTTGCCTTGAGTATTACAGTTTTAGAAAAAAAATAAAATTAAAGCAGTGGAGATGGAGTATGAGAGGAAATGATATTTAACTAAGTGATAATTTATTTTGTTGAAAACTCAAAATCCTATTAGAGATTTCCACAAAGTTTCACACTCTAAGGATCCTAACTTTGTGTGCTGAGGGAAAATGTTCCTATTTGGGGATTTCACAGTGGAATGTTGACAGGTCATTTGTCGGCAGGGTCATTAAGCTGTAGAACTTGTTAGGAGAACTTGATACTGCTTAGTCACACACTGTTACTAAGTTCCCAGGGGCCTCTAGCAAGAGCAATTAGACAAATTTTGTTTTGGCTGAGATTGACCCCTTTCAATATTCTGTAACACATGTAGGTGCCTGTCATAGTGTATCAACAGATTCTGTATTTAAAGATAAGAAGAGATCCTACTGGCAAAGATCCCTAATTCCTGAGGAAAACTGAGATTTAAGGCCAACTCACTCTCCTACTAAGATTTGCCAGGAGAAAGGTTATTCCAAGAGGTGACTGACTGAAATAGAAAACCCGCTATTCAACTACACATTATACACAAGTCTGTCCTTACTCTACCCTATATATCCTGTTATGCTAATTAAAGTTATAGGTCAGGAAGTTTGCTAGTGTGCTTTTCCCATCTGAGCTCTTTATATGCTATTTCATGTTCTATCATATTTTAGATTAAAATTTAAAGTCTAAACTAAGTTGCAAAGTGTCTCTGAAGGTAAGTTATTTCCCTTTATTTTACTGTAGTATTGTTTTGTATTGCCAAATAGTCCATATGGGGATGAAAGAGTATACAAGTGTTCATACAACACATATACACACACAAAGACATGAACAGATTTTGATAGTATCTTACAAATGAAGACATAATCAGATTTCTGTAGCTTCTCTTAGGTTCTCTAGGAAACATTACTAATTTTCATGTAAAATTTGAAAACTTATAATTAAGGATTTATAAACTTGAGATCATTAATACCCTATGAATCCTATGAAGATGTTAGCTCTTAGATCATATTCCTAAGTCTCTATTGACTCAAAATATTTTAAAAAGAATAAATATATATTCTTATTATGTATTCATGCATTCAACAAATATTTAATGAAAGCCTACATGTTCCGGTAATAATCTACAAAAATCTAGAACAAAAGACAAAATGGGTTCTTGATATTCTGGAATTTAAAATCTAGTGAGTAAATCTCACCGAGTGCTAGTGGATTGATCCTGAATAATTCAATATATGATGACAGTTATTTTATTTGGATGATTGATGTAGTTTAAAAGGGACTCTTTTTAATACCAATGCATTGGAGAAAGTTTAAGGTATAGTTTTATGACATATGTTACCTTACTCTTAGGGCACAAGGTCTCTGATGACCTAAAAAAGTACACAGTTGAAACACTTTCAGAAAATGAGAACATAAATAGACACACACTTACATATATGCATAGGTAAGCACAAACACTGTGCAGTATTGAATGCAAAATGCCTTTAGAACATTGTATAAATTTTCTTATAACAAACAACCACTTAGGCTGTTTATCAAAAATCATATGGGGCAATATCTGAGCTATTCTGATTCAGTAGATTAAGTATGGATCCCAGAAATATGCATTCTTAACAATCAGACGAATCTCATTCAAGCGCTCAATGGCCAATGCTTTGAGAAACATTCCCTTAAATCAAAGATGGACTGCATCCATCAATTAGCAATCTAAAACCAGGCTAAAGTACTTCCACTTTTGACCATGAAGACCTATCACTTAAGAAAATTGCCTTAACATCAAATAAACTAAAAAATTTTTTTAAATCACTCAAAAATTACAAAGCATGTATAAAGCAAAAGTTTTCTGGTGTTTCAAATGGACAATACATAATTGTGATCATTTAGAAAAGGGAAACAAATGACACAAGCACTGCAGTTGCTGCAGCTTACATCAACTGCAGTTTTCAGACCTCAAAGTAGATAAGGGGAACTCAAACCTCCCTAAAGTGAGGACAGAGATTGGACTTTGGGGGACCTAAGATAATTAGAAATTCTGAGACAATGTATAAGAGGACAGGGAACTGCACAGAGATAGAATTATGGATATCTGTTCTGGGCTCCCCCTTTAGTATTCCTCTGAGTATCTGTATCTACATGGAATGAAACTCACCAAGGCTGGGACAAAGAAACATCAGAAATCAGGGTGAACAATTCTGCAGGCTCACACAGTGATACAAATGTCTTACTTTGCCACCAATCAGAATGAAGAAATCTCATAAAATATGAGAGAGAATTGGGTAGAGTCAAAGAAGGATATTGCCTTAGTAATGGACTAAGGTAGTCTGAGACTGAAAACTTCTCTTGACCAGCCTTAAAAAAAGGCTTAAAAGAAAACTTTGAAAGGATCAAATTGATTGCAAACTCAACAAAATTCTGGAACAAAGTTCAGTACTCTCTAAATGACTACAACAAAATCTAGTACCAACAACATAAAATTTACTATGTAGGATATTCAACAACTTCAAGCTATGCAAAGAAGCAGAAAAATATGACTTATAAGAAGGAAAAATATCAATCAATAAAAGCTAACCTAAAAATGATTGAGATGATGGAATTGTAAGCCAAAGACTATAAAGAAGAAATTATAAAGGTCTTAAATATGCAGGGGAATGTAAAGGGAAACTTAAATATGAGGAAGAAGGAAACAGAACATGTAAAAAGAAAACTATGAAACAAGTAGCAGTGAAAAATACATTATCTGAAATGAAAAATTTAATGAAAAGAATTAACAGCAGATTAAACAGAGCAGAAGAAAAGATCAGTAAACATGAATATATAGGAAAACAAAATTAAAAATGAAGTTCCAGAGAAAACACAGAAAAAAACTAATAGAGGAAACAGAAGATGGTGGCACAGAGAGGAGTGGAAGCTAGTTTGTGCCCCTGGAACAACTAATAAACAACAGGAACAACTAGTAAATAATCTGGAATGACTGCAGGGGAACAAACATGATGTTCACTCATCATACACCAACCTGAATTGGGGGGAATGCCCGAGATTGCAGCATAAAATCTGTAAGTAAAAACTGCAGATCCAAGCCAGGAGCACCTCCCACCCCCACCCCCACCCCCACCCCACCCTACGGCCTGAACTGCAAAGCCTCGCAGTGCTAGAGAGCAGCACTCTCCCAGCAAGCAAATATAGCTCAGCTGAGCTCCAGCTGGCATTTTAATTAACAAATATGGACTGCTCAATACAAGCTACAAATCCCCAACAAGGAGACAGAGGCCTTTGGTAATGACTGATTTGGAGAGCCAGAGGGTGGCTGTGGACTGACCCTGAAGGGGGCTTTCTGTCCCTTTTTTGGCTCACTGGAGAAAGCCTCAGTCATCTTCAGTTCTCAGTGCTCTGGCTCAGACAAGGGTGGAGATAGCACAGGCAGAGAGACTATTCAAATACTAATGACCTCTCCCTAGGGGGGATATCTTCTGTAAGAGGAAAGAGGTGGGGCCCAGCTCTACTACCTGCTTTCCATTCAGAACTGGACCCCAGAGCCTGGGGGAAAACAGCCACAGGCAACACCTGCTTACACCAGTCTGGAACTAAAGGCTGACAAGTGCCACCTGGTGGGTGGAAAAACACAGTGACTTGAGGCCTCACAAGGTGTACCAAGCTTCTAAGTCACCATAAGGGAAACCAGATACTATTCCCTCCTTCCAAGACCTGAGCCCCTTCTCGTCTGGGAAAACCTGATTGGGATAACCAAAGAAACCAGATGCTTAGACAACATAAAACTACAACCTACACTAAAAAAATGAAGTTATGGCCCAGTCAAAGGAACAAACTTACACTTCAACTGAGATACAGGAATTTAAACAACTAATACTAAATCAATTCAAAAAGTTTAGGGAATATATGGAAAAGAGATGAAGCGTATAATGAAAACACTGGGTGTACATAAGGTAGAAATTGAAAGTTTGAAAAAACAACTGGTAGAATCTATGGAAATGAAAGGTACAAAACAAGGGATGAAAGACACAATGGAGACATACAACAGTAGATCTCAAGAGGCAGAAGGAAACACCCAGGAACAGGAGGACAAGGCACCTGAAAGCCTACACACCAAAGAACAGATAGAGAAAAGAATGGAAAAATATAATCAATGTCTCTGGGAACTTAAGGACAAAACAAAATAAAATAATGTACATATCATGTGTTTCCTAGAAGGAGAAGAGAAGGGAAAAGGGGCAGAAGCAATAATAGAGGAAATAATCAATGAAAATTTCCCATCTCTTATGAAAGAGATAAAATTACAGATCCAAGAAGCACAACGTACCCCAAACAGAATAGATCCGAATAAGCCTACACCAAGACGCTTAATAATCAGATTATCAAACATCAAAGATAAAGAGAGAATCCTGAAAACAGCAAGAGAAAAGCAATCCATCACATACAAAGGAAGCCTGATAAGACTACGTGTGGATTTCTCAATAGAAATCATGGAGACAAGAAGGAAGTGGGGTTATATATTTAAGATACTGAAAGAGAAAAACTACCAACCAAGAATCCTATATCCAGCAAAATGGTCCTTCAAATATGAGGGAGAGCTTAAAATAGTCTCTGACAAGCAGACAATGACAGAGTTTGTGAACAAGATACCTGCTCTACAGGAAACACTAAAGGAAGCACTGCAGGCAGAAAGGAAAAGACAGAAGTGAGAGGTTTGGAAAACAATTTTGGGAGATAGTAGCACAGTAATGTAAATACACTGAACAAAGATGACTGTGAGCATGATTGCAAAAGGAAGATTAGGACAATGTGAGAAACCAAATGAAAGATGAAAGGTAAAGACTAGGACTGTATAACTCAGTGAAACCTAGGGTGTTTAATGATTGTATTAAAAGGTAAAAATACGTTTTTGCATGAGGTGGAACAAATGAATGTCAGCATTGCAAGGTGTTAAAAATATGGTGAGATTAGGGGTAAAATACAATGAATGCAAACTGGAGACTACAATTAACAGAAACATTATATTATGCTTCCTTTAATATAACAAAGGCAATATGGTAAAACTAAATGAATATGGGGGGGCATAGGGGAAGGGTATGGGACTCCTGGCATTGGTGATGTTGTCTGACTCTTTATTCTACTTTAGTTTAATGCTTTCTTTCCTTCTGTTGCTGTCATGTCTTTTTCCTCTCTCTCTCACTTTCTTTTTTCTTTTTCTGTTGTCTCGCTACCTTTTTTTTTATTTTGAAATAAATTCAAAGTTATAGGAACAGTTGCAAAAACAATACAAACCCCATACACAGAACTCCAGCATACCCTGACCCCCCTCCCTGATACCCCAATCCACCAACTTTAACATGCTGTCACACTGCTATTTCTTTCCCTCCCTCCCTCCCTCCCTATCTATCATCCATCATCTATTGCTCTGTCTTCTGAACATATGAGAACTAGCTGCACACATCCTTGAACAAACACTATAATTCACATAAACAATTCCCATGAACAAGAACATTCTTTTACACAATCCTATTAAAAGCATCTAAGAAGTACAAGAGATTCGACATTGATACAAAGCTTCCATTCTATATTTCCTTATATTTTTTTCCTTGTGTCTCAACTGTGTCCATTTGAGCCTCCTGTCCTCCATCCTCAGAACCCATCCAGGGTCATTCTTGGCATTCAATTGTCATTTATTTATACTGTCTTTTTTTTTTCAATTGTGGAAACATATATACAGCCTAAATCTTCCCATTCCATCCCCTCCCTAGCATTCCATTAGTGGGATTAATCACATTTAGAATGTTGTAATGCTCTTTCCCACCATCCATTACTAGAACTTTCCCTTCACCTCAAACAGCAACCCTACACTCATTTCTCAACTCCCCATTGCCCCTTCCCCCATTTCTCTTAACCCATACTCTACTTTTCATCTCTATGGTCATATTCTCTGATAATTACTTTGTGTTTACTGTGGGGCTTAAAATTAACCTCTTAAATCCATAACAATCTTGTTTTTCTTTGATACCAACTTAACTTCAATAGGACACATAAACTATGTTCCTATACTCCTCCATTCCCCCACCTTTATATAGTTCTTGTGAAATATTACATATTTTACATTGAGTTCAAAGCCACCGATTTGTCATTAGAGTTTGTGTATTTTATATCATGTAGGAAGTAAATAGTGGAGTTACAATTCAAAAATTATTGACTTCTATTTGTATTCCAATGTGGTCAGAGAATGTGCTTTGAATATATTCAGGGTTTTTTTGTTTATTTTTTTTTTAATTTATTGAGGCTTGTTTTATGTCCCAGCATATGGTCCATTCTGGAGAAAGATCCATGATCACTAGAGAAAAATGAGTGTCCTGGTGATTTGGGATGTAAGGTTCTATATATGTCTGTTAAAATTCTCTATATCTCTTTCTCCTTTCTTTGTTTCTCTGTTGGCAGGGCTCCCTTTAGTATCTGAAGTAGGGCAGGTCTTTTATTGGCAAACTCTCTCAGCATTTGTTTGTGAAAAATTTAAGCTCTCCCTCAAATTTGAAGGAGAGTTTTGCTGGATAAAATATTCTTGGTTGGAAATTTTTCTCTCTCAGAATTTTAAATATGTCATGCCATTGCCTTCTCGCCTCTATGATGACCGCTGAGTAGTCACAACTTAGTCTTACGTTGTAGCCTTTGTATGTGGTGAATTGCTTTCCTCTTGCTGCTTTCAGAACTTGCTCTTTCTCTTCAGTATTTGAGAGTCTGATCAGAATATGTCTTGGAGTGTGTGTATTTGGATTTATTCTATTTGGAGTTCACTGGGCATTTATGCTTTGTGTATTTATATTGTGCAGAAGGTTGGGGAAGCTTTCCCCAACAATTCCTTTGAATACTCTTTCTAGACCTTTACCCTTCTTGTCCTCTTCTGGGACACCAATGAGTCTTAAGTTTGGACATTTTATTTTATCTATCCCTGAGATCCATTTTGATTTTTTCAATTTTTTTCTCCATTCTTTCTTTTGTTCTTTCATTTTCTGTTCTGTGGACTTCTAGGACACTGAGTCATTGTTCAACTTCCTCTAATTTTGTATTATGAGTATCCAGAGTCTTTTTAATTTGGCCAACAATTTCTTTTATTTTCATAAGATCTTCTATTTTTTCATTTACTCTTGCAATGTCTTCTTTATGCTCTTCTAGGGTCTTCTTTATGTCCCTTATATCCTGTGAAATGGTCTTCTTCATGTCCTTTATATCCTTCACCATGTTTTCATTCCTCGATTGTAATTCTTTTATTAATTGTGCCAAGTATTGTGTCTCTTCTGATATTTTGATTTGGGTGTTAGGGATCGGGTTCTCCATATCATCTGGTTTTATCATATGCATTAAGATTTTCTGTTGTTTTTGGCCTCTTGGCATTTGCTTTGCTTGATAGAGTTCTTCCAAGTTGTAAAAAAAATACCAATCTAATTTTTCAGAAATACAAGTTGGTGGCATCCACTTTCTCTAACTAACCAGCCGATGGCATCTGCAAGTCACCTATACCCCTCAAGTCAGTTCTCCTCAACATTGTCCTTGTGGTATGTGGGGAAATGATTCTTGTGCAGTTCAGTTTGGGTGTGTTGCTGGAGCTGTCCGCCCTGAATGTGGGGCATGTGTCCAGGTGGCTAAGGAGACAGGGCAGCTTTAATATTCAAACCCCCCAGGTGTTCCCAGTGATTCAAGGCCACAGCAAGAGTCTAAGCCTTCAGTTCAGTTCTGCCCCAGACCCTCTGTGTCACTGATTCACAAGCCATAGCGTCCCTGGGTTTTCCAAGTGGGCCCCCTTTTCAGCTGTGATCTTCCAGGACCTCTACTGAGGGAAGGCTGTGCTATATCACAAGTGCATGCCATTCCTCAAGGGAAGCCCCGGGCCGCTGGACCATGCAGGGGCGCTCTCAGTCTGATGCAAAGATGGCTGAATAGGGTGTCTCAACCCCCCCTCTCCTTGCACAGTTCCTCCTTCCCAGCTCCAGGACAACTGGCACAGCTCTGGGCTGTGAGCACGGCCCCGGGCAGGAGTGTCTCCAGCCCACCAGGGAGCCAGCTGCAAGCCACAGGGTTTCTTTCTCCTTCTGGCTCCCCCATCTGCTCCCCTGGCCCTGAGGGAATCTGCAGTGGGCTATCCTGCCATGCTTCACTGTGTGATTCCCACTGTCACAACTGCAGCCACTCCTGGGTTTTTCCCTTTTATTTATTTATTTTTTCAAAGAACCAGTCCATCTCCAAACACCAACCCCCGGCTTCCCCACACCACAGCATGGCCACAGGTCTTTCAGCCGCTTACTCACTCCTTTCAGAATGCAGACTCCCGGTTTCACCAAGTGTATGGCCCCTGTGGTTCTAGCAGACCTTGTCCAGCTGGTGCATTGCTGAAACCAGTATTCTGGGTCACCTTCTGCTTTTTATCTGGTATTTTTCACGGAGGTGTTTTTTTGCCCTGTCTCACCTAGCCACCATTTTAGGTTCTCCTCTCTACCTCTTTTGACTCTTCCTCCTTCTTTGTGTAAGAAATGGAGATGTCCTTATATAGACAGTGGCAATTGTGCTGAATACATAAATATGTGACTATACAGGGAACCAATGTTTACTTAGAATGGAACATATTTTTTTGTGAACAAAACCATCTTAAAAAAATGAGTTGATGAAGAAACCTTGAATGAAATAAGACAGAATCATAAGGACAAATATTGCAGGGTCTCAGTGATATGAACTAATTATAGTATGTGTACTCATAGACATTAAATATAAGTTACCAGGATATAGAATGAGGCTAAAGAATGGGAAGCAGTTGCTTATTATGGGCAGAATGCTCACCTAGGGTGAACTTAAACATTTGGAAATGGACAGAGGTGATGGAAGCTCATTGTGAGAATAACTAACAGTGCTGAATGGTGTCTGAAGGTGGTGGAAAGGGTAAGTTCAGAGTCATGTATGTCATCAGAAGGAAAGTTGGAGGTTAAAAGATGGGAATGTATAAAATAGTGAATCTTGTGGTGGAAAATGTCCTTGATTAATTGTACAAATATTAGAACTCTCTCTCATGTACTATAACAAATGCATGACACTATAACTAGAAGTTAATAATAGAGGTGCAGCAAGATGGTGGAGTGGTGAGGTGTATGTTTTAGTTACTCCTCCAGGGAAGTAGGTAGAAATCCAGGAACTGTGTGGACCAGACACCGCAGAGCAATTTGACTTTGGGCATACTTCATACAACACTCATGAACACATGGAACTGCTGAGATCAGCAAAATCTGTAAGTTTTTGTGGTCAGAGGACCCGTGCTCCTCCCTGCCAGTCTCAGTCCTGTGGGAGGAGGGGCCATCAGCGCTGGGATCTAGGAGGGAGAACTGCAGTTGTGGCTCTTATCGGAAACTTATTCTACTGATCCAAACTCCAATCATAGAGAGACTGAGACCAGACACTGGAGAATTTGGGAGCAGCTAGCCCAGTGGAGAGGTGATAGGGATAGCAAAAACAGCAAGAAAACCCCCAAAAATAAAAGCGGAGTCTTTTTGGAGTTCTGGGGAACATGGAAAGGGGAAGGGCAGAGCTCAGACCAGAGTCAGGCTCATATGCAAATCCAGAAGAAAAACTAGTTTCTCTGCCTCCTGGACCTTTCCTTAATGGCCCTAATTGCTTTATCTCTTAGCATTTCAATAACCCATTAGATCTGCTAAGAGGGCCTTTTTCTTTTTTTTTATCTTTTTCTCTTTTTCTAAAACAATTACTCTAAGAAGCCCAATACAGAAAGCCTCAAAGACTTGCAATTTGGGCAGGTCAAGACAAGAGCAGAACTAAGCTCTGAGACAAAAGGTAATCTTCCCAAGAAAAGGGGGGCATCCTCTCACAGCCATCATCCTGGTGGATAGGGAACACTCCTGCCCATTGCTGGCCCCATAGCCTAGAGCTGCGCCAGACAACCCAGTGTGATGGAAGTGCTTCCAATAACACATGAACACACCACAAAATCGGGCATGGACATTAGCCTTCCCTGCATCCTCAGCTGGTTGTACCAGAGTTGGGAAGGCGGACCAGTGTGAATTAACATGCCCAATTTAGCCATCCTTTCAGCAGACTGGGAGCCTCCCTACACAGCCCCAAAGCCCAGAACCACCCTGGGGGATGGCACTCACCTGTGATATAGCACAGTCATCCCTCAACAGAGGACCTGGGGGTGCACGGCCTGGAAGAGGGACCCACTCGCAAGTCTCAGGCGCCAGATGCCAACCCCAAGGACTTGTGGGTCAGTGGCAGAGACAAACTGTGGCAGGACTGAAATGAAGGATTAGACTATTGCAACAGCTTTAAATCTCCAGGATCACCAGGGAGATTTGATTGTTAGAGCCTCCCCTCCAGCAACTGCCCAGACACATGCCCCACATACACCGCGGGCAATACCAACTACACACACAAGCTTGGTATACCAATTGGACCCCACAAGACTCACTCCCCTACTCACCACAAAGACAAAGCAGGGGAGAACTGGCTTTAGGGGAATAGGTGTCTCATGGACACCACCTGTTGTTTAGTTAGAGAAAGTGTACTCCACAAAGCTGTAGATCTGACAAATTAGAGATAAGGATTTTAATCTGTCTACAAATCCTAAAAGAACCCTATTAAGTTAAGTAAATGCCAAGAGGCCAAAACAACAGAAAATTTTAAAGCATATGAAAAAAACAGACGATATGGAAACCCAAGCACAAGCACCCAAATCAAAAGATCAGAGGAGACACAGTACCTGGAGCAATTAATCAAAGAACTAAAGATGAACGATGAGACCATGACACAGGATATAAACGACATGAAGAAGAGCATAGCACAGGATATAAAGGACATCAAAAAGACCCTAGAAGAGCATAAAGAAGAAATTGCAAGAGTAAATAAAAAAATAGATGATCTTATGGAAATTAAAGAAACTACTGACAAAATTAAAAAGATTCTGGATACTCATAGTACAAGACTAGAGGAAGCTGAACAATGAATCAGTGACCTAGAAGATGACAGAACAGAAAATAAAAGAACAAAAGAAAGAATGGGGAAAAAAATCGAAAAAATTGAAATGGACCTCAGGGATACGATAGATAATATAAAACATCCAAATTTAAGACTCATTGGTGTCCCAGAAAGGGAAGAGAAGGGTAAAGGTCTAGGAAGAGTATTCAAAGAAATTGTTGGGGAAAACTTCCCAAATCTTCTAAACACCATAAATACACAAATCGTAAATGCCCAGCGAACTCCAAATAGAATAAATCCAAATACATCCACTCTGAGACATATTCTGATCACATTGCCAAATACAGAAGAGAAGGAGCAAGTTCTGAGAGCAGCAAGAGAATAGCAATTCACCACATACAAAGGAAAAACAAAAGAATAAGTAGTGACTGCTCAGCAGCCATCATGGAGATGAGAAGGCAGTGGCATGACATATTTAAAATTCTGGGCGAGAAAAATCTCCAATGAAGAATACTTTATCCAGCAAAATGCTGAGAGAATATGCTAAAAAGAGACCTGCCCTACTGGAGATACTAAAGGGAGCCCTAAAGACAGAGAAACAAAGACAGGAGAGAGGGACATGGAGAAAGGTTCAGTACTAAAGAGATTCAGTATGGGTACATTAAAGGATATTAATAGAGGGAAAAAATATATATGACATTCGTAAACCAAAGGATAAGATGGTTGATTCAAGAAATGGCTTCACGGTTATAACGTTGAATGCAAATGGATTAAACTCCCCAATTAAAAGATATAGATTGGCAGAATGGATTAAAAAAAATGAACCATCAATATGTTGCCTACAAGAGACTCATCTTAGACACAGAGACAAAAATAAATTGAAAGTGAAAGGATAGAAAAAATATTTCATGCAAGCTACAGCCAAAAGAAATCAGGTGTAGAAATATTAATCTCAGATAAAATAGACTTTACATGCAAGGATGTTATGAGAGACAAAGAAGGCCACCACATACTAATAAAAGGGGAAATTCAACAAGAAGAAATAACAATCATAAATGTTTATGCACCCAATCAAGGTGCCACAAAATACATGAGAGAAATCCTGGAAAAACTAAAGGAAGCAATTGATGTTTCCACAATAATTGTGGGAGACATCAACACATCACTCTATCCTATAGATAGATCAACCAGACAGAAGACCAATAAGGAAATTGAAAACCTAAACAATCTGATAAATGAATTGGATTTAACAGATATATAGAGAACATTACATCCCAAATCACCAGGATACACATTCCTTTCTAGTGCTCATGGAACTTTCTCCAGAATATATCATATGCTGGGACATAAAACAAGCCTCAATAAATTTAAAAAGATTGAAATTATTCAAAGCACATTCTCTGACCAAAATGGAATACAATTAGAAGTCAATAACCATCAGAGACTTAGAAAATTCACAAATACCTGGAGGTTAAACCACATGGTCCTAAACAATCAGTGGGTTAAAGAAGAAATAGCAAGAAAAATTGCTAAATATATAGAGATGAATGAAAATGAGAACACAACATACCAAAATCTATGGGATGCAGCAAAAGTGGTAGTGAGGGGGAAATTTACAGCATTAAATGCATATTTTGAAAAGGAAGAAAGAGCTAAAATCAAAGAACTAATGGGTCAATTCAAGAAGCTAGAAAATGAACAGCAAACCAATCCTAAACCAAGTAGAAGAAAATAACAAGGATTAAAGCAGAAATAAATGATATAGAGAACAAAAAAAACAATAGAGAGGATAAATAACTCCAAAAGTTGGTTCTTTGAAAAGATCAACAAGATTGATGAGCCCCTACCTAGACTGACAAAATCAAGAAGAGAGAAGACCCATATAAACAAAATAATCAATGAGAAAGGTGACATTACTGCAGATCCTGAAGAAATTTAAAAAATTATAAAAGGATATTATGAACAGCTGTATACCAACAAACTGGATAATGTAGAGGAAATGGACAATTTCCTGGAAACACATGAACAATGTAGACTGACCAGAGAAGAAACAGAAGACCTCAACTAACCAATCACAAGCAAAGAGATCCAATCAGTCATCAAAAAGCTTCCCACAAATAAATGCCCAGGGTGAGATGGCTTCACAGGAGAATTCTACCAAACTTTCCAAAAAGAACTGACACCAATCTTACTTAAACTCTTTCAAAACATTGAAGAAAATGGAACACTACCTAACTCATTTTATGAACCTAACATCAATCTAATACCAAAACCAGGCAAAGTTGCTACAAAAAAAGGAAAACTACCAGCCAATCTCCCTAATGAATATAGATGCAAAAATTCTCAACAAAATACTTGCGAATCGAATCCAAAGACACATTAAAAAAATCATACACCATGACCAAGTGGGGTTTATTCCAGGCATGCAAGAATGGTTCAACATAAGGAAATCAATCAATGTATTACAACACATTAACAAATCAAAAGGGAAAAATCAAATGATCATCTCAATAGATGCTGAAAAAGCATTCAACAAAATCCAACATCCCTTTTTGATGTGTTTGAAAAAACACTTCAAAAGGTAGGAATTGAAGGAAACTTCCTCAACATGATAAAGAGCATATATGAAAAACCCACAGCCAGCATAGTACTTAATGGTGAGAGACTGAAAGCCTTCCCTCTAAGATCAGGAACAAGACAAGGATGCCTGCTATCACCACTGTTATTCAACATTGTGCTGGAAGTGCTAGCCAGGGCAATCTGGCAAGACAAAGAAATAAAAGGCATCCAAATTGGAAAGGAAGAAGTAAAACTGTCATTGTTTGCAGATGATATGATCTTATATCTGGAAAACCCCAAGAAATCGATGACACAGTTACTAGAGCTAATAAACAAATTTAGCAAAGTAGCGGGATATAAGATTAATGCACATAAGTCAGTAATGTTCTATATGCTAGAAATGAACAAACTGAAGAGACACTCAAGAAAAAGATACCATTTTCAATAGCAACTAAAAAAATCAAGTACCTAGGAATAAACTTAACCAAAGATGTAAAAGACCTATACAAAGAATACTACATAACTCTGCTAAAAGAAATAGAAGGGGACCTTAAAAGATGGAAAAAATTCCATGTTCATGGATAGGAAGGCTAAATGTCATTAAGATGTCAATTATACCCAAACTCATATACAGATTCAATGCAATCCCAATCAAAATTCCAACAACCTACTTTGCAGACTTGAAAAAGCTAGTGCCTCAAATTGCTAAAGACACTCTAAAAAAGAAAAACAAAGTGGAAGGACTTACACTCCCTGACCTTTGAAGCTTATTATAAAGCCACAGTTGTCAAAACAGCATGGTACTGACACAAAGATAGACATACTGATCAATGGAACCTAATTGAGAATTCAGAGATAGACCCTCAGATCTATGGCTGTCTGATCTTTGATAACGCCCCCAAAGTCACTGAACTGGGTCATGATAGTCTTTTCAACAAATGGGGATGGGAGAGTTGGATATCCATATCCAAAAGAATGAAAGAGGACCCCTACCTCACACCCTACACAAAAATTAACTCAAAATGAATCAAAGACCTCAACATAAAGGAAAGTACCATGAAACTCCTAGAAGATAATGTAGGGAAACATCTTCAAGATCTTGTATTAGGTGGCCACTTCCTAGACTTTAAACCCAAAGCACAAGCAACAAAAGAAAAAATAGACATGGGAACTCCTCAAGCTTAGAAGTTTCTGTACCTCAAAGGAATTTGTCAAAAAGGTAAAGAGGCAGCCAACTCAATGGGAAAAAATTTTTGGAAACCAAGTATCTGACAAAAGACTGATATCTTGCATATATAAAGAAATCCTACAACTCAATGATGATAGTACAGACAGCCCAATTATAAAATGGGCAAAAGATATGAAAAGACAGTTCTCTGAAGAGGAAATACAAATGGCCAAGAAACACATGAAAAAATGTTCAGCTTCACTAGCTATTAGAGAGATGCAAATTAAGACTACAATGAGATACCATCTAACACCGATTAGAATGGCTGCCATTAAACAAACAGGAAACTACAAATGCTGGAGGGGATGTGGAGAAATTGGAACTCTTATTCACTGTTGGTGGGACTGTATAATGGTTCAGCCACTCTGGAAGTCAGTCTGGCAGTTCCTTAGAAAACTAGACATAGAGTTACCCTTCGATCCAGCGATTGCACTTCTCGGTATATACCCAGAAGATCCGAAAGCAGTGACACGAACAGATTTCTGCACACCAATGTTCATAGCAGCATTATTCGCAATTCCCAAGAGATGGAAACAACCCAAATGTCCTTCAACAGATGAGTGGATAAATAAAATGTGGTATATACACACGATGGAATACTACACAGCTGTAAGAAGGAACGATGTCACGAAACATATGACAACATGGATGAACCCTGAAGACATAATGCTGAGTGAAATAAGCCAGGCACAAAAAGAGAAATATTATATGCTATCACTAATGTGAACTTTGAAAAATGTAAAACAAATGGTTTGTAATGTAGAATGTAGGGGAATTAGCGATAGAGAGCAATTAAGGAAGGGGGAAAGGTAATCCAGTAAGAACAGATAAGCTATCGTGAGTAAATTTAATGTTCTGGGAATGCCCAGTAATGACTATGGTCTGTTAATTTCTGATGGATATAGCAGGAACAAGTTCACAGAAATGTTGCTCTATTAGGCTACTTTCTTGGGGTGAAGTAGTTATCTTAGGTTAGTTGTCTTTTTCTTACTCCCTTGTTATGGCCTACTTGAAATATTCTTTTATTGTATGTTTTTTTAATTTTAAATTTTTTTTTTATTTTTTATATAGTTGATTTAAAAAAAAAAGTGTTAATTAAAAAAAAACACAAGGAAAAAAATATGCAAAGCCCCCTTGAGGAGCTTGTGGAGAATGCAGGGGTATTGGCCTGGCCCACCTCAATGGTTGCTAATGTGCTCAAAGTCATAGGGGACTGGTGGTTTGATGGGTTGAGCCCTCTACCACAGGACTTGCCCTTGGGAAGACTGTTGCTGCAAAGGAGAGGCTAGGCCTCCCTATAATTGTGCCTAAGAGCCTCTTCCTGAATGCCTCTTTGTTGCTCAGATGTGGCCCTCTCTCTCTACCTAAGCCAACTTGGCAGGTGAAATCACTGCCCTCCCCCCTACATGGGATCAGACACCCAGGGGAGTGAATCTCCCTGGCAACGTGGAATATGACTCCTGGGGAGGAATGTATACCTGGCATTGTGGGATGGAGAAAATCTTATTGACCAAAAGGGGGAAATGAAAGGTAATGAAATAAGCTTCAGTGGCAGAGAGATTCCAAAAGGAGCTGAGAGGTCACTCTGGTGGGCACTCTTACGCACAATATCGACAACCCTTTTTAGGTTCTAATGAATTGGGGTAGCTGGCGGTAGATACCTGAAACTATCAAACTACAACCCAGAACCCATGAATCTTGAAGATGATTGTATAAAAATGTAGCTTATGAGGGGTGACAATGGGATTGGGAAAGCCATAAGGACCACACTCACCTTTGTGTAGTTGACGGATGGATGAGTAGAAAAATGGGGGAAGGAAAAAAACAAACAAACAAACAAACAAACAAACAAAGCCACTCAGTGTTCTTTTTTACTTTAGTTGCTCTTTTTCACTTTAATTATTATTCTTGTTATTTTTGTATGTGTGGTAATAAAAGTTTCAGGGATTGATTTTGGTGATGAATGTATAACTTTGTAATAGTACTGTGAACAATCGAATGTACGATTTGTTTTGTATGACTGCATGGTATGTGAATATATCTCAATAAAATGAATTTTAAAAATGAAAAAAATAAAAAATAATAGAGGGGCATGTAGAAAAAAATATACCTATTGCAAACTATATAGTGCAGTTAGTAGTATTTTCATACTCTTTCATAAACAGTAACAAATGTACTATACCCAAACTAAGAATCAATAGTGGAGGGGGCTGCTTAGGGTTACGGGAAGATTTGAGTTTCCTTTTTTTGTCTTTATTTCTTTTCTGTAGTAATGAAAATGTTCTAAAAATTGAAAAAAAAATTAATTGTGGTGATGGATGCACAGCTCTATGATGTACCATGGGCATGTGATTATATACCTTGGGTCTTTGGATAATTGTATGGTTTGTGAACAATCTCAATTAAAAAAAAAAACAAAAAACTAATAGAAGGGCTTCTGGCCAACCAAGGTGGTAGCATAAGATGTTCCATGATATTCTCACAGAGAATCCTTGAACAATTATCAAAAACTGGCAGAGACCTCTTCCTCATAACCCAGGAAATTAGTTATGTAGTTATAGTAATTGGGCAAGTACCAAATCTAGAACACACAGCTATTTTTTTAAAAAATGGAGGGTTAATTGCCAATAGCAGAGGCAATTTACAGACTGTAAAAGTTTTTTTGCATGTTTGCTGCTTTGTTTGATTTTCTTAACTCTTGGCACACAAAGAAATAGCCTTCATATCACTAGCTGGATACAATCTGAAGGAATAGACCAGTCAGGAACTAAATCCCAGAGTAAACACTTTAAACTAATAAAATGTACAGTGTGAAACAAAAGATTACCCGATTAATAAAGAACTGGGAAATGATGGCCCATCCAAGGGAACAACATAAAAATCCAGAAACCATCAATGAAGAAAACCAAATGTTGGACTTACTGGACAAAGTCTTTAAAAATTGATCCTCAGTATGCTTAAGGAAATAAAGGAAAACATAAAGAAAGAAGTAGAGCATTTCCGGAAAACAATGAATGAACAATATGAATAATTAATGAATATAATGAATAATATATCAATAGATAGAAATTTTAAAAAGGAACAAAATCAAAATACTGGATTTGAAGACCACTATAACTGAAACGAAAAACTCCCTAGAGAGTTTCAACAGCAGATTGGAGCTGCCACAAAAAATAATCAGTTAACTCAAAGACAAAAAGAGAATTGAAATGATTCAGGCTGAGGAGCTGAAAGAATAATAAATTAATAAATAAATAAAGCCTATGAGACCGTTGGGAAACCATCAAGCATACCAATATATGCATTATAAGAGTCCTGGAAGGAGAAGAAAAAGAGGAAAGGGCAGAAGGAATATTCAAAAAATAATGACAGAATACTTTCCAAATTTAATGGAAAACATGAATATGCACATTCAAGAAATCCAACAAACCCCAAACTGGATACAGTCTAAGAGAACCATGACCAGACATATAGTTGTCAAACTGTCAAATGCCAAAGATGAGGAGAGACTTCTGAAAACTGAAAGAAAAAAGCAATGTATTATGTAAAACAGAATACTAATAAGATTAAAAGCTAATTTCTCATCAGAAAATGTGGAGACAAAAAGGTGGTGGGACAAAATATTTAAAGTGTTGAAAGGAAACAATTGCCAGTCAATAATTTTATAGCCATCAAGACTATTTTTCAAAAATGAGGGAGTGATTAAGACATTGCAAGATAAACAAAAACTGAACGAATTCATCACTGTTAGACTTTCCCTATAAGAAATCCTAAATGAAGAAATTCATATTGAAAGGAAAGTACACTGTACAGTGTATTGAAGCAGCATAAAGAAATAAAGACTTCCAGTAAAGATAACTATATGGGTAATTATAAATGCCAGTACTTTGTATTGTATATTTTGGTATATAGCTACAGTTTTTACTCATTAATGTTTCCATATTCCATATGCATAAAAAGTAATGATAAATATATGGTTTGGGGTATGCATTTAAAACAAGTACAAGAGTAAGGTGGTTGATAAGAGAAGTATAGGAATGATGTGTATGCTATTTGAGTTAACTTGATATCAAATCAAATGTGATTGTTATGAATTTAGGATGTTAAAGTTAAGTCCTACAGTAACCACAAAAAAGATATATGAAAAATGTATAAAGAAAGAAATGAGAAATGACTCAAAGTGGTACACTAAAAAATCAAATAAATATAATAGTAGGTATTAACAGAAGAATTGAGGGGCAAAAAAAGGTATGCAGCTTACAAAAACAAAATAGCAAAGTTCTGCATTATTAATAGTTATTTTAATTATAAATCATTAAACTCTCCAGTCAAAAACCAGAGGTTAGCAGAATGGATCAAAAAGCATCACCCAAATATATAAGAAAGTTTACAAGAAAGTCATTTGAAATTCAAAGTTACAAGTAGGTTGAAAGTAAAATGATGGAAAAAATATATATACTGTGTGTACCAGTTTGTATCCCTATTGCCTCCCAGAAAAAGCCATATTCTTTAATTCAATCATGTGGGACAGATGTATTAGTGTTGATTAAGTTGGAACCTTTGCATTAGGTTGTTTCCATGGAGATGTGACCCACCAAACTGTAGGTGATAGCTCTGATTAGATAATTTCCATGGAGGTATGGCTCCACCCATTCAGCATGGGCCTTGATTAGTTCACCGAAGCCCTATAAAAGCTCAGACAGAAGGAGCTCATAGTTAGCTGCAGCTGAGAGAGACATTTTGAAGATGGCCATTGGAAGCTGACACTGACGCTGCAAGAAACATATTCTTCTCTAATGCACATAAGTCATCCCTAGGATAGATCAAATGTTAGATCACAAAGCAAGTCTCAATAAATAAAAAAATATTGAATTCATATGATGTGTCTTTTCTAACTACTATGGAATGATGCTAGCAATCAAGAACAAAGGGAAAACTGGAAAATAATAGTGCACTCTTAACCAATAAGTCAAAGAAATCAGAAAGGAAGTTAGGAATTATCTTGATGCAAATGAAAATGAAAACACAACATACCAAAACTTATAGGAGGAAGCAAAGGCAGTACTGAGAGTGAACTTTATAGTTCTAAATGCCAATATTTAAAAAGAAAAAAGAGTTAAATCAGAGACCAAACCTCACAGTTGGAGGATCTAGAAAAAGAAAAGAAAATTAAACACAAAGTGCACATAAGGAAAGATTAAAATGGAGATAAATGAAATAGAGAATAAAAAACAATAGAATCAATGAAGCCAAAATTTGGTTCATTGAAAAGATAAATAAAATTGACAAACCTTTAGCTAGAATTAATAAGAGAAAAAGAGAATTCACAAATAAATAAAATTAGAAATTAGAGGGGAGACACTACTGTAGACACCATAGTAATAAAATGGATTATAAAAGGATACTATGAACATCAGTACGCCAACTAATTGGATAGCCTACATGAAATGGACAAACTTCTAAAAACAAACAAATTACCTGAACTGACTCAAAAAGAAACAGAAGATTGCAACAGACCAATAACAAAGAGATTGAATCAATAAACAAAAACTTCCCAAAAAAGAAAAGCCCAGGATCAGATGGCTTCACTGGTGAATTTTAGAAACAGTACAAAAAGAATTAACAACAATCCTGCTCAAAAGCTTGCAAAAAAATGGAAGAGGAGGGAAAACTCCTTAATTCATTCTATGAGGCCAACATCACCCCCATATAAAAGCTAGATAAAGGCACCAGAGGAAAAGAAAATTACAGACCAATATCTCTTATGAATATAGATGCCAAAATGCTAGTAAACTGAACCTAATAGAACATTAAAAGAATTATACACTGTGATCAAATGGGATTTATGCAGGTAAGCAAAGGTGGATAAAAAAAAAAAGCTATTGAAATACAACACAATAACAGAATAAAGGGTATAAAAAAACACATGATCATATCAATTGACATGAAAAATAATTTGACAATGTCTGGTACCCTTTCTTGATTTACAAAAAAAAGAAAACACTTAGAAAACTGGGATTAGAAGGAAACCTACTCAACACGATAAAGGTAATATATGAAAAACCCACAGCTAACATCATATACAATGGTGAAAAATGAAAACTTCCCCTGTCACCAGTGTTATTCAACATTGTCCTGGAAGTTCTAGCTACAGCAAACAAACAAGAAAAAAGAAAAGGAAGTCATCCAAATTGAAAAGAAGTAAAACTTTCCCTATTTGAAGATGACATGATCTTATATAGAGGACATCCTGGAAAATCCACAACAAAGCTACTAGAGCAAATAAATGGAATTCAACAAATTGACAGGGTACATGATCAACATGTAAGTAGCAGTACAGTTGCTATACACTAGTAATAAGCAAACTGAAGTAGAAATGAAGAAAAAACATTCCATTAAAATAGCAACTGAAAGAATCAAATATCTAGGAATAAAAGACAGAAAACTACACCTAAACATTGCTAAAAGAAATCAAAGAAAACCTCCATAAATGTAAGCACATCCTGTGTTCATGTAACGGGAGACTAAATATTAAGAGGTCAATTCTACCCAAAGCTTTTTACAGACTCCATGCAATTTCAATCAAAATTCTAAGTCGTCTTTGCAGAAATGGAAAAGCCAATCATCAAATGTATATGGAAGGGTAAGGAACCCGAAATAGCCAGATCCATCTTGAAAAAGAACAAAGTTGGAGGACTCATACTTCCAGACGTTAAAACTTATTACAAAGCCACTGTCATCAAAACAGCATGGTAATGATGCAAGGACAGGCATGGAGACCAAGGGAATTGAGCTGGGAGTTCAGAAATCAACCCTTACATTTATGGCCAAGTGATTTTTGACAAGGGGGTAAAGACCACTCAACTGGGAAAAAAAAATAGTCTGTTCAACAAATGGTGCAGGGAAAACTGGATATCCATATGCCAAAGAATAAAAGTGGACCCCTAACTCACCAAATAACTAAATATAAGAGCCAGAACCCATAAAACTTCTAGAAGAAAATATAGGGAAGCATGTGCAGGATCTCACAATAGGCAATAGTTTCTTGGAACTTACAACAAAAGCACAAGCAACAAAAGAAAAAGGATAGATAAGTGAGACCTCATTAATTAACAACTTTTATACCTCAAAGGACTTTACCATGAAAGCAAAAAGACAATCTACAATTTTTGGAATGGAAGAAAATATTTGGAAACTACATATCCGATAATGGTTTAATACCAAGAATATACAAAGAAATCCTACAACTCAACAACAAAAAGTCAAAAAAAGTTATAATAATCAAAAGACTTGAATAGACATTTCTCCAAAGAAGATATACAAAGGGCCAAAAAGCACATGAAAAGGTGTTCAACTTCATTCACCATTCATGGCCTACAAATCAAATTAACAATGAGATTCCATTTCCTACCCACTATAATGGCAACTATTAAAATATGGATAAAAAAAAGGCTTTGAGAAGATGTGAAGAAATAGGAAAATTCATTCATTGTTGGCAGGCACGTAAAATGGTGCAGTTGCTGTGGAAAATAGTTTGGCAAGGCTTCAAAAGTGAAGTATAGAATTACCATATTCCCAACAATTTCACTTTTAGATATATACCGAAAAGAACAGAAAGCATGGACTTGAGCCAATATTTCCACACTGATAGTCGTAGCAGCATTATTCACACCTGTCAAAAGATGGAAGCAACCCAAGTGTCCATCAACACATGATGGACCACACAAAATGCAGTATATACATAGAATGGAATATTATTCAGCCATGAAGTGCTGATACATGCTACAACATGGATGAATCTTGAAGACATTGTGTTGTGTGAAATAAGCCATACACTAAGGGACAAATATTGTAAGACCTCACCGATTTGAAAAAATTAGTATAACCAAATTCATGGAGTCAGAAACTAGAATACAGTTTACCAGGGTCCAGGGCTGGGGTAAGAAATAAGGAGTTAATGCTTAGTTGGTACAGAGTTGCTGTGTGAAGTGATGGAAATGTTTTGGTAATGGATGGTGATGATGGTAGCACAACATTGTGAATGTAATTAACATCAATAAATTATATATTTGAATGTGGTTAAAAGGGAAAACTTTAAGCTGCATATTTTAATAGAATTCCTTTTTTAAAAATCAGAGGACTATACATCAGAAACAGTGAACCCTAGTATAAACCATGGACTATAGTTGATATTATAAAAATATTTCATCGGTTATAGCTAATATAAAGTGTTAATAATAGGGAAAGTTGTGTTTGTGATAAGGGTATATGGGAACTTATATTTCCTGCATGATTTCTGTAAAACTACAACTGCTTCAATAACAATCAAGAAAAAATTGTATTATTGCTTGAAATTGACTTATTAAAAAAATTAAAAGCACCAGCAACTCATGTCAAACATATGTGTAATAGGAACCCCAGAACTACAGAAGAGGAAAGAATGCATAGGACAGAGGGAGGGTGAGGAGATAGAAGCAAATTGTTGGAAAGTTATGCCTGATTTTTTTCCAAATGTGATGAAAGTAAGACCACAGAGCCAAGAAGCTCAAAATATCCCAAGCAGAATATACATATAGAGAAGTATACCAAGGCACATTAAAATAAAATTGCTGAAGAATAGAGACAAATAGAAAATCTTAAAACAATCAGAAAAAGACACATTATATACAGAAAACCACAGATATGATGATAAACAGTCTTCTTGTAAGACACTGTGCAATCCAGGAGAGAAGCAATGGGACCTTTAAATTCCTGAAAGAAAAAAAAAAATCTGTCAACCTTGAATACTACATCCAATGAAGATATTCTTTCATAAGTAAAGTTGAAATAAAGACTTATCATACAAAAAAAATGAGAAATTCTATTGCTATTAGATTTTCTATGAAGACAGATGGAAAATGATACCACATGGGAATTTGGTATTTCACAAATTACTGAGTAGTGCCAGATTACTTATTGCTGAAGGCAAAAGTAATAATATTTTGTGGGTTTTATGCAATATGTAGAACTAAAATGTATGACTACATTAGCATGGATATAAGGAGAGTAGAAATAGAAGTTTGCTTTTTTAAGGTTTTTACACAACATAGGAATAATATAATGCTACTTGAAGTTAGACTGTGATAACTTGATGAGTATTATAAACCCTAGAGGAACAAGTAAAATATAAAACAAAGAGATATATAAAGTAGAGATATATACTAATAAGATATTCATGGAGATATAATTGAAACATAAAATAATGATTACTGTAAAAGAAGACAGAGAAACAGAGAAAATGAACAAAGAATAAATGAAACAATTAGTAAGAGGTAGATTTTAAACCAAACATCAATCACATTAAAACCAAACATTAAATTTAAATGGTCCAAACACTCCAATTAAAAGATAAAAATTGTTCAATTGGATAAACAAAGTTCAAGTATATATTGTCTGCATGAAACCTAATTTAATTATACAGTATCAGATAAATTAATAGCAAAAGATTGCAAAAATACATAGTCTGGGGTTGAACAAGAAACGTGTTCAAGTCTTAATCTCTATTCCTGTGGGTGTGAATCTATTTACAAATAGGACCTTTAAAAGACATGTTTATAAATCAGAAATTCAAGACAATAGCTATTACTTTAATGAAAATTGCACGGAGGTGGAATTTTACATGTTAGAAAAATGGAAATGACAATATTTGCTCTCACATCTTATGAAATCTCAATCATTCTCTCCATAAATGTGAAAGAAAGAGAAAGAAAGAAAGAAAGAAAGAGAAAGAAAGAGAAAAAGAAAGATAGCTCAGTTAAACCTTTTATTTCAAAGATCAAGCATCTAGAGAATTCTATCCTCCAGGGTTTGTTACTTGAATATATCCAGGGGAAAGAAGCGGTCTTAGTTTGCCAGAGTTGCTATTGCAAATATCAGAAATTGGGTTGTCTTAAACTACAGCAGTATTGCTTTATGGTGTTGAGGCTCGATGAAGGCACAAATTGAGATAGCAGCAAGGCGTGGTTTCTCCTGGAGTCTGTAGGTTTTGGTGCTGGCTGCTAGCAATCCATGGGGTTCCTTGGCTTGTATTTTCTGTCTCCTGTCACACAGTGATGTCTTCTTCCTTCCTTACTTTTGTAACTTTCTGGTTCTTTCTCTAAGGCCTCCAGTAATCTGGATTCAGACCCACCTTCAGTCAATTCAGCCACACCTTAACTAAAAATAGCATCTTTAAGAGGTGTTATCTACAATGGGCCACACCCACAGGAATGTGGGTTAACTTTAAGAACATGGGTTTGTTGGGGCCTATAATTCAATCCACCACAGAAACCATTAAGTTTAGTTTGTTTAAAGCTTCTGCATTCAAGTCTTGTGTTTTACTCTTTAGAACTTTATTAGGAGAAATTGGGGGAATAAAGAACATGTAAGTTTTTGAGGAAAACGAATCTGTACTGCAGAAATCACCTCCAAAAATATCTTGAATCTGATGTTTTATATATTAGTTATCTCATACTTTTAAGAAACACAATTTCTATTCTTACAATCTGTTCCAGAGTATGGAAACATATGAAAAACTCACCAATTCCTTTTGGAGATAAACTATTCCAGATACCCAATCTAAGAAAAATATCACATTAAAGATATTACTGTATAAACATACTAATTAAAAAACAGAGATCATCACAGTGAGTTAAAAAAATCAGGACCCAACTACATTTTATCTACAAGAAAAATACTTTAAAAATATAAAGATTCATATAGGTTAAAAGTAAGGAGATGGAGAAAGATATATCATGCTATTGCTAATCAAAAGAAACCTGGAGTCTATATTAATTTCAGATTAAGCATACTTTAGAATGAGGAAATTGTCAGAGATAAAGAGGGAAATTACAACACAATAAAAGAGCCATTTTTTTTCAAGAAAAATAATAACCTTAAACAGGTATTCACTTAACAGAGCATCAAAATAGGAGAAAAATTGATAGAACTGAAAGGAGAAATAAAATATGAGTAATTGATATACCAGGCAGACAGAAAATCAGTCAGGGTATAGATGACAAGAACCACATTACCAGTCTACTTTGTCTAATTATATGATATTTATATAATAATGCACGTAACAGCAATAGAATACACACTCTTCTCAAGCTTACAAGGAACATTCACCAAGATAGACCATATTCTTGGCCATAAATTTAAAAGAATAGAAATCATGCAAACAATATTCTCCAGTGGAATTAAACTAGAAATTGATAATGGAAAAAATTACAAATATTTGGAAATCAAACATCATACATTTAAATAACCTATGTGTTGAAAATGTCTCAAGAAAGATTAAAAAATGTTTTGAACTAAAAGAAAGTACAACTTAGCAAAATTTGTGGGATACAGTGGAAGCAGTTCTTAGAGAGAAATTTATAGCATTAAATGCATATATTGGAAAAGAAGAAAGTTCTAAAACCAAAAATCTAAGCTTCAATCTTAGGAAACTAGATAATGAAGATGCAATTAAACCTAATGGAAGCAGAAAAAAATGACTAAAATCAGACCAGAAATCAACTAAATGGAAAATAGGAAAATAATAGAGAAAATCGACAAAATTGAAAGTAACTTCTTTGAAAAGATCAATAAAATTGATAAACCTCTAGCCAGAGGACACTACTATTTCCACACTGGCATATTAGACAAAATGGACCATTTCCTTGAAAGATACAAACTATCAAAACTCATTCAAGGAAAAATAGATAATCTGAATAGCCCTAAATCTATTACATAAATTGAATTAATTATTAGAAACCTTCTGAAAAAGAAAGTACCAGTAACAGATAGTTTCACTGCTGAATTCAACCAAACAGCTAAGGAAGAAAGAAAACATACTATTCACAATCTTTTTCAGAAAACAGAAGCAGAAGGAACACATCCTAATTCATTATATGAAGCCAGCATTGCCCTAACTCCAAAACATCTTTCTTTAACATAGACACAAAAAATGTAACATGTTAGCAAATCAAACTCAATATATAAATAAGATAAGATACCATGACCTGTTGGGGTTCATTCTAGAAATTCAAGGCTGGTTCAACATTCATAAATAAATGAATTCCATTCATTATATTAACATTGAATTAGAAGAAAAAAACATATAATCATATCAACAGCTTCAGAAAAAAGTACTTGACAAAATTCAACACCTATTCGTGTTATATTCTCAAAAAACTAGGAAAGAATGGAACTCTTTAACCAATAAAGGGTTTTATAGTAAAACCAGAGCTAATATAATAATTAACGATGAAAGAGTGAACATTCTCCACCTGTGGTGTTTTGGAGCCATGTTCTCTAAAAAAACATGTTCTTAAACTTAATGTATTCCTGTGGGTATGAATTCATTGTAAGCAGGACCTTTTGATGAGGTTACTTCAGTTTAGGTAGGGCCCAACTCAATAAGGATGGATCTATTACTAGAATCTTCTATAAGTAGAAGGAAATTCAGACAGATGGAGAGAAAGCCATGGGAAACATGAAGTTGTAGGTCAACAAAAAACAGAAGAGAAGAGAGAAGCCAGAAGAGCTGCCATATGCATCGCTATGTGACAGAGGAACCAAAGACCAAGGATCACAGGCAGCTAGCCCCAGGATGTCAGTCTTTTGTAAAAAAGCATTGCCTTAATGATGCCTTGATTTGGAGATCTCCTAGACTCAGAACTGAGCTAGTAAATTCCCACTGATTAAGGCACCCCATTGTATGGTATTTGATTGAGTAGCCAAGGAAACTGTAACACTACCAAAGATCAGAAATAAGTATGCCCTTTCTCATTACTTCTATTCAACATTGTAATAAAGAGCTTGACTCCATTTTTGATGCTTAACTACTGACAGATTTTAAGCTTTGCCCTTTCCTTTTCCCCTTCTACCTCATATTTGGGGAACCTGAAAAGAAAGTCTAGCTGCTTCCACCTTTGGTACCAATGGGAAGTTCAGGCCATGCAAAACAGTGCCTGAACACAGGAACCCTCACTTAGAACCCACCCCCTGACCACCGTAAAAGTCTGACCCAGATTAAATAGGAGACAATGGCTCTCCTCCCAGAAAATGGATGCTTAATGTAAATTGCAGTAGAAGGATACTTAATGTCGATCATGATAGATATTTTTTAAATAAAAAAATAAGTTAAGGAGGAGCATACTGCATTTTAGGAAAACTTCTATAAGAAATGAAACATTTATAAGGTATTAAAAGGACTTGTTTCAGACACCCATTAAAAAAGCATTTATGAGTTTTATGTGATGTTTTAATCTGAACAAATGATACATTGCCATAGAAGGCCCAGAATAATTTTTGATATATCAAAAACTTAGTATATTAACATTTGACCTGTTGAGCATATTGGAAGTAAAAGAATGCAAAAATGAAATGAAAGTATTAATTTTTTAACCAACATCTTTTATATACTTGCAAATTCAAGCATAATTGAGCTGGGAATTATCCCTCAACTTAAATAATCTTCTTTTAATGACTTTCTAAAAGCCCTTAGCTAATTTCAATATGCCCAATAAGATAATCATATTCTGTTTTTACCTCACAGAAAACATCTTTGGGAGTCTCAGGCAGAGTGATCTATCTTACATTAAAACAATACAAGCCAGGGAAGGAACACAGATTAAAGGCACTTCATAGTCATGTTTATAATCATAACTCAAACTCTGAAAGTGTTCACCTTGGCAAGCTCTGTTCTGAGGGCTTTACATATATTAATTTCATCTGGACAATATGCGATTCATAAAGTCTTAGAGAAGGAAGTGCATGTATACTACACAGATCATGCAGCCTAGGCACCTACACATTCCTTGTCATTGTCCTTGATATGTAAAGATTCCTGACAAGCCCTCATGAAATGTTGCCATTTGTAAAATTTTACCTGTTTCCTGTCTGCTACCTCCAATTGCAACTAGCATGTACTCTCCTACAGCAGGAGCTGATGCCTTGTTCATTACTATGCCCTCAGCATGTCCACACTTCTAGGTTCATAGTAGTTCCTGAATAAGTGTTTGCTGATTGAATGAACAATTTAAGTAGTTATAGCTTTCCTGGTATTCACATCTCCTCAGGAAGACTGTCTATAATCTACCCTTCAGAAACGTACTCAAGTATAGATGGAGAATGAAATCTCTTTTACAGTTAAGAATCCATCAATACTGGGTCAGTCTTTGTGAAACCCAATCTTTCAGTCCTAAAATCAATCCCATTAGAAATGGCAGACCTACAGAACAAATTCCCATATCTTTTAATAAAAGAATGAATAAATTCTGTAGTTGTGCTGCGTAATATCACCAGTGAGGGATCTGAGAGAAAAGAAATGGAAGACAGCACTATCAATCAAACCCGAGTCCAGGTTCTATTTACACTAAGTTGGTCATCATGGAGCACCACTGATCACCATCCTCATTAGAGGCATTTAGTCCTCTATTCCATCTCCCTTATCCCCTAGCCTTAAATGTTTCCCTTTTGTATTGCAATAAAAGTGCCCTTTAGAACATCATTATCTGCAAGTTGTGAAGATGCGTCTCTAAATCACTGGGATATGGGAAGGAAAGACACAAATTTGAAATTCATCTCATATACTGTTACTATTCAGAAAAAAATATAGATCAATTCAAAGAAATTTGCTTCTCAGTTCTTCAAGAGTCTCTCAGTGGTGTTAGCAGAGCAAAGACCAGTAACATTACTTTAAAAACTTACTAATAGCATATGCAAAAAAGTGTTCAGTAAAACTACATTCATAAAAGTAACTATGCTTGCTTATTTTAAAATGGAATTTATTTGCACCTCTACTTTATTTTTCCATATCAAATACAATTTTTGAGTCCGCATTCATCATGTGTAATAGACGAAGTAAGTGAAATGTGTAATAGAAAACATTATAGAGGTCTCCACCATAACATTTTTAGGAGTACTAAACTTGGTATAAAAACTGAAGAAATGGGCTCTTGTCTTCAGTCCATCTTGGGCTGGATGCCAAGGTAGCCTCGGCCTAAGTCCATATTGCCCATTCTAGGGTATGATGCTCTGCAGCTCTTGGCATCCATTCCTTGCTGTCCAACTCAGCAGAGAGAATGTTATCATGGCTCCTGGTGAGGAAGGACAGAATAGGGCATCAAGGCTGTGGTCCCTGGCCTTCTATTCAGCTTCAAAAGAGTTAACGCAAACCTGCAAAGCTTCAGCTGCAGACTTCGTGGCCCCCAAATTTCCCCTAAAAGCACTGAGGCCTTCCCAAACCATAAACACTTGTAAAATCATGGGCCCAAAGCAAATTCTCAGTTAATAACAAAAAGCATGAGGTCATAAAGGTTGTTAAACATCTGCACAAAAACAAATTTCCAATATGCAAGGGCAGGTCACAAGTTCTGGGAACTGTGATAGCTATCTCCTTCTAGAACAAAGGAGACACCTAGTTAATGCAAAACATGGTTAATGCAAAACTTGGTTAATACAAACCTTTTTAGCCCCTAATGTTCAAAGTTTAGTATGGAAATATGCCACCAGCAAAACTTTCCTATAAAACAAGGAAACCCACTCCCACTCAGTGCATGCTTCTCTCTTGAAGATGCCCACATTATCTCTTTAACTTTGCCTTCTTTCTCTTTTTCTTTAATAAACTTTACTACGTATTTCTACTGGCCCCTCTCATCTCTGAGTTCTTTCTGTGGCAAGAGTCCCAGACCTGGAACGGGGTTCTGCCTGGCACTGTTGCCAGCAGGGTGCCAGTAACACCAGGACCACAGCAGCCAGGTTTAAAATGCAGTTCCTCCCCACCATTGTTGGGGCACATCTTTCCCCTTCTTGAACAGTCCAGTTCCTTTGCTGTGAAAGCAAGGAAAACAAAAGTATCTTAATTATTTTCTGAAATAAGGAAAGCCTTGAATCTCAGGAAGCTTCCCTGCCTTGTCCTTTTGCTGGTGTGAGGTGAAAATGAGCTCTCATTCTTGGTAATGAAACTACTGGGAAAAATTATAATTATTCTGCCACATACAAATGAATCACATTCCAAGCAGAGATTAAGTCTGTTTTGTAAAATTATTAAAAGAAACATTTCCAAATATTTCTGACTATAGTATATAGTTGAACTAGTTAATTTCTACTAATTCCAGTATGAGTACTACAGAAAATAAATCATTGAGAAATTAGCAGTTGAATGAATATAATGCTGTGTGTATACATACATACAGGTGTATACCCAGAAGGTAAAAATACTGCATATTTTTCAGTATAGTGATGTTAGTCTGTTTAATATTTCAGACATTGACATTTTAAATTATACATTCTTAATTAATTCTTTCTTTCAAACCTGTAGTAGACATTAACGTTGCTCACCAGTATTTCCAGTTTTCCTTCCATAAGAGGATTGCTCTTTCCTGCCACATTTAGTTATGGCCATTGTGGACTTGCATTGGCCAATGAAATGTGAGTTAAAGTAAGAGTGTCACTTAGGTATAGAAGCATTTAAGAGCCAGCTAACAATTTCTCTCCTCCTGACTCACTGTACATTATATTGGAGATTTTGAAGTTACAGGAAGGTGAAACCTCACTTGGACTGGATCACTAAGTGCCACTTGGAGATCCAGTTATGTAGAGTCACATGGACCTGCAATACACTTTGCTTAAATGGGAGATAAACTGGTTGTGTTAAGCCACTGAGGTGATGTGTTGTTTTGCTGTTCTGTTTTTTTTTTGTTTGTTTGTTTGTTTGTTTTTTTGTAGTTACCCCAGCCTGATCTAGTTTAATCTGGCAAATATGATACCAATAACATACTAAATTCTGGTACTATGAAGATTATATCTATCCCTTCTAGGAGATTAGAAAGTGACAAGGCACAGCTGTCACCTGAAAAAATTGATTAGTCTATTAGGCAGGATTTCACAGCTTAGCAAAAGCCCAACAATCAAGCATCACACTTTGATATTAACTATAAGGACCCAGAGGTGTGCCATACAAGGATAGCCTGACCAGACTCATAAGTAGTTAATTTTTTATTTTTATTTATAGAGGTGTCAGACTGTCCAATCGATTCCGAGTCTGGTGGTAAGACCTGTGACTTTATTTAAGAGGAAGCTAAATTATAATCAAAAATTTATTTATGAGACTTAAAGTCAAAGTATAGTGTAAATGGTCCTAATGGCTACAGAAGATGTACCTGCTTGTGTGTTTGAAGGAAGGAGGAGAGGGTCCACTTATAAAAGTTCCCAGGTCAGATGACTCCCAAGGGTATAAATCTCCCTGGCAACATAAGATAAAACTCCTGGGGATGAGCCTGGACCTGGCATTGTGGGATTCAGAAAATCTTGACCAAAAGGGGGATGCGAAATGAAACAAAAAAAGTTTCAGTGGCTGAGAGATTTCAAATGGAGTCAAGAGGTCACTTTGGAGGGCATTCTTATGCACCATATAGATATCCCTTTTAGGTTTTAATGCAATGGAATAGCTAGAAGTAAATACCTGAAACTATCAAACTGCAACCCAGTAGCCTTGATTCTTGAAGACGATTGTATAATAATGTAGCTTACCTGGGGTGATGGTGTGATTATGAAAACCTTGTGGCTCACACTCCCTTTATCCAGTGTATGGATGGATGAGTAGAAAACTGGGGACAAAAACTAAATGAAAAATAGGGTGGGATGGGGGAGATAATGTGGGTATTCTTTTTTACTTTTATTTTTTGTTCTTATTTTTATTCTTTCTGGTGTGAGGAAAATGTTCAAGAATAGATTAGGGAGATGAATGCACAACTCTTTGATGGTACTATGAACAGCTGATTGTGCATCATGGATGATTGTATGGTATGTGAATATATCTCAATAAAACTGAATTAAAATAAAAAGTCTCCAGGTCAGAGCATGCCCCCCCTAGGAAGAAGGAAAACACAGAGACAAAAATTTACTGTATAGACTCCCCTTTTCTGGCTTCCATGCAAACATATACTTTCTTCAGATGTTAATATTACTGACATACAGTGTCTTCTTACATCAAAATGAGCTTAGAAACTCTTGTTCATTTATCGACTTGGAATTATGAGGTCACTTAAAGTGATTTCTACCAAGGCCTCATATCATCAATTATATGCTAATTTTTCTATTCCAGCCCTTGCAGATTGCATAATGCCTCATGGTTATTCACTCCCTCACTCAAGAAATATTTATTGGCCTCCTACTATGTTTCATCCAGTTTCTAGATGATGGAAATATAGTGGTAAACCAGGTGAAGGCCCTGCTCTTGGAGCTTACATTCTAATAAGGGAGATAGACAATAAACAAATAAAGAGGTAATGCAAAGTCAGTAGTAAAGAATGCTATTAAGCACTTTAGTAATTAATCCTTTTACCATCACAAATTCTTTATTCTCAATGGACATCAGGTTCTCTATAAAAATCCTTTTTTTTTTTTAATCTTCATTTTATTGAGATATATTCACATACCACGCAGTCATACAAAACAAATCGTACTTTCGATTGTTTACAGTACCATTACATAGTGGTACATTCATCACCCAAATCAATCCCTGACACCTCCATTAGCACACACACAAAAATAACAAGAATAATAATTAGAGTGAAAAAGAGCAATTGAAGTAAAAAAGAACACTGGGTACCTTTGTCTGTTTGTTTCCTTCCCCTATTTTTCTACTCATCCATCCATAAACTAGACAAAGTGGAGTGTGGTCCTTATGGCTTTCCCAATCCCATTGTCACCCCTCATAAGCTACATTTTAATACAACTGTCTTCGAGATTCATGGGTTCTGGGTTGTAGTTTGATAGTTTCAGGTATCCACCACCAGCTACCCCAATTCTTTAGAACCTAAAAAGGGTTGTCTAAAGTGTGCATAAGAGTGCCCACCAGAGTGACCTCTCGGCTCCTTTTGGAATCTCTCTGCCACTGAAGCTTATTTCATTTCCTTTCATATCCCCCTTTTGGTCAAGAAGATGTTCTCCATCCCACGATGCCAGGTCTACATTCCTCACTGGGAGTCATATTCCACGTTGCCAGGGAGATTCACTCCCCTGGGTGTCTGATCCCACGTAGAGGGGAGGGCAGTGATTTCACCTTTCAAGTTGGCTTAGCTAGAGAGAGAGGGCCACATCTGAGCAACAAAGAGGCATTCGGGAGGAGGCTCTTAGGCACAACCATAGGGAGGCCTAGCCTCTCCTTTGCAGCAACCGTCTTCCCAAGGGTAAAACCTGTGGTAGAGGGCTCAACCCATCAAACCACCAGTCCCCTATGTCTGTGGTCATGTTAGCAACCATCGAGGTGGGGTAGGCGAACACCCCTGCATTCTCCACAGGCTCCTCAAGGGGGCACTACATCTTTTTTTTTTCCTTGTTTTACTTTTTTTTTTTTTTTTTAACTTTCCCTTCTTTTTTAAATCAACTGTATGAAAAAAAAGTTAAGAAGAAAACAAACATACAATAAAAGAACATTTCAAAGAGACCATAACAAGGGAGTAAGAAAACGACAACTAACCTAAGATAACTGCTTAACTTCCAACATGTTCCTACTTTACCCCAAGAAAGTTACATAATATAGCAACATTTCTGTGAACTTGTTCCTACTATATCCATCAGAAATTAACAGACCCTAGTCATTCCTGGGCATCCCCAGAACGTTAAATAGCTTATCTGTTCTTCTTGGATTATTGTTCCCCCTTCCTTAATTGCTCTCTACTGCTACTTCCCCTACATTCTACATTATAAACCATTTGTTTTACATTTTTCAAAGTTCACATTAGTGGTAGCATATAATATTTCTCTTTTTGTGCCTGGCTTATTTCGCTCAGCATTATGTCTTCAAGGTTCATCCATGTTGTCATATGTTTCACGAGATCGTTCCTTCTTACTGCCGCGTAGTATTCCATCGTGTGTATATACCACATTTTATTTATCCACTCATCTGTTGAAGGACATTTGGGTTGTTTCCATCTCTTGGCAATTGTGAATAATGCTGCTATGAACATTGGCGTGCAGATATCTGTTCGTGTCACTGCTTTCCGATCTTCCGGGTATATACCGAGAAGTGCAATCGCTGGATCGAATGGTAACTCTATATCTAGTTTTCTAAGGAAATGCCAGACTGACTTCCAGAGTGGCTGAACCATTATACAGTCCCACCAACAATGAATAAGAGTTCCAATTTCTCCACATCCCCTCCAGCATTTGTAGTTTCCTGTTTGTTTAATGGCAGCCATTCTAACCGGTGTTAGATGGTATCTCATTGTGGTCTTAATTTGCATCTCTCTAATAGCTAGTGAAGCTGAACATTTTTTCATGTGTTTCTTGGCCATTTGTATTTCCTCTTCAGAGAACTGTCTTTTCATATCTTTTGCCCATTTTATAATTGGGCCGACTGTACTATTGTCATTGAGTTGTAGGATTTCTTTATATATGCAAGATATCAGTCTTTTGTCAGATACATGGTTTCCAAAAATTTTTTCCCATTGAGTTGGCTGCCTGTTTACCTTTTTGAGAAATTCCTTTGAGGTGCAGAAACTTCTAAGCTTGAGGAGTTCCCATTTATCTATTTTCTCTTTCGTTGCTTGTGCTTTGGGTGTAAAGTCTAGGAAGTGGCCTCGTAATACAAGGTCTTGAAGATGTTTTCCTACATTATCTTCTAGGAGTTTTATGGTACTTTCTTTTATATTGAGATCTTTGGTCCATTTTGAGTTAATTTTTGTGTAGGGGGTGAGGTAGGGGTCCTCTTTCATTCTTTTGGATATGGATATCCAACTCTCCCAGCCCCATTTGTTGAAAAGACCATTATGGCTCAGTTCAGTGACTTTGGGGGCCTTATCAAAGATCAGTCGGCCATAGATCTGAGGGTCTATCTCTGAATTCTCAATTCGATTCCATTGATCTATATGTCTATCTTTGTGCCAGTACCATGCTGTTTTGGCAACTGTGGCTTTATAATAAGCTTCAAAGTCAGGGAGTGTAAGTCCTGCCACTTCGTTTTTCTTTTGTAGAGTGTCTTTAGCAATTCGAGGCATCTTCCCTTTCCAAATAAATTTGATAACTAGCTTTTCCAAGTCTGCAAAGTAGGTTGTTGGAATTTTGATTGGGATTGCATTGAATCTGTAGATGAGTTTGGGTAGAATTGACATCTTAATGACATTTAGCCTTCCTATCCATGAACATGGAATATTTTTCCATCTTTTAAGGTCCCCTTCTATTTCTTTTAGTAGAGTTATGTAGTTTTCTTTGTATAGGTCTTTTACATGTTTGGTTAAGTTTATTCCTAGGTACTTGATTTTTTTAGTTGCTATTCAAAATGGTATCTTTTTCTTGAGGGTCTCTTCAGTTTGTTCATTTCTAGCATATAGAAACATTACTGACTTATGTGCATTAACCTTGTATCCCGATACTTTGCTAAATTTGTTTATTAGCTCTAGTAGCTGTATCGTCGATTTCTCAGGGTTTTCCAGATATAAGATCATATCATCTGCAAACAATGACAGTTTTACTTCTTCTTTTCCAATTTGGATGCCTTTTATTTCTTCGTCTTGCCGGATTGCCCTGGCTAGCACTTCCAGCACAATGTTGAATAACAGTGGTGACAGCGGGCATCCTTGTCTTGTTCCTGATCTTAGAGGGAAGGCTTTCAGTCTCTCACCATTGAGTACTATGCTGGCTGTGGGTTTTTCATATATGCTCTTTATCATGTTGAGGAAGTTTCCTTCAATTCCTGCCTTTTGAAGTGTTTTTATCAAAAAGGGATGTTGGATTTTGTCAAATGCTTTTTCAGCATCTATTGAGATGATCAATTGATTTTTCCCTTTCGAGTATTTAATGTGTTGTAATACATTGATTGTTTTTCTTATGTTGAACCATCCTTGCATGTCTGGAATGAACCTCACTTGGTCATGGTGTATGATTTTTTTAATGTGTCTTTGGATTCGATTTGCAAGTATTTTGTTGAGGATTTTTGCATCTATATTCATTAGGGAGATTGGCCGGTAGTTTTCCTTTTTTGTAGCATCTTTGCCTGGTTTTGGTATTAGATTGATGTTAGCTTCATAGAATGAGTTAGGTAGTGTTCCATTTTCTTCAATGTTTTGAAAGAGTTTGAGTAAGATTGGTGTCAGTTCTTTCTGGAAAGTTTGGTAGAATTCCCCTGTGAAGCCATCTGGCCCTGGGCATTTATTTGTGGGAAGATTTTTGATGACTGATTGGATCTCTTTGCTTGTGATGGGTTGGTTGAGGTCTTCTATTTCTTCTCTGGTCAGTCTAGGTTGTTCATATGTTTCCAGGAAATTGTCCATTTCCTCTATATTATCCAGTTTGTTGCCATACAGTTGTTCATAGTATCCTCTTATAATTTTTTTAATTTCTTCAGGATCTGCAGTTATGTCACCTTTTCATTCATTATTTTGTTTATATGGGTCTTCTCTCTTTTTGATTTTGTCAGTCTAGCTAGGGGCTTGTCAATCTTGTTGATCTTCTCAAAGAACCAACTTTTGGTGATATTTACCCTCTCTATTGTTTTTTTGTTCTCTATGTCATTTATTTCTGCTTTAATCCTTGTTATTTCTTTTCTTCTACTTGGTTTAGGATTGGTTTGCTGTTCATTTTCTAGCTTCTTCAGTTGATCCATTAGTTCTTTGATTTTGGCTCTTTCTTCCTTTTTAATATATGCGTTTAGTGCTATAAATTTCCCCCTTAGCACTGCTTTTGCTGCATCCCATAGGTTTTGGTATGTTGTGTTCTCATTTTCATTCGTCTCTATATATTTAGCAATTTCTCTTGCTATTTCTTCTTTAACCCACTGATTGTTTAGGAGTGTGTTGTTTAACCTCCAGGTATTTGTGAATTTTCTAAGTCTCTGATGGTTATTGACTTCTAATTGTATTCCATTGTGGTCAGAGAATGTGCTTTGAATAATTTCAATCTTTTTAAATTTATTGAGGCTTGTTTTATGTCCCAGCATATGATCTATTCTGGAGAAAGTTCCATGAGCACTAGAAAAGTATGTGTATCCTGGTGATTTGGGATGTAATGTCCTGTATATGTCTGTTAAATCTGATTCATTTATCAGATTGTTTAGGTTTTCAGTTTCCTTATTGGTCTTCTGTCTGGTTGATCTATCTATAGGAGAGAGTGATGTGTTGAAGTCTCCCACAATTATTGTGGAAACATCAATTGCTTCCTTTAGTTTTGCCAGTGTTTCTCTCATGTATTTTGTGGCACCTTGATTGGGTGCATAGACATTTACGATTGTTATTTCTTCTTGCTGAATTGCCCCTTTTATTAGTATGTAGTGGCCTTCTTTGTCTCTCAAAACATCCCTGCATTTGAAGTCTATTTTATCTGAGATTAATATTGCTACACCTGCTTTCTTTTGGCTGTAGCTTGCATGAAATATTTTTTTCCATCCTTTCACTTTCAGTTTCTTTGTGTCCCTGTGTCTAAGATGAGTCTCTTGTATGCAACATATTGATGGTTCATTTTTTTTGATCCATTCTGCGAATCTATATCTTTTAATTGGGGAGTTTAATCCATTTACATTCAACGTTATAACCGTGAAGGCATTTCTTGAATCAGCCATCTTATCCTTTGGTTTATGTTTGTCATATTTTTCCCCTCTGTCTATTAATATCCTTTATTGTACCCATACCGAATCTCTTTAGTACTGAACCTTTCTCCAAGTCTCTCTGTCCTTTCTTTGTTTCTCTGTCTGTAGGGCTCCCTTTAGTATCTCCAGTAGGACAGGTCTCTTGTTAGCAAATTCTCTCAGCATTTGTTTGTCTGTGAAAAATGTAAGCTCTCCCTCAAATTTGAAGGAGAGCTTTGCTGGATAAAGTATTCTTGGCTGGAAATTTTTCTCACTCAGAATTTTAAATATATCATGCCACTGCCTTCTCGCCTCCATGGTGGCTGCTGAGTAGTCACTACTTAGTCTTATGCTGTTTCCTTTGTATGTGGTGAATTGCTTTTCTCTTGCTGCTTTCAGAACTTGCTCCTTCTCTTCTGTGTTTGACAGTGTGATCAGTATATGTCTCGGAGTGGGTTTATTTGGATTTATTCTATTTGGGGTTCACTGAGCATTTATGATTTGTGTATTTATGTTGTTTAGAAGATTTGGGAAGTTTTCCCCAACAATTTCTTTGAATACTCTTCCTAGACCTTTACCCTTTTCTTCCCCTTCTGGGACACCAATGAGTCTTATATTTGGACGTTTCATATTATCTATCATATCCCTGAGGTCCATTTCAATTTTTTCAATTTTTTTCCCCATTCTTTCTTTTATGCTTTCATTTTCCATTCTGTCATCTTCCAGGTCACTGATTCCTTGTTCAACTTCCTCTAGTCTTGTACTATGAGTGTCCAGAATCTTTTTAATTTGGTCAACAGTTTCTTTAATTTCCATAAGATCATCCATTTTTTTATTTAGTCTTGCAATGTCTTCTTTATGCTCTTCTAGGGTCTTCTTGATTTCCTTTATATCCCGTACTATGGTCTCATTGTTCATCTTTAGTTGTTTGAGTAGCTGCTCTAGGTGCTGTGTCTCTTCTGACCTTTTGATTTGGGTGCTTGGGCTTGGGTTATCCATATCGTCTGGTTTTTTCATATGCTTTATAATTTTCTGTTGTTTTTGGCCTCGTGGCATTTGCTGAACTTGATAGAGTTCTTTTAGGATTTGTAGACCAATTGAAGTCCTTATCTCTAATTTATCAGATCTACAGCTTCGTGGAGTACACTTTCTCTAACTAACCAGCAGGTGGCGACCACGAGCTACCTGTTATCCACAAGCCAGTTCTCCCCTGCTTAGCCTTTTTGGTGAGTGGGGGAGTGAGTCTTGTGGGGTCCAATTGGTGTACCAAGCTTGCGTGTGTAGTTGGTGTTGCCTGCCCTGTATATGGGGCGTGTTTCTGGGCAGTCAGGGAGGGAGTGGTGGCTCTAACAATCAAATCTCCCTGGTGATCCTAGAGTTTTAAGGCTGCTGCAATAGTCTAATCCTTCAGTTCAGTCCTGCCACAGTTTGTCTCTGCCACTGACCCACAAGTCCTTGGTATTGGCGTATGGCTCCTGAGACTTGCGAGTGGGCCCCTCTTCCAGGCCGTGCACCCCGGGTCCTCTGTTGAGGGATGACTGTGCTATGTCACAGGTGAGTGCCGTCCCCCCAGGGCAGTTCTGGGCTGCTGGGCTGTGTAGGGAGGCTCCCAGTCTGCTGAAATGATGGCTGAATGGGGCTTTGTTAATTCACACTGCTCTACCTTCCCAACTCTGGGATAATCAGCTGAGGTCGCAGGGAAGGCTAATGTCCACGCCCAGTTTTGTGGTGTGTGCCTGTTATTTGAAGCACTTCCATCACACTGGGTTGTCTGGGGCGGTTCTGGGCTATGGGGCTGGCGATGGGCAGGAGTGTTTCCTGTCCACCAGGATGATGGCTGTGAGCGGACACCCCCCTTTTCTTGGGAAGTTGTGGTGTTTAGTGAATTTTCTCAGCCACTGGATTATTGCCTTTTGTCTCAGAGCTCTCCTAGTTCTGCTCTTGACTTGACCTGCCCAAATTGCAAGTCTTTGAAGCTTTCTGTATTGGGCTTCTTAGAGTAATTGTTTTAGAAAAAGAAAAAAGGATTAAAAAAAAAAATAAATAAAGGGCCCTCCTCAGAGATCCAATGGGCCATTTAAATGCTAAGAGACAAAG
This sequence comes from Choloepus didactylus, assembly GCF_015220235.1. NCBI lineage: Eukaryota > Metazoa > Chordata > Mammalia > Pilosa > Megalonychidae > Choloepus > Choloepus didactylus. The sequence goes on from NC_051313.1 coordinate 37,486,404, forward strand.
CAACCAGGGCCATCAAGGAAAGGTCCACCGGGCAGAGAGATCAGCTTTTCTTCGGGATTTGCATATGCACCTCAGGGCCTGAGCTGGGGCCTGAGCTCTGCCCTTCCCCTTTCTATGTTCACCAGAACTCCAAAAATCCTCCGCTTTTATTTTGGAGTTTTTCGTGTTGTTTTTTTTCTATGCCTGTCTCCTCTCTGCTGGGCTGGCTGCTCTCAGATTCTCTGGTGTCTGGTCTCCGTCTATCTATGGTTGGAGTTTGGATCAGCAGAATGAGTTTCCGATAAGGGCTGCCACTGCAGTTCTCCCTTCTCCTTCCTGGAGCTGACAGCCCCTCCTCCCATGGGACCGAGCCTGGCAGGGAGGGGCGCGGATCCCCTGGCTGCAAAAACTTACAGATTTCGCTGATCTCAGCAGTTCCACGTTTTCATGAGTGTTGTATGAAGTATGCCCAAAGTCAGATTGATCTGTGGTGTCCAGTCCACGCAGTTCCTGGCTTTCTACCTACTTTCCTGGAGGAGTAACTAAAACATACAGCTCACCAGTCTGCCATCTTGCCCCGCCTCCCCTATAAAAATCCTTTAAAGAGGAATGAAATACATTTGCAAAGTGTAAGGATATTAACACATCTACGGAAAACAGTAGGTGCTAGCTGCCCCTATAAAAACTGGCCCACTATCTAGCATTTATTCAGAATGCAATACATAAAAAACAAAATACCATACAATGAATTGATCTTTTTCCCTAAATGTATGGGAGCCAAGAAACATTCTATAAATAGAATCGTAATTAACACTTTGCACAAATTTAAATTCAAAACACTTACTGAAGTGCTTTCACGGCTCCAAAGCTGTTCCCATGGATGAAACACCTAAGTAAGATGCTCTAGAATGTAGCCATATTGCTTCTTATTCCCTAGTTTTACTTTGCTATAGATAAATTCAAAAGGAGTCTACAAACAGCGAAGCTGCTAATTGCGCCAGGAAACAAGATTAACTTTCATCAAGCATTACTCTAGGACAGGCAATATCTGGGTGACAAGGAGACATACCACCAAAATCCCTGGTAGATAATCATAGGTTAGTTAGTAGGTCCAGATCAGATGACAAAACTATATCTTAAATTATACACATACAAAAAGTATGGGCCACTCTACATCCTAAGGGCTTTCTTAAATCACTGCAAAATTGATGTTCTGTTTCTCTAAAAATCCTTCAAGCTTACTGAGCAATTGACAAGCTGTTGCACAGGGTTACAAAATAGGGAAAGGAGAAGAGAAAATGCTTTACTTTTTTCAAAAAGGAAGAAACAGAAAAGGGTAGGGTGTCCCAGGATTGACTGAGAATGTATCTTTAAATCCCACCTCTGATTCTATGACCAGCCCCCAGCAAAATAACCTGAACCGGGCATTCTCACTCTCTTCTTGTGCTTCTTTTTTTAAAATAAAAGAACAAAAAGAGTTAACAGGAGCCAACTTAGAGAATGTGTATTTAAGGGGAAAAGGATAATTTTATCAAGAAGCTGTAGGAAGAGTATGCACAGAGAAAAGATGGTGCACAAATTGACATCCAGATTGGGGATTTGCGTGAATGATGCCAAATTGAGATCAAAAGTCAGCCATAAATGAAGCAATGACTATTTCAGAGTTAAGTGGCCGTTTTCTAAATAAGGCCAGTAGTAAATATTTTAGTCTTTGTGAGCCATATATGGTCTCTGCTGCAACTATCCAATTCTGTCTTTGTATTGCAAAAGCAGTCATAGCCAATGCATTAATAAATGAGCATGTAAAACTTTATTTAAAAACACTAGAATTTAAATTTCAAATATTCATGTTTTATTGCTTCCTCTTCATCCTGTTGATGAGATAAGGATTCCCACCATAAAATTATGAGGAGGGCTGGATACATGACAACCAATACTGAGCAGATGAGATCAACAGCAGTTTATTGGTCACATACACTCACAGTCTGAGGGAGGAAGCCAGCCATTACACGCTGATGTGACCCCTAGTTGTGATTGGCTTGTTTGAATAATTCCGCAGGCTGGCAGGGAACTGAAGCCCACTGTGTCCGGTACCACCATGATAAAGAGGGAGGTTAGACAAGGGGACCTAGTCAGCAGGAACCTAGTGGGGACGGGAATTTGTCGTTAGGCCATTTGAGGTCCTCATAGTCTATTTGTTTGTTCATTTTCCCCAGATGTCAAGTCATATATAATGTTGGACTTTATAATTATAGGCCTTATCCTACATTGATGTGTAAAGAAGTGTTCTTTTAATTTTTTCAACCATTTAAAAATGTAAGAAAGAAAAATCATGGTCTTCTTGTAAGCCATACAAAAAACATGCAGGTGAAAGTTTGTCAATACCTGTACTCTTAAGAACATAACTGGAGGAAGAGCTGCATGAAAATTTCTTTTTATTTTATGGTGTCCTGAATATTTTATTTCTTAATTAATCATGGGTATGGTACAGGGTTTTTATAAAAATAGATTTGTGACTAGAAAAAGGAAGTTGTAGTTCTTAATTATGGTCAATCTATGTGGTAGGTGCAGAAAAATCTATCATTGTCTCCTGCCCCACCATAATGGAAGATCAGAATGTAGTAGTAAATTAACTTCATGAGGGCCAAAACTTAACTGGCTCACAGTGGTGAAAGCTTCAAGGCACTGCCAAAATGTGCATGTGAGGATAAAAAAAAAAAAAAAAAAAAACAGAAAGAGAGGGCCATTTTAAAGACATTTGGATTATATTTGATATGTACCCACATTCTCAAAATACAGGAAGAATCTTCCAATCATCACCAACAATGTATTCTCATGTGTTCACAATATATTAATTTGGATTTTCCTGGTTTTCTATCTCTAGACAACTGTTTCTTCTAGAAATCACAGTACTAAATAAGGCGATCTGTGAATCACCAGTCTGATTCCTGTCTACCAGACTGACGAGAGACCTGAGTCCTTGGCCTTTGTGCTGTGTTATAGGCTCTGAACCAGTCTAGAGATGATTGGCTGTTAGAGAATCAAATGGTAAAGATGACTTGTTAGAAATCTGTGACGGCCCTTTTATCTGGGAGATACTGGCTAAGATCAGTATATTTAATTTATATAAAGGAGAAAAACATTTCTGGAGACTTCACTATGCTGCAGAATAAGCACAAGTAAAATAAACAAGACAGAAATCTCATCTTCAGGAATTGCTAGATATGCTGGAAAGGCTAAGAACTTCCTGAAAATTAATTTATTTTCATAAATCTTTCCTCTTGCATAATTTTCATGTGTGGCAGGCATAATAATAGTCAGATTTAGTGGTTTTCAAAACATTTTGTTTTGTTCTGTTTTCTAAGTAACAGTTAAAGTACTTAAAAAAAATACAGCACAATATCTCAAGATATAAATCAGTCCAAAGTGAGTCTGCCTAGGTTGGCTAGGGGAGTTCATTACATGGAGTTTTCCTCATCCAATTCAGTGGTTCCTGAGGGTCCTTAGAATATAGTTTGAAAACTGCTAGGTTAAGTTACCATTTTACCTTTGTCTTGCTGTTTTCCTGCAGCCATATACAGAAATGGCAATCTATTAAAATTCTTCCCTTTCAGAATAAAATTGTACACAAATTTTCTTATAAGGTAATGACAGATTTCAAATTGATACTTGTGCAGGTCCCTTATCCATCCCTACATAGCAAATAAGAATCCTGTTCATTGCAGGTTATCGTGCAATTTGTTTTCTCTTTTGGTTGCTTTTGGAAACTTTTGGTTACAAAAATAAAATTTACCTTAATTTCAAAACATTCCATTTTGGAATTAATTTATATAGTGCATTCTTCATGAAAAGTACTCAATTATTCCAACAGAGGATGAAGCTTCAGGGTGGGAAAGAGAGAAGAAACAGAGAGACACACACACACAAACACAGAGAAGCAGAGAGAGGGAGAGAGAGAGAGGTGGAGAAAGAGCTTGCTAACAGGAAGCATCTCAGTGATTCTGTTGGAAAGATTTCTAGAGAAGGCAGTGAAATCAGGGATAAAAAAGCAATCCCCCAACTGTGAACAGTCATGGGAAACTGAAAGATAGGAGGACATGAATAATTTAGCCTGGCTGACAAATTAGTATTCATTCTAGTCTATGAATACACTGCTTTGGCCTGCCCACAATTAAAGTGCCAGTTTCTTTTAATTCAAGGGGCATTATAAAGATCAGAAGGAATAAAAAAAAAAAAAAACAGTCTCAAAGTCTCTTATTTAGGGTACTGAAAACATCTTGAATTAAAATGAAAAACAGCTCATTTACTTTCAAATACTTTTGCCACTTGTTTCCCTAGACCAAGAGAAACACAACGTGGAGACTTCTGGGTCATTTTTGGGGATTCCAAGAATTACTGGTGCCAGCTGATGATGGCCATTAGTTGGTCTAAATGTTTAAAACATTAGTTAGGATTCCAGTCATAATCTAACCTGATCAGTGATCAATATCACTGAGCTTAGTTATTAAAAACAAACCACAAACTTTTGATTTAAGAAATGCTTTACAAAAATATAATAATTCGTATTATTTATGTAAATAATCTTTTAATATCAAATAGCTGCTCCAGTGTGGGCTTAAAAATCCAAGAAAGGTCACATCTGGAGATGAAGTTATATGTTAATTTGTTCCCCAAACTCAAGCTGCTTCCTCAAATATGTGAGGATTTAATTTATTGTAGATTATTTGGACTTCTTTCCAGGCTTTGTTTTCTCAACCTGGGAGGTCAGTCCTAGAGGGGATGAACAATAGTAGTCAGTTAGGGAATTGTAATTTTTTTAATAGGAAACTTCTGAGGTTGTATTTTTATTCCAAATATATTTGAGTGTGTGTGTGTGTGTGTGTGTGATGTAAACTCAGATTTTTAAGGTGTGTTTTTCTACAAAAATCATATAACAGGATTTCCTGGGGATAGATTTGAGGATTTAAAAAGGTAAGGTTATTTATTTATTGAAAGTTCTTAAACATAATCCAGTTTTCATTTTTCTAATGAGTTCTTAATATATTAAAAACACATTTTACATACATATGTGTGTAAATACATATATATTTTATGTATATATTTTTATATTGATCATATGTCTGTAGCCTGTGGTACAATAAAGTCTACCAGATAATGAACTAAAAACATATTTGGCCATGATTATGAAGGGTCAAAGTTTACATTCCCGAGTATCATTGAGCAGAACTAATTCTGAAATAAAAGCACAATATTTGTGATATGAAAAGCAGCCAGATAAAAGGTGAAAAACAAGTAAATCACCTAGGTTTTGGCCAATATTTTACAGTCATAGGAAGTGTTTTACAGTAATAATGTTATTCAACTGGCATAGACACAGACACTGAAACAGCATACATATTGAAGGAAGAGGCTTTTCTCCAGAAAAAAAAAATTAAAGGCACTCACCCCAGAAGATTGCTATGTGATTTAGAGAAAAAATATCCATATTTTAGAATCAAATTAATAATATCTTAATAACCAAAGGACAATGGTTAGAGGAGAGATGGGAAGAAAGTATCCTCTAGGTTGTGGGCTTTCTTTCAAGAGCTTCATTTAATTTTAGTGAGAAGAGGGTAATTTCAATTTCATTCCAAGTCTTTCGTAAATTCTCCCTGAGCGCCAAGACTTCTATCCCTAGACAGAAGGACAGTTGGCAGGAAGAGTTGGTATATTGGTGGAAAAGGAGGAAGTTATAATTTTACTTTCTCACTTTTAACCATCCAAATACAATAATGTAATAAGTAAGCGCGGATTAAACGCCAACTCTGTCAAGGTGCTGGGTTTGACCTCATAGAAAACAAGAAAAATGTTAAGACATGTTCTTTGTTATGAGGAGTCTGTGCTCAAGGTTCAATCCCTGGCAACAGGCCTCACGCACACCCACGGTTGTTTCATGACATGGTTACAAGGGTGACATAAAATTCTCATCCTCTTAACCCTGGAGCAGCCAGAGAGGCTTTGGAGAAGCCCAGACTTATGGCCAATCGCTTCCAGCTGAAAGTGTCCTCCTTTGAAGTCCCTTGGAGATCCCTCCAAGTTGAGTGAAACTTACTATATGGTCCCCATGATCAAATGATTGGCACTGAAGGTTTCTACCAAGCACATCTACTTCTTAAGCCACCTTCAGAAGAAAGGTTTGTTGGCTGCTTGTGGAAGAGTTTATATTCCAGGTGTCCTCTTGAACGTGGAAAAAAATACATAGATACAGATATAGATATAGATAAAGATACAAATATAGATATAGATATAGATGATATAGATATAGATATTAAATGAAAGATAGAAATATAGTAAAGTTTGGAAAAAGATATTCTATGCTTACACTAATCAGTAGAAAACTGGAATTACTATATTCATATCAGAAAATGTAGATTTCAGAGCAAGGAATATTATCTAAAATAAAGAGAATAATTTCTTAATAATAAAGGATTTAATTCATCAAAAATTATACTGAACCTAAATGTTTATGCATAATGACCCACCTTTAAAATATATGAAGCAAAACCTGAGAGAAATGAAAGGTAGAATAGACAAATTCACAATTAGAGTCATATATTTTAACACCTCACTCAGAATAATTTTTGGAGCAAGTAGAAAGAAAATCAATAAGAATACAGATTTTAACAACACTGTCAATCACTTGAACTAATTGACATTTATAGAACACACTCACACTATAAAAGAGTAGAATAATAATTATTTCCAAGTGAAAATGGAATATATATGAAGATAGAACATATTTTGGGCCATAAAACAGGTCTCAGGAAATTTAAAATGAGTCATATAAACTATATTCTCTGACCAAAATGGAATTAAATTAGTAATCAACAACAGAGTAACATCAGGAAAATCCCTGAATATTTGGAAACTAAATAACACATCTCTAAATAACACGAGTCAAAGAAGAACTCACAAAGGAAATTAGGAAGCACTTTGAATTGAGCACAAATGAATACATAACATCAAAAATTGTGAGAAGTAGTTCAAACAGTGCTTAGAAAGAAATTTATAGCCTGGAACACTTATATTAGAAAAACAGAACAGAATCAAATAAAAAATCTTAACTTTCACTTAAAAAGCTTTAAAAATAAATTAGATACAATGAAAGCAGAAGTAAGGTAATAACAAAATAAAGGAAAGAAATAAAGTCAAAATATGAATTTTTAAGAAACTTAATTGAATTGATAAACCTCTAGCCAAAGTGATCATGAAAATAAAATAGAAGACACAAACTACCACAATGTGGAAAGACAGTGGATATCAGATCTTAACAGACATTGAAAGGATAATAAGAAAACATTATAAACAACTTTATCCTAATAAATTAAAAGACATGAAATGATCAGATCTCTTAAAGACACAGCCTACCAAACTACCAAATCTCATCCAGGGGGAAAAAAAAGATAACTTGAATAGCTCCAATTGAATTTGTAGTTATAAGTCTCATAAAGAAAATTCTAGCCCATATAATATATGGCTTCACTGTTGAAAACTACCAAAAATTGAATAGGATCAATTGTACTCAAACTCTTCCAGAAAACTGAAAAGGAATTAATATGTCCCAACTTATTTTTGAGGCTTGCATTACCTTTATGCCAAAACCAAATAAAGATATTATAAAAAAAGAAAACTGCAAACCAATACCCTTTACTAATACAGAGGCAAAAATTCTAAAGCAAATTTTAGCAAATAGAGTCTAACAATAAAAGGAATACTACATCTTGACTTAATAGGGAAAGTAATTTTAACACTTGGAAAGCAATGAATGCAATTCACCACATAAACAGACTAAGTAAGAAAAACTAAATGATGAAGCTTTAGATGAAGATAATGTGCTATATATTACATACAGATATTGGATCAAATTCAATAGACATTCATGATAAAAATAAAATGAAAACCTCTCAAAACACTAGGAAAAAATGAAACTTCCTCAACAAATAGATGAATGGCAAACTACAAAAAGTCCAAAAATAGACCCACACATGCACATGCAATTGACAAAGGACTCAGACAATCCAATGTACCTGGAATAATATTTCAAATAAATGACGCTGGAACAATCCAGTAACCAAATGCAAGACAAAACAAAACAAAACAAACAATAACAACAAAATTTTACCTTACACCATAAGAAAATTTAACACAAAGTATATTACAGACTTAAATATTAGGATGAATACTAACAAGCTTCTGGAAGCAAACAAGAAACGTTTAATGACTTCATATTTAGCGATAATATTTAAACATAACAAAGCACAAACTGTAAAAGAATAATCAACAATCTGGATTTCATCAGAATTAAAATGTTTTCCTCTTCAAAGTACACTGTTAGGAAAATTAAAAGACAAGCTATGTATTAGGAAAAAATATTCACAAAACACACACACACAAAGGACTTGTATCTAGTATAAAGAACTCATAACTCAATATTAAGGAAACGAGTGCAATAAAATTGTCACAAATTTTGAACAGATATTTCAGCAGAGAAGATATATGAATGGCAAATAAGTATTTCAATATCATTAGTCATAAGGGAAATGTAAATTATACACCCACTAGAATGCCTGAAGTTAAAAACACTGATCATTCCAAATATTGGCTGGGATGTGAAGGCACTTGAACTCTCATACACTTCCGGTGGGAATGTAAAATGGTACATACAACCACTCTAGAAAGCAATTTGCAATTTATACATGTTCCTATTATATGATGTAGTCATCTACCCAAGAGAAATGAAAGCATATTTCCACACAAAGATTTGTAAATGAAAGTTTATAACAGCTTTATTTGCAGTAGCCAAAAAATTAGAAACAATCTAAATGGCCATTAACAAGTGAATGACTAAAGAAATTATATTCCTTCAACAGAATACTATTTAGTAATGCAAAGAATAAATTATTAATATATGTGTCATCAAGAGTAAATCTAAAAATAATTACGCTGAGTGAAAAAAAAGACTAGTTATTTCATTTATAGAAAATTCCAGAAAATGTCAACTAATCCACAGTTGCAGAAAACAAATACTGAGTACATTGTGGGAGGTAAGGGAAGAATAGATTACAAATGGTACAATATGCTCATTTCCTTGATTGTGGTGATGGTTTCATGAGTACATACATATCTAAAACCTCATCAAGCTAGATTTAAAAATGAGTCACTGATACTGCTTATTTTTTGCCCTTCTTCTAACTTACAAAGAAAACAATAGACAATTCTGTGCTTTTCATTTCACAATTTAATTTTCACATATCCTTCAAATGGTATTTTATATATAATATGCCATATAATACTCAAATTTTTATTTTAGGCTTCAAATTCTGATCTATAGGATCAGAGATGAAATAACCAAAATGCAACTTAATTATGTCATATTGATTATACTAAACAGAGACACATACATGCATACATTTATTTAATGTCATTGATACAGGACTGTTTCTTCTTTACAATGGAATTTTCAAATACTTCAATTAGAAAACTACACTACATTCCAAGCACTGACGTAGACACCAAGAAGACAAATATGTTAGGATATAATTGAGCCATAGGGGCTTCATCAACTAACCCTAAGGTAAGATTTGTAGGGTCTGGGCTAAGTCAGGGACAATGAGGATTGGGAAGAGCAGACAGAAATAAATATTAGTCTTGATGGCTAGTCCACTGGGGTGGTAGAACTGAGGAAGACAAAGAAAAGATCCAATGGTAAGTGTTTGCATGAATGAAAGCACAGCAGTGTTTCAAGTCAAAATCAGAATCGGGGGGGGGGACAGTTTTGAGAGAATTTATTTAGTTTAATTATAGACATGTCAAGTGCTTGGAGTAGGCAGCAAATGCCCATCTGAATCTTAAGAGGAGAGGCCCCACTGAAGGTATGCCTATTTGACATTTACTCACATAGTGTTACAAGTGAAGCTAAGGGAGTGAACAGAGTTACCCACAGAGGACGGAGGTGAGAAGAAAAGAGAAAAAAAAATTGAATCTCTTGGGAACATTAATAATTAAAAAGTAGTCAGAGAAATAAGTGAAAGTTTGAAAGAGGACAATTGGAGAAGAGAAAGTGAAATCAGGAGAAAATAGTGTCCTAAGAGATGAGGGTGACTCTTTCAAGAAGAAAGAGTAGGCTATGATTATCAAGATGTCTAAGGCAAGAGAAGAGACTTCTGAATTTAACTAGCAAGAGATAATTGATTAAACCTGTAGGAACTGTAACTCTAAAGAGGTAGGTTTAGGAGCTAGGTAGGCAATGACTAGAGAAGCAAACAGGAGAGCATTTGCCTGCATCTGTAGTAAACATTTGCCTTTTCCTTTTTTTTTTTTTTTTTTTTTTGTGTGTCAGTTCAGCCTCCTACTTCCCTTCTGAGTTTAGGGGGAGTCTCTATCACATCGAGTCTTAAAAGGAGAAGTTGCTCCACTTCCATTCCAGGAAACAGCCATACAACAGGACATGCGATCTAGTCTCAACTAGTCATATGCTTCCACAGGTCTTTGTGTCTGGAGAAAGGGAAGCAAAGATAAATGGAAAGTTGCAATTTATTTGTATCAGTAGAGATGAGTGCATGGCAGTGGTGAAGCTATCCTCTGCCAAGCTTCTCCTGGTGAAGATGGTTGGTGTGCTCCTTGATCTCCTGAAGCTGCCCATTTCCAATCTATAAAACAGTGTCCTGTTACTTCTGTTAACCTTGGAGAATCATACGAGTTTATTTACTTTGCTAAAGTGAACAAGAGTCAGAGTCTGTTGTGTACAAACAAGGACCCTGATTGAAGTAGCCTCACAACAATTACAGTAGAATGTTTAGCTCTGTCTTTTTAAAATGAGGCTTTTTGCTACTTGTGTGTATCCGGTTGACCCTTTAGACATCATGTTATACTTAGTCTCCTGGGATTGTCTCTATCACTGTCAGAAGTGATTAGGGCCCATTCAGCCATCATTTGAGCAGACTGGGAGCCTCCCTACACAGCCCAGCAGCCCAGAACTGCCCTGGGGGGACGGCACTCACCTGTGACATAGGACAGTCATCCCTCAACAGAGGACCCGGGGTGCACAGCCTGGAAGAGGGGCCCACTTGCAAGTCTCAGGAGCCATACGCCAATACCAAGGACTTGTGGATCAGTGGCAGAGACAAACTGTGGCAGGACTGAACTGAAGGATTAGACTATTGCAGCAGCTTTAAAACTCTAGGATCATCAGGGAGATTTGATTGTTAGGGCCACCCCCCCTCCCCGACTGCCCAGAAACACGCCCCACATACAGGGCAAGCAACACCAACTACACACGCAAGCTTGGTACACCAATTGGGCCCCACAAGACTCACTCCCCCACTCACCAAAAAGGCTAAGCAGGGGAGAACTGGCTTGTGGAGAACAGGTGGCTCGTGGACGCCACCTGCTGGTTAGTTAGAGAAAGTGTACTCCACGAAGCTGTAGCTCTGATAAATTAGAGATAAGGACTTCAATAGGTCTACAAACCCTAAAAGAACCCTATCAAGTTCAGCAAATGCCACGAGGCCAAAAACAACAGAAAATTATAGAGCATATGAAAAAACCAGACGATATGGATAACCCAAGCCCAAGCACCCAAATCAAAAGACCAGAAGAGACACAGCACCTAGAGCAGCTACTCAAACAACTAAAGATGAACAATGAGACCATAGTACGGGATATAAAGGAAATCAAGAAGACTCTAGAAGAACATAAAGAAGACATTGCAAGACTAAATAAAAAAATGGATGACCTTATGGAAATTAAAGAAACTGTTGACCAAATTAAAAAGATTCTGGACACTCATATTACAAGACTAGAGGAAGTTGAACAACGAATCAGTGACCTGGAAGATGACAGAATGGAAAATGAAAGCATAAAAGAAAGAATGGGGAAAAAAATTGAAAAAATCAAAATGGACCTCAGGGATATGATAGATAATATGAAACGTCCAAATATAAGACTCATTGGTGTCCCAGAAGGGGAAGAAAAGGGTAAAGGTCTAGGAAGAGTATTCAAAGAAATTGTTGGGGAAAACTTCCCGAATCTTCTAAACAACATAAATACACAAATCATAAATGCTCAGCGAACTCCAAATAGAATAAATCCAAATAAACCCACTCCGAGACATATACTGATCACACTGTCAAACACAGAAGAGAAGGAGCAAGTTCTGAAAGCAGCAAGAGAAAAGCAATTCACCACATACAAAGGAAACAGCATAAGACTAAGTAGTGACTACTCAGCAGCCACCATGGAGGCAAGAAGGCAGTGGCACGATATATTTAAAATTCTGAGTGAGAAAAATTTCCAGCCAAGAATACTTTATCCAGCAAAGCTCTCCTTCAAATATGAGGGAGAGCTTACATTTTTCACAGACAAACAAATGCTGAGAGAATTTGCTAACAAGAGACCGGCCCTACTGGAGATACTAAAGGGAGCCCTACAGACAGAGAAACAAAGACAGGACAGAGAGACTTGGAGAAAGGTTCAGTACTAAAGAGATTCGGTATGGGTACAATAAAGGATATTAATAGAGAGAGGGAAAAATATGGCAAACATAAACCAAAGGATAAGATGGCCGATTCAAGAAATGCCTTCATGGTTATAACGTTGAATGTAAATGGATTAAACTCCCCAATTAAAAGATATAGATTCGCAGAATGGATCAAAAAAAATGAACCATCATATGTTGCATACAAGAGACTCATCTTAGACACAGGGACACAAAGAAACTGAAAGTGAAAGGATGGAAAAAAATATTTCATGCAAGCTACAGCCAAAAGAAAGCAGGTGTAGCAATATTAATCTCAGATAAAATAGACTTCAAATGCAGGGATGTTTTGAGAGACAAAGAAGGCAACTACATACTAATAAAAGGGGCAATTCAGCAAGAAGAAATAACAATCGTAAATGTCTATGCACCCAGTCAAGGTGCCACAAAATACATGAGAGAAACACTGGCAAAACTAAAGGAAGCAATTGATGCTTCCACAATAATTGTGGGAGACTTCAACACATCACTCTCTCCTATAGAGAGATCAACCAGACAGAAGACCAATAAGGAAATTGAAAACCTAAACAATCTGATAAATGAATCAGATGTAACAGACATATACAGGACATTACATCCCAAATCACCAGGATACACATACTTTTCTAGTGCTCATGGAACTTTCTCCAGAATAGATCATATGCTGGGACATAAAACAAGCCTCAGTAAATTTAAAAAGATTGAAATTATTCAAAGCACATTCTCTGACCACAATGGAATACAATTAGAAGTCAATAACCATCAGAGACTTAGAAAATTCACAAATACCTGGAGGTTAAACAACACACTCCTAAACAATCAGTGGGTTAAAGAAGAAATAGCAAGAGAAATTGCTAAATATATAGAGACGAATGAAAATGAGAACACAACATACCAAACCCTATGGGATGCAGCAAAAGCAGTGCTAAGGGGGAAATTTATAGCACTAAATGCATATATTAAAAAGGAAGAAAGAGCCAAAATCAAAGAACTAATGGATCAACTGAAGAAGCTAGAAAATGAACAGCAAACCAATCCTAAACCAAGTAGAAGAAAAGAAATAACAAGTATTAAAGCAGAAATAAATGACATAGAGAACAAAAAAACAATAGAGAGGATAAATATCACCAAAAGTTGGTTCTTTGAGAAGATCAACAAGATTGACAAGCCCCTAGCTAGACTTACAAAATCAAAAAGAGAGAAGACCCATATAAACAAAATAATGAATGAAAAGGTGACATAACTGCAGATCCTGAAGAAATTAAAAAAATTATAAGAGGATACTACGAACAACTGTATGGCAACAAACTGGAAATGTAGAAGAAATGGACAATTTCCTGGAAACATATGAACAACCTAGACTGACCAGAGAAGAAATAGAAGACCTCAACCAACCCATCACAAGCAAAGAGATCCAATCAGTCATCAAAAATCTTCCCACAAATAAATGCCAAGGGCCAGATGGCTTCACGGGGAATTCTACCAAACTTTCCAGAAAGAACTGACACCAATCTTACTCAAACTCTTTCAAAACATTGAAGAAAATGGAACACTACCTAACTCATTCTATGAAGCTAACATCAATCTAATACCAAAACCAGGCAAAGATGCTACAAAAAAGGAAAACTACCGGCCAATCTCCCTAATGAATATAGATGCAAAAATCCTCAACAAAATACTTGCAAATCGAATCCAAAGACACATTAAAAAATCGTACACCATGACCAAGTGGGGTTTCATTCCAGGCATGCAAGGATGGTTCAACATAAGAAAAACAATCAATGTATTACAACACATTAACAAGTCAAAAGGGAAAAATCAATTGATCATCTCAATAGATGCTGAAAAAGCATTTGACAAAATCCAACATCCCTTTTTGATAAAACACTTCAAAAGGCAGGAATTGAAGGAAACTTCCTCAACATGATAAACAGCATATATGAAAAACCCACAGCCACAGTAGTACTCAATGGTGAGAGGACTGAAAGCCTTCCCTCTAAGATCAGGAACAAGACAAGGATGCCCGCTGTCACCACTGTTATTCAACATTGTGCTGGAAGTGCTAGCCAGGGCAATCCGGCAAGACGAAGAAATAAAAGGCATCCAAATTGGAAAAGAAGAAGTAAAACTGTCATTGTTTGCAGATGATATGATCTTATATCTGGAAAACCCTGAGAAATCGACGATACAGCTACTAGAGCTAATAAACAAATTTAGCAAAGTATCGGGATACAAGGTTAATGCACATAAGTCAGTAATGTTTCTATATGCTAGAAATGAACAAACTGAAGAGACCCTCAAGAAAAAGATACCATTTTGAATAGCAACTAAAAAAATCAAGTACCTAGGAATAAACTTAACCAAACATGTAAAAGACCTATACAAAGAAAACTACATAACTCTACTAAAAGAAATAGAAGGGGACCTTAAAAGATGGAAAAATATTCCATGTTCATGGATAGGAAGGCTAAATGTCATTAAGATGTCAATTCTACCCAAACTCATCTACAGATTCAATGCAATCCCAATCAAAATTCCAACAACCTACTTTGCAGACTTGGAAAAAGCTAGTTATCAAATTTATTTGGAAAGGGAAGATGCCTCGAATTGCTAAGACACTCTAAAAAGAAAAACGAAGTGGCAGGACTTACACTCCCTGACTTTGAAGCTTATTATATAAAGCCACAGTTGCCAAAACAGCATGGTACTGGCACAAAGATAGACATATAGATCAATGGAATCGAATTGAGAATTCAGAGATAGACCCTCAGATCTATGGCCGACTGATCTTTGATAAGGCCCCCAAAGTCACCGAACTGAGCCATAATGGTCTTTTCAACAAATGGGGCTGGGAGAGTGGATATCCATATCCAAAAGAATGAAAGAGGACCCCTACCTCACCCCCTACACAAAAATTAACTCAAAATGGACCAAAGATCTCAATATAAAAGAAAGTACCATTAAACTCCTAGAAGATAATGTACGAAAACATCTTCAAGACCTTGTATTAGGCGGCCACTTCCTAGACTTTACACCCAAAGCACAAGCAACAAAGAGAAAATAGATAAATGGAACTCCTCAAGCTTAGAAGTTTCTGCACCTCAAAGGAATTTCTCAAAAAGGTCAAAGAGGCAGCCAACTCAATGGGAAAAAATTTTTGGCAACCATGTATCTGACAAAGACTGATATCTTGCATATACAAAGAAATCCTACAACTCAATGACAATAGTACAGACAGCCCAATTATAAAATGGGCAAAAGATATGAAAAGACAGTTCTCTGAAGAGGAAATACAATGGCCAAGAAACACATGAAAAAATGTTTCAGCTTCACTAGCTATTAGAGAGATGCAAATTAAGACCACACTGAGATACCATCTAACACCGGTTAGAATGGCGCCATTAAACAAACAGGAAACTACAAATGCTGGAGGGGATGTGGAGAAATTGGAACTCTTATTCATTGTTGGTGGGACTGTATAATGGTTCAGCCACTCTGGAAGTCAGTCTGGCAGTTCCTTAGAAAACTAGATATAGAGCTACCATTCGATCCAGCGATTGTACTTCTCGGTATATACCCGGAAGATCGGAAAGCAGTGACACGAACAGATATCTGCACGCCAATGTTCATATCAGTATTATTCACAATTGCCAAGAGATGGAAACAACCCAAATGTCCTTCAACAGATGAGTGGATAAATAAAATGTGGTATATACACATGATGGAATACTACACGGCAGTAAGAAGGAACGATCTCGTGAAACATATGACAACATGGATGAACCTTGAAGACATAATGCTGAGCGAAATAAGCCAGGCACAAAAAGAGAAATGTTATATGCTACCACTAATGTGAACTTTGAAAAATGTAAAACAAATGGTTTATAATGTAGAATGTAGGGGAACTAGCAGTAGAGAGCAATTAAGGAAGGGGGGGAACAATAATCCAGAAGAACAGATAAGCTATTTAACGTTCTGGGGATGCCTAGAAGAATGACTATGGTCTGTTAATTTCTGATGGATAATTAGTAGGAAAAGTTCACAGAAATGTTGCTATATTAGGTAACTTTCTTGGGGTAAAGTAGGAGCATGTTGGAAGTTAAGCAGTTATCTTAGGTTAGTTGTCTTTTTCTTACTCCCTTGTTATGGTCTCTTTGAAATGTTCTTTTATTGTATGTTTGTTTTCTTTTTACCTTTTTTTTTCATACAGTTGATTTAAAAAAGAAGGGAAAGTTAAAAAAAAAAAAAAAAAAAAGAAAAACAAGGAAAAAAAAAAGATTCAGTGCCCCCTTGAGGAGCCTGTGGAGAATGCAGGGGTATTCGCCTACCCCACCTCCATGGTTGCTAACATGACCACAGACATAGGGGACTGGTGGTTTGATGGGTTGAGCCCTCTACCATAGGTTTTACCCTGGGAAGACGGTTGCTGCAAAGGAGAGGCTAGGCCTCCCTATGGTTGTGCCTAAGAGCCTCCTCCCGAATGCCTCTTTGTTGCTCAGATGTGGCCCTCTCTCTCTGGGTAAGCGAACTTGAAAGGTGAAATCACTGCCCTCCCCTCTACGTGGGATCAGACACCCAGGGGAGTGAATCTCCCTGGCAACGTGGAATATGACTCCCGGGGAGGAATGTAGACCCGGCATCGTGGGACGGAGAACATCTTCTTGACCAAAAGGGGGATGTGAAAGGAAATGAAATAAGCTTCAGTGGCAGAGAGATCCAAACGAGCCGAGAGGTCACTATGGTGGGCACTCTTACGCACACTTTAGACAACCCTTTTTAGGTTCTAAAGAATTGGGGTAGCTGGTGGTGGATACCTGAAACTATCAAACTACAACCCAGAACCCATGAATCTCGAAGACAGTTGTATAAAAATATAGCTTATGAGGGGTGACAATGGGATTGGGAAAGCCATAAGGACCACACTCCACTTTGTCTAGTTTATGGATGGAGGAGTAGAAAAATAGGGGAAGGAAACAAACAGACAAAGGTACCCAGTGTTCTTTTTTACTTCAATTGCTCTTTTTCACTCTAATTATTATTCTTGTTATTTTTGTGTGTGTGCTAATGAAGGTGTCAGGGATTGTTTTGGGTGATGAATGTACAACTATGTAATGGTACTGTAAACAATTGAAAGTACGATTTGTTTTGTATGACTGCGTGGTATGTGAATATATCTCAATAAAATGATGATTAAAAAAAAAAACTAAAGGACAAATGGGGTGGGATGGGGGGATGATTCAGGTGTTCTTTTTTCACTTTTATTTTTTATTCTTGTTCTGGTTCTTTCTGATGTAAGGAAAATGTTCAGAGATAGATTGTGGTGATGAACGCATAACTATGTTATCATACTGTGGACAGTGGATTGTATATCATGGATGATTGTATGGTGTGTGAATGTATTTCAATAAAACTGAATTTAATTAAAAAAAAAATAAAGAAATCCTACAACTCAATGACAATAATACAAACAGCTCAATTATAAAATGGGCAAAAAACATGAAAAGACATTTTTCTGAAGAGGAAGAACAAATGGCTAAAAAGCAGATGAAAAAATGTTCATTTTCACTAGCTATTAGGGAAATGCAAATCAAAACCACCATGAGATATCATCTCACACTAATAAGAATGGCTGCCATTAAATAAACAGGAAACCACAAATGCTGGAGAGGATGTGGAGAAATTGGAAGTCTTATTCATTGCTGGTGGGAATGTATAATGGTACAGCTCCTGTGGAAGACAGTTTGGCAGTTTCTCAGAAAATTAGATATCAAGTTGCCCTGCAATCTGAAAATTCCACTTCTTGGGATACCAGAATATCTGAAAGCAGTGACATGAACAGACATTTGCCACCCCAGTGGTCATAACAGCATTGTTCACAATTTGCCAAGAGATGGAAACAATACAAAGTGTCCTCAACAGACAAGTGGATAAACAAAATGTGGTGTGTGTATACACACACACACACACACATGGAAAAAAAAAAAAAAAAAAAAAAAAAAAAAGAAGTGATTAGGGCATTGTAGAGCAGACTGTAGGACAATCCCCCCCCCCTCCCCCCCCTTCGGTATTTGCCTCCAGCCCCTAGCTTCAGCTTTCCTGTGTCTCAAGAGTAATTCTTTCTGCTGGTGACTGAGAACCCACCCAAGAAGGCTAAACTACAGATAGTGGGCTGCAAATACAATTTCTTCAATGTGTGACCTGAAAGCCCTTCTAAATTGTCCCTCCTTGATTACTCTGCCTCAACCTTATCATTTGCTTTCCAGTTTTATAGTCAACTCCTCTGTTGTTGCTTAATAATTCTTTGTTAACATCCCCCTGTTTAAATTATGTGGTTTCTGTCTCCTGATCAGACTCAGGCTGAAACATGGTACTATAATTATTGTGTTTATATTTTAATATAAATTGTTTCATGGTAATTCCATGTAGCTTACAATGCTTAAACAAAGATAATGCTTAAACAAAATCTAGTAGCTTGGTAATAACCTAGATGATTATACAATTTCTCCTGTAGGACTCATTTTTATGTCTCATGAGAAATGATGTAAATATATTACATAGCAGGGGCACTCGTAATGGATGATACAACAATATGGGATGTTACAAGGCCAATAAAATAAACTCATAGATAGTAGCAGCCATTAAAAGAGACTAGGACTTGCCTTACCCCTTAAAGAAATTTAAGAACAGGAACTTAGCAGTTATTTTTGTAACAGTCTATTAATCTTGCTTTCAAAGTATTTATTTCCATGCTGTAATTGCATTATGAAAGAGATGCTGACAAACTGAAGGCTGTTTAAAAATGAACAAGAAATTCTAGAAACTTTTTGATTTATTAGCATGGTACACCCAATTTCAGATGTTTATGTCACATGATCATATTTTCTCTAGACTATCTCTGTACTGTTAGGACGCTTTGAAAAAATAATTAACTTAATAAAGGTGATTAAATCATATCAAGAGAAGCTATTTCAATCTGAAATTGAAACTGAAAAAAAAATGAAATAGAAGGAAATTTTGATGGAGATCCCAACACCCACATTGATTCCTAGGAATAGTTGCTATAATAAAAGGTAAATGTCCTATCAATTGATATACTTAACACTTTAAAAGGAAAAGCCATAAAAACTTAGAGAAGTTTGAGAAAGTTTACAAATAAGTTTACTTGTTATGAATAATATTTTGCTACCATGTATTAAAACTTACCACACTTGAATTTTAACCTTCAAGAGATAAAGTTTTTCTACTCCTTACCTTGGATTTTCTTGCCATTTAACATGTCATTATTTTGTTTTCATTTTGTTTGTCTGCTTGACTTGAGGCTGGCACCAAATTACCTTAGATACTATAGGCAATGTGCGGCCACTGAGGCAGACTTCAGAAATTCTTGGGGTGCTATTTTGCATTCTATTGTTATTAATTTCATCTCAGATAATCCGTTTGAGTCTACCAATACAAAAGCCAGTCTCTAACATCTCTTAGAGGTACATATACTCAAATATTTCATTTTGAAGTATGATTGGATTCTGTACTTGAATCATTATAATATCAAAATCCCTCCAGGACCATTGGGAACCCAGGGCACTGGCCCTCATTTTTTTTCTTAAGGCCCTGGATTGACTTGCAAAATATGAATTTGAAAATACTACAGTTATTATTCTTTCAAAATATTTAATAGTTTAGACCCTTCACCTGCATTTTCTTTTCCACTAGTAAACATTAAGTTTGCAATTATCAAAAGTGTTCTAGCTCATTTGCAGTGTTAGAGCATATGGTAGAAATGTGATATTTGCAAGTGTATCGATGTTATATTGTTACTAGCAATATAGAGTAATAAATTAGTATGTTATATCCATACTGCTAATATTGGACAATTAAGGTTGTTTCAAAAATCAAGCATTTAATTGCCTCCATATAGGTAAAAAGAAAAAATTATCTGATATGAATGGGAAATTTAATAATTTGTTTTAATGGTTAACATCTCAGATCTTTGGCATTTGCACAATCATGATTTCTTGATTGTGAAAATGTCAAAGATCTGAAATGTTAATAGTTCTTTCCCACATGTACCTTTTTTGCTAACTAATTTAATTGAAAATATTTTTCAAAATTACTAGACTGCCTATTGGTTCAAGAAATAAGATCATAGCAATTCTTCATTTGGTAAATTAATTACTAAATGAGTTAGGATTAAGATTGAGGAAAAAAGTAGAAATAAAATAGGTTCCAAAACCTTTAAAATAACCAAAAATAGTCTTGTCTATTTTTTAAGCTCAGATTTTTACTTTATGACCAGCATTAAGTAGAAACTCCAAAACATATAATTGTTAAGAAATTTTGGCTATTTTGTTTTGTTTTGTTTTATGGTATTGTTTTTTTTTAAATTCCTTAATATTCTTATAATATTTTTGGTAATGGAACAAATAGCACCCAATTTTAAACAAATTTGAGTAAATAGTACTTTGTAGTTGAATTTTAACAACTCAATATGTAGTCATCTAACCCTACTTATTAATTTAATCCAGTTAAAGTGTATCGCGCAAGCCCTCGATCTCAGGGCTTGCCCTTATGAAACTTATTCCTACAAAGGAAAAGCTAAGCCTACTAATAATTATGCCTTAGTGTCACCCCCAGAGAACTTCATTCGTCGCTCAGATGTGATCTCTTTCTCTCAGCCAACTTTGCAAATATGCTCCCTACACACACTATGTGGGACTCCCAGGATTCGCCTGGACCTGGCATTAAGGGATTGAGAAAGCCTTCTTGACCAAAAGGGGGAAAAGAAATGAAATAAAATAAAGCTTCAGTGACTGAAGAGAGATCTCAGTAAAGTCGAGAGGTCATCCTGGAGGTTATTCTTATGCATTATATAGATATTCCTTTTTAGTTTCTAGTGTATTAGAATAGCTAGAAGGAAATACCCGAGTCTGTTGAACAGTAATCCAGTAAACTTGATTCTTAATGATAACTGTATAACTATATAGTTGTTATCATGTGACCATGTGACAGTGAAAATCTGGTGACTGACACCCTTTATCCAGTGTATGGGCAGATAAGTAATAAAATAATGACAAAAAATATATAAATAATGGGGGGGGGATAAGGGGTATGGGATGATTTGGGTGTTCTTTTTAATTTCTTTTTTTTTTTTTTTTTTTTCTTTATTTTGCAGTAATGAAAATGTTTGAAAATTGGTTGTGGTAATGAATGCACAACTATATGATGATACTGTGAGCCATTGATTCTATATTTTGGATGGATTATATGGTGTGTGAGTATATCACAATAAAATTGCATTAAGAAAAAACAGATCTAGGTATCTAGGACCCAGAAAAAGTCAAATAAATTGGTCCACGTTTGCTTGTCAAAAAAAAATATATATATATATATTGAGCAACTACCATACTCCAGACACTTTGCTAATTACTTTGCCTCATTTTCTGAGTTAGTATCACAACAATACTCTCAAAAAGGCGATATTTTCATACTGATTTTGCAAACAATGAAATGTAGATTCTAAGATGTGAAATGTCCTGGGAGACATGTAGGAAACAGAGCTTGGATTTTGATTCACACTCCTGGACCTGCCCTTCATTTTCTGAACTGTGTGACTCTTAGCAATTCTCTTTTCTCTTTCTTTCCTCATTAGCAAAATGAGGATAATGATCATCTCTAACTTACACAGTTAGAAGACTAACTTAGTTAATAAGAGTGGATTAAGTAAACTAACAATAGCCCTATCGAAGTGCCTGTCACATAACAGATGCCCAATAACATGAATTTCCTATTCCTTGCCCAATATTACACAAACAATAAATGTCAGAGCCATGGTTAAAACCTGGATTTCTTTCTTTTTTAAAAAATTTGATTTTATTGAGATATATTCGCATATCATATGATCATCCAAAGTGTACAATCGTTCACAGTACCATCATATAGTTGTACATTCATCACCACAATCAATTTTTGAACATTTTCTTTACTTCAAAAAAATAAATAAATAAATAAAAATAAAAGTAAAAAAGAACATCCAAATCATCCTATTCCCCCATTCCCCCCTATTATTCATTTAATTTTTGTCCCCATTTTTCTACTCTTCTGTCCATACACTGTATAAAGGGAGTGGGAGACACAAGGTTTTCACAATCACACAGTCACACAGTATAAGATATATAGTTATACAATCATCTTCAAGAATAAAGGCTACTGGGTTGCAGTTCAACAGTTTCAGGTATTTCCTTCTAGCTATTCCAATACACTAAAAACTAAAAAGGGATATCTATTTAATGCATGAGAATAACCTCCAGAATGACCTCTCAACTCCATTTGAAATCTTTCAGCCACTGACACTTTACTTTGTTTCATTTCTCTTCCCCCTTTTGGTCAAAATGTTCTCAATCCCACAATGCCTGGTTCAGACTCATCCCAGGAAGTCATGTCCCATGTTGCCAGGGAGATTTACACCCCTGGGAGTCATGGCCCACATAGGGAAACCCAGATTTCTTGACTCTAAGACCAAGTACTATCTCCACACAGTTGACCTGTCCCCGTTCACAAATTTAGCTAAATGGAAATGCACACAACATTCAATCAGGGCCTATATCATGTCACATCCAGGGTAGCTCTGCCTCAGCCTTGCCTGATTACAATTCACCTATGCAAGCTGCTGGGTGTGAAACCAAGCTGCATGGCTTGACCTCACAAACACAGGAAGCTGGTTGCATTTTATTCATTTTCCCATTAATGCTTCTTGGTGGAATGTTGGCCTTATTTGACACACACTCCCTCGTAAGCTTCTTGCATGCCTTGAGTTCTCAGTAGGCTGAACGTCTAGATCCTGTTGATCTGCCTAAGGGAGGTGGGGTGCACAATTTTAAGAGTGAAAGATGACCAGATTCTGGTGGTCAGAGCTTGTTCTTCACATGACTGTTCAGTTTCCCGCAGAGAATTAGAAATTAGATTCCAGCAGAATGGAGTAAGTTTGTAATGTTTTCTTACAAGTATGTGTTGTAAACGTGTCCACTGTGTGCCAGGCATTGTATTAGACTTCTTGTCATAAGATGGGCAGCAATAATACTTGGTCTGCCCCTAGAGGTTCTGACAGTGTTAGCGGGGCAGACAAATGAGAAACAAATGCCAACTAAGACTAGCGTTATGATGATGATATACAGAGGGGTGTGAGAGTCTACACTGGGATATTTGACCTGGTCAGAAGTCAGGGGAGGTCTCCTGGATAAAGTGAAGTTGAAACTGATATCTGATAATAAGTAGCAATAACCTAAATGAAAAGCAGAGGGAAGCACATTCTAATATACAAAATTAGGGAACTCTCTCTTTACATTCTTGTTTTTAATATAAAATGTGGCTTTCCCCTTTAAGAGCACCACTTTCTTATAGCCCTCTCAAGTCATACCTGGTCATCTTCTCATATCCACATACTTGAGGGCCAGAATTCCCATTGCCACTACCATATCATTCTTCTCCATGCTCTTTAATAAAAAGCGTAACTCCTAACTCTTTGAAAGTTTGCAGATTATAACATAGTGTCCATGGTGGATAAGCGCATGAGTTCTTTAATCTCCCTGGGGTCAGATCCAAGCTCTCTGTTCCTTTTTACCCTTGGGTCCTTCATCAAGTAATTGAATCTTTTTGCCTCAGTGTTTTCATTTGTAAAATGGGAAGATAATATAACCTAATGTTTGGGATTACTAAAAATATTAATGAAATAATATATAAAAAGCATGTAAAGTAGTGCTTCACATAAGTGCACCTAACATATTAGATATTATTATTGTTTTTATTAATCAGCTATAGCATTATCTTCCCTTACTTGTTACACTTCACTCATAACCTTCAAGAAATTCTCCCTGATTCACTGGTTAACTTGTCACTAGGACCATAGCTTCTTGTCATGCTGGCTGATAATTACCAACCATTCCAGAATCATGACCTATCATGCTATCTTTCCATATTCAAATCTTTAACTATTCATATTTCAAAAACACTAATTCAAATACCCTTCTTCTGACTGCAGCCTCCTTCCAACAATTTGGTCAATGGCTCTTGCTCTGGTTTTTGACCACATTGTGTACTCCTAGCCAGAGAGTACTAAACTATTTCTCAAACAATGAACCCTTGCCTTTTCACACCCCTATTGTATCAAACTTAAATTTTATGGTCCATTATTTCACAAACCTTCTCACTTTTACCCTAAATTTCCTTGCCCATTTATCTTTCTGGCACATAACTCCGACAAACCATAGCCCTAGATCAACCTAATAGTTCTCTTTAGCTGGACTGGGAAAGTCACAGGAACCAGGCAAAATGATTCCACTAAAATTTTTGAGAGCAATGTGAAATAAATCCTCAACAATGCACTTGACTTTCCACATCATTATATCAAACACATTTCATCTGATTCCTTCCATCCAGCATGTTGTGTTTTTGAGCTATATATTCCAGAAAAACATGATCTTAAACTTAATCCTTTCCTGTAGGTACAAACTCCTGTAAATAGTACATTTTGATGAGGCTACTTCAGTTAAGGTGTGGCCCAGCTGTATCAGGAAGTGTGTTAATCCTATTACTGAGGGCCTTATAGGGAAAGCCACAGAGAGAGCAAGCCACCAAGGAAGCAGCCCAGAAGCTGGAAGTCAAAAGAACTGGGAAGTCAGGAGAGGCTACCATATGCATTGGAAAAGCCAAGAACCAAGAATCACTGGCAGCCAGCCACAGAATGCCATAGTTTTTGGAGAAAACATCACCTTGATAATGTCTTGATTTTAGACTTCTAACTTCCAAACCATGAGCCAATAAATTACCATTGTTTAAGCCAATTCACTGCATGATATTTGCTTTTGCATCCAGGAAACTAAAAGACAGCCTTACTTTCAGTAATCTATAGATTAACATATTGTATTGGAAAATGAGACAGTTATTATCATTTGCCTTCTATTCTCAACCCTGTTACATTGATGCTCTAATGATCAATGGTCAAATGGCAGATCTAAAAGAGCTTACAAAGTAAAAATGTGTACATGAATGTAAATAGTGCCATTATTATCATTTTTATTTTTTCTAGTTTGCCCATTGAATGGATGGTGGGGCCATTTATTGAGATAGGGAGCACAGAATAACACTGACTTTTGGAGAGGAGGTAGGAAATCATAAACTCTAAATAAATCCAACAAGCTTATTACTCTTCTATTCCTAATATTTAGAGATTTTTAATATCTAAAATTCAGTTAGTTAAAAGCATATTAAATGCTATTTGACTGAATTGACATGTCACAGCAGAACCCTGCTTAAAATGACCAAGTGCTTTTATTATTCAAAGCAAAAGGATCTTCAACCACAGCTTGGATTTGAAAAGAACATATTTCATTTTCACCAAATAAATTCACCAGGCAGAGTGTTAACTTTTCCTAATATATGTGGAATCATAATACTAATGTTGCATACA
This sequence comes from Choloepus didactylus, assembly GCF_015220235.1. Taxonomy (NCBI): domain Eukaryota; kingdom Metazoa; phylum Chordata; class Mammalia; order Pilosa; family Megalonychidae; genus Choloepus; species Choloepus didactylus. Next base: position 37,512,395 of record NC_051313.1, read on the forward strand.
TCCTTGATGTTCAAATAGCATTTCCCTTTAAGATACTTAGAGTGTTTTCCCTATGTTTAGCTTCTTATAAGTAAGATTTGCAAGAAAGCAAGTTCTACCAGTTAAATGAGGCGAAATCGAAGCATACAAAATTTATGTGATTTACCCAAAGATAGTGAGGTAGATTAAATTATGTATCCCAATTTAAACATGTTCTTACTCTTAACTGTATCTCTCTGAGTGTGAACCCATTATAAATAGGACTTTTGAAGCTGTTAATTTTAGTTAAGGTGTGTGGCCCAATTGAATGAGTTTGGGCCTTAATCCAGATTACTGGAGTGATTTACAAACAGAAGAAATTCATCATAGTAAGAAAAACCCATGGTCAGGAGCCAGAAACTGAAATCCAAGGGAACCTGGAAGAAGAAAGAAAGGGCATCGTTATGTGATGTGAATGTTCTGGTTTGCTAAAGCTGCTGATATGCAAAATACCAGAAAAGGATTGGCTTTTATAAAGGGGGTTTACAAATTTACAGTTCTAAGGCCATAAAAGTGTCCGAACTAAGGCATCAACCTTCAGTGAAAAAGGCTGATGGTGTCTGAAACACCTCTGTCATCTGGGAAGGCATGTGGTTGGTGTCTGCTGGTCCTTTGCTCCTGGTTCTGGTTTCAAAATGGCTTTCTCCAAAATGTCTCTGGGCTTCTGTCTCTCTTAGATTCTCTCTCTAAGCTCCTGTGTGTCCTTGCTTGTTCACCCAGTGTGTTTCTCTCTAAGTGTCTGGGGTTCTGGCTTCTCCAGGCAAACTCCGGACTTCATCTAAACTCTGGGTTTCATCTCTTAGCTTAGCATCTCCAAACATCTTTCTATCTGCATCCCCAAGCTTCTGGGTCTGTGTTGGCCCCTGAGCTCTCTTAAGGACTCCAGCAAACTAATCAAGACCCACTTTGAATGGACTGGGTCACACCTCAATGAAAATAATCTAATCAAAAGGACTCACCCACAGTTGGGTGGGTCATATGTCCATGGAAACAACCTAATCAAAAGATCCCACCCACAATAGGTCTGCCCCCACAAGATTGCATTAAAGAACATGGCTTTCTGGGGTACATAATAAATTCAAACCAGCACAGTGAGGCAAAGATGCAAACCAAGGAACCCCAAGAATTGCCGGCAAGACAGCACCAAAACACTATAGAGTTTCAAGAGAAAGAATCACCTTGTTGACACTTCAATTATGGACTTCTCCTAGCCTTCAAACTATAAGCTAATAAATTCCAGTTGCTTAAATCAACCTATTGTATAGAATTTGTCATAGCAGCCTGTCAAACAAAGACGGGGGCATAAAAAGCAATTGGTGGAACTCAAAAAAGAACCCATTTTCCCAACCATTTCTATGGGTATTTTTCCTAAAGATCATACTTCATCTCACTGGAATTGCCGTTTGAGAGGATGGCCGTTATCTTCACATGTCTACTTTTTTCCCAAAAAATTCTGTCTTCTATTAAATCTCAATAAATAAGTATTTACTGAGAACATATTGTGAATTATCAGTCTGCTCTTCATGTTTCAGTGCATTGTCTTTAAAACTTACCAAAATACCCATCAGGTGTTTCTCCCACTGGAGACACGTGTAAACTGGGGCATCTGTAGACCAAAGTTTTGAGAGTCAGACAGTCTCTCATCAAATTATTTCAGGTAGGGAAAGCTTTCCTAAGGCAACTTGAGCACACTAAGGTTTATTTATTTCATACAAGAAGTCCAGGGATTGGCAGGGCATGATCTGCTGTACAATTTTAGCAATGACTTCTTCCAGGCATCATTTGTTCACTCTGTGCAAAATGAAAAAAGAAAAGAGGGAAAGAAGGAATCAGCAGATGTTGGGTAGACAAGTGTGTCCTCCAGTCTTAGCTGCAAGAGAGGCTGGAAATTTGAGGTTCTGCTTTTATTTTAGAGCAGGGAAAGGAGAAGGGAGGTGAAATAAATATTGAGTAAACCCATAGTTTCTGCATGTGATCGCCTTTGTGTATCTGTCCAATCCTACCTTGCCTGGCCAAATTGAAAAGCTAACAACTGACTCAGAGAGGAAATTGAGAGAGATACTTTGGGGAATATAATATTGGAAGTTTTTCCAAATTAGTTCTTCTTAAATATGGTCTGTATAAACTCTTGCTGTCTCCCAGATTAATAAATTGATTTTTTTCACAAAATGGACATTCAATAGCTATTGAAAGAATTAATAAAAGAGCCACACAAAATATAATAAGGGGAAAAAAGATCCTTATAGTTGAATACATAAGATATCTGTGGGTATATTAAGTTTCTAGCTCCTACACTTTTACACGCTCAGCTTGTTTGCTATTTGTGTACTTAACAGTATGGAGACCTGTAAGCAGCAATGCCACCGATCCACCCTCATGGATCAGTATGTTTGCATTCACATGTTTTAATTGATTGACTTCTCTTTTCTACTCAGGATTATCCTGCCCCTAAAAAAAAGATTGAAGTCAGAATCACCTGTCATGTTTAGAATAAAATGGGACAAAGTTTGTGGTACTTGCCATGTGACTTTGACCAAGATACTAAATCTTTCTGAACGATGCTTATATCCTATAAAAACAAGATGATTATAAATGTACCAGAAGAGGACTATGAATCTCCATTGAGCAACATTTGTCACTGTACATATAAGGAATTTAGCAACACATGATTTCATTCCCAGAGGACACTCTGAGAAACTGAGTTAAGTTCTAAGTGAATGAGAATAGAAGGTCACTTGCAACAGACTGAAATATGTACCCCAACAAAAACATGTCCTTAATCTGAATCCATATTCCTGTGGTTGCAAAAATAAATAGGACTTTTTTAAAGATGTTATTTTTAGTTAAGCTGTGGCCAACTAAATCAGGGTAGGTCTTAATCCATATTACTGGAGGTTTCATAAAGAAAACAAACTGGAACCCATAAGTGAGAGAATGCCACAGGAAGAAGCAGTGAGTCAGAAGAAAGTGGAAGAGCAGACACACGGAGAGAGAGAGATCACCATGTGATGGGAGTCAGAGATGCAAGCCAAGGAAGCCTGAGAACTGTAGCAAGCCTACATCAGAACACTGCCAATGCCTTGATTTTGGACTTACAGCCTCTGAAACTATATGCCAATAAATTCGTATTGTGCAAGCCAAACTGCTGTGTGTTATTTGTCTTAGTAGCCTGGAAAACTTATAGACCACTCACCAATGAGGTTGTTTGCCTTCCTGGAGCCTGCATCTGCTAAAGATGATAAAATTACTACTACTACTACTAATAATAATAATAATGAGGAGGAGGAGGAGGAGGAGGAGGATGATAGTACGCTTTCTGTGGTTTCCTAAATGTCAGTCAGAAACTTTGTTAGGAACATTAGATCCTTTGTTCTTACTAAAAAACCCACTTTACAGATGGAGAAACTAAGACTTTGTGGTCAAGTAATAAGAAACCCACTTTATAGCTGGAGAAACTAAGACTTGTGTGGTCAAGTAATAAGCCTAAGGTCACCCAACTAATCAAACCTATTTTTTAAATAGGTTAAATTATTTTCAAGTGTCTAGTATATTGGGTATTCAATAAAAGAATCTGAAATCACTCCATTCTGTTTTTTGTCTATCTATGGACTGTGCATCTCCTTAACCGGAATGTTAGTTTCTTGACATCATGCAATATGTGAGTCTGGTTCATTGTTTTATCCCTACTACCTAGGACAGTGTTCTCATAAATAAATGGATGGATGAGTGGATGAGTGGATGGATGAATGAGTGTTATATGATTAAAATCAGAACTCTTAACTACAGGTAAGATGCTTCATTCTAGTGTCCTGGCAAATCTTAGTAAAATTTTCCTAATAACTATAGTTGTTCATGAAGTTTTTCAGATACTGAATCATAGCAGTAGAAACTTTCATAGAATAAATCCAATATTTCACAAATAGTTATTTGAAAAATATCAGAAACATTCCTCAGAGTATTGATGTTTCAGACCAACATGATGCTGTATGGCCTGTTTTAGAAATTAACAAAATGTTAAATACAATTAAAAATTAAATATAATATAAAATTATTTATACAGAATAAACTTAAATATGTAGAATATGTGAACAAGTGCACAGATAAAAAAATTAGAAGGGACATTTCCAAGGCCAAAAAGCCAGTTGGAGACATGGGAGAAAGATTTCTCATACCAGGACTATTAGAAGAGGTTGAGAGTGAGCAGACAATGAATGAATGATAACTGGAGGAATAAAGGTTTTATGTGTCCAGGGGCTACATGCAAGCTTGTAATAAAAGACAAAATTTGAAATATTGCTTGTAGTCAGTTTACGGAAGCATGTGGATGTCAGGCCAAAAAGACTGAAGTTTACTTTAGGAAATCAGGAGTAAATAATAGATTTTGAAAGAGATGGGGGAAGAGAATGACTATAACACATTGGGTTAAATTGAATTTCAAGACATTCAAGAGGAAATAGAACATAGTGTGATGGTTAGGGTCATGTGTCAACTTGGCCAGGTGATGGTGTCCAGGTGTCTAGTCAAGCAAGCACTGGCCTGTTAACTGCAAGGACATTTGTGGCTGGTTAATAAACCAGAAGGCTGGTTTACTAAATCATCAGTCAATTGGCTGCAGCTGTGACTGATTATGTCAACAAAGGGCGTGTCTTCCACAATGAGAGAGTTCAATCAGCTGGATTTAATCCAATCAGTTGAAGACTTTTAAGTGAGAAAGAGAGGACCTTCATTTCTTTTTCAGCTAACCTGTGAAGCATTTCCTGAGGAGATCATCAAACAACTGCATTGGAGTTGCCAGTTTGCTGCCTGTCCTATGGAATTTGGACTCATGCATCCACATCCCCACAGTTGTGTGTGACACTTTTATAAAATCTTATATTTACAGATATCTCTTGTTGATTCTGTTTCCCTGGAGACCCCTAAGTAATACACATGGTAATAGTAAAGATGGTTTGAAATTCAATGAAGAGATTTGGGCTTGAGATAGGAATGTGTGTGTCATCTGTGTCTAAATTTTGACCCCCAGGGAGGCAGTTTAAGATTGAGAAAAGTGGAAACCTAGAACTGAGATTTGGGGGACAACAGGAATGAGTATCAGAGGAAGCCAGTTTAATTATCTTGTTTAATTGTCAAACACCACTGAAGACCTGATTTGCATGATGTCAGTAGAACTAGAAAATAAAAGAGGACAATAAAAAAACACTTCTATTTGATTTTATTTCTAAACACAAAAGAAGATAGACTAACATCTGAGTGACTGGTTTGTGCCTATGCCAAAGAATCCCAAATTTGGCTGTCCATCACCATCACCTGGAGATGGTTTCAATAGTGCAAATTTCCAACCCTGGCTTTCTCCCAATTCTTTCCTCCAGAATCTTGTTCTACAGGTTTGTGATGGGATCAAGGATTTGGTCTTTTTACAAAGCCCTACTGTTAATGTTGATGAAAAGCTAAATGTGAGAACTGCAGGCCTAGATAATCCATTTCAAATCCATTCTAGCCCAGTGATGTAAGTGACCATATGGAAATTGAAGATGTTCCAAGTCTTACTTTCCATATGTAATCAGCACATCAAAATGGGAAAGGTCTAAGTGCTCTTCAAAGTTACTTACATTGGCTCCGTTGAACACGCCAAATTAGTTTAAATCCAAAAGGCTCATATGGTTAATTGATCTTCCTTAGCATATATCTGTGAGAGGATGTGGTATCTGGGAAGATTTTCTGAGAACAGGAGTCAGAATAGGGCAAGGAGAAATAATTTGAAGAGATCTGTACATGCTCCCTGAAATAGGGAGGAAAGGACAACAGAGATTGTGTGGCTCAAAATGAGAAATTATAGGGCAACATGCAAAGAGATATATCAACCTCAAAAAACAATAAAAATAATCTTAAGACTCAGAAAGCTGCAAATTGCTGTATAGTCTATAGTTATGAGAAAGTAGAAACAATTGTGTCCAACAATGGGGGGACAGTTAAATAAATTAGAATATGATCAACTTATTAGAGTACTGCATATACATATTAAAGATGATAAACAAGAAAACTTGAAAGAAATACAGAAAATTAGTTATGATATAATATTACAGTGAAATAAAAATCATAATACAAATAATTAGTATTGCAATTTTCAGTAACAACACCCTAACCAGATAGACATTAGACCTTGGTAGGACAGTATGGAAGTTTAGACAACAATTCTGTATAATATATTGGTTAGAAGCATGTTCAGCTGCATATAGCAGGAGGAAAATTAATGGTAGCTTAGCAGGACAAACATTAATTTCTTCCTTATATAAAAGAAGTCTAAGGCTGCTAAACTGTCCTGTCTTCATTGTGTAATCAAAAACCCAGTTTCTTTTCTTTCTGTTTCATCATTCCAGCACCTGCCTTCCATTATTATATTCAACTCATCACCTCAGATTGCATTTAGAGCTCCAGTCATTCTCTTCTATGTCTCTGTCAGAAAGAAGGAGAAAGGAAGGAAGGAAAAAGCACAGCATCTCCTTTTAAAGAAACAACTGGAAAATCCCAAGGAGTATTCCCACTTACATCTCATTAGCCATAATTTAGTTATATGACCACACCTAGCTGCATATAAGGCTAGGAAATACAGTGTCTTTAGCTGGACACATGGCCACCCCAAATCTATCCAGGTTTCTATTATTGAGGAGGAAGGAAGAAATGGTGGCCAGCATGCCACAAACCTACCACACAATCCCATGGAGAGCATTCCTAACTCTCATAAAAAGTTCCAGAAGTTCAGTAGTCATGGACAGTTTAGGGTAACTAATATACAGTATCCAACAATATCCCTTGATGTAGCCCAGGCATCCTGGAGGAGAGAACTTGAACCAATTTCATTATTTGCATTCAGACATCTATGCATTTGCTTTCTGGACTTGCTACCAAAAAGAAAGGAGTCTAAAAGAGTAGATCAGATGGGACAAAATAACTGAGCACCCATGGAGTTGATTCCAGGAATGGGGAAACAGCTTTGCCTGAGTAAACACCAAACTAGCACCCATGCACCCACTCTGGCCCCAGAGTGTCTGTCTCTCTGTGCACTCTGATAACGGGAAAATTAGGGAAGCAGAAAAAGAATTGTGTGAACAGTGGCTGGAAACCTCAGCTGTGATTCAGTGCCCCATCTATAGCCTCTTCTCTAACCATAGGGGACACTGGTGACTGAGCTCCAACTGCCAGGGCCTGTAGTTCTTGGCCTGGGGGCATTCTCTTGCCTCTGGAATGTGGCAAGCTTCATAAATCAGGGAATTAATGCCCTCAATCTGTGCGTGACTGGAGTTTCTGTATAAATATTCCAGTGGGTTATCTCTGAGGGTGTGCTAGTCACTGTTTTCCAGAATACCCCAGGGCATTAAGCTCAAATTGCTCACAGTGGGGCTGTTTTGATAAAGCGCCCTCTAGTGGCCACCTTCCTTCCCACCCGCCCCCCAATCCCCCACCCCACCCCACCCCACTCCCCCCCCCTTCACTTCTTTTCCTTACTTTCACTTTCTTCACCTTCAAATAAGTGATTTTCATTCAAATCTTTGATTCAGGGTCTGCTTCTGGGAAAAACAAACTAAGACCTGGTTTTCAGATCAGAGTGTGAAAAGAAATCTGGATTTCAGCAGTCCAGAAGCTGGTAACAGCAGACACAGTTGTGGGACAGCAGTGGGAAAGCCGGAACACCAGATCATAGGGTTGGTAAAGCTTCAGGCAGATACTTCAAGTATATGGATCCCACCCCTGCTTCTACCACATTTAAGTACACACACACACATGTACACATGGAGGCACACCCACAATCCTACTGACTTCTAGAAGAAATAATAGAACAGATGACCAAGAAAAGACTGGATTGTTATTAATTGAATGATTGTTGATTTCTTGTAGTATCCCAATAAATTGTCACAAACATTTTCTCCCTGTGGATAAGGCCTGAAAAATACATATTACAGAGTAAAAGATATATCCATCTAGACAAAGATCAACATAAAAATATGCCAAAATCAACACAGCTTTGCTATGGTGATTTATTTCTGTATTTGAAATTTATTAACCATGAAAGGACAATAAAATCAGTCCCAAAGATGGCTACATGCATGCTTCTTGACTTAGAAGGAAAAATATAAGACCTACTGTGTGTGTGTGAGAAATGACAGCAGCTTCTTACTTTCTGAAGGGTAGCTGAGCTCTGTGCAAAGCAGCATGGCTGCACTGGGGGTTGAGCAAATTTCCTCCTCTCTTCCTTAGGCACATGTACAGGTCCTCCAAGGGGAAAATGAGCTCCAGTGGATGCAAACACCTAAATCAAGGCCCTCAGACATGAAATGAAGTGGGAGAGGTTGTGTCTCTTAGATAGTCACCTCCTGCAGAGGTGCTTCATAAGCATCAAACCTGGACCCCACAAATTAAGTAGCTGGCCCTGTTCTCTCCTACTCAACTAAGGACGCTTCAAATTATGGCTCATTGGCTGCTGCAAGAACTACAAGAACGTAGTTTTATATCGGAGGGAAAAAGCCCAAAAGAGACCCCACCTGAAATTAGCAGGAAAGAAGCTAAATCCAAACAAGCTAAATAGTTAAAAATAATATATACACACTGCAACTTTCCACATAAGGCCAGCCACATCTATGTACTTTATCATGCGAAAGACTCTGAACGGTTATCTCTATGAAAGTCCTGGATGCTGGGTGTTGTCATTTGGGAGGGGAGAAAGGTTATGCTTCTAGCCAAGTGTATAAGAGACCAAGGTATAGTGATCACAAAAAGCTGTACTCAGGATCAAGTAAAAGATATTTTATGTTTTCTTACCCATTTTTCTTGTGTATGTTCTCTTCCAGTCTGACATGCTCTTTCTATTGAAAGGAAAGTTTCATACCTGATTCTTTTCTAGCATATGTTTACTTCTCTGGGAACAGAGCATCCAATGTAAATTTGCTACAGAGTATAAATGCAAAAAGTCCTATGGGGATTAATCATGGATCCATTTATTCATCCATCCATCCAACAAAACTGTGTTAAGCATTCTACTTGGTTTTCAGTCATATTTCTAGAATGAAAATTTGACTTTTTAAAATTTTGGTAAAATGTATCAAAATATAATTGGGGACTGAATAAAATGAAAAAAATGATTAATCATTGACACAAATTCCCATATTTAAGCTCAGATTTGGGAAACCAAATCAAGATTTTTAATATCGCTGCATTATTTTACTAGCTAATAGGCAAATACACATTCTAGGGGCTCTTGGCATTTAATATTGATTAGTGTGGCCAAGCAAGAGATGATCATGGATCTTTTTATGATTTTGATTTCAATGGTTTTATGATTTTTTGTGCACTTGGTTAAAATAATAATTCAGGTCATGATGCAAAATACTCAATTACAAATGTGGATTTGGGTATTAAATCTTACTTCCTTGTAAATATAGTTTTATTTTAGGTTGCTACATTTAAAACTGGGTGATAAACTAGAAAATAAAAGTGACATTAACCTTTTTAATTGAAAATAAACTCATTTTTATTTTAAATTTATTTTATTCAACTGTAGGCTTATTGATTAAATCCATCATGGAATATTTGTAATTATAGGCAGCTCTTCATTATTGACAAATTAAGAGAAAGTTAAGCTACTAGAATTCTTTACTTGCATAATTTATGTATACTTCTAATGATTTAAAAAATGATACCTAATAGTAAAATGTTTGTTTTTATACAAAAATGAAATAAATATACAGTTTTAAATGTTTATTTTTATTTACGTTTCTGTGCTAATTCCACAAAAAAATTGTATTTTCATCCGAAACCAATTTGAGAATGTTTTGGAGAAAGAGTTTAGAACCTAAGTGCAAGTAAAATATGTTTTATTCATTGACATCTGGAGAGATAAAGTGCAGCATGGCTGAAGGCAAGAAAATAGCTCTTGACATCAGAAGGGTTAGTCTGATGTCACTATGGTACTTGATGCAAAAATGAGCTCACATTTCATAATCCAAGTTTACTCACCTATGAATTAGGAATACTCTGTCTACAGTAATTTTATGTTGCAACATTCATATATATTATTTAGAGAACTAACTTGATCAGTAACCCCTGATATCATTGATGAAAAATTCATGAAGTCCAGTTATGAGAATCAACCAAAATAATGAACAGAATAGTGAGTGGCAAGCCACAGTACACTGCACATGAGCTGGTACTATTATCATTTTCAGATAGTCAGGTTTTGTTATGGTTTTTAAAGAAAAATAGAAGAATTTTTATTTGAGGCTGATAAAACGTATATGTGCATTTCATCACAATGTTACTTCCTCGTAACACAAAATAGCTGAGTCCCCTTCTGGAGCTTACATGGCAACAATAATGGCATCTCTTTTAATCCATTTTCTGCCATGAGAGTTACACTTTTTAAAAGATGGCCTTTCTGAAGTAATGGAATACATATTCATCAATCTGGGTTACAGTTTAAGGGATGAATTTAAAGTGTGAGTAAAGGACTGAATTAGTATTAAGCTGGTTTGAATTCTTGAGAGTAAGATGTTTATTGAAATGCTTATTGAATTGCAGCTGGGCACTTAATCCTCTCAGAACCCAAGATTCTCATGTAAAACATCTCTTCCCATTAGTTGTCTCTAAATAATCACGGGTGGAAAAGGGAATTGAAAAATGTCTTTCTTTGATTTCCCAACCCCCAAGAACATTATTTGTCTCTAGACAGTATAGATGATTAAATGGTTAAGATGCTCAGAGCAAATTAATTTTCATCCATCCCCACCTCTGCATATTTTGGAAAATAATGATATTCAGAGAGATTGAGTACTAAAGCAATAATTCAAGGCAGGCCTGCCTTAAGATCTGCAGAATAATGGTGCTTTCTGCGTGGTTTATGGAACAATTCAGGGAGGATTTGATCAGAGATCTTTCAATCATTCTTCTTTTTCTTTTATACTTTTCTTAATACTGTGGAGAGTGGATTGCAATAAAATGCATATCATAAGATAGTATATTTGCTTCAAATGTATGCCCCCACACTTTTTTAAATCATTGCTGCACTTTAATAAACAAAGATTCAATCAGAATTTTACATTCATTTGAGCAATTTGTGTATTGCTCAAATACAAATCTATTTCAGGAAATAGCCCATTATTTCCTTAAAATGGAGATGGCTCTACTGGATATCATATTTCAGTATTTTGTGCAACATTTTGTAAAGTCAAAAATTATAATGCTTTGGTTATACAACATATATCACAAACAAGAGTAGGACATATTTCAAGTAACTTGAAATAATATTCAGAAAACCCATTTTCAACCCTTTCTATTAGTAACCCCTGATGCTGATGGAAAATAAGCCATGCATAACTTAGGATGAATCCAAATTGGTGAGAAAAATTATTGTGCTGTCTCATATTTCAAATAATTGATTATAATTCTACCAACAAACATTCTATAAAAAGCAATGTATACAATGCCAAAAGATCTAAATAAAATGTAAAAAAGTGTATGCAAGGCAAGCAAAGCACTAGATAATTGGAAATATATAAAGCTGGATGATTCAAATGAAAATACTTGGGGGCCAAAATTGTCTGCAGTCTAGTCTGCTCTTTCCAATATAAATATTTGGCATGATTTAGATGAACTGTTCTAAATTGAGTAGAGTTTAGGGTTTATATTTTAGGTGCTTGGAATGACAATATTAAAACTTTGAGGACAAAAGTACAAACTTAGTTTTAGAATTAAATTAATTTTGAATCTGTGGAAGTCAAAATGAAAGTCATTTCTTGAAGCTGAAAAATGGAATACTACTCAATTTGCTTTTGGGTTATAAGTCATGATAGTAAGAAAATTGAAACAAAGAAGTTGAAATAGTTTACCTATTCTAATTTGAATGTTTTAAAATGTTGTTTTCATCTGGCTATTATCATCCTATAGTCATAGCTTCGTTTTAAAGCTGTTACAGATAAATCCCGTTGAAGCTTTTGCATTTGTTATTTTGTGTAATACATTAATCAATATCGCATCACCAAATAATAAGCTAAAAGAAAATATAAGGTTACTACAAACTTTGTTATTGTCTTAAGTTTATTGTTGTTCACCAAACCTGAAAAATAAAACCCAGATATTAAAACAAAAAATGGTATCTTTCTGTAGTCTGCAATGTACAAATCAATATTTTATTATCAGGCTAACCAATATGTGCATACTAAATAGTTTTTATTAGAAGCATGATTTTGTTCCCATTTTTATTACACAATCCATACAGATTTTAAAGGAGTACCTCCCTAAATAATTACCAGTCTACAGGAAATTTTGGAAATACATACAAATATGTTAGTTACTATGCTATTTTTGTTTTCTTCGTTGGGCCTGATTTGGGTTTCTATTCTTTTCCTTTCTGTTCCATTAAAAAACAAACAAACAAACAAACAAAAACACATGAAACATACACATGCATAATGTTTTTCATAAATCAGGAAATTCAAAGTAAAGTTACAGAATCTAGTTCCTAGACTAGCTCCTAGTCTGTTGCTAAGTCTGTCACTCAGGATGACTACTTAGAAGTGAAGAATGACATTCTAGATTCTCTACTTAGGAAATTCTCTTAGATCCTTCCCCTCACTTTAGAACTGAGTCAAGATCTTTACTCAAATCATATGCAGATTAAGGATGTGGTAGTGGAAGCAGCACCAGGAATGCGGAAGGGACACATATCCCACAAGGTGACTTCCCAGAGCACTTGCTCCTTTCTTTTCAACCCCTTCACCTAGTAGTATCCATCCACTCACCCTATTTTACCCCTAAAAGGTTCTGAGTAGATGTGTAAGGTTAAGAATATGGCTACTTAGATACAAGAAGGAATGAAGCTGTGAGACATGCTACTAGGTGAATGGATCTGGAGTACAGCATTTCAAGTGAAGTGTGCCAGAAACGAGAGGACGGATATTATAATGCCTCTCTAATATGGACTAACTATAATGTGTAAACTCCGAGAATTGAATCTTAGAGCACAGCTTGTCAGGGGAATGCTTACATTAATGGTCCCTAGATTGTAAGCTCTTACAACAGTCACATCTATTCCTGAGTTGTAATGGTTATCTCTAAATCCTATGATGCTGAGTTCTTTGTGTACAACCTGGTCACTTCTCTGAAACTTTGGGTATCTATATGACACCTGAGACTTGGAGCTAGAGCTTAGCAGCTATGAAGGTCAATATTACCCCATACTGTTGAAAGAGCTGAAAAAGAGTTCAGACTCCAATCAGAGATATGAACAAAGCAGATATGGTTAGGACTAATGCAAATCAGGCCAAAGGGTAAAGGACAATACTGACTGGATTTTAAAACTACAACTTTTGTGCAAGACCAAGGGAAGAGATGTTTAATTGGTGCAAGATCTATATTTTCTGTAGCACACTAGATAATTTAACTTGTACAATCTATTTGTTTGAAGACCATAGGTGCAGGGAGTAGTGAATGGAAAGTGGGATTTGGTGAGTTTGTACAGGCTGGAGTGAACTCTCGATACATCCCAGAGTAATATGGGCAGAGAGTAAAAGTGTATTTGTGGGGCTTCCTGAGGAACTGGGGAGAAATGTGGAAATGCTGGACTTCTCCACCTGAGTTATTCCTCATTTTCTCACAAACATTGAGGACTGACAATTTGGTGGGCTGAACCCTTGATTTGGGGGCTTTCCTCTGTGAGGCTTGTTATTCCAAAGAAGAGGCTAAGCCTACTTATAATTGTGCCTAAAAGTCCCCCCAGAAAGCCTCTTTGTTGCTCAGATGTGGCCCCCTCTCTCTCTAAGCCCACGTGGCAGGTGAACTCACTGCCCTCCCCACTACATGGGACATGATTCCCAGGGGCAAGAATCCCCCTGGCAACATGGGAAATGACTCCTGGGGATAAGCCTGGACCCAGCACTGTGGGATTGAGAAAATCTTCTTGACCAAAAGGAGGAAGAGAGATGACACAAAATAAGGTTCCAGTGACTGACAGATGTTAAATGGAGTCGAGAGGTCACTCTGAAGGATATTCTTATGTGCTATCTAGATATCACTTTTTAGTTTTTGGTGTGTTGGAATGGCTAGAGGAAATACCTGAAGCTGTCAAACTGCAACCCAATGACCTTAATTCTTCAAGACGATTGTATAACTATATAGCTTGCACAGTGTGACTGTGTGATTGTGAAAACTTTGTGGATCACACTCCCTTTATCCAGTATATGGACAGATGAGTGGAAAAACGGGGACAAAAATTAGATGAAGAATAGGTTGGGGTGGAGGGGATGGAAAGTTTTAGGTGTTCTTTTTTGCTTTTGTTTTTATTTTGGAGTAAAGAAAAGGTTCAAAAATTGATTCTAGTGATGAACACACAGTTGTATGATAGTGCTGTGAATGATTGTACACTGTGGGTGACTGTAGGGTTTATAAATATATCAGAATTAAACTGTATTAAAAAAAGTAAATGAACATTGGGGGAGGAGGAGAATGGGATGCTTTGGATGTTCTTTTTTATTTTAATTTTTATCTCATTTTTTGGAGTAATGAAAATGTTCAAAGACTGTGGTAATGAATGCACAACTATGTGACGATACTGTGAACAACTGACTGTAAACTTGTGAAGATTGTATGTTATGTGAATATATCTCAATAAAATTGCATTAAAAAAAGAATATGGCTACTTCTTTTTTCTCCTCTTTCCTGTATCCTTCCCTCTCTCCTGTATTTTACTCCCATTCCTCACTGCTACTATAGAAAAATGGTTATGGACTGACTTTAAGAGGGTTGGATAATTTTTAAGATCCCAGAAAAACTAAATGAAGTCAATCTGGGTGGGAAACATGCATTCCATGTCAATAAGCCTCACATCTCAAGAAAGCAATAGCATTCAGAAAACATGGGGCAAGGTTTAGTTCAAAGAAGTACAGATCTTTGAGTTGAAGAGCTAGTGGATTCACTCCTGCAGTGTTTCATATTCATTAATTTAGGTTTACCTGAAGCATAACACAAGCAATGCAAAATCATAATATGATTTAATAAAACTGTGGGTACTTACCATCTAGGAGTGCAATAACAAAATATACATTCATATGATTTTATAGATACTGCCCCACCTGCCCCTACACACACATACACACACACACAGGCATCCTGACCTCAGGTATGATATTCATTAAATTAACGTAATATCTGTTGGTTGAATCTATTTCATCTGCAGCTTACTAGTCAAATGAAGCAGGAACACATTTGCTATAGGAACAGTGGATGAAGGGACAGCATAGTGTCTGATGTCTTCTGACTTTGTGTCATCAAGTGATTCATTTAAAAGAAATATGAATAAAGTAGGGAATCAGGACGTATCAGCAACCGTGCAAACCTGGGGGATTTCATTGTGATTCATCAGATTCTAATTTCTAGAAGAACTCTACAAGAGTTGCTCTAGGAATTTTACTTAGTGTTTAATATATGCTTTATTATTTCTCTCTTGAGGAATTCTTGCAGTAACAAGGTCACTTCACAGTGCAGTTTTTTTTGTTTTTTATTCCAAGCACATCCTTCTCTTTAGCGGTGCATTTTCCTTCAGTCATCTGCTTCTGTTTAAAGTTAAACTTATCTGCATCTTTGCCTAACTTCCTTGGTGAAAGGTCTCTCCACACTTCCTATGTCTATGTCCAGGCGCTGAGTAACTGTGTGCTGATGTACATCTCACAACTCAATTTAAATTAATTTTTGTTAAGGCCGAGTTTGTAAAATGTCGAGGTAGTTAAAGCAATTAAGTGGTGTTATTTGATACCCATGTCTGAACATCTTGGTTCTTAGATGATAGAATAAAGTCTACCTGTTTGGGCTATTGCCTTTTCAAAAACAAAACCATCTGATGTTAATTTTAACAGTGCATAAATCATGGCAACATACATAAATCAAAGCAATGTTTTCAATTTCAGACTCCAAGAGCCAAGAGAGATAAGCTGATCTTAAAAGGTCCAAATAAGTGAAGGAAACAGATGTCAGAGATTTTGCATTTCAGCATTTTGTCCTCCACAAGAATGTTAATTTCTCTTTTGGACACAAAGCCCTAAGAAAGCAAAAACCTGCCTGCCATTCCTTGTCATGTTAAGTGCCCCTATCACTTGGAATTAAAGCACAAAGATGCAGAGCCAACATAAGAAAAATATAGATCGAGTGAGTGATCAAAAATATTGCATTTCAGTGCCTCATATTACAAGATGTCCAAGAATATGGGCCTACTTGATGTGGGTTTCTTTTGAGAATGATTTAATCAGGTGCTTTAGAAAACAAAGTTTTACTGAAAATACCACTTTTAAATAACCTACATGTGTTATAATGCATCAAAAACGCTCTAGTATTCAGCTTGAGATAGCAATAAGTATGTTGAAAAGAACACAGGGATATAAATCAGGAGATGTGGGTTCTAATCTTTATTCTTCCATTTTATTAACCACAGTCCTAGTCAAGTCACTTAACCTCTCTCTTCCATTTCTTTAAGTCGCAAATTAGGATAATAATACCTCCGCTAACCAATTAGGATGGAAGTTGTGAAAATCAAGTAAAGGTAAGTGTTTAAAAGTACTCTGAGTAAGTATGAAATCCACTTTATGGTTGCCAACAGCAATTATACAAACTAGACCAATAGTCTAATATGCTCATTTAGTTGTTCATTCATTGACTTAAAAATTTATTTAGCTCTGGTTCTGTTGCAAGCACAATAAGCAACTTAAAGATAAAAATTTGGACAAGCTTATAATCTAGTGTGGAAAACATACATGTATACAAGTAATTGCATAGTAATTCTATGTAATACCCCACATTTCTATGAGAGTATAGATGGAGGAGCAATTATTTGTACTTTCACCAAGGAGGAGACATCTAAGAAGCTCTGGAAATGAGTACAGGGTTGCCAAAATAGAAAAGTCACAGATCACTCCACGTAGAGAAATGATATGAGCTAGAGACAAAAGCTAAGAATGAAGAAACTTTTGGAGAACATGAAGAATTCAATGCAGATGGGCTATATAGATTGAATACCCTCAGTGGAAAGAGTGGAGAAGAGAATGAAGAGTTCAGTACAAACCTGCTGACGTTGAGGTGATCATAGGACAGCCAGATGGTTATGTAATTTGAAGCTCAGGGGAGCAACCTGCAATGACTTGTCATCAGAGTGTGTGAAATGATTCAAGAAGAGTAGGCAGTGGTATGTCTGCATATTTGTCACCCAGGGCAGATGGTTTTACTGAACTTTTTAATTTGAAGTAACTGTAGATTCAAAGAAAGTTTAAAAAATAATAGAGAGAGGTCTGCATACTCTTTGCCCAGTTTACCCCAGTAGGGAATAGTACAGTATTTCAAAACCAGCAATTGACATTGGTGCAATGAATATGTATAGTTCTTTGCCAAGTTATCATGTGTAGATTTATGTTAATGCCATCACATGATATGCAACTACCTCATCACCAGGAAGATCTCCCTCGTGTTTCCCCCTACCCATCCCCTCCCTTATAAACCAGTTAATCAACCCATAAGCTTTCACTGTTCATGAAATGGAGATGAGCCTAGCATGAACTCCTGGGAGGTTGCCAGTTAGATGAATATGCTGAGGTTTTGTTCAAAGAGATGGAACTAAGAGTCCATTGTGAGGACCTATCATGCATGATCCATCATAAATGTCTTAAGTAAAAACACAAATTCAGAAATTTGAAGGGGAGGAATCCTAGAGTCAAAAATTCAAGCTAACCTTATAAAGAGAAAGAAGAAAGAAATAGAATTTAAAATGAACGACTTTCTCTTTCCCTCCTCATCTCCACCCCGTTTCAGATACACACGAACATACTCACTTCCTTACACATTCACTCAAACTGTAGTTTTGAATAATTTCTCATTTCAACAATTGTCAAGATAGACTACCTGAAAGAACATTCTATTAAACTACATTTGCATAATATATGAACTATGTGAACTTAGGAACCCCCTAATTATAAGTCAAGCCCTCAATCTTGAAGCTTGCCCTTGTGGAAAAAAAAAAAAAGAAAAAGAAAAGAAAGAAAAAATTCCTATTTGCTCTCTTTTATATCTGGTATCACTAATTTTAAATAAAAATTATTTCCCTTGCTGTGGCCCAATCTTGCACTTTCAGTCATCAAGATGAAATGACATTAGATACATTTGACTTGACCTCTCGCTTTTGCACAAATATTTGTCTTTATTTGTTCTCTCTGATTTTACACTTGCATTTAGCATAGTCCATTCTTCACCAGACAACAGAATGATCCTATGAAAATGTAAATCAGACTACCTCTCCTCACCTTGAAAACTCTTCAGTGGCTTCCCATTGTGCTTGAAATAAAATCCATATGTCCAGCTCTCCCTTCAGGAATGAAGGGCTTATTTGACTAGCTGCTGGGAACGCTGCCAAGGCAGCCCTCAGGTCTCAGCCTCTTTTATGGATTTTGCCTTGGCTGAGAGCAAACCTCATCCACTGACTAATAGCATGGAAGAATGTCTTGGGATAACTGCAAAGGATCATCCTGGCTCCAGAGCTGTCATGGGGTTGGCTGACACTTTTTGGGAACTACAGCTGAACTCCCTCTGCTTCAGCCTATGTCATTCTCCTCCCTTCCACAATTGATCCTAACATCGCTTCTAGCAAATGTCCTGCCTTCTAATTTCTGCCTCAGACTACTTCTGGGAGAATTCAACCTAGGACCATTACATAATTTGAGCTCTGCTTTCCTTCCCAGTTTACCTCATTTTACCCCCCACCCCTTGTTTGCTGTGTCCTAAACACAACAACTTTCTTTTGGTTCCTTAACTTCATTCCCCTTTGAAGATCTCTGAATATATATTTCCCTCTGTTGAACATTTCCTGGCTCTTATTTGGCTACATGCTTCTCATTATTCAGGAATCAGTTCCTCAAAGTCCTTCTCAAACCACCTTGTTTCTAGCAACCTCTAGAGATTTCTGCTTCCCAAGTCACTCTGTTTCTGTTTTTTTCTTCATTGTATTTATAACTTTGAAATGATCTTGATTGTCTCTTTCCACTGGAACAGTAAGTAGGTCCAGGAAAGAGGGGATCTTGTCTGGTTGGCTCGCCATTGTATACCAGTTCCCTTCAAACTGCTATAGTATTTTAATTGGAAAAATATGAATTTGATTTACTCAACATTACTTATTTATTTAGCTTTTTTTTTTTTTTTTTTTTTTTTTTGAGTTACTGGCTTTTTCCAAAGGCCTTACAATCATCTTAAAACTCATTTACTATGATGATATTATTTCTCTTTGTTGTGCTTTTATGGGAAACAGATGACCTTAAACAGGTATAAACCAGGTATCCCCACCCACTTATTCTCTAAGGTGAAGGGATTATGCAAGAAAGTGATGGCCAAGCATGTCCTCCAATGGTGAGAGAATGTACTAAACTTGGGGAGGCAGAGGACATGGAAGCATGATGTAGAATAAGATAGGTAAGGGTGCCAGACATTCACATGTGAATTCACTTATGGAAATTATTCTTTTGATGAGTCAGAACAATCACTCTGAGACACTCAGATTTAAAGTGAAAAGTATGCCCTGCCCATAAATTCTACAATATGTACATCTTAGAACTTTCTGGAGCCTGGAAAAAATAGAAAACGCCTACCTTTTAGATGACTGCATCTGTATTAGGCTGTCAGGAACCTAATGCATAAATGCACTTTGAAGTTCCTGGGATTCATTTGTGTCCACACGTTTAATCCCACACTCCCGTTTTTGTGCATACCAACACCTGGCAACTCTGTACCATTTGTGCTGAGTACAAACAGCTTAGTGATGGATATTTTATTTATATTATTCCTAATTTGAATTGCAAATGTCTAAATAAATCATCCCATTCTCAGTACACTAACACCTTCAAGATGACTAATTTAGTGTGCAACAGAAGCATCTTCCTGAAAAGCAAGCACCTTGTAATAGAAAATAAATTCTCTCTAGGCACATATTTCTGAAGTGTGAATGTTAATAATACTGGAACTTGGGAGAAAATGTTAACATTTTTGGTAGAGATATATTTTATTAATAAAGACACATAATTCAGCTTTGGCTTTATTGCAACTCTTCCTTGTCAATTAGTTTTTCTAACTGATAGGATGTTGGCTTTTTTCTCCCAAAGTTTTAACATGGGAAGAGATTTGTCCTGTATAGATCCTACCATATAAAAACACCACAATTTATAATTCAAATTCAAATCATTGAGGACTCTTACTAGCAAAATATCTATTTTTTTGTATTAAATCATCCTTTCGTTTTATATGATTAGAATTTTGAAATAAATATCATTGCATGCTTAGAAAAGTGTGGCTCTTTGATTTCCTATACTAAACAAACATGCCCATCAACTAATATTTTAGCACTCTTTGCAAAAAGCCACTCGTTGAACAATTAAGGGGGAAAATAAACCCAACATATAAGATACCAAATTTTTAAAAAAGCTAAAAAGTGGTCATTCCCAAAGACTTTTATAGTAATAAATGTAAGTCATCAAGGTACATGATGCAAAGGGGAAAAGTTTTATCAATAAAAGTCAAGCTTTTCTACTCCCCAACCTATTTTTAATTAGTGCCTTATGCGGGTGTTGATAATTACCCAGTAGGTGATGATAATTACCCACAGGTATTTTCCATATCCATCCTCTGAAGCTAAGCTTTTACTACATTTTATGGACTAGCCTATGCTTCACAAAGAGACTCCAGATTTAATTATATGAATGAAAAAATGCACAAGTCACCCATCACTTATCGAATGCTAAAATATGGCAGTATAATAATTTAATTAAATCAATATTTTAAGAAAAATCAATGTTATATGTGTATACACAGGAAGTATTTAGGAGCCTACCATCTCCTAGTCATTTGTGTCATTATGCTCTGCCAGTGATCTTGGAAGTTTGGAATATGGCTTAGAACTCTAGTTCTCCAGGGACAAGGCTAGAAAGCTTCCTGAGCAGAATCTGTCGTGATGGTTCTAAGTAATTTGCTTGATGTTAGATGGGTAGGGTAACCATTTAATTTGTTGTCCAAACCAGGACAGTTTTTTCCTTGCAATTTTATTTAGATATAGCCACATACCATACGATTTTGGAAGATGGGGCACTATAATAATTGCACCCTTAAAGTAGGTGAAAGCTGAAACTGTCCCAGGCCAGCTGGATTGTACAGTCACCCTACTGATTAGAATAAACCAGAGAGTCATCATGACATTTGTCCATTTGTGGATGATTAGACTGCAGTAGCTTGAGGAAGAGATAAGGTCACCCATCTAGTAAGTAATCAATAACTTGTAGTTAAATAAAAAATTACTCATTATAGGACACTGTAGGGTTTAGTGCATGTGGAAGATACTGATAACTGTCCAGCAAAATGTATTCCCCCTTCTTCTATAATAATTGTTGTAATTGGAAGATGCCCTATCACTAGCTCCCATCTAGGGCAGTGATTCCCAGCTTCTCTGCAGCGGTGCATGGCCATGAGCCTAGCTCTGACAAATGAAACGTGAGGAGAGGCAAGTGTATGATTTCTGATTGACTTCGTACTGAGCTTTCTCTTCAGTGAATGAAAAGTACAAGTCACGCATTGAATGTGCCAGACCCACCATCAGACTGGGTCTCTGAATTACCATATGGGACTGAGAGCCCAACAGCTTGAAAATTTCACTTCAGGACTATTACATGAGGGAAAAGTAACCTTCTGAGTTTTTAAGCCACAGTATTGTTAGATCTTTCAATTAGGCAGACTAGTCTTTAACCCTAACTCATGCAGGGGGAGAAGTTACATTGATCATTTCTCTTTTATTACGCAACTGACTCAAGGCAAAATTAATAAAGGGTGAGAGAGTTTCTCTTGGAGATTATATCTCCAGTTATTAGAACTCAACATGTGCTTAGTCTGTTGCTTTGAGAGTCAGAAAGCTGAGACTAAATGTGACTTTGTAGTATTCGGCGGATACCACTTACTTCACAATCTATGTGAATGATGCCCTCTGGAGTTGTTCATTTCCTATCCAGGCAGATGTGTACAGATGTCTGGGCCCTGGCAGGCATTTTAAATGACAGCTTTTACCATAGACTTGTGTCCACCCTGATTTGCCTCCAAGCTTTACCCATGGTAGTTTTCCTGCTCCTTGACCACATATATATATACTCTGTTACCTGTTTTTCTTAGTTTTCTTTTGCAATTTCTAGCACTAATGATATCTTCTTCAATCACTTATCCTCATGCCTCTCATACCAGCTCTAAGCCTGTAACCTCAACATAGCTTCTATTGACTTCTATCTGGCTACTGAGCTGCCTTCCCCACCCAAAGGTGCTTTCCTGAGCACACCTAGAGATGTTAAGCTGTAGTTAGCTAGAGGAGTTGTGGAATCTGAATATAAGAATAGATGTTCTACAGAGTTGGACTAAAGGAATAAAGACTGAACCAGAAAGACAGTACTGAAGCTCTCAAGCTCTCTGGTAATACTGTGGAGCATCTAGGGAGAGCTATCAATGGTCCATGATAGCCTAGACACTTGGTCCTCCAGCAGCATTTGTCATCACCTGGAAGCTGTTAGAAATGTAGTCTCAGGCCCCACTCAGATCTGCATTTAACAAGAGCCCCAGGTGATGTGTATGCACGCTGAAGTTTGAGAAGCACTGGTAGAGAAATTGGGTTGGCTGGGAGAAGATATGGAGGTAAAATATGGCGACAAAGCATCAACCCAGGAGAAGATCCAAAATTCAAGACTAAAAATTTCCTGCACAAGGTCTCCAACAAGAAAGGGATTTTCAAAGAGTGATTACTGAATCTTCCCTAAACAATGCAAGGACAGGATAAGACTTAGACTCCGGAATTTTTATTTACTAAGTAATGTACTTTTGCTTCTTAATAAATGTTATTTCTATCTTAATAAATGTTATTTTGAGTACATACAGGTCAGCCTGCTTCCAAGTAGGAGGCAGTCCTGGGGAATGATTTCTCCCATTCACCCCAGAAGGGGCATTGAGTCAATTAAAGAATGATAGTCTGAAGCCTTAGTCTGGGACTGATCACCACATGTGCTTCTAACAAGAAATAGGAGAGTTTGTTTTTCTCTTATAACTCATTAAAATGCTATTCTTCTAGATATATTGTTGGACAACAACGTATTAAGAATAAATGTAAAGAAATAAAGCTGTGCCTATAGTTTTAGGTGGGAAGAGAGTAAATTTGGACTCATATCTTACAAAATCACTATTTTTCCACATAGGAGTTAAAAGTCATTAGTTTACAATTTTAAGTACATTTACCAGGGATTACAAAGTTTCCATTAAGGGTGCCACTCTACCCATATGTTCAGAAAGAAGAAATAATATTGTAAAGAAAGTATGGAACCCAGAAGATAGTGAAAAATATTACATTGCAATGAATTCCATCTCTTCCTATGTTTATTACATGCAAAAAAGATCTCAGAAGCTCTGAAAGCAAATAAACTGAACTTCCTTTCAAGCACAACTAAACCAATTCCAGAATAATAGACTGTGTTGGGAGGGTTGGCAACTAAATAGGAAATTGGAACAAAAGGGGGCATTAGGGATCACTTCAAGTGACCATAAATCAAAGCAGCCCAGGCTGGAGAAACTCCTTTAAAGTAAAGCCAGTGAGGGAAGCCAACTGCAGACCTGCCAAAAGCATTCTTTTATTTTTATGTTTTCTTATTCTTCCCTTTTTGGAAAAAATAATAACCAATATCATTTTGTTTTAAATATCAGTAATTTTAAAATGTCTTATGAAATTTTATCCATCATACAAATGCAACTCCACAAAGAGCAACAAAAAAACTCATTGGCATTATATTGGGAAAAAAAATCTTTTTCTTGGTTGGTGTAAGGGATGGGGGATGTGAAAAGTCTTTATAGATAATGTCACCCCGATACCAATGCACAGGTCAGAAAATCAGGTTCGTTAATTACCATATTCTAGTTGAAGCTGTACCCATTTCCTTCTTAAATGCATCTACTGTCTTTGAAAAGCTCTTCAACCGATGCCAATTTCAAGAATAAAGAAAACTTCAACACATATCACAGCCCTGCCAAGGATGTTTGTGGGTTGCTATTTTGATCATTTTTCTGCCTTTTAAGTGGAATCCAAAAGAAAATTTTCAAAAAAACAATCTTGTTTTAAAGCTTTTATCCTCTAATGGGAATACCAAAACATGAATCCCAGACATCACTCCCCCATTCTTCAAAAACACACCAAATGCACAGAATGGGCCTGCCCTAATGAAGGAGAGAGGATTTCATCAGAATTCTTACAAAAGGAAGCTAAATGGTGGAGTGAGTTCTAAATTCGACCATTTTAGTTATTGAGGACTTCCTGCAAACAGGGGAGCTGTTTGGTGAGAGATGTTAATCACTAAGATAAAGGCCAGGCCAAGTATCAGGGAATTTCCTTGCTATAGTTAAAAAAATACACATGCTGCTATTATCACCCACATTGTTAGCATGACTATATCTTTTACAAGTTATCTGGAAAATACAATGATATTAAAGAAAATATTGAAGCTAATGTAATAAAATGAATTTTTCAACTATCCAAACAGAACTGTTTTTATTTGCAATATTCTTTTGCACATGTGCATGTTTTCGTTGTTCATCAGAGAATGCACATACCATTTGGAAATAATATGCTCATTTGGCATTGCTAGCATAATAATTTCCACTTTTTGTCAATTTTTACAATTATTATTTTAATAGGCATGTAATATTCTATTTTTTGTGGTAACATCATGTGCTTCAATAATTTCCCATAAGACAAATAGATTTCTACTGGTTTTCCATTATAGAGATCATAAAAATGCAATCATATTTATAGCTTTTTTGCTTATTCAGAATTATTTTTAGTATGAATGCCTCCATCTTGAATTTCTATTTGAAGAGGCTTCTTAATGGTTCTTATTACAAATGACCATATTGTTTTTCTAAAAGTTTTTGCCAATTATACTCCTACCAAAAATTAATAATGGTAAAACTCTCACAAGAATCTTTTCAATAATGATTGTGACCATCCCATTTGACTGATTTCTTTTATGTGCACTGTTTAAGTTTTAGATTGTATTTTACATTTTCTAGAAAGATTGACTTTTTTCTCCCACACTTTTTAGACATGCTTATTCATTACAAATAATAGTAAATAAGATAAAAACATTATTGAGCTATGATGAATGTATATTTAGGAACATCAATTATGAATTGTTTTTTCATGTTCTGGTTTCATTTTTCTAATGGCATTGAATATTACTTACAAATGAATTACAATATTATGGCATTTATCTAACCTACAATGTATGGTGAGAACATTTTTCCTAACTTGGTTTTTAAGGATTCATTACATTTTAAATTTAGTTTTGTTACTGTGCTTTATTCAGAAAATTCAAAATTTAGATACTCTGATACATCAATATATTTCATAAATAAAGAAGGCCTTTTAAACTTAAAAGGATAAAGGAAATATTATATTTTTCTGCATATCAAAGCAAAATTAAATGGCAAACAAAAAAGTGAAATGGAATTTACAACAAATGTGCTTGATAAAGAATTAGCAAGCTTTGTATATCAAATACTCACACAAATTGAAACAGAAACCTAAAAATCACAGTAGGCAAAAGGGCAAAGGAAAAAATATCTCAAAAAGATAAATGAATGCAAGCCAACAAATGGAAATATTTTATTCAAAGCAATAACCAAAAATGCAAATTTAAAGCAGAGTTAGATATTGTGTGTCGCCACCCACAACCTGGGAGGACAAAACTACTGAGCCCTCCCCCTTCACATTCCTTCACCCCCTCACTCCCAAGTGGATTAGGCCAGAGACAGAGGGAGAAAACGGGGACACAGGAGAACAATACCAGAATACAGACTACATATGGAACCTCTCCATTCCTAACATGTGGAATCTAACCTACATAAACCTTGTGAAATGTAACTAGCAACCAGAGAAAGAAGAGATGAAAACTCTGGCTGAAAAAATAAGGAATCTCCCAGACGGAGACTATATTGGCCAGAGAACAAAAATGTAGTAACTGATGTGGATTAAATACTGCTCAGCTTTTCTGAGTGTACAGATATAAATTGAGTATAATTTTCCTATGCCCGAGAAGGAGAAAAGACTTGTCAAGAAACTTGAGCAGTTATAAGAAAAATGCCAGAATCATACCATTCATGTCTCAATGGTAACTGTCAATTTATACCCAATCTCTCTCTCTCTATAAATATAATTAGCCACGATTATATTTTTATTGTGAATAATCAGTGCTGTCAAGGCTCTAATGATATGGAGACTTGTATACACTGTTGCAAAAGAATGAGAAGAGGTTGCTACAGCATCACAAGTCCAAACAACTTACCCCAGCTTCTCCACTGGGCTCTTTGGCTCCTGATGTCCTCACCCAGGTAAGGTTATTTTCTCTTCCTATCCCAGGTTGAGCATCGTGTCATGATATCCAGCTTATCTACCCCCAGCAGGGATTGCCCTTGAGCATCTGTCTCCTAGTTGGAGTTCAGTACACAGTCCCCTGAACCCCTGAAAACAAACAAACTGTCTCCTGTTTTCTCCATAAGTCCTCTCTCTGCCTTCTTCCTTGGATGACTGATAATGAAACCCTCCATTCTCTTGGGTATAAACCCCACATCTCTATATTTAAGGGTTGAACTTTTCTCAGGTTTTTACCAGGACAGGCTACCATGATACAATGTTTAACACCTCTGATGCAACTGCATTTTGGCTAATTCACCATTCTTAGTTCTTCCCAAGGACAGTAAATAGCTACATGCCTTAAGACTGCAGAATTGCCCTCTTAATAAGTGAAACCATGTCTTTACCCTAGAAAATCAAACTACTTGTAACTTTTTAAATCCAATCAATTTTCCCCCAAGTACAAAGGTCAAATCTCTCCCAGACACCCCAAAACATGATAATTTCATGATCAATAATGAAAATAGTTACCATTTATTTTAAATGCTCATTTTATAATAAGCAGAGTGGTAACCAATTTTTAAATACATTTTCACATTTCTCTCAGAAAAATTGAGCTTGAATAAAAACTTATGTTATAATATCTCTACTTCATAAAAAACTAAATGGCTTATTTAAATTTCACAGCACAAACTTGTGAGGCCATAAGGAAGATGCAGTTATCCATGTTATACTGATGAAGAAACTGAGGTTAGAAAGATTTCCAGAATTATCATTTGCATAGCTATTAAGTACCCAGCCATAATTCTGCCAATATAATTGCAAAATCTTTATATTTCCTGTCTGCATCAAGGCAGTATTAACAGGAAATATTCTTTCTTGCACCTTGCCTGGTGATGATTTCTCCTTGAGAAATATGTTATGTTTATTGAATTTTCATTAGTAATTGATATTAATTAATTTAGTTATCAGGACTATCAAAGAAAAGTCGGTTCCAAATTATGTCCTTCTTGTAGTAGGGAAAGCCTCACTCCATTGGGTTTCACTCAATAATTGTTTTTTGCTAACAGGAGTGTTGATTCTAACTCAAAATGCAATGTATTTAAAGTTTTCCTTGGTTGGGAATAGATCTTTCATATTGGAAAGTTGTTTCATTTATGGAAAATGTTCAGTAATCTCTGGAGTCTATTTCTATTTGATAAACATAATTGTTGTTTGAAATTAGGTATTTTGCTTTGCACTACACTTGTGTGCTCACATTCCCTAGTCCTCATGAATGCTTAAAAATATTCCATGAGCAAAGAAAGAAACAATCCTAAATAAATAATTCACTGCACTGCTTTCAAGGACACTAGATTTTAATCAGCTGTTTGTTTGTTTGTTTGTTTGTTTGTTTCCCTTTTTGCTCTTTGGAGGAGAGCCCAATACAAACAAGGGTTAATGTGAAACCTGCAATTTTTGGTGAAAGGAGCTTTCTTCCTTGAATCTGAATAACAATGTATCTGGCCTGCAAAATAAACCACTCAACTGTCTCAGATATTTGGGAATGAATGCTTATCCACTAATTGGCTTCAGCTGTTTTTTCTCTTCATTATTTGAACTGAGAAAACAGCTGTTTTGGCAAATGGTTAAGCCCTAAGTCACATGGTTAGTGATTTATACACTTCAACGCGCTAATGGATGCCTTGTGGAGCACGGTTTTGTTTATTTGATTGTTATAGGCCATAGTTAATGAATCATGACTTTGTTTAAACACACAGTGAACTCAATCTCCTGGAGCAGCTCTTAATTTGGGAGGTTCATTTCAGATCATTTTTTTCATCTTATTATAGTTTGCTTGGTGTTACCTCTGGATGACTAGAAAATGAGGAGGAATTGAAGATGATGACATGTTTTAGGAAAACTGATGTGCTTGCAAGTGAGCAGGGAGTCAGTTGTCAGAGCAGGATCCAAGGGAGGAAAAAGGAAAAATTAAACAATTTGCCTTTTGGATCATTTCAGCTGACCATAGCTCTTGTAGCATTTTCCTTTGAGCAAGCCCCTTAAGGTCAAGAGCATTGGCATCAGTTCCATTCACCTCTTGGGGCATTAATTGACTCATGCTGGGATGAAATTGTTAAAGCTCTCCAAAGAGGCATTTTCTTACCAGCATGATTAGATCAGGTCAATCTCAAAATGCTGAAGCTGTTCTACAATTAAAATAAATGCTATCATTCCAATAATAACACATTTGACTAGATTCATCCAGCTATGATCACCTTCAAAGTGAACATGAGCTTAAAGCAATGAGCAAACTAGAAAAATTTAAGATAAGGAATTTTATTTTTAAGCCCTGCTGTCTTCAGGTAGGAGTCATCTGAAATCATACTGGATAGATGAGATGATATCCACTTTTCAAAGACTTTCAATGAGTTGCTTCAGTCTCCTCAAGTATGCCGTTTGAGCCTTTAAGTCTTCCTCTCAGAAAATTATTACTTTACCTAACAAAACTCATGATTTTTGATCAATTATAACATGTTACAATTTGACTGAACATTAGAACCCTAATAACTCAGTTTTCTCACATTACAGATGAGGAAACTATGACTCAGGGAGATTGAGTGATTGAGTATATAATTCATCACGTAGAACAGACACATTTGCTGAAAATATTTTTAAGAAACATTTTAAGGTTTTGGTTTTTACATATACTCCACAATCCTGCCCCTTCCCCATTCTTTCCCTGCCTCTACCCTTGCTCTAATCATGACCCCGTTCTAATCATGCTTGGGGTGAATATGGAAAAAAAAAGGACAGCAGGAGTAGTGATATGACCAAGAATAGCTAAGAACTGGAGTTCAGAGAAAGGGTTGATAAGCAGCAACCCAGAGAAGAAGCTGCACCAGAAACTCAAGTAGGTTTATCTAAATGTTAATGGAAAGGGTGCGTCTTGGAGGCTAAAAGGTGTTGAAAACAGTAAAATTCCATGACAACAGCACACAATCCAAAGATGAAAGAATAAATGTGACTGTTTTGCACAATAGAGTGGATTTTATTAAGGGCTTCATTGATGGGGATGGATGTTTAGACACAATTTTGAACACCATGTGTGGACAGCCGGTTTTCAAGAGTCAGAAAGGAGGTCTTTAACTCGTCATCCTCTCTGCACCTAGCTCCAGGACATGGTGTACACTGACCAAAAGAAACAAAGGACAACAATAAGAAAGTCATTTACTAGCTTAAAGGGAATGATTTGTTGTTGTGTTTCTACTAGAGAACATCCCTACTCCCCTTTATCCCCCTTAGGTCCTTTGAGTGCTTCTCTTTAGCATTCATCCACCTAGAATGGAGTGCCAAGTATGCCATGGAACAGAAAGTAAGAGAGTACAGGCAGATGTAAGTAGGTGTTAGGGAACTTAGTGGAAAAGAAAAACTTTGGAAGCAAGGGAGGAAATAGATCCATGGTTGCTGAACATACTGGGGAAGACATGAGCTGTGGGCTTTCATCCACATGTTCAGAGAAGAACTACAGGGCAAGGTATGCTTTGAATTAGGCAGAGAATCCAAAAGCATGAACAGGGTATGATCAAATTCTCACAGAACTCATAGAAACATATCTGAACTACACTGGAATTCAGGCACACAAGTTTGATCACCAAACTCTTCTGTTGCTTGTCATACAACAAGAAAGAAACAAAAATAGAAAGCAAGTGTTGAGAATTTTTTATAAGAAAGTTAGATTGCTTCAACATCTAAACAAGTAATTGGCAGATTGGTCTATTTAGACAGAGTATAGACCAGTTCAGCTGTTGTCAAAGATGTGGGGTATGTCTCATGTCTCTTAGCTGCATACTAGTCATGAGAAATAGGACTATTTCAGTAAGATATTTTAAAGTTAGTTTGTCAGTTACAACCCACTAGTGAATATAAGTATGAAAAATGCAAGCATATGTTTATTTTTAAAGCTTGTTATTTTTACATTTTATTTTTTAATTAAACCCGTTTATTTTAATTTATAGTTAAATATTATTAGCCAAATGAGTTAAATATCTTTATTACCAAGTTTTAATTCTCATGCACAAAACAAGTTTTCCTTGACATTTTCACTAAGTAAAACACCTCTGAATGTGGCAGTATTCACAAACCAAATGATGATGATAAGAGTGATTCCAAACAAATGGAAACTAAAAGTGTTTGTACTTGGTTTACTCAGATGTATAATCCTCAGATAGCAAGTCCAGTTTTGTAATTGTACATGCGGATGATGTGCTAAAACAAAAGTACATTCTTCATGGCGATGTACTGGCCAACAAAACAATGCAATTCTTACAGGCAGGATATAAAGAAATAAGTTCAAGCCAAGTAAATCTTTGAAAGAAAGAATATTGAATTAATAATCTGATGAAAGTAGATATTCAATATTTCACATGTCCTTTTTGTGCTTCTTTTAAAGGTGCATTTCACTTTTTTAAGATTAAAAAGTCACATGAAATGACTGAGGCATTGGTTAACAATTGCATTAGTAAAAGACTGCAATGAAATGTTGGGTAAAACTGGGCAAAGAAGGAAGCTCTAGCTCCACCTCCCAAAATCAACATACCTCCATATATTCAGGAGCTACTTTATTAATGATATAGCAAAACACACATAACACAAGGTAACTAACAAAGTCCTTTTCATTGCCACTTGACATATACACAGATATTGCTAACATGGCAATTTTTTATAGTTTATAGGTAATCTGAACATGTTGGTGCTGCAAAGGAAAAAAATCTTTTATTCATTTCATTGCTAATAAACACAACTGGTTCTGAACTTTATAAAACTATGAATGATTGCATTATCAACAAATATTATTTCAATTTTGAGTAAGGGCACATACTGATGACGCAGTTTCAGTGATGAGAAGCATTCTGTAGTGTCTACCAGATTAAGGTTTGAATGAAAATCGCTGCCCTCATTGAGAAATTCTTGTATAAATCCATGTCAATTGAACTAAATAATGTACCTAGTAATGTAATAAAATTTATGAATTAGATAAACATTAATGACTTAAGTTCAATATTATTCTCTTTTTGAAACTATCAGTCTGCTGATTATCAAGAACTGATATTCCTGAGGTACAATAATTATCAAGGGGAATAGTTTTCAAGAATTAGGAAATGAACCCTTAAGCTTTCTGCAGGATTAAAAAAAAAGAAAGAAAAAAAACATTTTTTCTTAATATTTTAAAACTATAAATTGTTAAGTCAGATTGGCTTATTTGTCTATCTTTGATATTTTTAATAATACTTCCATGCAAAAAGTAATGCAGCATGTTTTTCAATGGCAGACAACATTAAAATAAGGTTAAATAAGATTAAATGTAAAAAAATTTGGAAGCTTGTAAGAACACAGTTTATACAAAATTTTATGTTACATAATTTAACAATTATCAATGAAGTGATGATCTTGATATTGTACATCTGCAAAATGTTTTCACCAAATACTTTATGAATTCAATAAAGTCTTTGAAATTTTATTTTCCATCAAATGGAAAATTAATTCATGTCTTTCAGCCCAAGACACATCAAAATTCATGACAAAATTGAAGTAAGGGTATCGAAGTTCTAAAAACAATAATCAATGTAGCTATAACATCAATCTCTATATACTGAATGTGGAGACTACATATTTCAAGTGTGATTATACACAAACTCATATACAGGGATACACACACAGCAATAAAGAAATACAACTTAGACCTATTATAGGAAAATAATAAATTTAATTAAGGTAGAAATAAAAGAATCAGAAGACAAAACAACTCAATCATCTACAACTATTACAGTGTTCTGTTAATCAATTCTTGCATCAAAAAGCATCCAAGAGAAAATCCAAAGAAAATTTTCAGTATATCTAGAAAAAAAAAGCAGTGTTATTTTATGAAAATTATTTGCTTAGTAATTATTTATTAAGAAAAAAATATAGAATATATTAAAAAACAATTCTAAAGAAGAAAAAGAAAAGTTAATTAGGTTAAAAACATAAATTGATTAATTATAAATCAGGAAAATGTGTAAAAAGTAATCAATTAATCAGAGAACAGAATATTTGGGGGAGAAAATCATTCAAATAGATTTTGAAAAATGTTAGCTAACCTAATCATGTAAATAAAACATGGAAGTTCAAGTACACAAAAGAAGAAATAGGAAGGAGAAAATAACAAGACACAAAAGAAATTGAAAGAATTATGAGACTGCTTTCTTCAACTCTCGACAATCTGAAAAACTAGATGTAATAGATGAATTATTAGAAAATGTAAACTACCAAATTCAAACAGACACAAGAACCAGATAATTTTATCATTAAATTTCATCAATTTTGAAATAACAGCTAATAACAATTATTTACAGTGTTATATCAGATAAAAAAAGGAGGGTAACCTCCATATTTGAAAAGCAATTTATATTGGTCTCAAAGCCTGAAAAAAATAACATAAAAATTACAGGTCAGCCTTATTTATTGAAGATAAATACAAAAATCCTGAATAAAATATTGGTGAGCAGGACCTAGCAGCATATTAAAAAGTACTACACAATGACCAAGGGAATTTTTAACCAAGAATGGTCAAATCCATTAATTACAATCACCATTTTGTTGATCAAATGAGAGATTTCATGTGATTATTTCCAAAAATGATGAAAAGCATCCGTTTTTGAAAAATATTTTTAAAATAGGAATTGTATGGGTGGAAAATTATTTAGTATATTAGTTCCTCATTAAAAATAGAGATGAATGCTTAATAGAAAGAGATCAGAACCATTCTCACTAAAGAAAGGAAAAAGACAAGAATGTAAGTTATCACAGTTATATATATTTTCTGAAGTTTAAGCTCATGGATTTAGATAATAAAAAGAAATAAGCATGAAAATTTTTAAAATAAGTAAAATGATCATTATTTTCAGGAAATGGAGTTGTATTCCTGAAAAACTCAAAGAAGTAATTCAAACACTTCTATAAAAAATAAGAAAATTCAGAAGTGAATAGATAGAAACATGATATACAAAATAAGCATTCTATATCCATCAACCACCAGTTAAAAATATTGTATAAGATCTAGTTTAAAAAAGCCACAAAAAATGAAGAATGCTTTTAATAAGAAATGTACACAAAAAAAAGAAAGAAAATACAAGGAGACTTTTTAGTTGCCATTGTCAGACATGAAAGAAGATACCTAATTTTTTTTAATTAGGAAAATCCAATATCATAAATATCTCACTACTTCTGACATTAATTTAGATATTTAATACAATAAAAACACAACATGATATTTTTTAGAATTAAACTAAGTTAAAAACTCCTGTGGATTTATATAAAGATAAACCTCAGTTTCTAGCACAAAGTGGGCACCCGATCAAAATTCATAATAAGGAGATGAAGAAAAAATTATATGGAAAAATAAACATGCAAAAACATTCAGAAATATTTTGAGAAAAATAATGAGGAGAAACAAGTCATGCCAAGTATTAAATGTAGTATAAAGCTACCAAAACTAAATTCACAAAAATGCAAGAATAAACAGAAAATCTTTGGTACAAATAAGTCCAGAAATAGATGTAAATCTATAGTAATATTAACATATGATAAATTTATTATAATAAATCATTGGAGAATCAATGTACTAGTCAATAAGAGATGTGAGGAGAGTTGGTTGCCTGTGGGGAAAAAAGCTAGGTTGGACCCCTAATTATCTCCTTACATTAAAATAAATTCCAGCTAGATTAATATTACAACCTAAAAATAGAAATATCAACTAGCTATCATAAAAACGAAAGCTTATTTTATAATTTGGGAATAGGAAAAGCCTCTATGTATATGGTAGAAAATGAAAGAAACCATAAAAGAAAAGATCAATAAGTATGAATTCATAACATTAAAACCATTTTCCGAAAAAAAAACACTACAATTAGATGTGACTACTTAGAGTTCATATTAAGGAAAAGGGTAAAATTCCTTAAATATGCAGTGGGTACTTAAAAATGAACAACCCCCAAACAGTAATGGTCAAAAGAATTGAAGAGGTAGTTGCAGGAAAGCAAATACAAAACAGATTTTAAACAAATGTAAAATATTATTCCATATAAAAAAAGTACAAATTAAAACTTCAATGAGATAATATTTTCACTTACCTTGGAAAAGATCCAAAAGTTTAATAAAAAGCTGTGTTAAAGAGAAAATGGACAACAAACATTCTGATACACTAATAGCATGAAAATAAATTGATATGATCACTAAAGTAAAAATGTTTTGCAATATCTATCAACATTTAAAATGCCACTCACTTCTAGAAATGGTCTTTCAGACAGAGCTGCATGTGTGTTAGTATGTAGAAAATATTTCAGCACTGTTTATAATATCAAAAAACTAGAAACCACATTGTTCATTAATAGGGGAAAGATTAAATTATAGTATATCCATACATTTGCAGCCATTTAAAAAATGTGTATTGACAGAATCACTCTCACATTTTGATAGTAATGCATTATATGTCATCATTGGATGTGGGGTTTAGCAGTATATACATATGCATATGCATATATATTCTAGAGTATTTCTGGGATGTTACAGAGGAATGGTGCATTTGTTAATTTTTGAGCCATCTGGAAGTATAAGCTACTCAAAAATAATAAAAGTAAAAGTAAGTAATGAAGCATATTTGTTAAATGATCTTTAATATTCTGTAACTTAAATGGATATGGTTAAATGTTACATTTGCTCACACACTCATTCGCTTCAATACAAATTTTTACAGGGAAAAAAACACATTAATCTCTATGGGATCTGTCATTTATTGCCTTCTCCAAAATCCATCTACCCATAATGTTGAACTTCTTCAGACTTTGGACTCATCCCATACCAATAGAATGGTACACATTAATCCTGGCAATGCCTAGGAGTATATCTGCAGCCCCATTCTCCATCAGTAGCTAGGTGGATTTCTTCAAGTCCAGCATCCACTAAGGCTAGGGTCAGTCCACGTGCACACACATACTCTAAACTGGAGCCTGAATTCTTAGAAAATCAAATAATTCCTTATGACTAGGATTATATTTTAGGTTTTTGTTTTCGTTTAATCCCAAATGGGGAGGAGAGTCAGCCAGTCACCAGTGCTATAAGAACATTTGGTTTGTTCTTACAGTTCCCCATCCTGAAAAGATCCTTTCAGTTTCTATCAACTTATAATAAGGATAATTCATGCTGAATTTACCCTGGTCTCTGATGCTAGGCCCTTCGAATGACCCATCCTATCCCAATAATAGGACTACCTGATTTGTTAATAAAATCAAACCTCACTGAAAGACAAGGAATTTAAAGGAGTAAAAGCTCAACCACTTAGGGACTAAGCAAACTGTCAACCTTGCTGCCAGTTTGCCTCTGATCCTCTACTTCAATTGTGGTCACTGTTTACCGATATTATTTCTTCTGATACAAAGCTCATCATGATAATCAGTGAAAGGGCTTGGTCCTTTTAAGAGTAGGCCCCCAATCCCATGCTCTATCCCCCTCCTTGCAAGAAGGAGCTTCCAGCCCCTATACTAATCCCAGGGGTGGGAGCCTTTACTGTGTGCTAGCAGGTCTTGTTGCTAAGACCTTGGTGCTAGTCTTACCCCTATGCCTGGGTAAACTGCAAGCGAACTTTAACTCCAAATTTGTTCATGGACACTTGTATTAGTCAGCTTTTCCTGTCATAATTATGCATAACAAACAAGCCCCAAATGACTTAAAACAGCAAACATTTATTTCTTATTCATAGGTCTGGGGATTGGTTGCAGTGGGTCTTCTCCAGGCCGTGAGTTGGGTATTGTTCTGTGTCACATTTCTTTTCATTCTAAGGCCTAGGTGAAAGGCACAGCCCGTATCTGTGATGTGATGGTCTTGATGGCAGAGTGCAAAAGGGGTGAGCAGATGCACACTGCCTTATAATGCCATGCTTAGAAAGCACACTATCAATTCGGCACCTTCCATTTGTCAAAGCGAGTCTGAAGACCAAGCCAAAGCCAGAAGGCCATTCATAGTGAACCTTACCAAGGACTGAGGGGGAAGGAAAATTGTGAACAAATAACATAATCTACCCCAATGCCTGTAAAGAGCTCTGAGTTCTCTAGAACAGGGAGGATTTGTTGACATAACTTTAGAATAAGTTGAAATTCTTAATTTTTGCTTTGCAACTGATAATCAAACAATCTTTATCAAATAGTTTACAAAAATGCTTTAACAGAATACACACCATTTCGTTTAATCTGATGGATCTTCCCACAGGAATTTGTTGACTATAAATACAAGTCTGAACCTGTAGGCAGGTGTGTGTGTTGCATTTTTCTTAGTATTGTTAAGAGTCCTGCCTCGGTCTGCTGTGTTGCCTGCTCTTTGATCCTCATGCATTAATGTTTCTCAATCCAATATCCATTTCTTCAGTAGAAAAGGGTAAATGTGGAAAGATACATATTTCAGGGATATTTTATTGGTTTTAATTTGGATGAATAACATACTACTTCTGCACCTTTGGGTTCATGTTTATCTAAATTTCTTTATTCAAATCCAAGCTTAATTCTAGATCAACCTAGGCCTTTTAGCAATAGCACCAAGAGGAAGCATAAAGAAAATGACAAGTTCTTTGAATTTTTCAGTTTAATTCTTCTTTTTTGTATGCTTAGGGGAGTTAGGGAGAAAATTGTTATTTAATGAACAATTTCATACAAATTCATAGAAATAGAACCCAAAAGAACCTTAAGAGCTGACCAAATTAACATCAAGTTTCCCTCTCCACGGCTAATTGGCACTGTCTCCTTTTCTATGAGAAGAATTCACATCCTGTATGTGTTAGCGGAGCCATTCTCAAGACAGTTTATTACAATCTGCCAGGATTTAATGCATAGCCTATACAATAAAATAAAACATAAGGAACATAAAAGGAAATGCTTATCGAAAAAAAAAAATAAAGCCCACACCTATGTAGCCAGCAGGTTTTTTAGTTTCTTTTTGTTATCGTGCTATTATACAAGGATTTCTAAAAAAGCAAAGGACAGAGACTTAAGCACATTTTTATAAATACAGGTATTTTCATATTTACCATCGGAGTGCTTTAGCTAAGAACAGTTTTCCAGAAAAATAACAAAAATCAAAAAAAATGTTTATCAGAGACACATAAACTTAGGATCTCAAGATAAAACCCAACCCCTTCGATACTGAATTAAAAATCAAGCAAACTTTTTATGCAGGGTGAAATTAAGCCAGAAACTGGATTGTGGAATGGTTACCATAAAGTCTTCTACAATAAATGGTGTGACTTTAGTCTATGGTTCTTCTAATATTTAAGAGACAACTTTTTCTCTCTTTGATCTCTTACTTGTAAAAGCAGAAAGAGACCTTTTATTCAAAATCAAGTCAGTTGCAGGAAATATTCATGCCATATTTTGAGAATATACATGCACACAAACAACATTGGAAAGCCTTGTAATTCCTCTGGATTTTGCCAAACTCACAGGGAACAAACGCTTTAAATGATAATAAAGATGACTTGAATTTTATTGTCCTGAAACAAATGATGGCCAAACAAATTTTATTGTCCTGAAACAAAGCTCTACTTACTTGGAGTGAGAAGATTATTTGCTGGATTCTGTAATTAATGAACAAGAACACAGATAAATAAGGAGTAATTGTTCAAAAGTATTAGTTGTTCTTTTATTTACAGGAGATCATTTGACTTTACATTTGAAATTTTTAAAATTAGGAGTGTAACACATAACTATTCCCTCCCATCTCCACTCAATCAATGAACCCAGTATAATACCTACAAAATAGATCAATATGGCAAATGGGAGCTGCATAAAATGGAAAGGTTGGATAATCATTTAAATATTTTAAAAGTCACAAATGATGATGATGATAGCTCCCACTTGCAGCTCACCTATTATACGGAGGTACTGGGCTAGATATTTTTGACAGATCACTTAAAATTCTTACAAAAATCCAGCAGATAAATGTTACTATACTCATCTTACAGATGGAAAAACTAAAATGAAATTAAATACCTTCCTGAAATCTTTTAGCTATTAGTGTCTGACACAAATTCTGTGTTCTTTATATTGTATAAAGAAAACTCAAAAGGGGGTGAATTATTACTCTCTTCTACAGTTTAAAAGATGTAAAGTATAAGACTGTTATGGCACCTTGCAGGGTATTTTCGAGACCTGGCACTTCTTGGGTTGAAGTATCCATAAACCCCTTTTCATGTTAGTGTCACCTGTTATGTTTTCTGTCACAGGTCTAGATGTTAACTTTGAACAATAAATAAAACCTGTGAATTAAAACAACACATAAAATAAAGTGACAATTGCAGTTTTATTCCTTCTAGCTGTGAAAAGATGCTGTATGTCAGTGTCAACTATTAATCCTATTAATTAAAAACAAGAAACATCTACCATATTTCATTTCAAATCATATCGAGTATGCATCATGCCCTTTATATTACCTAGTCTATAAATAAATTGTGAAGATGTTTATATTGATTTGTTTCCATAGTGACAAAAAAGTCTTCCCTTGAGTTGCCAAGGCAATGTGCAGTAGCCTAGCAAATTGGACAAGCTCGGGAGCCATTTGTCAAGTAATAGATTTAAGAAAAACCAGGATAATCCAATAAGAAATGTTCTAACTATAAATAGAACCAAGAATCTCAGAATGTGAGCATTTCGGTTTAATGACCTGCTAATATTATTTCTTTTGGTGAAATAAAAGTGAAACCATAACAGGAAATCATTACACCATATGCATATCCAGTAGCCAAGTTATGTCTATTTTAATGGTGAGTTTTTTTTTCCAAAATAGTCAAGCTTTTATTATAGAAGAGCAATTAGACTTTGTACATTTCTGAAGCTTAGTTGGGATCGGAAAATTATTCATCAACAAATTTAATATAAGATTAAGTGGTTTTACTTTGGAATTAACAGACTCTGATTGTGAAAATAAGTTAAGAAAAATTATTCTGTTGGATGAGTTGGAGCAGGAAAAATGTTGAAATGACACATACAAAATGCATTGTCTCTCTTCCTTGATAGAAAAAAATAATGAACAATCCACAATTCATTTTTATACTTTGTGGCACATAGATGTCTGCTATCACTGCCAGGGTAGTTCAGACTAACAATAGAAAAAAATATATCTCCCTCTTCGAGTTCTACTATCACCTTCATTTTGCCACTAATAGGCAAATTAAAACCATCAAGTAAGGAAAAGAAAGAACATATACTCTTTTCAGAAGCAATGGCTATAGCAACTTAGTCCTAGCTGAATATGAGAGAATAGATGCAAATCACATCCTCAGGTAATTGCTGTGGGAATCTATCTGCAGTTCATATGAGCAGAGAAACATCAGACTAAAGAGACCATTCAGCTAGAAGCTATGAAAACAAGCGAGCTAAAGCTAAAGCATCAAGTTGCTTCCTAACGATATTTTTTAAGTCATTGGCAAACCCGTAAACAACTGCAATAACTAGAGCTTTTCTTCAATTTATAATAGGAACGAAGCCTTTAAGTCATGAAGCCTTTTCTGAAACACTGTGTTTAATAAAATATAATAATTTTTATAATTTTTATAACTTTTTACTCATTAATTTCCTTTACTTTTTTATTTAGTCCAATAAGTTGGCATTAACATGATTGACAAGTCTGGTAATTTACAGTTAAAATTGGAGAATTTTCAAACGTATTCAGGAGAAACATAAGGGACATCTATTTTTTAGTCTGCCCGGTGTTCATCCTTTCATCGATGACAGCAGGCTCCCTGTCTTCATTTCTTTTGAAGAACTGCTTTATACCATATACTTCTGGTGGGATGTCACACTTTCCTGAACATTTAGCCCCAACTGCCAAACAAGTGTTGGGTCCATGACCCACACTAGAACAATTAGAATCTTCAGTAGTTTTTATATGGTCATTGGGAGCAGAGACTCTCATCCTCTCTGAACACTAGCTGAGATAATGTCAGCTGCCCTCATCACCCTCCTCTGCCCTCCTGGAGGGAGCCATCTGCCGTAGGAGAGAACAAGCCAACACTTAGTAAGAAACAGCCGAGATGGAGAGAGAATAGGGAGAGGAGTAGATCCAGTGACACTACCTTGGTCTCTGGGTGAAGTTCCACCTCAGACTAGATGTAACCTACATTGTTGATACTATTTTATATGAGTTCTCATATTTGCAGAGCCTTTTATAAAATATAAAAATTCATTTCTGAATTGAGTGCTCAAGATCACATCTATAAAAATATGTTTATATTTAAAAGGCAGCAAATGATTTCCCTTGGTTACTTTTTGTTTTTTTCATAGAATGATGTGCCTAGCTCTCTCTTCAATCTTTAAATAAGGTCAAGAAATACTCTGGGCAAGTGTCCTTAAATACATCAATGTTCTGCCTCCTTTGATTAAACACTTGAGGATATTTGATATAACTTGGCGAAGAGAGAGACTGTCCTTATTTTTACCCATGGATTAGTTCTAAGGACAGAAGTTAAAGTGACTTTTCCTTGTCAAAATAATTTGGGACTTAATAGAAACCAGTGGCTTCAAGGGGATGGAAATTTTAAACTGAAGATTCAAGCTTTCCAAAGAGGGAGGAGAAGAGAGGAGAGGAGAAAAAGGGAATGGGGAGGACTGGAGAGGGGAGGAAAAGGAAGATATCTTAGTTCTCCGGAGATGCTTCAACAAATACCACAAAATGAGTTGACTTAAACAAGACGAATTTATTGTCCCATGGTTTTGGAGGCTAGAAGTTCAAAATCAAGGTCTCAACAGGCTATGTTTCCTCCTGAAATCTGTAGCATCCTGGTGCTGCCTTGCCACAATCCTTGAGGTTCTTGGCTTGCATCTTGGCCTCTGTCACACAGCTCTCCTTCTATCCTCTATTTTTCTTGCTCAGTCAGCTGTGTTTCTGTCTAGATTTCCTCTCCATATAAGGACTTCAGGCATATGGATTAAGGTCCACCCTGATTCAATGTGGCCTCAGATAAATAGGACCTTTGAAGACCCTATTCACAAATAACTCCACACCTTAACTGACAATAGTAGCTTAAAAGGTCCTATTTTAAAATGAGTTCACACCCACAGGAATGTATATTAAGGCTTGAATGTGTCTTTTATGGTTTACAGGCTTCAGTCCCCAGCAGAAGGGAAATGAAGGGAAGGGAAGGGAAGGGGAGACGGGAATTGAGAAGAGAGGGGAGAGGAGGGAAATAGAGGAGGGAAGAAGGGGTAAGGGGGGAAAGGGGAGAGAGGGGAGGGAAGAGAGGGAAAGGGAAAGGAAAGGAAGGACAGAGAAGAGCGTAATACCAATTTTCTCAAATCAGAAACCAGGGCATCATTTCTGAGTCCTCCTTCACTTCCTCATTGTGTTTGCTTAATCAAACACCAAGTCCTATAACTCTAAATTCAAACTATTCCTCCTGTCCATTCACTCACCTCTTTCATTGGCATTGTCCTAATTCAGATCATTACTCTCTCTCTCTTTGATGGATTACTGCAAGAACCTCATGTCTGGGCTCATTATCTCATTTTTGATTTCCACTAACATCATCCAATCTATTCTGCATGCTTCAACAAAGATAAGAATTAAAGATGCAAATCTGATCATGTCTGTTTTTAATTCTGCAATGGTGTATGCCTGGTATAAGTCATCAAATCTCTTCTTTAACTTTCTACCTTTTACCTCTCCTCAAGGTGTCAGCTCGGTGTCATTTATTTCATGAAATCTTATC
Organism: Choloepus didactylus; assembly: GCF_015220235.1. Classification (NCBI taxonomy): domain Eukaryota; kingdom Metazoa; phylum Chordata; class Mammalia; order Pilosa; family Megalonychidae; genus Choloepus; species Choloepus didactylus. The sequence continues at coordinate 37,554,661 of NC_051313.1, forward strand.
CTGAGGGCCTACCTGTGGGCTAGGTATTGTTCTGATTTGCTAACCTAGCACCTTGTAACTTCTCTAGAAAAAAAAGTGTCATTCTTTATTATAATTGCTTGTTCACTTGTTCCTCAGTATACTTATAAACTATAAAATATTAAAACAATTATTTAGCTCATTAGCCATTTTATTTCCAGTAGATAGTAAAATGCCTAATATGTATAGTGGATACTAAACAAATACTTGTTGAACAAATGAATGAATAAATGAATTTCTCAATGCTTGTTTTTATCATATATTATTGCATTAGTCAGGGTATCGACAGGAGATAGATAGATGTAGATACAGATAATACAAATATTATGAGATTAATTACAGGAATTCGCTAATGGGACTGTGAAGATGGATGAGTCTGAATTCCATAAGGCAGGCCACAAGCTGTTTATTCTGATGAAAGTTTTTGATGAATTTCCCAGGAGAAGCTGGCTGGCTGAGGTGGAGATGGAAATTCTTTCTGCTGACTGCTGAAATCTCACCTCTCCTTTTAAGGCCTTCAGCTGCTTGGATGGGGCTTCTTTCATTGTTGAAGGCAATCTTAGTTGATTGTAGATGTAATGTAAATCCATGAAATACCCTCATAGGAATAATTAGGCCAGTGCTTGCTTGACCAAACAACTGGACAACATAACCTGGCCAAGTTGAGACATGAACTTAACCATCACAATTATCTATTGAAATGGACAATATCCATTGAAGAAAAATTGACATTAAACTGAAGCAAAAGATTTTCATTTTCATCCAGTACCCTTGGCACAATGATAATTCTATATACTAAATTAAAAAGACATGTGTTAGTCAACAAGAGTGTATTGATTTAATAGAATGATCAGTATTTGTTATCAATCATTTCTAGGTAAACAATCATCAAGACAAAAAAATAATATTCTTGGAGAAAGAAAAAGAAAAATATATTCTAAAACAGCATTTGAAAACTTTAAATCTAGCTATGCAGAGAAATGCTGATGACACATGTGTATAGGCAGCTGTATCCCTTCAGAAAAAAAATTGTATACTGCTTTAGAAAATCTCTCACAATTAAAAGAACCTCTGAGTAAGCCTGGTTTTTAAAGAACTCCTGATTTTTAAATTCTCTTCTCTTTAATGATGGCTTGACAATTAAAATAGACTAGATTTAGAGTCCTGGTGATACGGGCTAAAGATGAGCTATTTGATGGGCACCTGATCTCCAGTTCCCTGGAAATTTGATCAGTTGTATTTCCTGACACATTTTTTAAGTAGAGTTGAGTCAAGTGCTTATTAAGTCCAAATCTGTTCTTTACTGGACACTGTGTCCAATGACAAGCTTCATTCTAAACACCTATCTATTCTCCTGCATATTTTCTGTAGAGTTTCTGAAAGTGTGGCAAAAGTGAATGCAGACCCAGATCATATTTGTCCCTAAGGTTAATCTCCCAGCAAGGGTATGTTGGCACCCGGGCCCCTGCCAGTTACACTCATCTTGCTGGAGCACTGCTTTGGTCACATCAATCCTTCAGCTGAGGAATCCACACGAGGTCCTCTTCTCTCTCAGAGTAAACCTGAATTGCTTGTATATTAAAAAGAGAAAGATTGATGGAAGTTCACAGAGGAATACAAAATCATAACATAAGTTCATGAAAAGAGTCACAAAGGAAAAACAAAAAATCTCAGAAATCCAGAACTTCTAAAAGCTACAGAAAGGTATTGGAACAACAAAATAAACAAACAAAAAAGGAATAATGTGAAGTAATTTGGAAAAAAGCAGAAGGGCTCACAGTGTGTGTATATCTTCTCCATCAAGAATGGTCTTAAAGCTGAAGGGTAGGACTAAAACTATAAAGAGGGAATTGAAATCCAAACAGGTGAGAAGAATGTCAGAGAATACCTGACTACATTATGCAAATTCAAATTTCCATCCCTGGGAAAACCCTATCTTAGCTAACAGCAGTAATTTACAGGTTTTATTTCAAAAGAACCATCAGTAATATTGAGAAATCATCAAGTAGAAGAGAGTTTCCAGGAAAACAAAAAGAGGCACCCATTGCCAGGCAATGGGAAAGCAGAAGAATCACAGAAATAGCACAAAGTAATTCAGATGCAAATGCCCAACTGCAGGCAAAGACAACAAAGCAAAGGGAAACTAGCTAAGCAGATATCATTTTTACTTGACACATTTAGTGCAAATCATCCATGTTTGTAGCAGGTAAAAAAGTTTATATATTCTAAGTAATTATTAATTGGATTTTTTAAAATCTGCATCAAAAACTAAGAGATTCTTGATTCTCTTTAATGGCTAAGATCACATATAAGGTGCTGTGTTACATTCTGATCAATTGTTTCTAATAGATGGCAAGAAGACAGGGTAGATAGTATTAGAGAAAGATGCAGGGACAGAAGAGGGACTCTTTCTTGAGATAAAGGCTCAAGCTCAAACTCTCATTCCAAAAAGTGCCATATGCCCTGCCCATTAGCAGAGGGGGTTAAGTGCCCTGATTTAACCATCAAACTAAGATTTTCTTCTCTCTCTGGAAGAGTGAAGGGGGATGTGAAGAGAAGACCAGAGATTTTCCACTTGGATGTCACTTATAATGCTTGTATTTTTATAGTAAAGTGGTGAGATTTAAAATTGACTACTAAGGATTTATGCATTCAACATAATATTTTTCTAAGCTCAAGTGCAATTTAGTTCTGTCTTGGCTACAATGAGCATATTAAATTGTAACTAGATTGGCATTTTCATATTCCTTTATAGTACTCCGTGTTCCTTTATATTTGATTTTTTTAAATTTGCAAACTTTGAAATTTATAAAGAACTGAACCAGGAATTCCATATATTCTCACTAACAGGAATTATAGATAAACTAGAACTAAAAATTGAAAAATCTAGCAGAGTGTGGTGGTTTGTAGTTATGTACCCCAGAAAAACATGTTCTTAATTTTATGCCTATGGGTGTGAACCCTTGTAACCAGGACCTTTTTAAGATGTTATTTTTAGTTAAGTTGTGACCAACTGAGTCAGTTTGGACTTTAATCCGGAATATTGGAGTCCTTTATAAGCAGAATGAAATTCAGACACAGAGGAAGCCACAGGAAGCAGCCAGAAGCTGGAAGTTAACAGAACCCAGAAGAGAAAGGAGATGACTCTGCCATGTGCATTGCCATGTGTCCAAAAAAGCCAAGAAACCCCAAAGTTGGCCTACCACAGAAGGAAGACTTCTAACCTCTTAAGCTGTGAGCCAATAAAATTCTGCTGTTAAACCAATCCGTTATACGGTACGTTTTAGTAGCTGGGAAATTAGATCACAGAATTACTAAGAAATTATTTTGGAATTACTTTAAGTCCAAAATGTAAATCAAGATTTTCTTAGACTGTAAATGAGATTCTGCCATGGCTACATGTCCCAGCTGGAAACATTGCAGCCTGTTCAGCAAAGACAAAGAGCCTGAAAGACATTATCTGCTGTAAAGGAGCAGGTTCTTTATATTTGAAATCTAAATTTCCTCATATATAAAATCTCTGGTCCTTTCCATCCAACTACTGGGCAACAAAGATTTAAATATAGTCAAGTTTGGACCAACCATTCTAATTAGAGAATATTAGAAAATCACCTTTTGAACTGCCAGGACCATATGATTAGAAACAAACAAACATGAGGTCCTCAAATTTTATTCTGCTCTCCAATGAGATCAAACAATTTATCTCAACATGAGTTGTTCCCACAAGAATGCACAGTGATTCACCATGTTCAACACTAATTTAATGATCTCTTAAATACTGAATTCTCTAATTACTTGTACCCAATAACTTTTGGAAACACACAGTCTAAGGTCATCAATAGTTCTTCAATAAACCATTTGTATATATGAACACCTAAAATTATAGCATTTAAAGATATTACACTGATGTGGAAGAATATTTCTCAGAACTATCATTATCACGGAAAGCCAGATCTACTTCAGAAGCAAGACCTATTACCATCACAACTAACACTATTTCAGAGTTTAACATTGTAGGTACACAAATTCACTTAAAAAGAGTTTATGATTATGCTATTCATCTATAGTATATGTCTCCTGACTGAATTGTGATCTCAGCTCAACCTAATTTGTAAACTTTTGACCCCACAATTCCTCATCATTAGCTTGGTGATTAACCCATGAACTAATGCATTGGTACAGTGAGTAAGGCTTTTCCTGTTACCATAGAATTGATGATTAGGACTCATAGCTGGGAACAAAGAGGCATCAAGCCTTTCACCTTTTAAAGAGGAATTCAAACATGAACTACCAACCATTATCTCTACACCCTACCACCCCCAACACCCTCTCCCACTCCTACAACCACACAATTCTGAATATATTTAAGCAGGAGAGTGGGCAAGGCGAGAAAAAGGGTATTGCTAGATATAGCTAAAAGTCCCAAATTTTGCAGGATATATAGTGGGGCTTCTTTCCAACCTTCAAGCCAATGAAAGGGGTAAATCCATGAGAATCACTCATAGAGACTGAGGACCCCCTCAAGGAGGAGAGTCTGGCATTTCTCTCCTTTGTTGGATGCCTATTAAAGCAGTGAATTTGCTTATCTGCCCCCTGTTCTAACAGCAGTGTCTGGATTTGAGGCAATCATGCAATAAGGTATGTTGCAATAAGGCAGGTTGCTGGGCAGTCCCAGCAGCAAGAGAGGCATGTGCATGTGTGTGGGGTGGAGCGTGGAGGGAGTGGCTGCTGAGACACAAAGTTGTAAGAGATTTGCTACCTCAGAAAACCATGCCCTTGGGAGCTCTCCTTCTCCACAACCACTGCCTCCATCCCAGTCAGGGACCCCTAAGAACTCCCTTATGTGGCCCATGAGAGAGGCAGCATTTGGATGTCTGTCTCCAGAGGGCCCTGGGATGCTGATGGACACTCAATAGCATCCTGAGTATCAGCAACAACCAAAAGGTGTTCTATTTCTGTGACCCTGAAGTCCCTATTTTCCTTCCCAGTCCCCAACACTGGTGAAGTCAGCCCATTAAAGAAATGAGCAGAGTTTATGCCAGAGCTAGACCTGCCCGCATCTGCACCCTCACCCCCAGCCTCATCCCAACTTCAACCACAAGACAAATCAGTTCTGGGAATGAGGAAAGGAAGAGATCAGATTTACATGAATATAAGGTTTAGAGTTTAAAATCATTAGACTTATTAAAATCAGTATTTTAATAACTGAAAATTAATAAGGAGTTAGAAAATCTGCCTAAGAGACCATTAAAGGATCCACTTTTCAGCAGGAAACAGATATTTGACATAGCACAACTGGGTAAAAAGACCAGAGGAAAATAAGTCTGTATCATGTTTGTACCCTACTGAGTTCAGACCATTCAAGAAGGCAATTGCAACAGTAAAATAATATCAGCAATACCAACAATAATAATAATATGCATTTATCACCTGCTATGCTTACACCGTTTTATTTCATATGATAAATTATTAGCCCTACTTTAAGGATGAGAATTGTTTGACTGTGAGGAGTTGATAATTTGCTCAAGGTCACATAGATAGTAAATAGTGCACAAAGCCAGGATTTTAACCCAGGCCTGGGTGACTCCACATCCAGTCTTAACCATTCTTCTCTACTTATTTACACTTTGTCCACCAGGTTGGTTTCCCCTTTCTTATATCTATTCAAATATCTCTACTTCATCTTAATGGCTCTGCTCAAGTTCTCCCTCCTTAGTGTTTTTCTTTGAATTTGCTGACTAAAAGCCAGATCTTGGAAGTAAGTGACAGGGCCAGACAAAGCTCCAATTTATTTTATCCACTGAACCAAAATTCACTATTATTTTATATCCAAATTTTAAGTACAAATCATGTACCTTTGCTCAAATAAAGGGGAAAAAGCAATTTGGTTTTTTTTGTTGTTGTTGTTTTTTTTTGCCATGGACTAGCTATATGACCTTGGGCAAGGTATTGAACCTTTATGCATCTCAGTTGCCTAATCTATAAAATAGAGGCAGTTGTAATACCTACTTCATAGGGTCATTGAGAGGATAACATACAATCCATATAAAGTACTTGGAACTGTGCTGGGCAGTAAGCGGCCAAAAAAGATTAAATATTATTATTTTATCCTTGGAATTCTTTCCAGTTCTTATGATTTATTCAGAAAGTATTTGGCAAAAGGTAACATTAATGTTATTAATAGATAATTGAATAAGCACAGACATAAATGATCTGAGTTATATTGTGAGATACAAAAGTAAATCACAATCCCGAAAAGATGAGATTTACTATTTCTCCTTGAGATTTTGAAGAATATATGCTGTCTGTCATTGCTAGATATAGATCACTGCATGAAACCTATCAATTATATTAAATTAAATGTGAGTTCAATCAGAGCATTTAAATTCAATGTCTTCTAGTATTACTCTTTGTCTAGATATATGGACTCTTCCAGGAAAGTTATCTTGTTTTTTGTTTTTTTTTCCCCTAAATCTAATTAGATATTTTGAATATGCAGCTGAACTTAAATCAAAATAGTATGGGTCATAGCTAATTTTGGTAGTATGAAAGCTAAAATTTAAGAGAAAAAGTTATAATTCACTGAAGAATTTCTTGAGACAACTGATTAAGCAAATATATCTTTTTAGATCTTAAAATAATTTTACATAGTTATGCCTTGAAATTGAATACAAATGGCATTTAAATCACCTAAGATAGTCCCTTCAATCACTTAGATACTTTTATACTTAGGTAGTAAAATTTAAATTTGCTTGAATAACCAAATTAAAATAAAAAAAGATATTTAAAAGCTAGAAAAGTAATTATTTCAGCATCTTCTCATACCATATATTTTAACCTCATTCATTTAACTATATTATGAATAAGAACTATCCCTCCTATTAATTATCACAAGAGTATGTAATCATTTTAATCGTCTTTTAATTAGAGTCTGGTCTCACTTTGCATTCTGGCCTTTTGAGTATTATACTGTTAATTGCTAGTTGAAAGGTTTGTCAATCAATTAGATTCCATCATGTCATAACCAACATAGAGCAGAGTTGGATCCATTGTAAGTGACTTAAAATAAGTATAAAAAAGTGGGGTCTTTGCTGTTCTCTGTGCTATGGGCTATAATACCTTCAGCACCACTGTATTATCAGACATCAGTAGAAGGCCCTGATTGTTGGAGAGAGCAGTTAGAGACCCCACTTTGTTAAATCGAATGAGGTATACTTGTATAAAGTAAGTTGAAGCAGACAAGGGAGGCTTAAAGCTAGTACCCCAATCTTCACCAGGGTGTATGAGGTTGTAGATGAAAACATATGAAGGGGGATCACATCAGAGCTGTTGGAAGCTCCATTGCCCACTTCAACCCCAGTCTTACATTTATAATTCTGTAGTAATTCTGCAGAGAGACCAGGCTGGATCTAAGCCAGGTGTGGCTCATCAGTCTTTTTTTGTTATAAACCACATGCTAGGACATGGTACAGTTTACTCAGCATGAACCAATCCTCATTTATCATGCTCACCCTCCCCTGGATAACACATCCTGGGCCCTGAACTTTGAATTGCGGAATGAGAGCAAGAGTCAGATGTCTCTAGGAGATACAATAACAGGCTCTTTGACCAGCAAAAAGGCTTGTAAACCCCCAGTGAATATTAATAAATGTTTCCCAGCAGTTTCTCCCTAATGTCCCCATGTAATATCCTCCTGATTGGCTGGGAAAGTCTCTGGGATACACTGATGTTCTAAAGCCAATTAGGTCATCATCATTTCTCCTACTCATTTACAATTAGCAGAGCTTTTAAAATAAATTGTGTATGTTCTAGCATAAGCATGACAATGAAGAAAATCAAAGTGCATGTGATAAATATGAATAATTAGCACTCTGCTTCATTTTTAAAAAGGCCTGCATAAGCAAGTTACTCTTGCCAAACTAAGATGCTGGCAATTCAAACAAAATTATTTTCCATAGAATCACAAATAGTATATATATATAATCTGGAGAATTATTTCATTTCATTTCAATTGTCATTCTGGAATTTTAACAATCTGAGACATCTCTGAAAATGAGTTCATATGTATTTTAAAGAATTACATGTGTGAAACATCTGGGTGCACAATTGTTTGCAGGCCTTTCACAAATTATAAATATTGTTGGGATTATTCCTAAATGTTTATTCAGCAGGGAAAAAGGTATCAAATGCCTTCTATGTAAATGTTACCTAAATTTGATACAATTGCTGTACTTTTGTTAGTAGTCATGAGTTTAATACTGGCATATGGTTCACACAAATTCTCTCTCCCAGACTTCATTTGACATCATCACTATTTGCCACAAAATTGTTACAGTAATCATAAGTTTGAGAGAGAGAGAGAGAGAGAGAGAGAGAGAGAGAGAGAGAGAGAATGTTGTGGGTTGTGTGTGTGTGGTTGGCTTAGAGTTTTGATTTTAATTTTTATAAAGAAGAAACTCCATAGATTTTGAAGAAGTTCCATCTGGAAGGTCTTGATGATCTGCCTTACCACTGGCCAAAGATTCTGAGATACAGAGCTTCCTCATCCACTACATCCACACTCCCATTATATAATTACAAATGCAGCAACACTGTGAAAATAATTACAGGTTTAGAGCAGAAACAGTGGTTATAGACAAATCTAAAACATAAATGAATAAAAACATGGGAGAAGATAGCTTAATAGAAACAGATTAGCATTCTCACTTTTTCTTATCATAAAGTCCTGCAGATGCTCTGACATTCAGTTAACTAAAACATAAGCTTTGACAATATCTGCCATATTCATATGATCCAAATGAAAAGTAGCAAGGCTTACTATTCAGTGAGAAATACTAAAAATAGCATTATCTCCTCCTGTTTAAAAACAAAAAATAAGTGAATTTATTCCTTTTAAAAATTTTCCCAAGTAATTTTTTTCCATTGAGATATACTTTACATAAGAAAGTATATATATGTATTTTGCTACGGAATGGGGATTGAATGCTGGGACTTAAGACAGAACTAGATGAATGAAAAATTGACAGCTATCTAAATTAGTAATCTATAACACCTACACTTACTTTGTCCATTTAATCTGATATCACAGGATATGTTCGATGCACAAATGAAAAGAATCACTATAAATTAATTATTGGCAGTCCTACTCAATTTTAATACAGTCAAGCTTAAAACATTCTTAATGTGTCAGGAAATTAATTAGACACAAAGATTTTTAAAAAAAAGGTTTTTTCATAGTCTAGATTAGAATTCTTTCTTATCTATAGTAAGCTAATTTCAAAAGTACATTTAAACTAAAATTCATGTAATTTTATATTGATATATAAAATTATCTCCTCCACAAAGTAATATATAAATATAACATAAAATATATAATATGATTCTTGCAATATTGCAGATTTTCTTTCCCAGACCTGGGAAAACTCCTTTTGCCTTCTTAGATGGTGCCAGTAGGGACCAGTGGCAGCCCCAGTTACATCAGATTAACCAAGCAGACCAAAATAACACTGCAAAGACACTGAAAATTTACCTGTCATTTGAACCACAGCTCACAAAAGTATGTTAGGACCTCCATGCTAAACCTAAACTGGGTGACCACCTGCTAAAATAAAAGATTTACATTGGAACATAGGTCTCCTAATTTAATTGACAAAATGAACAGGATATAACAAAAAATCACCCATCATACTAAGAACCAAGAAAATCATAACTTGAATTAGAAAAGCAATCAACTGACGCCAACACCAAGGTAAATCAGATGTTAAAATTATCCAGTAAGGATTTTGAAGTAGGCATCATAAAAATGCTTCAACAGGCAATTACAAATTATCTTGAAACAAAAGGAAAAAAAAAATAGAAAATCTCAGAAAATAAATAGAAGTTATAAAAAATGGAAATGATAGAACCAAAATAAACAATAACAGAAGTAAAGAATAAAACTTGCTGGATAGGCTCAATAACAGAGTGCAGATGACAGAGGACAGAATCAGTGAACAGGAGGATGGATCAGTAGATGGCATATTACAAATAGGGGAACGCTTATTTGAATAAGAGTGGATTTCTCATCTGAGGCCACAGCAGCCAGAAAGAAATGTCACAAAATTGTTCAAGTGCTGAAAGAAAAGAACTCTCATTCATAAATTCTATATCCTGCCACACTACCCTTAGGGAATGAAACACCAGTAAAGATGTTCTCAGACAAAGGAAATTAACGAATTTTGTTGCTAGCAGATGTATCCTTAAATAACGTCTAAAGGTAGTTCTTTGAGCAGAAAGGAAATATAGAAAAGGAATCTTGGAGCATTGGAAAGGAAGAAAAACAGAAAGAGCAGAAATATGGTTATATATCAGAGACTATCTTCCTCATGAGTTTTGTAAATCATATTTGATGATTGAAACTAAAATATTAAAATCATCTGCTACTCAAGACAATATTTAAAAGTGGGAAGGTAAAGGAATCTAAATGCAAGTAACTTCACTTGAAGTGGTAAAATGTTGATTCCATATTTCATATGTGATGTCACATATGTTTTTTTGCAATACCCAGAGCAACTTCTAAAAAATGATGCAAAAAATTACATACAAAAACATGATAAATAAGCCATGATGGAATTCCAAAGTCCATGATAAATTCAGGCCCAGAATCTGTGGACCAAGAGTTCAAGGTACTCTTCTTAAAGACAGGACAGGATGTTTGTTCAACAGCAGATAACACAGAGGGATCCCTCATGCTCAAAGGGGAGTGTGGTGAGTTAGCTGTTGACCGCTAAAGTTTCTTCTGACTTGGTATACTACAATTCTTGAAATGACACGTCAACTCTCATTCAAGTAAAGTCTTACAGTAACATGTCACCTTCACCTCTTAGGAGCCATCTTCTCTCAGTCACTCCAGTCATAGCCAAACTAGCAGTGTTGGCTTTCTCAGCACAGTTGTTAGGCCTGCAGTGATGGAAGGTTTGAATGCAGGCTTATCCTCAGACTAACCTTGGTGTGCATCCTGGCACCATCATTCAACAGCTCTCTATATTTGGGTAAGGATTTAACCTTTTCTAATTTCCATTTTCCCTTCTATAAAATGAGTATTTTGTACCATGTGATCTTTTCAATCACATAACCTAATTTACCTGGGTATGCTGACATTTATTTTATAAAAATAGATGTGTAGTGCATCTCACATGGCAGAAGCTTAATAAATGTTACTGAATTTTTTAAAGCCATTGTGTAATGCTATGCTGTATTATAATGTAATGTATTATATATAATTTAATTTTGTATATTGTGTAATATATATTTGACTTATACATTTTTATATATAGCATAATTGTATTAATACATGTTATATATTTTTCTTACATATACATCAGTATATATTACATATCACATACATACAAATGATGTTACATAATATAGTATAATGTAGTATTACATAATTACTTTTAAATATCAATTAGACAAATATAATATTAAATATAATAAATTGAGTACCCAGAACCCATCGACACCCTTGGCTACACCTCCCTAGTCTTTTTCTGCTTCAGATCTAAACACTAGTCATGCATTTTTTTAAAACTTATGGTCACACGTGTATGCATCACTTAGTAAAATATGGTATTATTTTGTGTGTTTTGAATTTTATATAAATTGTATCAGATTGACACATTCTTCTGCCTCTTGATTTTTTTTTTTTTTTTTTTTTTTGCTTTATGTTGTGTTTGTGGAATTCTTTCACACCAATACATGTAATCCTGGTTCATTTATTTTCATTGCCATTTTCAGGAAATTCTATTTGTTCTCTTTCAAAAACATATGTTCAGAATTATGCTACTTCTCTCCACTGCCACTGCTAAAAACCTAGCCTGAGCTACCATCAACTCTCATTTGACTGTTGAAGTAGCCTCAGAACTGGACTACCTGCTTCTCCCCACTACTGCCTATTCACAGGTAGTCCAAGGGACTCTTCTAGCACATTAGTCAGAGCTTATCACTTCTCTTGTTAAACACCCTCCAGAGTGACTCCCCTGTTTCCTCATCGTAAAAGGCACATGCACACACTCACACACACACACAGTTAGCTCCCTAATCTCATCTCCTACTCATCTACACTGGTTCACCCAACTCCAGCCACACTAACCTTACATTTCCCTTAACCTGCCAGGCATGTTCCCGCCACAGGACAACTGCACTGTCTGCTAAATTCTGCCTGGGAACACACTTCTCCCACGCCTGTACCTTATATGGCTAACTCCCTCAACCATATGTAGTCCTTGTTCAGATCTCATTCTCAGTGAAATCTATCCAAACTCTCTTATTTAAAATTACATCAGGCCACTCAGGTTTCCTAAACCCCTTACGCCACTCTACTTGTACTTTTCTTTTCTCCTGCAGCAATTATTACCCTCAATGTAAATACAAATACAATTTACTTTTTATCATTTATATTGTTTATTGTCTGCTTTTCCCTGTCATCGTAAGATCTTTGAGGCCAAGAACCACTGCTTATGTGTGTGTGTGTTTAACTGAGCTAACTAATATCCTGACATATGGCAGATATCTAATAAATGTGTGTCAAATTGAACTGAAATCAACTATGTATTACTCCATTGTATACCACAATTTATATATTCTCCGATTGATAGAAATTAAGTTGATTGGAAATTTTTCTCTTGCATGAAATGCTGGTCCCAATAGTTATCTCTTTATGTCAGACTCTTCAGATATTCTCCCTAAGAGTCAATTGCTTGGTCATAAGTTATATATATATCCTCGCTTTCATTAAATATTGCCATATTGTCCTTCAAAGTTCATTAACTATTGCTGAAAGTGTTCCTATAGTAATGTATGCATTCTCCTTGATCTACATGCTGTATAACACTTGGTAGTTTTGGACTCTCTAATGTATTCCAGCATTTTGTGTATGAAATTATATTTTATTGTGCCTTCAATATGCATTTTCTTAATTGCTAGTGAGATTGAATATCTCTCACCATTCTTATTTGAATTATCTGCTCATATTTTGCGATAGTTCAAGTAGGATGTTTTTATTTTTTACAATGATTTGTAGAGGGTCTTTACATATTCTACATACTAGTTATTTTCCAGTTATATGTGTGGTAAATATCTTTTCCTAGTTTATGCAAATATCTTTTACATTATAATGGTGAACAAAATTTTTATTTGAATTTAGTCAAATTTGTCAACCTTTCCCTATTAGTTTTGTTTCTTACATCTTGTTTAGAAATTTCTTCCTTATGCTGAGTATATAGATCGTTTTCCTTGTTTTCTTTTAGAATGTAATAGTTTGCTTTCATATTTAGGGCTGTATCCATATAGAATTAATTTTTGTGTGTTCTAATTTTATGAGTTCTTTCCCACACTAATAGTCAACTTTCAGAGCACAGTTTAATGAATAGCCTAGCCTCCCCGGATCCCGACCCCTGACTGATGACAGCTCTCTCATATAACCTACGGAGAGCATATATGCATGCATGTTTGTGTCTGTATCTCCATTCAACTCTGAGCCTGGTGGTGTAGGAAACTCATCACACACCGAATTCAGACCCTCTATCAAGTCCCCACCAGGACCCACAAACAGACTTTAGGGCTCCTTTTATGGCGCTTTCCTCTCTGGTGCTGTGCCCCACACATTCCAGCTGCCTCAGGAGCTCTCAACTCTAATTTCCATATCCTCAGCTCACTGAGATCACTGCTCTCTGATTGAGTTTCATCTTCCTGTGCTGCTGTCTGAAATGTGCAGCTTTACTGTAATTGCCAAAAATGATAATCAGCAAGATGTCCTTCAATAGGTGAATGAGAAAACAAATTGAAGTATATCCATATAAAGGAATACTACTCAGAATAAAAAGAACAAAATTTTGATTCATGCAACAAAATGAATGAATCAAATGCATTTTTTGAGCGAGAGAAACCAGACTCCAAAGCTACACATTGTGTGATTCCATGTACATGATACTTAGGAGAAGGTAAAACTATAGGACCAGAAAACAAACTAGTAGTGGATGAAGGAAGGAGGTGACTTTTAAAGGGTCATGCAGGGAATTTGGGGGTAATGGAGCTGCTCCGTGAGGTACTATGGTGGTGGATATATGACTTTATGCATTTGCTGTTCTGTTAAAATAGAAATCAAATCATAAAGGCCATACACATTCACACTTCCACCCTTATCCCCAGACCTGTGCTCCAGGCATGAATCTGCCTTACTGTTCCGCAAGCACCAATACTCACCTCCAGGCCTCTGCACCATTGTCACCACTTCCCGGAACACTTTTGCAGCTGGTATCTGTCTTGCTCACTTCCTTTCTTCCTTTGCTTAAATTCTACCATTCATAGCACCTTCCCAGCTAACCTCATACCATCACCCTTCCTTGCTTTCTTCATCTTAGCATTTATTACCAGGTACCATTCCATGTATTTTACAATTTTGTTGATTGGTTGTCTATCTCCTCCTATGAGAATGTAGTAACATGTAACAAGAATATATCTACACCTCTTAGAACATGCCAGACACACGGTAGGTGCTATATATTTGACTGACAGTAACACAATAGACTTATAATTATTATAGACAGTTTTGATTTCTAGACCAGATGGATATATGAGATCCTGGTTCCAGTACCATGTGCATGCGCCACAGCTGCTCGCAGCTTTAGTTTGCCCATGAACATGAGATTTGAACAGGGTGGTATTAAGTAGAAAAATCAGGAATCGGATAATAATTGTCCATGGTGTCCTCACTTTTCACTTTAAAGGAACATTTCCTCAGATCCAAATTTTCATCCAACCCCTTCCATATTGTCACTAATTACCTTCTTCGATGTCGTCTCCTTTCTAAAATGTAAGAGGTTCTCATAGAAAAGCCCATTCAAAGGAGTCAAATCATTCTGCCCTGTGTGTGCACAGGTCAAAGGCAAGTCATGTAGAGACCTAAGGTCTCCTGAAAGCGTAAAGGGAAAAAGGGAGGACATAATCCTTGCATGCGCTATACCAAGGGAGCTTGTTTTTTCTTGTTTTGAGATCATTTTTCAAATTGAAAATTGACTTTTTATACTACTAACCACTGGCTAAGTGTAGGGACCACTCATTTATTTAATATGATAAATTGTCTTTAGTATTTTATTCTTTTCTCCTTGTCAACTAATTTGTAACAATGAATCTATTTTCAGGGCTTTTTTTATGATTAAAATCTAGAATCTGTACATCTCCATATGCTCCCTCAAAAAATTTAAGGTTTCCCTATTTGCAGGATGTTTAATACATAAATCTATTCTAATACAAAGGTATTAGCATAATTACAGCACAGGATAAAGCATATCTACCTAGGAACAACAAAAGCACTACTTTGAATTGCCTCAAACTAACAAGGATTTATACAAGGTCTTACAATTTCCTCTGGATGAATAGATTTAAAGAGAAACTTTATCCACATCAAACCAAACAGGAGACTTTTTTTCTTTATTATATCATGACATTTAATATTTAGTGATTTAGTCATTCATCAAAGTATAGGATAAGCCAATAACATCTGTAAGATAGTGAGTCATTCCACTGCCTTGTTCTAAGAAGGAATATATATTACCTTGAATTCAAAAGGCTGTTTCCTCCTCAAAACACTTGATCCCTTCATTCTTTATCTTAACAAATTATCAAGTTACAGGAAGTATACAGCATTTCCACTAACTGGAAAATATCATCTTGCATTTCACACTGTGATTACTGTAAAAACTTACCTCATGCAAATATACAAGCAGCCTAGTTCAAAGAGGCTACATGATCTGCATGAGAAATAGATGCTTTTCTTCATGTAAGTTAATTCACTATTATCATGAAAGAATGCTTAGCAAGATAAAGACCCTTTAAAATCCCTGAGAAGCTTACCTCACTGAATGAAAGCCAAGCCACCCTTGCACTATTGATTTCCTTTATTTGGAATATGCAATTCACAAGCCAGTTGGCTCTTCAACTTAAAGCCTATGCAACTACATTAACTCTCATTCTACCAATTGCACACCAAAATGAGTCTGTCCAGATGAGTCGACTACCTGTGCTTCAGAATACTCCCCAAGTTCACAAGGTCACATGTCTGCAATTCCAGTGCACAAGGCTTTTGTCTAAAGACAGAAAAACCCACCTATTCCCAGGTAAATCATGGTAAAGACATGTCTCCATTTCATCCGTGAGCCATTGGGTGAAGCTTGTGGTCATTGAACTGCACTTGCAAAGACATCAGCCATTGCCACAAACAAACAACACACCCTTTAACTATAGAGGATTAATTTATAAAGAATTACTGGGTTGCCTCGTGAAATAAAGACAGCCAACAGATTTTTCATTTTGTAGGAGTGCCCTGAATGGGGTGTAATATTGCCTTCTTCTTACACCCTTTTGTTACTGGAGCCAGGTTGGGGGGCAGTTCCTAATGTAATTAGGGTGTGAAGAACTTGGCTTTCCTCCTTCGGGATGTAAGGGAAAGTGATGGAGTAATTCTGTTTTGCCAGGATACAAAGCCTGGTATATGAACCATGGCATACGAATGCATGCTTCCTCTAATTCCTGACCTTTTGAACCAGCTCTGTGAGCTCAGTTTTCCATGAAAATTGACCTCCATGCAGATTTACTCCATAGCCGCTTCATCCACTGCCACTTAGAATTTTTATTCTTAACTATACCTTATTCCTTGAACCTTTTTATTTTGCTACCTTAAACACCAACAGCAAAAAGCCCTAATCTTCAGATAGAAATCATATTCCAGCTTTATCACTTATAAGCTGTGAGGTCTTGGGCAAGCTACTTTACCAGTTTGTGCTTCAATTTTTCACTTTGTAAAATGGAAATGAATATGCAGGTTTCCTGTTTGGAATGATGAAAATATTTGGTAAAGGCTGGTGGTGACTGTAGCACAACATTATGAATGTAATTAACAGCACTGAAATATATATATATATCTGAATGTGATTTAAAGGGGAAATGTTAGATTGTATTTATGGTAACAATAACTTTTTCTTAATCCATGGAACAACACTATGCAATGAAGCCTAAAAAAAATGGGAATGACATAGTTCTTATCTCATAGATTTGCTTATGAAGATTAAATAAGCTAATTTATGATAATTCCTTAAGATTTGTCTCACAAAAATCAATGGCCATTGTTGATATTAATAGTATTATTTAAATATGACTAATCCTCCAAAGATTTTAACAGGAATTATAAAGAGAATTCATAAAGGGAAAGAGCATGCAATTCCAGATAATTTTCACATGGCATTCTAATAAAAGATGTTATCACATCCTATGGGCCCAAGGCTTTAAAAATATTTATACTCAAAAATTTTCATTTAGTTAAAGTGTCAAGATAAGTGTGTAATGGAGCAGAAACTACTCTGCAATTTTCTCTTTTCTATCATAAGACCAAAACAAATAGGCAAATACCATGCTTCCTGAAATAGATCCCAAAATGAATTATTAAAATTTGATTCATAGCATGTAGAAAAGGAAATAACAATCACCAGAAAACAGTGTGGTTTCATTAAGAACAAGTAAGTCTGAAAAAAGTAGAACAAATGTTGGAATGAGGAAACTGAAGCCCAATGAATGTGGCAAAGTGCAGCAAACGGCTTTTATAAGGTTCAAGTCTTGTGTCCCAAATCCACGGTACTAGGAAGCACTGAGAAGACTCAGACTGTATTTCCCTTTGGTGGTCTCTGAGGTATGTGCACAGCAGGGGGTGATAACAGACACCATCTGACAGCAACTCAAATGTTGCAAACCCTTACTCTGCATTCCACTATTTTATTTAATTCTCAGAGAAACATTGCAAAGTAGAAATGATTATCCTAATTCTAGAGTTGAAGAAACCTAAATGATTTACCCAAGTGGATACTGCTGGGATTTGAAATCAGGTCTGTTTACCTAACACCTGTGTTTTTTTTTTTTTTTTTTTTTTTTGTTCATTACACCATGAAGCCATTTTTCATTACAAATGCTGTGTGATGGCTGCATCTAGGGAAATCTCAATCATTTTGCCCTGGAGGATACCCTGACAGAATTTTCAAATCTCAGGGAAACCTGTGAATAAAACCATTCTATCCACAGTTTGCAAGCAAGAGTTTAGCATGACCAGTAAGTTATATATTTAACAATCCAGTAATAAGTGTCAAAACTCTTTAGAATAAAGGAAGGTTTTATTGGGGATCTGTGTATATTGACTGATACATTAGCCTCTTCTTTTTTCTATGGGCCCTTGTCTGCTAAAGGATTTCAACTTAATAGAGTCAATTATGTAGGAAGAGGAACTTCAGTTTTTCCTTTATTTATTTATTTTTTTAAATGCCTTACTTGACTTTCTATGTCATCCAGGTAGACTGAGTAGTCTTATCCCACATTTCAACTGTGGAGGATGCTAATGATGTATGGTATGGTATGTTATATAGTATGTGCAGGAGTAGTTTAATTCTTTCCCCACTTAAAATTGGAAATGCCTTTTTCAACCTTTCTGGTAAATAAAAGGGTAACCTTAGCTTTCCTTTCTTGAAATCAATCTTTCTTTCCTTTTCATCAATTTAACAGCTCATAAGGCAAACGTAATAAAATTCTGCAGTAACTAGCTTAAGACAAAACAGGTAGTCTCTGTTTATTTAATTTAAATAAAGGTTGTTAATAATTAATATTACAACATGAAAATTTATTGACAATGATAAGTAGTAAAGGTAATAAAATTGTAAGCCAAATAAGGAGAAATAAAAATAAAAAGTTTATATTTTATACAACTTTGTACAAGACTTTGACAAACCATTTTCTTACTGAGTGACATGATCAAGCTCCAATATAACCCAGAAGTTACAAAATCATTATGTGCATGTGTTGGCTTCTTAATCTCTTTTACAGGTCTGTATTTGAAATTTCTTTTCATTTATCTCTATTGTCCCTGTCCTGCTCAATTTTGATTCTGCAAAATTCTTCCTCATTGTGGCCCCATGCCCTGGAAGGTAGCCCTGAAGAGTCAGTTTCTCAGAATTCTCTTTGTCTATTGTTCCAGTTTGCTAATGCTGCTGTAATGCAAAATACCAGAAATGGATTGGCTTTTATAAAGAGGGTTTATTTGGTTGCAAAGTTACAGTCTTATTGTAAGAGCATCCAAATGTCAACAATAGGGTACTTTCACTGAAGGATGGCCAATGGCATCTGGTAAAACTCTGTTAGCTGGGAAGGCACGTGGCTGGCGTCTGCTGATCCTAACTTGTGTTCCAGCCCCACTCTCAGCTCCTGTACATTCTTGGTTCTTTCTCCCAGGACATTTCTCTCTAACAACTGGGGGTTCTGTCTTAGCATATCCCTGGGCAAAACTCTGGGATTCATCTCTCTTAGTTTCCCTGGAGCAAACTCTGGGCCAGCAAAAGTCTGCTTTCAACGGCCATCTCCAAAATGTCTCTCTCAGCTGCAACAAAGTCCTTCTGTTTATGAGCTCTTGTATAGGAAGGACTCCAGTGATTAAATCAAGACCCACACTGAGTGGGCAGGGTACATATCTCCATGGAAATAATTTAATCAAACATTTCACCCACAGTTGATTGAGTCATAGCTCCATGGAAATACTCAAGGATTCCAACCTGATCAACAGTAATACATCTGCCTCCACAAGATTGCATTAAAGAATATGGCTTTTGGCAGGGCATAATATATCCAAACTAGCATATTCTACCCCCTGGACTCCCAAAAGACATATTCTTTTCAAATACAATATGCATTCATCCCACCACAATATCACAAAAGCTTAAATCCTTTCAGCAACAATAGGTAAGTACAAGATGCCATCAAAATCAGTCAAAGATATGGTCTTGTCCAAAAGCAAAATTCTCCACTGGCTGTGGACCTGTGAAACTTAGAACAAGTTATCTGCTTCCAATATACCAAGAAGGGACCATCATAAGATAAACATTCCCAATGCCATAGGGAGAAAATGAAAGGATAACAGGGTTTAAGGAACCAAAACAGTTCCTAAAACCCACAGGGCAAACTCCATTAGATTTCAAAGTCTGAGAGTCATTTATACAGTGATGCTTTATCTTCCA
This sequence comes from Choloepus didactylus, assembly GCF_015220235.1. Taxonomy (NCBI): domain Eukaryota; kingdom Metazoa; phylum Chordata; class Mammalia; order Pilosa; family Megalonychidae; genus Choloepus; species Choloepus didactylus. Next base: position 37,574,760 of record NC_051313.1, read on the forward strand.
GGCTTCAGAGCACAGCTGTGCCACCTTTCCAAAGGTTTACATGCAGTCCTTTTCTCTCCAAATGCTAGGGTGTGTACTCCAACATATGTAACCACCTTCTTGGCCGCAGCCTCCTCAAACATCGGTGTGGCACCTGGACTTTCTTTCATCTCTGGGGCACACACTCAACCCCTTCAGAACAGTGGGGTGGTGGCCAGGCTCTCCCCAATCCCCAGGGAATGTGTCCCACCCTCTCTGAGGCATGGGGTCACAGCAGTCTTCCTGAACATCTAGGCAGACAACCAGCGCTCTGCCTAGGGGGCAAACTCACCCTTTTCACATGCATGGGTTGTTCTGCACTCCTTGCCCAAGATTTCTCAACTCCAGACCTCAATTTCCATGGTTCTGTCTTTGAAGACATTTTTCCTTCAATTTGTTCCTTCTCCATCCCTTCCCGTTCAGAAAGGCAGAGTCTTTACAGATCTATAAAGGCAGAGTCTATACAGATCTCACAAAAATTTCGTAGGCGTTGCATGCAGTTTACAGGGGTCAAAACCGTCAGACAATAGAACTTTCCACAAATCCTTTCTGGATAAAATCATCTCCAATCCTGGCTTGTACAGAAATGGTGGTCAAGTTCCATATTTGTTTCCTCATGTGAGGCTGTAGCTTCTTGGGTCTCACTTTTTGGAAGCCCAGAATTTTCCAAATATCAGTTTCTGGTTTCTTTGTACCCAAAAGTTCAATTCTCAGTTTATCTCTGTCCTCTCACATTTTACTATAATCTGCAAGGAGAAGCCAGGCTACATCCTCCACACATAGTCTAGAGATCTCTCAGCTAAGTATCCCAGCTCATGACTTTCAAATTCTGCCTTCCATCTGACACCAGGACTCAATTTTGCCAAATTACCTACGACTTTAAAACAAGGATCACCTTTCTTCCAGTTTGCAACAACACATTCATCATTTCTATTCAAGTCCTCATCAGAAGTATCTTTAGAGTCCATATTTCTATGAACAGTCTCTTCAAAGCAGTTTAGGCCTTTTCTATCAAATTCCTCACAATTCTTCCAGAACCTTCCCCTTATCTATTTAAAAAGCCATTCCAACATGTTTGGCATCTGCAAGCTCAGCAGCACCCCACTTTTCTGGTACCAAAATCTGTTCCAGTTTGCTAATGCTGCTCTTATGCAAAATACCAGAAAGGAATTGGCATTTATGAAGAGGTTTTTTGGAGTACAAATTTAAAGTTCTTCAGCCATAAAAGTGTCCAAACCAAGGCGGCATAAACATGAGTATACCTTCACTGGAAAAAGGCCATTGGCATCCAGAAAACCTCTGTTAGCTCGGAAGGCATGTGGCTGGCATCTGCTGATCCTGGGTTATATTCCAGCTCTTCTCTCAACTCCTGTGCATTCTTGATTATATCTCCCAGGGCATTTCTCTCTAAGTGCCTGGGGATCCTGTCTTAGCATATCCCGGGACAAACTCTGGGCTTCATCTCTCATAGCTTCTCCGGAGCAAACTCTGGGCTAGCAGAAGTCTGCTTTCAACTGCCATCTCCAAAATGTCTCTCTCAGCTGCAGCAAAGTCCTTCTGTTTGTGAACTCTTTTATATGGCTCCAGTGATATAATCAAGACCCACCCTGACTGGGCAGGGTCCATATCGCCATGGAAATTATCCAAATGTTTCATTCACAGTTGATTGAATCACATCTCCATGGAAACACTCAATCCAAAGATTCCAACCTAATCAACACTAATATGTCTGCCCCCACAAGATTGCATTAAAGAATATGGCTTTCGTCAGGACATAATATATACAGCTATACTTCACCAGCCCCTTCTGATGTCACCAAAAGCCCCTCCTATGCAATCACTGTTAGGTAGTACAAAACTTCTCCGCATTCTAGCTTCTGTTCTCTAGTTAGTCTGCTTGGCATGTCCATGAATGCCAGTTGGCTATTTTGGTGTTCTCAGCTCTGTCAAATGCCCTGTTTTTTCTAGCACAGACACTACAGACCTCGTAGCTGCTGGTAATTTTGGAGATTGTAGGGAGTATTTTGTCACTTAATTTTGTTATAAGCATTGTCTAGGGATTTTGATATTTTTTATCTATCACATTTTCTTGTTTTGATGAAGGGATTTAAGGAGATTCAAAACTGTGCTGCTGCCACCATTCTCAGAATCATGTTGTTCTATAGATTAGTTTGTTTGTTTGTTTTTTTCATTTAATGACTTAGTGCCAGCACATTTGCCAGTTGAAGTGTTTGAAAAAGTCCATAGTCCCTGATCTTCAAGAACATACCAACTAATAGGAAGTCTTAAATACAAAAAATAATTCCTATTATTTCTGTAGCTTCCATTCATCTTGAAAATGTATCAAATAAAATATTAATTTGGTTTATACTTAGCAATAATAATGAAAAATGTTAGCATGTGTGAAAAAAAGTGAAACAATATGTATAGAACTATTAATAGTAACTATTTCTGGGAGTTAAATTAGAAGGGACCTGCTACTTTCTATGCGCTGCTCATTTTTGTATTGTTTAGATGCATATGTTCTACTTTTGCAAATATTTTAAAAATCTGTACATTTGAATAAGTAACGTCTCATTTAGTGACCTCTACAGTTACCTGTTTTTCATATTCTAAAATGTGTCCTTTTCCCCACAGAATGGTCTTACTTTGTAAGGATCACAATACATAAAGCACATGATTCCTAAATTTAGAAGTATTTGCTGTTGGCCTTTTAAGTTATTTCTCTTGTAGAGTGTTTTTTAAAAAATATTTTAGGGGCATTTGACTGGTAAATAGATAGTAAATAAATACTTCTTTGGTGCTTATGGAACATCAGATAGTGCTGTCATAAAGTTGTAGTCCTTAATTTTTTAATCCAAATTTTCACATTCTATTTCTCTCCAGAACAAAGCTGAGATTAGCTGGATGTGAAATAAATCAATGTGGCCAACTCTTGGGAAAAAGGGGGTGGGGGAGGGCGAAGTTATTCACAGAGAAGACTTATCCAAATTCCAAATTCTTTTGATTTCTCCATGAAAGTTCCAACCTGATTTGCTGATTGAGGACTAGGTAAATATGGTCACTTGTGATATATACAGATAACATAACCAACGTAAAATTTATTAACCTTATTGTCTTCAAGTGAATAGAGCTCAAGTTGAAATAAATGGATGGTAGACTTCAGCTATGTAAAAATCACAGCACACTTTCACTAGAAAATTCCCTAAAGGTCCAGGCCTGGCAAAACATCACACTGTTTAGCAACTGCACAGGATGCCAACAGATTTCCTATAGAGCTAAATCAATTCAAACAACTGTTAACATTTCAGAAATACATTTCACTCCCAAGAAGACACTCCTGGGTTCAGGATGTGACATGGCAGCTGGGCAGTGTGTTTTCTTCAATTCCCAATAAACCAAAGCTCTCCTCCTTAAAAATCCAAGCTTCAAATTAGTATCTCATGGGTTACCTGTTGTTCAACAGACTATCCTGACACTTCCATTAAAAGTGACTATTACGTCTACCCAAAATAAATCCTTTAGCTAATCAATAGGAACTCACTTTGAAAGCTGTGCTTAATCCTTAATTTAGTGAAGGTGGCAGGTTTAATTCCCTGTGATAGAAATTGTACAATTTAATGTCTCTGCATGAAGACAGGGTTCTTCATCAACCAGAGCTTGTTAATAGCAAGTCAACAATTGAATAGTAGGTAAGTGGAACAATGCATGCGGGGACAGCCCGTAAGCCTACTTCACATTGAGGAAGAAGTAAAAGTAGTTAACATATCACAGGCTATCAGGTGCCTTTGGGTATAGCTTGCTTTCCATCATAAAAGTATGTCTTAAAGGTTGTTTATGGTAAAAGAAAACTTATGTGTGTGTGAAGATCACAATCAATGACTTATGTGCACTATTTGTGTATCAACTTTGTGGCACTACCTTGAGAGCTTCAGGCTTTAAATATTCTTAAATAATATTTTTTGTAGAGAAAAATATAAGTGAATCTTATGGAGGTAAATTGGGTTATCCATCTAGATCATAAAAACATGGAAAATGGAAGTGAAGTAGTGAAAGGACTTTAAATATCAGTTAATGCAATCTTGCCCCCCTCCATTTTTCAGATCAGGAAACTAAGACTGAAAGAATTTAAATGACTTGCCCAGCATCCCACACCTAATCAGTAACAACTTAAATTTAATACCAGTCTCATTTTCCTATGGATAATAAAGGTTTTTGGAAGCAAGCACTATGTTTTAAATAAATAAATAAGTAAGAAAGTAAGTAAGAAAGAAAGTGAGTAAGTAAAGCATGGGAAAAAGTGAAGACATGATTTTTGATGGCATACTTTGAGCTAGACACAAGCAAGGGGTGAGATTATGGCAGCCTTCCCAAATATCTCAGCACTTAAACATCTCCCCCCTAACTATCTATGGTAGAAGCTTCCATTCATGGCCACCATAAAAAGGAGCCTGGCTCTAAGGCTCTGCAAAAGTGTCTCACCAGGAACATCTCTAGGGCACGAACAGGAGCTAATTTACCATCCCTGCCTACTCTTCACCCCTGTGCTACTTTCCAACCTTCTCTTCCATCCCCATGTCTCTTCCACATTGCCTGTTCTCACACCAGAGCTTTCACACTTGCTATACCCTGTTAAAGGATTCTCCCAACTCTTTAAATAAATGGGTCCCTCTCATACTACAGGTTTCAGATCAAATGTCAATCTCTTCAGAGAAGCCTCGCTTTTTACCACACTTTTTGAAGTAGCCACTCTCTATTCCCTTACTCTGCTTTATTTTATTTTTACTAATTAATTCTCTCACAAATGAAACTACCTACTTAATTTTCAGTGTCTCTCCTCTACTAGAATGTAAATTCCATGAGGGCATGGGCCTTTTCTGACCCCCCTCCCCACTCCAGCTCTTTTTCCTAGCCTATAGAAAAAAATAAATACATGTTGAACAAACAATTGATTAAGCAAATGGATTTTTCTCCTATACAAAATCCTGAGCCTGCTTGATTTGATAACTCTTGATAATTGCAGTTGCAGACATCGCTAAGACCTCGGGCTTTTCTTCTATGTCTAAATCTCTCTGGATTTATATGAAGACAAAAGAACACGGTTAAGGCATTGATTCTAGACACAGTCTACTTGGGTTCAAATTCCATGGCTTTGGGATTACTTCATCTTTCTTGTTCAGTTTGCTCATTCGAACATCTCATCTGCCTTATGAGATTTTTGTGAGGATTAAATGAGAAAATTCATGTGTCTCACTTAACAGTTTGTGGCATATTGTCAACATTTGATAAATGAAACTATTTCTATTAATATTATTGTTAGTATTTCACACAGGTTTCTATTTCCTGTCCCTAATTGTGGCTTCTACTCTTGATTCCCATGGTTATTCCACACCCCACAATCAAGGAAACTCTCTTGCCCACCCAGGCTCCTAAAGTATCAGTATACCACCATCCCAACCACCCCACTCTTAATTCAGGAAAGGCATTTGAATACTGCCATGTTAAGCCTTGAGATCAATCTTATGATATTGGTTATCATTATATGCATATTCACATTAGACAAATGAAGAATTAGAGATGTTAAGTAAATCTCCCAAGGTCATACAGTTAGTAAGTACCTGAACTGTGATTCAAAACCAAGTCTTGCAACTTAATCTTAATTACACCTTCCTTTGAAGTTCATCTGTTTCACTATATAATCCTCACCTTTAACACTGAACACATCACCCCTGATGCTTACTGCTGTGCTCACTCAGTAAGTCTGCAAAAATGTTTCTAAGCAGAATAATCCACACAAAACTATTGCTCTTCAGAAGAAAACTCGGCTTTTCCAAAAACTTTGCATATGCAAAATAAAAATGACTTTACATAAGGGACAAAGTTTAGAAAGGCCAGGTATTAGATCAACCTAATACAACATTTTAGAATTAATTGGATCTGCCCAAACATGACTCTTTGACACTAAAAGCCAGTTATTGCAACCTTTCAAGAGACTGAAATTTTTTTTTTTTCTGATCTCTATTTTTTGTTCTCATACAATAAAAAAGAGCACAAATATGTAATCTGGGTTATTCTTTTCATACAATCTTTAGAGTAAACCTACATTTCCCCAAAGGTTTCTCTCTTATGCAAATAAGTTAAAAGTTCTTACAATCATCAATAATATCATTATATAAAAATGAAATGCAATAGTTCCTCTCTGTAACTCAGTGTCTCCATTCTAACCATCTTTTGTATTATGGCATTTGCTAAGATTTTCTGGAGAAAGAGTTTTTGTGCAAAGAATCTAATCAAAAGAAAATTTTGACCTCATGCTTCTTATGCAAATATAGGGAGATGCAACTCATTTTGTATTGTGAGAATTTTTTAAATTCTGTTTAATTCTGTCCCAGAATAATTGCCTATAGGTAAATTACTTCATGCCTGGCCTGTTTTTCCAGTGGTTCTCATTATCAAACTGCAGACTCATTTCTATGAAAAGAATGTGCTTCTTAGGAGAATAAAAATCATATCTAAAAGGGCCTGAAAAAGAATTACAATCATTATTAATTAAATACTGAAAACACTGAAACTCCAAATATCAGAAATGATGAATTAAAGATGTTGCAAGATTTAATAAAATGTGAATGCTACATTATCTAACCATACAAGTCACTAAAATCTGTAATGTATGTTCTCCTACTTTGGGAGGAACAGAGAAGAGAAAGATATGAGTAGACCAATTCAATTACCCCTGCTGTTTCTTTTTCTTCTTCACTGTTCTACCAAAGTCATCTAAAAAGTTAGGTAGACCTCTTTCCATGTTCTTCTCAAAATAAGAAGCAAATGATTACTGATTTGTGTATTAGTTGTCTATTGAACAATAATGCTGTGTGACAAAACACCCCAAATCTCATGAGTTTAAAACAAGAGCAAATTGCTTAGCTCATAGGTCTTTAGATCAGCAACTGAGGCTGGGGCCAGCTGGGAAGTTCTAGTCTAAGCTCAACTTGTTCCTGAGTCTCAGGTCAACTTTGGGTCAAGTGGGCTAGGATGACCGTGGCTGTGGTTACTGAACTCTGCTATCTAATTGACTCTACTCTGCATATTCTCCAGCAGGCTAGCTCAGTAATGTTTCTTGTATGGATCAGATATGTTCTCATGGTAAAAGAAGCAAGAAAGGGTAAAGCCAAAGCAAATAAGAAAGAACAATTCACCTAAAATTTCAGTAGTTTAAAATAATAACCATGTTTCATGGTCTGCTAGGCAGTTCTTCTCACCTTGGCTGAGTTCACTCTTGAGTGTGCAGACACCTGCAGGCTGGGTTCCATGACTTCAGCTGGGAAAACTGAGCTCTATTACATGAGTTGCATTTTTCAGCAACTTCCAGCACCTTCCAGAGGTACAAGAAGAAAAGCAAAAATATGCAAGTGTTTTTTACAGCTTTTGCTTGCATCATATTTTCTAATATTCCATTGGCCAAAGCAAGTCAAAGGGTTGAACCTACAATCAAAGGGGTGCGGCAGAAAGTCCTGCTCACAATGAATAGTGAAGAAATGTGACCATCCATTCAATGAATTCATAGCAAACCTTTGTAAGACATTTTGTCCTAATGTAAATGGGGCATTATTCAGTCTATACTTCTGCTTCAACAAATTCAAAACAATTGAAATAATCCCAATTATGTTTTCTGACACATTGGAATTAAACTAGAAATCAATAAAAATTGTGGAAAATCCCCAAACGTTTGGAATTTTAAACAACAGACTTTGAAATAATTCATGGGTCAATACGAAGTCTCAAGGAAAATTATAAAATTTCTTTGTTTGAATGAAAATAAAAATAAAACATACCAATGTTTGTGAAATGCAGCTAAAAGAATGTTTTGAGGGAAATTTATAGCATTAAATGCTTATACTAGAAAAAAAGAAAAGTCTCAAATCAATGATTTACTCTTCCACCTTAAGAAACTACAAAAAGATAGCAGATTAAATATAAAGCAAGTAGAAAGAAGAAAATGATAAAGATAATAGCAGAAAATAGTGAAACTGAAAACAACATAAAAACAATAGGGAAAAATCAATGAAAACAGAAACTGGTTCTTTGAAAAGATTAATAAAATGATAAGCCTCTAAATAGACTGATAAAGAAAAAGAGAAAATATAAACAGACAGTGTCAGAAATAAAGAAGGAAGTTCATTACAGACCCTATTAACAATAAAGAAATAATAATGGAATAATAACAACTTTATGCCAACAAAATTAAAAACTTAGAAAAAACTGAAAAATTCCTTGAGACACAAACTACTTAAAAATTGTCTCAAGAAAAAAATGCATACTCTGCATAGTCCTCTATTAAAGAAATTGAAAACATAGTTAAAAAACCTTCCAACAGAGAAAACTCCAAGCTCATATAGCTTCACTGGCATGTAGTAACAAGGATTTAGGGAACAAATTAATAGTTCCAGGAAACAGAAAGGGAAGGACAATTTCAAACTCATTTTATAAGGCCCAAATTATCCTGGTCCCACAAGCAGGAGAAAAAAAGCATTACAAGAAAATAAGGGAATATAATAATATCTCACTTGAAGATATATGCAAAATCCTCAATAAAATGTATGCAAATTGAATCCAGAAATATATAAAAAGGATAATACCTCGTGACTAAGTGAGATGCATCCTGAGAATGCAAGTTGGTTTAAAATTCAAAAAACCAACCAACGTGACACACCATATTAAAAGACTTGCCAAGAAAACCATAATCATCCCAATAGATAAAGAATCATTTGATAAAATTCAATATCCGTTAAGTACAGATAGATGGATAGATTCACAAATAGATTGATTGATGATAGATTGTAATAGAAATGGATATGGATATATGGATATAGATAGAGAGATAAGGCTAAGAAAACTAAGAATTAAATAGTGATTCCTTATCCTGACTAAAGTGCATCTGTTTAAAACCTAGAGCTAACCTCATGCTTACAGGTCAAAGAATGACAGGATCAGAATGTCTTACCTCACATCTTCTATTCAACAACATACTAGAGGTCCTAACCAGTGCAAGAAGGCAAGAAAAAGAATTAATGGGCATGTAGATAGGAAAAGGAAAATAAAGTATCATTATTAGCAGATGACATAATTGTCTACATAGAAAAGCTCAATCCTCAAAAAATATACTAGAAATAAAAAGTGAGTTTAGCAAGTTTGTAGAATTTAATGTCAATATAGGAAAATTAATCGAATATTAATAAACTAGTAATAAATATTTAGAAATTAAAGTAAAACATATTTGTAATAACACCCAAAATGTGAAGTACTTTAAAATATTATTCTTAAAAGCATATACTACAAAACATTTATGAGAGAAATCAAAGCCATTCCAAATAAATGGGGAAGGATACCATGTTCATTGAGTGGACTATTCAATATTGTTAAGATGTCAATTTCTGTAAAATTTCTCTTTACATTTAATGCAACTGCAATCAAATTCTCACAAGAATTTTGTAGAATATAACAAGCTAATTCTAAAATTTAGATAAAAAAGAAAAGGAACTGAAGATCCAAAACAACTTTTGGAAAAAATATTAAGTTGGAAGAACCTGATTTCAAGATTTTCTATAAAGCTACAGTAATCCAGAAAGATATCATGGTATTGGAAAAAGCGTAGAAACATAGATCAAAAGAAGAGATAGAGAGTATATAAATTGACCTACACTTAGGGCAATTGATTTTTGACAAAGGTGCCAAGGAGAAAGGATAGTCATTTCACAAATGGTGCTGGAAAAAAATAGAGCATTTATATTTAAAAAAAAAAAAAAAAAGAATTTTTAACATACATTTTAACATATACAAAAATTTACTCTAAATGGATTACAGACCTAAATATAATAGATAGAATTATAAAATTTCTAGTGGAAAACATACAAAAAACTTTTTGACTTTGAACCAGGTAAAGATTTCTTAGATACAACACCAAAGCATGATCCACAAAAAAGAAAAATTAAAATCGCTTTATATCAAAATTGAAAACTTCTGGTTTTTGAAAGACCTTTTTGGGAGAATTAAAAACACAAGCCACAGACAGATATAAAACATTTGCAGAAAACATATCAGATAGAGGACTGGAAACCAGAATAAATAAAGAACTCTCCAACTCAAAATTCAAAAGACAAGCAACCCTCCCAAGAAAATAATTAGCCAAAAGATTTGATCAGACACCTCACCAAAGATATATGGGTGACAAACACATGAAAAGATGCTCAACATTATTAGTCATTAAGGGAATGAAAGTTGAAATCACAATAAGAAATTATTACATGCCTATTAGCATGACTAAAATTTTTTAAGTAACTATATCAAGTGCTCACGAGGAAGCAGAGGAACTGAATCTTTCATGCATTCCATGTGGGAATGTGAGACGGTACAACCACTTTTTCAGTTTGGGAGATTTTCACAGTTAAATATGCACTTACCATCCATCTCAACAATCCTGTTCCTAGGTATTTAGCCAAAGGAAATGAAAACATAGCCACATACAATCTTGCACATGAATATTTATAATAATTATTTATAATTGTCAAAAACTGGAAGCAATCCATATGCCCATCAATGAGTAAATGGATAAACAATCTGTGATGTATCTTTAAAATGCACCGCTGCTCAACGATAAAAAGGAATAAGCCCTATGAATTTTCATATTCTAGGTATTCATATAAATGGAATCATACAGTATTTTTCCTTTTGTGTCTGGTGTATTTCACTCAACATGATGCCTTCAAGGTTCATCCATGATTTAACATATGTCAGAATTTCATTCCTATTTTTTGGCAGAATAATATTCTACTGGGAAGGTGATACATGGGGAATTATGCTTCATGGGTACAGATTCTGGAGTGAAGAAAAAGTTTTGGTGATGGATAGTGGTGATGGTAGCAAAATATTGCAAATGTAACAAGCATAACTGAATTTTACATTTGAAAAATGATTAAAAAGGGAAATTTTGTGTTATATATATATATATATTACCACAATAAAATTTTCATTAAAAATGCAATAGACTCCACATACATGCAACAACTTAAAAGACTATTTATCATGTGATTCCATTTTATGACATTCTCAAAAAGGGGAACTGTAGGAAGAGCAAACAAACCAGTAGTTGCCAGTGGGCATCAGGGGTGGTGACTGGCTACAAAAGAGGCATGTGGGAATTCTTGGGAGCTATGAAAATAGTCTATATTTTGATTGTCGTGATGAACATATGACTCTTCATTTGGCAAAATGAAGAGTTGCAAAATTAAAAAAAAGGTGAACATTATGACATATAAATTAAACCTCCACAAACCTGACTTACAAAAAAATCTGTTAGAGGTTTTCTCTTATGTAACTGCTTATGTCATTTGAGAATAAATGCTGTTACACTAGAGGATCATCCTGGAAATTCAAATGGTATACTGTAAGGTATTGTGCAACTATTTATTTCAATTTACTGAAATTTAAAGGCTTCAAAGAGATAATGCTAACTACTATTTCCCAAAAATAATTAAATGCAAACCTGATTATTTTCGTATAATTCATCAGCATGTAAATAAACTTTTTCTCCTCATTGACTAAATGGATTCTGCAGTTGTTTTTCTCATGGGTGTATAATAGAAGCAAAAGGAATTGAGCCAATCTGTTTTGTAAGAAATTGTACTAAAGTGAACAATAAACTAGAAATAAAACATTATTTAGTTAAAACCCCATCTTATAACAAAATCGATTAATAAAGGAATTGATAGAGTATTCAAGCCATTGCATATGTTAATTGGAGGAATGTTTAGCCATATTTCCACTTTTTCTTATGATCTGAAGTCTGTAAATATATCCAATTAGAAACACTCAAAGTCGGTGCTGTCTATTAATTGCTGAAGCTAGATACTCATTTCATTCCTTTACATTTTTTTGTTTTGTAATATACAATCAGATTAAAGTACATCAAACTTAGAGAAAAGAAAACTACGAAGATAGTAAGTAAAAATGTCTGTAAGCACTTTGGCACCTTGTCTGAAATTTCAGCAAACTCTTTTAAACTAGTAAGCATTTTAAAACAGAAATTTAAATACAAGTAGATAATTTAAAATCATGCACTACTACAGAAAACTACTACAGAAATATACCACTTAACTTTAATTGGGCAAATAGGATTTGGGTTGGAGTACAACTTTCTACACTTTTGAATTCATATAAATACGGAGAGCATAAAATTATTGCCAGCAAAATACGGGATAGTAGTTGATCACAGGATTTTCTTAAAATTGTCAGTCAGCTCAAATTGGTTGTGAGATGGCAAAAATCAGTAAATAATAGAATAAGTCAGCATGACTGATCTGCACAGCCAAAGTGCACAAAACAATAACAAAAAAAGGCTTGTTGTGCTCTTTTTAGGGCACTGATAATCCATGAAGACCCAGGACAAGCATATTTGCAGTTTCTGAATCTGATTTACCACTGCCTTCCAGCTCTAGCTGCCCAAATAAGATTCTTTTAACCACATAACCATCTGTAAATGCATCCTTACATTCCACGTATCCCCTGGGGAGACATGCTCAATGAACCTCAGAATCCTAGGCAGATGATTAATCTCTTTATAATCTTTTGGTTAGATTTAATAATCTGTCCGTCCACTCTCAAAGCTTTTCTCAAGAAATGCAGAGTATTTCCATCTGCCTATATGAAAGCAAATATTTTGACCATCATATTTACCTTTATTAAAGTATATAATTTTAAAGTATATTTAGCAAAGTACACATTTGATATATTTATTTTTTTCCAACAGCAATGTCTCCTCTATTTAACCTCCTTCAACATTGCAAAACGATAACAGTCTATGATTAGGAACATTCTGAAATAAAATCAATGTTCTTTAATGAAGCTTTTTGATGTAAACCTGGTGAATCTTACTCCACAGAAATTCTGCCACAGTCTAAATGTTTGAAGAAGTACAGATGTGCAGTTCCTAACTTAGTAGAGCAGATGTTTCTATAGAGTTGGCTAATTGCACTGCTTATGAATCCATACCGATCTTGAAATATTTTCTCTGGCATGACCAAAATAGGATGACTGAACTATATATTGGAAATTTCTTTGTGTTTCATAAATTGAATTATAATATAAGGTCTTAACTTAATTTAGAGCCCCTCATATGAGTAACAAAATTTTAATATAGTATACAGAACCAAAGAATCCTGAAGTATCTGTGAGAACAGTGAGTTTAAAGCAGCACTAATGCAAGAGAATTGTTCTTAAAATAAAAATGCAAAAGTTATAGTCCTCGCTTTCAAAAATATATATAAAATCTATATAATATTAAGGATGGGTTGAAGAAGCATTAAAATAATTTAAAATCTGCTATTCTTGGTGACCAATATATCTCATGAACACCATATTAATTGCATATCAAGATGCATTTCAAGTAACATAGAGTCAGCAGCAAGCTATCATAATGGGCATTAAAGCATTTGAATATTTTCGCTCTGACTCATAAAGACAGCTATAACAGCAGGGTGTGAGCAGAATCTGGAAAAGCAATAAACAGTTGGGAAGCAATGGTCTGTTTTAATATATGTATTCTTAGTGGATTTAGCTATAAGGCATGTTCACTTAAAACATCTGTTTCTCACTTGCACTCTGTGTACAATGGTATGATTATTAGTGGTCTTACTACTTCCCAAAATATAAAGTTTGTTATTAATTTTGGTAAGTATATAATTTCCCTTTGCTCTTTCCACATGTGTTCCTGACATAAGATGTATTGCTTGTTTCTGTTTCAATTTGGCACCACTTACTATATTGTTTTTGGTGAACAATTGAGTTCACATTTGGAATGTTTCCCATGTGGATTAAGTAAACAACTGGAACTAAAGAAGACCTCCAGCAGATTTTTCTAATATTGTAGAGTCCACAAAATAAGAGATAAATACATTGAATTGGCTCTGAAAAAGTACAGAGGATTTTTTACCTCAAACAAAATTGCTGAATAAATAATATTTTATTAAATATTAATTTGTTATGAATTATACAGATGAGTTCAAACATGGTTGAAGTGCATTTATATGAGTCCAGAAGCTGTGATAAGAAAATCTATGTGGTTTGCACTAATACTTATTCAATTCTTATCCTAAAATAATGAATAAATACTAGGGGAAGCATATGGTTGCATGAGAAATAGATTACAGTTGTTATCAACTTATTTGAAATAGTTTTTCTTATTTTAAAATAACACATAGAAAATATGCATTAAATATATCTTTTTATATATGAGGAATTAACAAGCTTTTCCTTCTTTCCCAACCCTGCCCTACTTGCTTTCCACTTTCAGGGATACATGATATATCCTAGAATTTAAGCTAGACCATTATTTAGTTTATTTGCTTGTTTACCTTTATTTCCTCTTTCTCTTTGAAGATTTGTTTTGATAATCAATAAATCAACCAAGAAATTAAAAACAAGGTTAACTTTGTGCAGAGGAGGCAGCAGTGGCTAGTGGAGTTAGTGGAGATCATTGGGCATTAAGGAAGGCTGCTATGATTCAGTGTTGTTTAACCTGAGATCTGAGAATGACCATGAATTAGCTAGACAAGGAAGGGAGCAAGACAGAGAAGAGCATAAACAGAAGAAAGAGAAAGCATGCTGAGCTTGGCAGTGAGAGGAGCATAGCATATAAGAGGGGCTGAAAGGAAGCCTTTGAGGCTGGAGTATAAGGAATGAGATGAGGTAGTGGTAAACGGGATTCTGAAAGGGTTGACAGGGGCCATAACATGCAGTGCCTCTCAGGTCAGTGAAAGACTTTAAATGAAACGGACAGTGTTAGTCCTAGCAGTGAGATGCAGACATTGAGGAAAGAGTCTCATGATCAGGTGTTGATTTTAAAAGGTAACTGGTGACACTTTGGAAAGTACATGAGACTGAGGCAGGGCTACATTGGATGAGACAAATGAGGAGTCTATTTCAGAGGTCCAATCAAGAGACAGTAATGACTTAGGCTAAGGTAGTTTCAGGGAGATAAATAGAAACGGATGGATTCAAATATATGATGGAAGCCTGCAAGACTCATTGACTGATTGAATTAGGGGATAAATTAAAGAAAAAGCAACAGTGGTTTCCAAGATTCTTTGACTCTCAAAATTCAGTTAATAGGTGTTGTATTTTCTCCTGCTACATAACAAATTACCACAAACTTAAGACCCATTTATTAGTCCAAAGTTCTGTAATTTGGAAGTCTGCCATGGCATGACTGGGATCTCTTCTCAAGGTTTCGCCAGGCAGGAATAAGGTGCTAGCTGGTCTGAGCACATTTCTGGAAGATCTCCAGAAAACTCTGCTTCCAAGCTCTTTCTTGTTGGTAGAACTTGGTTCCCTGAGGTTGTAGAACTGAGGTTCCCGTTTTCTCACTGGTTATCAACAAGAATGCCACTCTTGGCCCCTAGAGGCAACCTACATTTCCTGTCTTGGGGCCTATCTTCAAGCCAATAATAATGCATCAAATCCCTCCCATGCTCTGAATCTCTGACTTCCTTCTCTGTTTTAATGGGCTCATATGTTTAGGTCAGGCCCAACTGGATAATCTCCCTTGCTTAAAGTCAACTGTGCCATATAACATAACTTAATCACAAAAGTGAAATCCTTCATATCCACAGTCCTGGGGATTATACGGGGCAGTCAACCAGAGGGTAAAATATCTTGGAGACCATCTTGGTATTCTGCTTACCACAGGTGATGGCACAAATGAAATGGAAAGTTTGGGCTTGGAAAAGAAGGGTATAGGAACCAGTGAATACTGAAGTGAAGATGTAAGTATACTATTGGATATGTACCTCTGGAGTTCAGAAGTTGGTCTGGCCTAGAAAGAAATGAGAGCAGTTGGCATATAATTGATAATTGAAAGACTGAGAATAGGTGAAATCATCTATGGAGAGTGTATAGAGGTCTTTCAAGACCAAGTCTTGAGAAATTGCAATATTTAGGAATGAATAGAAACTGAAAATGAGTGTCCGAGAGGAAAAGCAGCAGAATTTGCTGACACGGATTCCAAGGGAAGAAATTACTTATGGAACTGGGATTTGCTCATCTACGTTTAATGTCACCAAGAAATCTGAAATGAAAAATATTCAAAATACTCCTGGGGATTTAGTTACATGGGGTTAGGTGATACCATGGACAAAGCAGTTTTGGTATAGGAACCAGACTAGAACTGTTTGAATAGTAAGAGGAGGGTGAAGTCAGGAAACAGAATCAGTAAGCTTTAGAGAATTATTTAATTAATTTGGCTTTCAAGGAAAGGTACTTAGCAAGGGATTTATTTATGTTTCTTTCTTCTAAGATGTGAGAAACTTAATATTTAAGCAGATGAAAAGGATTCAATAGAAAGGAAGAAGATGGAGGTGGGAAAGACCCTGAGGTAGGTGATGGGGATCCAGTTGGGGAATTGAATTGGATGTTGCAGATAAAACATTTGTAGATCTAGTGGTATAATAATGAGGATGTTCCCCTCTATTTTTCAAGTAAAATAAGAGGGAAAATAAGCTGATGAACGTGAATGACAAAAAAGTGACGCTATAGCTTTGAGATGGAGAAAACTTGAGAATATTTAAAATTGTCTTTGTGGTGAATGGGAGAGGAAGTTGTCTAGGGAGATATCCCAAGATTATCTACTAGACATCAGGAAGCAGTTAAGGACAGATTTACAGAGGTACCAAATGGTTGTTGCTGTTTGCATGCTGTCCCCAGTAGCATTCACCTACAATTTCTTGGGTTATTCATGGAAAAAAAAAAAATATATATATATATATATATATATATATATATATATATATATATATTTATTTATTTATTTATTTATCCACGGTAGGTGTTTTTTATGAGAGGCCAAGATGGAATGATAGCGGGACAAGAGAGTTTCAGATATTCCTAAGAATGTTTGAAAAAATGGATCATGGAAACCATAAAAAATGCACAAGAACAGATGATAGGAGCTAGCTAATGGGTGATACATAGAAAATAGAATCAACGTCTTGGTAAAATCAAAGGGCATGTGTAGGGGATTGTGCATTCTATCTGAAAGGATGAAAGGTTTATACTGAAGAACTGGAAAGTTTGTATCAGTGATTTCAGAGAAAAATTTGCTTTCCATAATATAGTTACATTTAAGTTTTAGTTACCCTTTTTTATGGTTATATGGTTTCAATATTCACTGAAAGTCTTTTATACAATAATTTTCCCTTTTTTGAGTTGTGACTTTGATTCTTCTCTTAATTGATTGAAATACATATCCTAGTCATATTTATGAGTGTGTGTGTGTGTCTGTATATATATATATATATAATGCTTACTACATTCCAGGCACTTTGCTAAATATTTTGTGTGTATTTTCTCATTTCTTCCTCATAAGAAAGAGATAAGTGTATTACTTTTACAGATTAAGGAACTACTTAACTAAATTTTAGTAATTCGCCTGAAATTACACCGTCTGTAGAGCTAGCAGGATTGAAGCAGAGGGAGAGCCTCAAATATATCTGCCTGATTTCCAACTCCAAGTTTTTCATTTTGATGTTTTTTTAAGATACAAAGTTGAAATCGGCTGTATATTTTTGAGCTTTTGCTTGACAGTGTTTTTCTGTTCTTTCACATATATTTTTAATTGACTGGTATATATCTCTAGAAATATATTCCAGCATTTTAAATTTAATAATTTAAATTGGTAATGATTCCAATAAACAGTGTTCCTCATTTTGAGAGCTATGGAAAAGAAAGACAAAGGGAATATTCAAGAAATAATTTGAAAAATTGACTGGATTTGGTGACAAAAGGGTTATACGTATAGGGTTCATGATTCAAAGCAAATTTAGGATTTCAAGCCATGTCAAGTTTGTAGTTAATCTCCTCCAAGTTCATCAAAACCCTTGGTTGTGTTTGGTGGTCCTTTATAGATCTCTGTTCAATCACCCTCCCAGACCCCAGGATTGCTGCTTCTTCCAAACATTCACTCCTCTCCTTGTGTCCCTATTTCATGTCCCAATCCTCATTCCCACACTTAAAGTGTAGGAATTTCAAAGTAGCCCAATTTCAAAGAGAAGGAAGCTATCAAAATTTATTTCTCTCCACTTCTCTCTGAATCTCTCTTAGATTCACCAAAGAACCTGCCCTTACTTCTTCCTTTCTATCCCAAATGGGAGATTCTCATACTGTGCAGGTTGTTCTCTCCCAGGAGTTATGGATTTTATCTCCCACTGTTTTCTGGGTTAATTGTACTCCATTAATTATCCCTACTTTCTCCTGTTTCAGTACCCTATTTTCTCCCGTATCAGCATCCCACATTCTCTCAATTCCTTGCCCTCAGTCTACAAAAACAACATCAAAATAAAAACAAAACAATATTCACTGACAGCACCTCCTCATCTCACTATCACCCTGTCTTTCTGCCATATACCCTAGGCATTGTGAAAGAGGGGAAAAATGAAAAGGTTTTGGAAGCAAACCAAGCAATGTTGGTTTTGTCCCCCTCATATACTTCCATTTGCCAACTTTGTCACTTAACTTTCTCTGAGACTCAATTTCCTGATCTCTGAAATGGAAATTGTACGTACCTTTCAGTAACAAAGCATGGAAGAAAAATGTGCTATTATTTTTTCCAAACTTTAAAGTAGGAAATAAAGTGACAAGGAAAATAAAACTTAGACATGGCTTTTAGATAGCCAACTTCCTACTTTTTCATTACCAAACTTCTTGAAAGGATAACTGTTGTCATGATTTCCAATCTTTCCACTAGTTACTGGGGCTACAAAATTGAATAAATCAAAATCGCTGGCTTAGACAAAGTTTCAAGTTACCAGAATATGCTAAATGTATAAACTTAATTTGCAATTTGGAAATTAATTTCACAAGAACTTGTGACAAATCACAATGGGGAGAGAGGGTAGTGGGGGTGAAAAGTGGGGGAGGGAGGCAGAAGATGGAGGATACAGGTCATCCGAGAGTAAATCCAAAGTTTCCTTATTAAAAATGGCGATCTGGGGCAATATTAAACAAAAAGGAATCCAGAAGAACTAGGTTTTTTGGGAAGTTCCCCTTTGGATTATATATATTTACATATATAGTTATTTATCATTAGCAAACAAAAATGTTGAATAATCTTAGGATTTCTAGCAACGTTAGATGCCACAACAATTTTTTATTGAAATTGATCCTTAGTTTTATGTTCAATTTTTCTGAGAAATGCAAATAAGGATATTAAATGTGCATACTTTAATGAAACATAGACCCCTCTGAAATTAACAAAATCTGTTTTTAACTTTCTTTTGTGTGCTATAAATAGGAAAATTCTCATATAAATGAAGACACTTATGCAAAACTGTTATTAAAAATTACTTAATACAAAAGAAATTACATTAATAAAAGTGAGATCCTTGTTATTTGACACCACTTGAATATTTTGGAAAGTCCTAGATTATTCATGCATCTGACCTCATTTACACAATGTGACAGTCCATTAAGGCATTCCAGGAATTGTTAAACTTAGATATCTTTATTTTTTCTAAAAGAAAGTTTATTTATAAGAAAATTTATTTATGGAGTATTATGTAGTAAATTACTACATTGTATTTTGTCCTCTAAATTTCAATTCTCTTTTGTTATTTGAGAAAACAAAGTATTTTTACTAATTCCAAACACTACATCTAGAATTCTAGTTACTATTGATTTTTTATATTGTTCATAACATAATGGACAAGGCAAAGAAAGAGGGATCTGGAAGTTAGAAATTTTACCTAATTTAACACTAACTACTTTTATTTCATTAGAAAAATTACTTCACATTCTGGGCTTGAGCTTCTTCATTGTTAGCTCCAGTATGCAAATATTCTGCTAGAAGCCTGCCATTATTAAAAACTTTCACAGTTCTGTCATCTTTAAAATACGTTGGTTGAGACTTCTGGTTTCAATCTTGTGGCATAAATGTAGATTTTTCCCCTTCTTCAGAAATCACACAAAAACAGAACAGAATAAAGGAGAGAAATTCCACTTTCGCTGAAACGTAGGGTAGTGAAAACCTCAATATAAATAATAAGAAAGTGCTTACAGGAGCACTGAAGATCTTAAATAGTATGAGAACATACAGTTCAAGGAGGTTTATAACTACAAATCTCATAAAAATCAGGTCAATCACACTTCTCTAAATTAGCACTACAAAGGAGTTTGTTCCAGGTAAATTTAACAGCTTAAGAAACAACCATTTTCTATATCTCGTGAAGTTATTGATCAAGAATTTGATCAGGGCACACCTGAGTCATTCGACTATTCCATTTGGCCTTGTAACCAACTGATGGAGGGGCTGATCTGAGAGTCCAAAACAGCCTCATCCACCTGCCTCGCACTTTGGTGGGGATGACTGATTGCTGGGCTCAGCTCAGACCATCTACACTTGTACCTATATATGGTCTCTCCAGTAAAGGTGGCCTCAAAAATAATTGGACCTCTTACATGCTGGTTCAGAATTCAAACAGCAAGTTTGAAAACAAGGAGGAAGTTGCATGGCCTTTTATGATCTACCCTTGGAAGTCATATAGTAGCATTTTCACAACATTTTATTGGTTGATGTACTCACAAGCCCACCTAGATTCAAGAGAAATCCAAAATCTTGATGGAGAGAGTGTGAAAGAATGTGCTACCATGTTTTAAAACTGCCACAGTGCAAAACCCATGACATAATGGAACTATAACATATAACATGCTTTGAAGTTTGCTCTATGGCTACTGTTAAATTATACTTTGAAAGTTATCACAGTTCTGTATATATGTTATACTTCACAATAAGGAAGTAACTGAAATGGTGGAACTGTAACCCATAACACTCTTTGAAATTTGCTAACTACTTGTTAAATTGTACTTTGAAAGTTATCACTTTTCTGTATATATATATTATATTTCACAATAAAAGATGTAAAAAAAAATTGTATTTACCACATGGGAAGCACATGACACATGGAAAGTATGTGAGCCAGTTGGTGTTGAGAGCTGTTCCACATCTGATTTGATTATGAGAAGGCAAGTTGGAGCTGAACAGGAAAATACACAGATGATGTATATTGCACAAAGGATAGAGGAGGGACCACAGCAATGTGTGTAGCTCTAAAGCTGCTAATCTCATTGATTAGTGAGGATTAAACCAAGAACTTGGTGTTATAGAGAAAATTTCTGTTTGCCGGTAACATGGTCCTAGTCATTCCTGCAAAGAGCTAGTTCAAAAAGGATTAATTTTTTTAAAAATGGTTAATCAGAAAGAATCAACACAGAATACTAAAACAAAAAGAAAGAAAGGAATAGGATATAAACAAAGGGCAAATAATAATTATTATCTTTTTAAAATTTTGCTAATGTTGGTATAGAAAAGAAAAAAATGTGACTAAACATAGCTATAAGATTAATTTTTAAAAATTTAATTAAATAGTCACTTCTAAAATACAAGAATTGAAAATAGAGATATTAGAGATCAGGAAATATAGTGAGACAATATAATGTAATTTAAAAATTGAAGACAAAAATGAAACCATCACAGAAAAGAAGCCCACATTGGAATTGGCACCTAAGAAAGAGACATTGCTGACAACAAACAAAGAGGTATGAAGCTTGGGATTTGTGTAAAGTGAGGGAAAAAGGAAAGGAAACAAAGTGCTTAAATGGATTACAGCAAAATGTTAAATACAGAGTATAGGTAAAAGAAACACAAAAGTTCGTAACTGAAGTTCTCAAATAAGGAAAGCAAAATAATGGTACAGAAAAAGTTACTTAAAAATATAATTCAAGAAAAGAAAATGTCCATCCCCCAAGAGAATACAACCTTGAATCTAAAAATTGAAACTGTGTACTGTATCCCAGGGAAAATGATGTAGAATTATCACTACTGGGGCATATCTTGGTATATTTACTGGTCAACAAAGAAAATACAGGCATGCTCAGATATTGTGACTTCTGTTCCAGATCTCTGCAATAAAGTGACTATTACAATAAAGGAAGTCCTATGAAATTTTTGGTTTTCCAGAGCATATAAAAGTCACATATACACTACACAGAAATCTATTAGGTGTGCAATAGAATTCTGTCTTTAAAAACAATACACATACCTTAATTTAAAAAATACTTTATTCTTAAAAATGTTAACCCTAATCTGAGCCTTCAACAAGTCATAATCTTTTTGCTGGTGGAAGGTCTTGCCTCAATGTTGATGGCTGCTGATGTTTGGGATAGCTGCGACAATTTCTTAAAATAAGACAACAATGAAATTTTCTGCATGGATCAGCTCTTCCTTTCATGAAAGATTTCTCTGTAGCATGCAATGCTGCTTGAGAATATTTTACCCACATTAGAACATCTTTCAAAATTAGAGTTAGTCCTCTCAAACTGATTCATCTACTATATTTATGTAATATTCTAATCTTTTTTTTTTGTCATTTCAACAATGGTTATAGCTTCTTCACCAGAAGAAGATTCCATCTCAAGAAATTACTTTCTTTGTTCATCCACAGAAGCAACTCCTCATTTGTTAAAATTTTATCATCAGATTCCAGCAATTCAGTCACATTTTCAAGCTCCACTTCTGAGTCTAGTTCTCTTGCTATTTCCACCACATCTGTAATAACTTCTTCCACTGAAGACTTGAACCCCTCAAAGTCATCCATGAAGATTGGAATTGACTTCTTCCAAATTACTGTCAATGTTAATATTTTGACCCCCTCCCATGAATCACAAATGTTCTTAATAGCATCTAGAATGGTGAATCCTTTCCAGAAGGTTTTTGATTGACTTTGCCCACCCATCAGAGGTAAGGAATCACAATCTATGACAGCTACAGTCTTACAAAATGTATTTCTTCAATTATAAGACAGAACTATAATATATAATACAGAATTACTCCTTGATCCATGGGCTACAGAATGGATACTGTGTTAGCAGACATGAAAACAAAATTAATCTCACTGTACATCTCCATCAGAGCTCTTGGGTGAGCAGATGCATTATCAATGAACAGTAATATTTTCAAAGGAATCTTTTTTTTTTTTTGAAGTAAATCTCAGCAGAGGGCTTAAAATATTCAGTAAACCATGTTATGAACAGCATTGTAATCCAAGCTTTGTTGCTCCATTTATAGAGCAAAGGCAGAGTAGATTTAATTAATTCTTAAGGATCCTAGGATTTTTGGAATGGAAAATGAGCATTGGCTTCAACTTCAAGTCACCAGCTGCATTAGCTCCTAACAAGAGAGTCAGCCTGTCCTTTGAAGCTTTGAAGACAGACATTGACTTCACCTCTCTAGCTATGAAAGTCCTAAATGGCATCTTCTTCCGTTATAAGACTGTTTCATCTACATTGAAACTCTTTAGATGTGGAGCCGCCTTCATCAATTATCTTAGCTAGATCTTCTGGATAACTTGCTGCAGTTTCTAAATCAGTACCTGCTGCTT
The DNA here is from genome assembly GCF_015220235.1 of Choloepus didactylus. NCBI lineage: Eukaryota > Metazoa > Chordata > Mammalia > Pilosa > Megalonychidae > Choloepus > Choloepus didactylus. The sequence continues at coordinate 37,598,255 of NC_051313.1, forward strand.
TGCTTTGTACTTTTATGTTATGGAAATGGCTTCTTTTGTGAAATCTCATGAACCACCCTCTGCTAGCTTCAAACTTTTCTTCTGCAGCCTCCTCACCTCACTCAGCCTTCATAAAATTGATCAGGCTTTGGCTCAAGGGAATGTTGTGGTTGGGCTGATCTTCTATCCATACCACTAAAGCTTTCTCCATATCATCAATAAAGCTGTTTTGCTTTCTTATCATTCATGTGTTCACTGGAGTAGCATTTTTAATTTCCTTCAAGAACTTTTCCTTTGCATTCATAACTTGACTAACTCTTTGGTGCAAGAGGCCTACATTGTGGCTTATCTAGGCTTTCTACATGCCTTCCTCATGAAGCATAATCATTTTTCTAGCTTTTGATTTAAACTGAGAGATATGTGACACTTCCTTTCACTTAAACACTTAGAAGTCATTGTAGGGCAATTAATTGGCCTAATTTCAATATTACTGTGTCCAATTGTATAGGGAATAGGGAGTTCTGAGAGGAAGGGGGGGAGCAGCTGGTCAGTGGTGCAGTCAGAACACAGTATTTATCGATTAAGATCACCATCTTATATGAGCATGGTTTGTGGGGACCCAAAACAATTACAACACTAACATCAAAGATCACAGATCACAGATCGCTATAAGAGATATAATAATAATGAAAAAGTTTGAAATGTGAGAATTATCAAAATATGACATGGAGACATGAAGTGAGCAAATGCTGTTGGAAAAATGGCTCCAACAGACATGCTCAACACAGAGTTGCCATATTCAATTTGTAAAAAGTTCAGTATCTTTGTGTCTTATTATTTAGGGACATTTTATAAAGGTATCACTGCTGTAGAAAGGGATGAATGAGGATTTCCTTCTTACAGATGAGCAAAGAAAGTGGTTTCTTGAAATGGAATTTACTCCTGGTGAAGATGCTGTGAAAATTGTTGAAATGATAATAAAGGATTTAGAATATTATATAAATTTAGTTGATAAAACAGTGGCAGGGTTTAAATAGTCTCTTCAACAAATGGTGCTGGGAAAACAGGGTCTCTATTTGCTATAAAGCATAAAGGTGGATTTCTAACTCACAGCAAACAAAAAAAGTATCTGAAAATGGACCAAAAACCTAAATATAAGAAAAGCTATAAAACTCCTAGAAGAAAACAGTAAGAAACATATTGAGGACTTTGTGATAGGCAATGATTTCTTAGAGTTTACACTAAAAGCATTAGCAACAAAAGAAAAAATGAAAAAAAAATGGACTTTACAAAATGAAAAAAAAAAAAATTGCATCAGAGGACTGTACCATGAAAGTAAAAAGATGACCTAGAGAATAGGAGAAAATATTTGGAAACCAGATATCTGATAAGGGTTTAATATCCATAATAAATAAATAAATCCTACAACTCAACAACAAAAAGACAAACAACCCAATTTTTAAAATGGGCATAACTGGAACTTTGGGTGTCTGTGTGATACCTGAGACTCAGAGCTAGAGTTTGGCAGCTAAGAATGTCAGCATTACCCCATACTGCAAATGTTAAAGAAGCTGAAAACAAGATCAGACTTCAATTAGAGATGTGAATGAAATGGAATGGTTAGGACTAAGGTAAATCAGACTAAAGGGTAATGAATGATACTGATTATATTTTAAAACTTCAACTTCTGTGTAAGACCAAAGGAATAGATGTTTATTTGGTGCAAAATCTATATTTTCTGTAGCATACTATATAATTTAACTTGTATGTTCAGTTTATTAAAATATCATAATTACATGGAACTTTGAATAGGGAGTGAGATCTGGTGGGTTTTGCACAGGTTAGTGTGAAGCCCCCAATACATCCCAGAATAATTTGGGCAGAGAATAAAAATGTATTTGCAAAGCCCCTTGATGGACTGGAAAAAATGGGGAAATACTAAACACCCCCATGTGGGGAATTACTGATATTCTCACAAGCATTGGGGACTACCAATTTAGAAGGCCAATTCCTTAATCTTGGGGCTTGCCCTTATGAAGCCTGTTACTGCAAAGGAAACCTAAACCCATTTATAATTGTGCCTAAGAGTCAACCCCAGAGAATCTCTTTTGTTGGTCAGATGTGGCCTCACGTTCTAAGCCAACTCTGCAGGTAAACTCACTGCTCCCCCCACTATGTGGGGCATAACTCCCAGAGGTATACCCTGGCAATGTGGGACATAAGTCCTAGGGGTGAGCCTGGACCCAGCATCATGGGCTTGAGAAAGCCTTCTTGACCAAAAAGGGGAAGAGAACTGAAGCAAAATAAAGTTTCAGTGGCTGAGATATTTTAAATGGAGTAGAGAGGTCATTCTGGACATTGTTCTTATGTGTTATATAGATATCTCTTGTTAGGTTTTAGTGTATTGGAATAGCTAGAAGGAAATATTTGAAACTTTTGAACTGCAATCCAGTAGCCTTGATTCTTGAAGATGATTGTATAACTATATAGCTCACATGGTGTGATGTGATTATGAAAATCTTGTGGGTCACACTCCCTTTATCCAGTGTATGGACAGATTAGTAGAAAAATAGGGACAAAAATTAAATGAATTATAAGGAGGTTGGTGGATGGGATTTTGGGGGTGTTCTTTTTTACTTTTATTTTTATTCTTATTTTTATTTTTTTCATGTAGTGAAAATATTCAGAAGTTGAATGTAGTGATGAATGCACAAATATATAATGGTACTGTGAACAACTGATTGTATACTTGGCATGATTGTATAGTGTATGAATATATCTCAATAAAATTAATTTTAAAAATGGGCAAAAGACTTGAATAGATGTTTTTCAAAGAAGATATGCTAATGGCCAATAAGTATATGCAAATATTTTCAACATCATTAGCCATTAGGGAAATGCAAATCAAAACCACAATGAGATACCATTTCACACCAACTAGTATGGCTGCTGTTAAAAACCAGAAATTTAAAAGGGTTGGAGAGTGTATTAGTTAGGGTTCTCTAGGGAAACAGAATCAATGAGAGGTGTCTCTGACTATCAAATTGTAAAAGTGACTCACGCAACTGTGGGTATGCACGAGTCCAAATTCTGTAGAGCAGTCAACAAACTGTCAACTCCAAGGAAGATGTCCGATGAACTCCTCAGGAAACAAACCAGCAACTTCGACAAACTCCTCAGGAAATGCTACAATGGGCAGCTGAAGAAGAAGTGAAGGTCCTCTATCTGTCTTGCTTATAAGTCTTCAACTGATTAATTGGATTAAATCCAGCCAATTGCATTCTCTCATTGTGGAAGGCATGCCCTTTGGTGAGTCATCAGTTACAGCTGCAGTCAACTGACTGATGATTTAATAAACCAGCCTGTTGGTTTATTAAGCAGCCTCAAACATCCTCACAGCAATTGTCAGGCCAGTGTTTGCTTGACCAGACAGCTGGGCACCACCACCTGGCCAAGTTGACACATGAACCTAACCATCACAGAGAGGATGTGGAGAAATAGGAAACTCATTCACTATTGGTAGGAATGTAAATGATGCAGCCAAAGTAGAAAACAATTTTAAAGTTCCTCAGATATTTGAGCAGAATTACCTTATGACCAGGCAATCCTACTTCCAGGTATATACCCAAAAGAATTGAACGCAGGGACTTTAACAGCTATTTTTACACCAATATTCATAGTGGCATTATTCACAATTGCCAAAAGAGGGAAGCAGCTCAAGAGGCCATTAACCGATGAATAAACCAAATGTGATATATACACACAATAGAACAGAATTCAGCCATAAGAAAGAATGAAGTCATGACACCTATGAAGTCATGAAATGCCAGACAGCCTCACTCCCCTGAGATATGAAGAAAAAGAACTCTGCAATTATACATGCCTTACTGAATGCAGTAAGTAGCTAGATGAGTATTTTCATGCAGTCACTTTGCCAGGCATAAGAACAACCAAGTATTTTTCTAAATTAATCATGTCTTAATTTTTGTTGACAAAGAATGTATATATTTAATGCAGAAGAAGGGTCTTTGTAATAATTTTCAGGGCTTTCATCTTCTTTTTTATATGGTGGTCACTCTGCTAGAGAGGCTGACTTCAGGATTTCCTCCACATAATCTTAATATTCAAAATGTGTCCAAGTATCAAATGTGTTTAGCTTTCAATAAAAGCATTGCTTGGAGTTTCATAAAACAATTAATAAGTCAGTATGTTCATTTACCTAAATGTCAACATTTTTACCATACTTTGCTGCCATCAATCCAGCCACATGGAGTTTCTCTTGAATTTCCTAAAGAAAAGTATGCTACTTTCAAAAAGAGACAAGGTTACCAAACACAAGCCACCCTCACTTGAGTGTTGCCCATGAGGAAGCTGAAAATGGGAGGTGCTGCTCTGTCTTTATGGTCTTAACCCTGTAGGTGTAAAGTTAATGATTCCACTTCTTATCTGGGTTCTCAGTCTCTACAGTAACAAGCTTTCAGATATATGAAAATAACTCAAGTGATTTAGAATCATTCGAACCCCATGACTTTGTAGATGGGGACTTAGAATTCCGGAGCAGTCAAGTGACTTCCTCAAGGTGGTATGGCAAGTAAGTGGCTAAACAGAAACCAGAATCTAGGTGTCCCACATTGAAATCCAGGTATTTGGAGCCATGGGAAGTAGTCATAACATCCACATACTGACCTTACCTCCACCATATTGGGAACGTGAGTACCAAATCCTTAAAGTACTCAACATGCCGGAAAAGACTAGGTATATGATTTTTTACTGGGGAAGTTTCCAATTAAAAAACTCAAACTGATTATGAAAATTGTAAAAGAAAAGCCTCAGCTTAACTAAATGCAAATATTACATGATGGCAAAGTCTGCCAGAGGCCTGTGTGTGGTGGCTAAACATAAATTCAGAACTAGCCTTCTACCTCTAGCTCCATAAGGCAACGTTTTTACCATGTCTCTGAGATGATAGAAGAATAGAACTCAACATATATAACAAGCAGTCCAACAGCTGAGGACCTATATATGTTGCTGCTTTGATTTTGAAAGGAGAAAGTGGGGAATATTTTTGAGTCAAAGCACATTCTCCCTGAATGCGATGATTTATTTTTATGCAACAGAATGAACTATGTGTGGGCACAGATTTATGGCAATATACAAACACCTGCACAGATCCCATTAGGGGGTTGAAGAAACATTATTTTCCCATGACAGAAATGATTATAGGTGTAATAATAAAAGTATTTTCATTTAATGAAAGTATGTTTCTTTTACACTTTAAATCACAAAGCATTTGTTAAAGTGAATTAAGTTATTTTCAATGAACTTTTTCAGCAAAAGAGGGAGATGGATAAATGACAAGTAAACTCAAACCAACAGGCATAAAACATAAAAAGAATAGAGTTATAATAAATTATTTTAATTTAATCTATCAAATAAAATAGTCAATAGCCTCCTTCAATACATCTTCAGAAGTTCTTTAACCAATATGCAATCTAATCTTTCTTAAAGTTCATAAATTATAGGTAAAATTTGAAAGACACTCTCCGAGGTTGTTCTAGCACTCCCCAACAGGCTTCCAAGATCTAAACTTGATTGGAAACATTCTTTCCTTCCATGACTTTCAAGAAAAAGGGAGACACCAGTATCATCATCATCCCATGTGTGTTCTACAAAATCTCTTGTTCAACGTTCCTTTTCTCATTTTTTAAAAAATTGTTCACAGAAACCTTTAACAAAACATGAAAAAAAACCACAAAATGGAACGCGTAAGAAAGGTCGTCTTTCATTTTATTGCTACTGGAGTGGAGAGATATCTGCCTCCTGTAACTACAGAGAAGATGAGCTCAACTCTGCCAGATAAAATTATTGCACCAGTATCTTGCCACAGGACCCAGAAGATGTGCACATGGCTGGAAGAATGACACTAGTGCTGTTCTCACCCACGGTTTCATGCTACATGGATGTATCAGGATCCATTACAACCTTGTCAGAAGAATAATCCATAGATAACTGACCTTACCAAACTATGAATATGAATGAAATCACATTGACATTAATAGTCAATTCTCAGTAAAGCAACTGTTATTGTTTCTACCAAAAAGAACGTCAGCCTTCTCTACTATGAAGTCACCTTCAACTGTCAAGTACTTCTGAGAAACCCCTATACGGGCTTCTCATCTCCCATGGTCACTTGGTATCTACAATGACTGTTCTGCTTGCTTCCTTGTTGATATTTGCTACCCATAGGGAGAAACTTCACTATTGCCTCTGCTCACAGCCCCTCTTATATCAACAGAGCCTGGCCCAAGATGTTTCCAATGCCACAGTCTTTAAATTCAGAAAACTGCATTCTCTCCAATTTGCTCCCCACCTTATACTCAGCATTAATCACAGTGCTTGGCAGAGAGTAGACACTAAGTACCTAATGAACAAGATGTGAAGACTCTTAAAATTCTATGCTTTTTCTAATTCACCTACATTTTAAATTTATTTTTATTTTTTTGTTAGAGAAATTGTGGGTTTACAGAACAATCATGCATAAAATACAGGATTCCCATATACAACCCCTTGCAATGGTGTGGAACATTTGCTACATTTGTTACATTTGCTACTCTTGCAATGGTGTGGAACATTTCTTACATTTGTTACATTTGCTACTCAGAGCCCCTTACCCTTCCATATAAATGGGAGATTGGCCTTTCCATTTCTGCAAAGAAGTTTCTTGGAATTTTGATTGGGATCACATCAAATCTATAAATTGCTTTGGGTAATATTGACATCTTAATGATATGTCATCTTCCAATCCATAAACATAGAATATCCTTCCTTTTATTTAGGTCTTCTTTGATTTCTTTTAGCATTGTTTTGTAGTTTTCCGTATAGAAGTCCTATACATCCTTGGTTAGATTTATTCCTAGATATTTTATTATTTTAATTGCTATTGGGAATGGAATTATTTTCTTTATTTCTTCTTCCAATTGTTCATTGCTTACATATAGAAACACTCCTGAATTTGGAGGGCTGATCTTGTACCCCACCACTTTGTTGAATTCATTTATTAGCTCTAGGGGCTTTGTTGTTGAATTTTCTGTATGTAGGATTATATCATCTACAAATAGAGAAAATTTCACTTTTTCCTTTCCAATTTGAATGCCTTTTATTTGTTTTTATTGTCTAATTGCTCTGGCAAGAAATTCCAATACAATGTTGAGTAACAGTTGTGACAGTGGGCATCCTTGTCTTGCTTCTAATATTAGAGGGAAAGTTTTCTGTCTTTCACCATTAAGTAGGATGTTAGTTGTGGGCTTTTCATACATGCCACATTTGTCATGTCACAGAAGTTTCCTTCTATTCCTAGTGTTCTAAGTGTTTTTATCATGAAGAGGTGCTGGATTTTGTCAAATGCCTTTTCTGCATCAATTGAGATGACCATGTGTTTTTTTCCTTCATTCTATTTAACGTGACATATTACATTAATTGATTTTCTTATGTTGAATCTCCCTTGCACACCAGGAATAAATCTCACTTGATCATACTGTATAATTCTTTTAATATGTTGTGGATTCAGTTAGCTAGTACTTTGTTGAGGATTGTCACAAAGATATTAATAAGAGATATTAATCTATAATTTATATCCTTGTGATATCTTTATCTGTCCTTGGTATGAAGATGATGATGGCCTAGTAGAATAAATTAGGAAGTGTTCTTTTCTCTTCAATTTTTTGGAAGAGTTTGAGCAGAATTGAAGTTAAGTATCACCCTAGAATATTTGGTTTAATTCCCCTGTAAAAAAACCATCTGGTCCTGCGCTTTTCTTTGTTAAGAGGTTTTTTATTACTGATTCAATATATTTTCTGTAATTGGTTTGTTGAGATCTTCTAGTTCTTCTTGAGTAAACTAGTGTTCTTGTTGAGTAAACTTGTGTGTTTCTAGGAATCTGTCCATTTCATCTAGGTTATATAATTTATTGGCATGCAGATGTTCATAGTATCCTCTTACAGTTCTTTTTATTTCAGCAGAGTTGGTTGTAATGTCCCCCTTTTCATTTCTGATTGTCATTATGTGTATCCTCTCTATTTTTTTCTTTGTCTAACTAAAGATTTGTCAATTTTATTAATCTTTTCAAAGAACCAAGCTTTTAAAAATTCTCTCTATTGTTGCTTTTTGTTTGTTGTTGTTGTTGTTTTCTATTTCATTTATCTCCACACTAATCTTTGCTATTTCCATCCTTCTGCTTGCTTCACTTCAGTTTGCTCTTCTATTTCTAGTTCTTCTTGTTCTGAAGGTAGGTCTCTGATTTGAAGTCTTTCTTCTTTTTTAATGTGAGCACTTAGAGCTATAAATTTCCCTCTCTTCACTGCCTTCACCACATTCCATAAGTTTTGGTATATTGTATTTTCATTTCCATTTGCCTCAAGGTATTTCCTAATTTTGCTTCTGATTTCTTCTTTAACCCATTGGTTGTTTAAGAGTATTATGTTGTTTACTCTCCACATATTTTTAAATTTTCCATTTCTCCCTCTGTTATTGATTTCTAGCTTCATTCTGTTGTGGTTGGAGACTATGCACTGTATGATTTCAATATTTTTTAATTGATTGAGACTTGTTTTGTGACAGAACATTTGGTCTATCCTGGAGAATGATGTGCCCCGAGAAGAATGTGTATTCTGTTTTTGTGGGGTGAAGCGTTTTATCTATGTCTGTTAGGTCTAGTTGGTTTAGAGTATCATTCAAATATTGTATTTCCTTATTGATCTTCTGTCTAGATGTTCTATCTATTATTGAAAGTAATATATTAAAGTCTCCTACTAATAGCATAGAACTTTCAATTTATTCCTTCAAATCTGTGTTTTCTTCATATATTTTGAGGTTCTTCCGTTAGGTGCATATATATAATTGTTTACATCTTCCTGTTGAATTGTCCTCTTTATCAGTAAATAATGACTATCTTTGTCCCTCGTAACTGTTTTTGACTTGAAGTCTATTTTATCTGATAGTAGAATAGCCACCCAAGCTATCTTTTGGTTAGTACTTACATGATATATTTTTTCCATCCTTTCACCCAAAACCTATTTGTATCTTTGATTTGAAGGTGAGTCTCTTGCAGCCAGCATATAGTTGGGTCAAACATTTTTATCCATTCTCTCACTCTCTGCCTTTTGACTGGAGAGTTTAATCTATTTACATTTAAAGTCACTATTGATAATATAGGCTTTTCTTCTGCCATTTTGCCTTTGTAAATATTATAACTTTTTTGTCCCTCACTTCTATTAATGCCTGTTTTTATGTTTATTTGAATTTATGTATTGAACTATATTGAGTGCCTTCTCATTTCTTTCTGGATTTATTTTCCATTATTTTCTTTGTGGCTGCAATGAGGTTAAAATTTAACATCCTAAATATATAGCAATCATATTTGGTTTCATACCAACTTAACTTCAATAGCAGGCACATGTACTTTTTCTACACCTCTCTGTCACCCCATCATTTTTTGTACTATTTGTCACTTAGAACTTTGTACATTGTATGTCCACAAACCTAGACTTATCATTACTTTTGATGCATTTACATTTTAGCACCTATAGGAAGGAAGAAGCAGTGTAACATACCAAAGAGTACCAAAAATACTCTACAATTACATTGGAATTTATGATTACCCAAATGGTTACCTTTACATTGATCTCTTTATTTCTTTGAACCATTGTTTAGTGTCCTTTCCTTTCAGTCTGAGAAAATCCCTTTAGCATTGCTTTTAGGGCAGGTCTAGTGATGATAAACTCCTTCAGCTTTTGTTTATCCTAGAATGTCTTAATCTCACCCCATTTTTGAAAGACAGTCTCACTGAATATAAAATTCTTGACTGGTGGTTGTTTTCTTTCAGCACTTTAAGTATTTCAGCCTACTGCCTCTTTCCTCCATGGTTTCTGATGAGAAATCAGCACTAAATCTAATTGGGACTCCCTTGTAGGTAATATACTGGTTTCCTCTGGCAGCTTTCAGACCTCCCTCCTTGTCCTTTGCATTCAATTGTGGGATCGATATTTGATGGGATGTATTTTTCTTCATGTTTATCCTGTTTGGTGTCCCCTGGACTTCTTGGATGTGCATATTCATGCCTTTTACTAAGTTTGGTAAGTTCTCTGTCATTATTTCTTTGAATACTCCTTCTACCCCTTTACCTCTTTCTTCTCCTTCTGGGTCTCCCATATAGGTATATTGGTGCACTTGATGGTGTCCCAGAGGTGCCTTAGGCTATTTTCACCTTTAATATTTCTTTTGTCTCTTTGCTCCTCAGTCTGACTCATTTCAAGTGCTTTGTTTTCAAGTTCACTGATTCTTCTACCAGCTCAAATCTGCTCTTGAAACCCTCCTGGGTATTTTTCATTTCACTTATTGTGGTGTTCAACTCTGACAGGTTTCTCTTTGATTTCTCTTTAAAATTTTTATCTCTTTACTAAGACTCTCATATTGCTCATTCATTGTTGCCCTCATTTCCTTTAGTTCTTTCTCGTATTTTCCTTCATCTCCTTGAGCATTATTAAGATCATTTTTTAAAGGCTTTTTTCAGTATGTCCAAATTCTTGTCTTCTTCATTGGTGTTTTCTAGATTTTTATCCTCTTCCTTTGGATGGACAATCATTTCTTATTTCTTTGTCTTGTGCTTGTTTATTGTGCACTGTACATTATTTAAAAATGCTAACTCTGGAATTTATTCCCTGAGATGTCTATTTCTTGGTTTTGTAACCAGCTGGTGATAAGACAGATTTTCTTGAGCTTCAGCCCTCCTATCAGGAAAGGCTGCCCAAGGTGAATGCATTGTGCAGGGATTTCCCTGTCTTTCTGGGCCTCTGTCTTGTTGGGGGCTTTTTCTTGTTAGTAGTTTTGGAGTTCCCTGTTTATAGGAGTTTGATTGTCCTCTCTGTTTCCCAAGAGACAGACCTCCCTCTCCCAGGCGTCTGAAGCCAACAGACCTTTGTCCCAGACATCCACTTCTATAGTTTTATATACTTCTTCTGTCATCTCAAGCTGCTTTTGCCTAGAAGGCAAATTCTAGGAAGAGGGCACAACAGAGAGGACTTTCCCAGGTCAGTCTTTCCCCAAACAGGGCCAGCGGCCCACAAAGTAGTGCAGACTGGTTCCAAGGTACCTCAGGGAGGGGATCAGGAGGGATGCCAAGAGCTTCTCTGACAGCTCCCCAAAATTGAGCTTTCCTGGCCAGCCCAGAAAATGCAGCCCTTTAGCTAACTGTCTCCTGCAACCCTGAGGATGTGCAGCATCTTTAAGTCTCCCCTGCCTCTGCTCCTGTCTGAAGCAGGTTAAAACAATAGCTGCTCTCACAGCTGGGCCCCCAGTGATCTGAATTTGCTAATCAAATGCTGATATCAGTGATCTGTTGTGCCCACCTTTGTTTGTGGGCAAGAGGATTTTTACATCCCTTTCTTTCATCAGCAGCTAGCCAGGGGCAGGACTCTATGGCAGCCTGCTATAAGAGTGGGGGGATTGACACCAGTAGCCACAGCGTGGAGAGAGTAATTTACTCTTCTTCACATAATTTATCAGCCTCTTCCTCCTGCTCTTCCCTGGATGCTGTATAGTGTTCTCCTGGCCTCTGGAGTTTCAAAATAATTGTTTTAGACTGCCAATTTTAAAAGTGGTTTTGGTGGAAGAACTGAGTCCTGGAGCTCCTTACTGCATCATCTTCCCATGCATCTACATTTTTGAGATACTACAAAATTCTGAAATGACTTCACTTTGTCTTTTTCTACAGGTCATGTGACATACTAAGAATTTATTTCCTTTAGATAAGAAAGTCCTTAATTCATTAACCCTTGGTAAATACAGTGATGCCCAAAATTATTTTCCCTAAATAGACAACACAATCATTTGGATGAGTAGGGTTTGCTCATTGCATTTCTCTCATGCTCCTGCTATCAAAGTATAGTGTGGTGGCTTGAAGCTGTGTGTGCCCCCAGAAAAATATGTTCTTGGATTTAATCCATTCCTGTAGGTATGTCCCCATTGTAAGTAAAACCTTTTGATGGTGCTACTTCAGTTAATGTGTGACCCACCTCAATCTCACTCTTACTAGAGTCTTTTATAGACAGACTTAAATTTAGGCAAAGAGAGAAAGACATGGAAGCAAGAAGCTTAAAGCAATGAAACCCAGAAGAGAAAGGAGAAACCAGCAGATGCCACCATGTGCCTTGCCAAGTGATAGAGGAGGCAAGGATCACTGGCTGCTGGTCTTTGGGAACAAAGTATTGCCTTGATGATGCCCTGATTTAGACATATTCTTGACCTCAAACTGTAAGTAAATAAATTCCCATTGTTCAAGCTCAACCATTTCACGGTATCTGCTTTTTGCAGCCATGGAAACTAAAACAATATGGATGTCCCTCAACTTCTATAATTGACCTTGGAATCTTTCACTTCCTTTTTGCACATGTTTTAATCACTGATCCCTGTCACCAACCTTCCAGTTTGATTAACTATCCCCTAGCCTGTCGGCAAATTTATTCATCTTAGAGTTTGCATTCTCAAGGAAGAGTTTGTGACCATTTTTGCCCATCCAATGTATTCCCAAAGCATTTTGATTTTGCAATATCTCAGCAGTCACCACATGGAGCACCCACCAGTGTAATGGTGTGCATCTTCCTCTAGCCTTTAGACACTAGACTTTGCTCTCTAAGGGTAACATATTCTTTCTGATTCCCCACAGTATCCCAAAGGCATTGAATGGGACATTGAAGATATTGAGTGTTCCATGGGTGTTGAGAGAATGACTTACAATGTATCTTATAGAGAACATCTAGATATACTAAATGCCTATAAAGCACTTAAAGAAATTGAAGACGGTTAATTTAATTAACTATCAGGAGCATTAGTGATTAAACCCTACTCAGTCAGAGCGCAGCTTGTTATTACCTCTGATTGGTCAATGTGAACTGAATTATACTCTTGAACCAGTTTGTTAATATTTATTTAAACAGCTATTTTAGAACATTTTACATCCCAGCTATTTTCTCTTGTGCCCGATATGATTCAACTGAATTTTACTGATGAAATGAAATGGATTTCATCCTATTCAGTCACAAGTACATGTCTGGCATTCATTCTTTATGAATACATTTATTATTACAAAGACAAAGGAAGAGAAACAGAGGCCTCCAATATTGTAAAAACATGAGAATAAATGAAGATGAAAGATGTGTGTGAAATTGGCAGTGAATACAAAAGCAGGGAGAACTCTTGGGTGCTGAAGCAGGGAAATAAAAAATCAGGGATAGCTAAACTTCCTCTTCTTCCTCTTCCCTTTCTTCCTTCTTCTTCTCTCCCTGTCCTTCCATTCCTTTCCTTTCTTCCCATTCCGTGCTTTCCCTTCCCTTCTCTTTCCTTTGTTTTCCTTCCCTTCTCTTCCTAAACAATTTTCTCCAGAGTCCCAGATCAGGGTATTAGAGTTTGAGCAGGCTAGCACCCGGTGTCAGAGCCCAAGTGTATAAGGAGGTCATCAGAATAGGAGAGTGGCCCAAGATGGGGAGTCAGTGTCTGAGCAGCATAAGGAAACCATCTGCATTGAGTGGAGTAGATGTGGCCCAAGGTCAGTTACATGAAGGGGGATTGATCAAATACATAAATATATTGAGGATGACGGGAGCCTGGTTTCCCTTGGTTGGAGAAGGGAATTGCAAATATGGAAAGAGAGAAAACTAGAATAAACTGTTTGGCTTTGGATTAAAATTGCAGGTGTTGGCATGAACATGTTTTTTAATAGACAAGTATGTATGAATGAATATAGATGTAAATATGTGTGCATAATTGTATATATATCCACAAGTACACATGCATAGGTACATGCCCTATCTCTGACCATGGAGGGAGCCTGGAAGCAGTGATATCTCAGTAGAAAAAAGCATACCTAATGCCCAGATCTTAGTTTCTAAATACCATTTTCTACTGAAAGGAGCCATGGCTTATTGGTGTAATGGTTGATTCCAGGGCTGGGACAAGGAAAGTACATGATGATTCTGGAACATGTGGTTTTTCCAGAAAGTAGGGAGGTGCTCAGAGAATTAAAGGGCATGTCAAACATCACAGAAGTCAACTAGAAAGAATGCCATTGGCTAAATATGGGACAATTTGGGCATCAACTAAATAATGATAATGAATTACAGCCCATTCGATAAAATAGAAATCCAAACTGATATAAATAAATGAAGCACATTGAAAATTTGGTGAAAACGGGATGTAGTCATAGTCTCAAACCACCTCCCCCAAAATATTCATTAGTTGTGGAGGAAAAAGAGTAACTTCACAGTGGAGAAGCTTGGTAGACACCACCTTAATCAAGTGGATCAGATTTAGTACCACTATAACAGTAGAAATAAAAATTATTACCACCTAATAGGATGCAATGAAAACACTTCTATGATATTACTGCCAAAAAATTAAAACCCTAATCTAATCATGAGAAAGGATCAGACAAAACTAAATTGAGAGACATTCTACAAAATAACTTGCCTGTGATCTTTGAAAGTGCCGAAGTCATAAAAATCAAGGAGAGACTGAAGAACTGTTCCATGCTGGAAATAACTAAGAAGACATGACAACTAAATGCAATGTGCAATATGGTACAGGATCCTTTTTCATTAAAGGACATTATTGGGACAATTGGTTAATCTAGAAATGGGTTCTGACAACTAGATGGTAGGAATGTTTCAGTGTTAATTTCCTGATTTCATTGATTGGATTGTGGTTGTATAGAACCAGGTTCTTGAGGTAGAAAATATATACTAAAGTATTCAGGGATGATTATGCATCATATTATCATACTTACTTTCATATCATACTTACTTTCAAATGGTTCAGAAAAAAAATTCTTTGTACTGTACTTGCAATTTTTCTGTAGGCATGAGAGTGTTTCAAATAAAATATAAAAATAAGTAAATAAAAGGGACTGATGCAACTAGATTCTACTCTTCTTCACTGCCCCCTTTTTTCTGCTATCCAAGTACAGGAATGCTTAGAGTTGGACCAGTCACCTCATGACTTTGAGACAAGATGCCAATTTCGCCACATATAGAGTTGCATAAAAATGTAGTTGCTATCAGATTTGAGCTGCAGCCTATCCTGACTACCTTTTTCTGAGTTATTCTCTTGGGTGAAAACTAAACCTATATTGTTTGATTACAAAAATAAAGAAAAAAAAAGAAAGCAGAGAGAAATAGAGACACAGATTACATAGATAGGCATATATGTTATCTTAATCTTCTCGGCAACCCAGCTTAATCAATATTATTATGATCTCTAAGTTTTAAATGATAAAACAGGAAATCAACTAAATTTTTTTGACAAAGGCCACATACAAGAATCTGGGAATCCAGCCTGGTTCTGTCTTCAGGCTGGCAGGGCCAGTTAATGGGCATGAAGTATATATTCATAAATGTGAACATGCTACAAAGATAGTGGGAGTCTACTCACCTCGAGAAAAGAGATAATACTGCCTAAGATGAGACCAGAGAAACCTGCTGGGAGTGAGATCCACCTTGACATTTGAAGTGATGTGATGTTAGCGTTGATGGTGTTGATGGGAACCTTGAAACACACTGTGCTGCACAAAGGGAAAAGATTTGCCAAATGAAACTTTCTGCATCAAAAATATAGACTCAAGGTAAGGCAAAGATAAGGAACTGTTAGTTTTCATTTGTCCAAACAAGATTTAAAAACAGTGTTTTTATTGACCTCTAATTGGAAAGCAATGCTCTTGAGTAGAGTAAAGGGGAAAAAAGAAAGGAAGAAAAGAAACCACAGAGTCTTTCATTTTTATCATCATTAAAATTCCTCAATTAAGCATAGACTGTTTGCAATTGTAAGATCTTAGAACCAAGGTATCTTTCATCTCAACACAGGAATCACAATGTTTCCATCACTAAGATCAATGGGATAGGGAAGGCAAGGAGTATGTGCTGATAAAATGATACGTGTATGTGTGTATGAATCACCTCTGTGTCCCGTACCTGTTACAAGAACTTCTAGGGTCTGAATAAACATTTTGAATAAATGAATGAATTTAACTTTTATTTCAGTATGTTTTCAGCAGAATGCTGTTCAATCTACCCCACTTTACTGGTGGGAAGTACCTCAGCATGAATGTATTCTTTATCTGTATCTATTAATAATAATGACTTATAAATATTTATAACAGTTTTTTTTTTTTTGACAGAGCTTGTTTTAAGTTGTGAAAAAACAAATAGAAAAAACTCCTGATTCATTCAGCCTTTCCAACTATGAAGTGGGCACTACATGATATACCCTAGCGCTATGAAGAATTAACTTCTCTTTAAATGATTTGTCCAAATGTCACTACTCTGATTCATAACAACAAATGAAATTTTCATAAATTATGCATTGTATTCTTTATATGTTAATGGGAGAAAAGGGATAAAGGTTTAGAGAAGCACAGAAAAAAATCAGCCATCAAGAAGTTTATTACTTGTTTTGGACTATTTTGAATTTCAATAGTCCTGCAGTCATTTTACATCTGTTTTTCTAATAAAAGATACCCAAATTTCAGTTTTAGAGGAAAGGTTAAAAATAACACCCTGCTTTAAAAAGTATGAATTTTAAATTAGTTAACAAGTAGATTTATACTTTAGAATCTTCTAAACCAAAAAACATTGGTCTTCTGTGTGGTTTTATCACAGTTGCTATGGTAATCAAATAAACAGCCCAAGGCCCTCACGGCTTCACCGTCATTCAGATTACATTTTTCTCACCATCATTTTCCAGCAATATATTTTAATGAAAGCAATATTATAATTCACTGCAAGTTAATAAAGATCTAACAGCCATTAATTTCCCAAGCATTTGGGTGTTTTTTTTTTTCTTTTAATGGTTATGAAGTTCACATTAGAATGTAAAATGTTGGATTATTATCCTCATCCATTCCTTTTGGGCACAGCACTCACAGCTGTGCAGAACTACATGATTACATTTCTTAACTGCTAAGTTTATAACTATTAACCTTTTGGCAAGGATGGCCAGAGCTGCCATGTAGTAAATTACCTCCTGGCCTCCTTATAGCAAGCTGGTTTGAAAGAAGAGCTACTGGCCACAGCAGCCTGTCAGAAGCAGCCCAACCCAGCCAGTGGCTACTAGCCTGCAAGATGCAACCAACCTGCAAGATGCAACTTCTTCCTGGCCTTCCTGCTCTTTTTACTAATTTTAACACGAAATGTTTGAACTCGTTAATCAACATCACACCACTTAGCAGAGCAACTCTAAAAATTGTGTTGCCAGGGTAACGGCTGGAGATTTATTCACAAGTCCTCATATTGCCTGCATAACCTATTTAATTACACAGGAACCATTTATATGGGTGTGTGTATTAGCATTTTATATATATTAGATTTAACCCTGCATGCAATTAATTGCCAAACCTCATTACTTTCATAGGATTTAAAAATGCACATGCCTATAAAAATCTTCAACATTTATGAAAAAGATAATAAAAAATGACAATCCTAAGAATTATTTTAGAGCCTTAACTTAATTGGTTTACAGACTTTGCATAAGCTAAAATCTGTACTTTGACTCCTCATAAAAATTACTCTGTTATGTATGTGCCAGTATTTCTGGAAATATAAAATTATTTACCTGAAACATAAAGACCAATTATCCTGCCATTCAATTCACCTGAATTTAAATTTAAATAAATAAATAAATGGGAAAAATATGATAGGTCACCTGCATCTCTTTCCCTTTGTCTCCAAAGCATGCATTCATTATTTCAGCACATATTAATTGAATGTCAGGTTCTATACCAAGTTTTGGGGATAAAGCAATGAAAGACAGACAAGTGTCATTAATGCTAAAATAGATGAACACACCATGTGCTGTGGGAGGATGGTGGAGAGCCCAGAAGACTTGCTTAAGAGATGAAATCTGAGCTGAATTTGGAAGCAAAGAGAAAACTTTAAAGACATTCAAACAGTGGTTGGTGCCTGGAACCAGGGGTGCACCGGGGGTGGCACGTGGTCAGTCTGGAGAAAGAGCCATCAGTCACAGAAGGACAGACATGGAAGGGTTCTGAGTAGTGTCTGAATTTTAGAAAGGTCATTCCAGTGGCTGTGTGGAGGATGGATTGCAAAGGGGCTGCAGGTGAGGAGACTCCTGTAGAAACTAAGAGGGCCTACGCTAAGGGAATACGTACTGGTCGAGACGGGAGTTTAGTAATGGATTTGAAAAGAAAAGGTTAAACAGTTTTTGGTGATTGGTTTTATCTGTGCATTGGGAGAGGAGTTTTTTGGGTGTCATCTAAGTTTTATACTGCATTAAAAGAGGTTTTAACAATTACTGCTTCTATTTCCTCATTTTCCTTCATTCCTTAATCCATTTAATTCTGGATTCTTCTTCCACCAGTCCACTGAAATAATTCACACTTAAACATCTGTCTTCTCTTTGCTAAATCCAGTGGACCCTCGTCTTACAGTTGGGCTCATTTGACCACATCCATTAGTTACAGCATCTTCCACCCTTGGCATCTGTGATGCTGTATCATCTTGGCTCTCCTTCTCCTCTTTGATCTCTCTTCTTAACTCCAATCCCACATGGCCTACTCCCAAGGTGACTCAGCTATCTCCAAGTTACCATAACATGTCACACCATCTTTCCCATCTGCCCTTCACCCACATCTCAGTATTCCCCATCTCTGTAACTAGTTAAACAAACAACTGTAGTTGTTTAAGCCCTAACCCTTATATTTTTTATTAGCTGCTTTCTCTTCCTCAAACTCTGTATTCAACCACTTATCATGTCTTGTTGACCGAACCATCCAAAAAATTCTCCATCCCTATAGCCCTAAGCCAAACCACTATCATTTGTTTAGAAACCTTCTAATTGCCTTTTGAATTAATACTTGTCCCACTCTAATTTGTTGTGCAGATAATAGTGTGTTTCTCCATCTTTATGCAAATCTGGTTTTGTCACTTTCCTATGTAAAACATTTCAACAGTATTCTATTGCATTAAAGATAAAGTCCAAAATTGGTAACATGGCCAGTGCCAACCTTGATTATCCTGCCCTGATCAATGTCTCCAGACTTGCCTATCATCCTTCTTCCCTTAAAAGGCTGATGTTTAATATTGCAATGATGGGGCATTTCTTATTGTTGACCAATATCCAATATATAGTCAGGAGAATAGGTTGAAAAGCCAGGAAGTTGAAGGTCAAGGTCAAGAGACGTAAAGGTATTGTCATCTGTGAGACATTAAATTTGCACAGGATGATGGCAGTAATTAGGATGGGAAAAAAAAAACTAATTCTCCATGAATTATTTCTAGATTGGTTTGTTGACAACAGTGGATTTGTTAATAATAGTAACAAGGAAGATGAGGTACAGAACGAACAGATTGTATGAGTGAATGAAATTAAAATGCAAAGAAAGGGAAGCAATGGTTTAGTAGAGAGAGCAGGAAGCTAGGATAGCCCAGTGTTTATTAACATTCACATTCTGAATACCACCCAGAGGCTGCAGAGCACTGCAGAAAGAGTTAAAAACTCTGGGTTCAACATCTAGTTTTACCCTTCACTTTATTCTCACCCTGGGCATTGAAACATCTTAAACTTAATACTCTCTTCAAAAAATGGGAATTAGACCAATATCCCTGATTATCCCACAGAGATGCAATAAAGATTAAATGATACAATACCCATAAAAAAACTCCATGTGCTTTATAAGTCTTTGACCTTGGGCAATTTATTTTCCTTCTCATTCTTATGTAAAGCATGAACATTGACCAGACAATTTCAAAAGGCCTGTTTTCTCTAAATGGATAGAGTTTCTTTATTTTATTATCCAGAAATAAATTTAACAGTAGAAATTGGCTAATATATTGTCATCAAATGCCTAAGAGTTTGTCATCATCTATTTAAGCAGAATAAAGAAATCAATCAGTAGAACAGGGCACAATAGTCAATACTACAGTGTGAGTGTCAGCTTCCTACTAGGAGGCTTCCGAGTGCATGCATGCTGCCCCTCCCAGGTGTCTTCATGAAGTTTCTGCAGTCTGTGTGCTCCCCTGTATTGGCGAGAATCTGAGCTTCCAATTTTCTATCACCCTCCTCGCTGGGCTGCCGTGACCCTCCTGTTGTCCGGCTAGCATTCTGGCCCAGGCAACAAACATGCAGGAGACTATTAAAGTCATCCATTCCATAATAGGTGCCACCAAATGCATAGCTCTGCATCCAAAGAAGGAGTGAACATGGAATTAGTATCTGAAGAAAGACTAATGAGTAATATGTAGTCTGAAAATAAAGACTGTGCATTTAAAGTGCCAGCTCCAGGCCTGAGTTACAAGGTAGTTTGACAAGCTTCATGTCTCCCAAATCCCAAAGCATATATCTAACAGTGGAAGCAGACAGTTCCCATTCTAAGTGATTTAATCCACTTTCTATTTCACATTCCCCTTGATCAAGCAGAGTCATTCACCAAATATATTTCCTGTGTGTAGATAATGTTGATGTAATGAATTATTCTGCTTGCTGGTTTCCAAATCAACAATCAGAAAATATCTGCAAGTTTAGTGTGTGTTGATGACGGTTTCCTGATTCTTAGTTTTCTGTTTGTATTGTTTCTAGCAATAGCACTCCCCTTGACAACTGGAGAGCCACTTATTCATCTAGCATAACTGCAAAAGAGTGACATAATAGTGCTATCTAAATGGACTTTCACTGACATGAAGAAGTCATGTTCATGAGGTTTCCAAATCAAGAGATTACAACCCATTCTTGTGGGTTTTCCAAATGAGGTGATTATTTCTTTTCATTTTGTATTTCATGTCCAGCTGTATCAAATAAGTTGCCAGTAGCAAAAAGGGACTTAGATGTATTTTTAGTAACAAAGTAACAGATTTCTCTGTCTCCCATTCCAGATGTATCACATTTTCAACACAAATCTCCCTATGCAAAGACTAGGCACTGAATGCTCTAAGATATTGGCATGTCCTGTTCAATTTAAACCCTGCCAATATGATGGGCACAAAGTCTTCTTAATTCCCTTTCTAATCACCTAGCCCAGGAGAAAGAGGGTTATAGGATTAAAGTCATTGCTGTCATGTAAGATTAATATAGTCAAACGTAAATTAGATTCAGAGCATATGCTCTGGGCTGCACTAAAGAAAAATCTTCCCAATGGCCAGATAACTGGACAATACACAAAAATAGGTTACAGTGAATATTACAGGCAAATAAGTCATTGTGGCAGATCTTAATGGAAAACTAAGATTCTAGAAAAGCCGTAAAATGTCATATTTGGATATAATGACAAATATGCCACATATTCTAATTTTTAGAAAAGTGGAAGCATAAGGAAATGTATTTACTTACTCTATAAATATTTATTGCATCCCTCCCATTTTCAGGCATTGTTTTAGGTCCTAGGGAATCAGCATTAAACAAAACAGAAAAATCCCTCACCTCCATAGAGCTCATACTTGGAGGAAAATAGATAATATAGACAAATTATTTTTTAAAAATATAAAGTATGGAATTCTGCTTCCAGACAAGATGAAGTAACAGGGATAAAATTTACCTTTCCACGTGAAACAATCAGAAAATGGGCAACATATATAAAACAGTTTTCAAGACACTGAATATCAAATAATGAAGGAGAGTGATCACTGAGAAATGGGAAACAAATGTGCCCCAGGTGACTGCTTTGAAAGAGTATCCAGGCAACAGGTTCAGGAGGGGAAAACCAGGTGGAGGCAGGCAGACACCCTGAGTTGAATAGATGAAGCCAAGAATCCAGGGAGACCAAAGCAGCTAGTATTTGAATGACAAGATACCAAAGAGTAGAGAATTGCACAGTGAAAGAACCTAGGAGATCAACAGAGGGTGCCCTCAAGTATTTATCTGTGTACTACTGATCACGTGAAGTGAGGATGCTACCTGCAGCTGGTAAAAGAACCATTCAAAAAATAATTAGAGCTAACAATACCCAGTGCTCACTCAGGTCCAAGAAGAGTGTCTATTCCAACCAGTCACACTGGAAAGCCTCGTGATCCATGGGACACTGGGTAGAGTACATGGAAGTCTTGGCCCAGTAGAAGGGAATGATTGGCCCTAGACTCAGCATTGCCCCAGTCCTGCCAAACAAATCTTAAAAACAAGACAAAAGGATCAAATCATCTCTACATAACTGCATCTCATAACAAAGATCACAAACAGATACTGGAATACAAAAATGTCCAACACCCAAAATGGTAAAATTCACAATACTGCAATCCAATAAAAATTATCAGTCATGCAAAGAAGCACAAAAATAAGACCTATAATAAAGATATTAAAAAATCAATTAAAATCAACACAAAACTGACACACATGCTAGAATTAGCAAACAAGGGCATTAAAACAGTTATTATAACTGTATTGCATATGTTCAAAAATGTAAATAAAGATGGAAAATATAGAAAGAACCAGATTATAAATTCTTGAGATGAAAACAACATCTAAGAAGTTCAACAAACCCTGAGCACAAGAATCGTGAAGGAAATAACACCACTTCTCCATTAAGAATGGTAGTTCATAAAAATAATTTGTAGATGCCTCTAATCAGTTAAGAAAGTTTTTTTTCCTATTGTCATTTATCAAGCGTTTTTATATGAATGACTATTAAGTTTTATCAAATTCTTTCTCTGCACTTATTTAGAAACAATGTTTTTTCTTCCCTAATCTGTTAATTTACTGAACTATTAATCAAGTTTTTGACATTAAAAAAATTATATGCATGGAATAAATACACTTTGATCATGACACATTTTTATTTTAGACACCAATGGATTTTGTTCATCAATATTTAGCTTAGGGTTTTTTGGTTGTTTTATTTTTGGTATTTATATTCATCAGTGAGATTTTTCTGTAATATTTGCTTAGATTATGCTTGTCTGACTTGCATATTAAGAATATATCAACCTCATACACCTGTAACACTGACAAGCCTTGGGGTGAACATTTTCTTTTTTTTCTTTTTTTGGTTGAAAAATTTTTAATTACTGATAAAATTTCTAAAATAATTACAGAATTAAATTTTTTGTTTCTTCTTGATTAAATTTATATAAATCATTTTTTATAAATAATTTGTTTACTCCATTAATTATTCTTTATTTACTAGCATAACAATGTCCATAATTTTCTGTTATTCTTTTTTATCCCTACTGAATCACAATTATTCCCCCTTTCACTCAAATTTTATTTACTTTTGCCTTCCCTCTTTTTACTTGATCAGTCTCACTAGAGATTTTTTAACTTCAAAAAACCCAACTTTTGGCTTTGTTAATTGGGCTGGTTTGAATCTATTCTGTACCCTGACAAAAGTCATGTCCTTTTAATCCAATCTTGTGCATGCAGACTTGTTATGGGTGGGATTTTTCTAGGTTGTTTCCATGGAGATGTGACCCTGCCCATTCAAGATGGGCCTTAATTAGTTTACTGGTGTCCTTAAGAAGCTGAGAGAGAGAGAGAGACTCAGAGCTGATGCAGACCCAGACACTTAGAGATGCAGACAGAAAGACATTTGGAGATGCTAAGCTAAGAGATGAAGCCCAGAGCTTTCCCCAGAGAAGTTAAATGAGAACCCACAGGTGCTTAAAGAGAAAGCCACTGGAATCAGAAGCTGAAAACAACACAATCCAGGAGCAAAGGACCAGCAGACATCACCACACATCTTCTCAGCTGACAGTTGTTCCGGATGCCATTGGCCTTTCTTTGGTGAAGGTATCCTCTTGTTGATGCCTTAGTTTGGAAACTTTATGGCTTTAGAACTTACATTTGTAGCCTAATAAATCCCTGTTGCAAAAGCCAATCCATTTCTGGTATATTGGATTTTGGCAGCATAGCAAACAGGAACATTAATCCTCTAAATTATATCTCTATTTCATTAATATCTGTTCTTATGTTTATTATTTCCATTATTATGCTTTCTATGGATTCATATAGTGTTACTCTAAGTTGTTAGGTGAAAAGCTTCACTTCTTAATTTTCAATCTATCTTTTTTGATTACAAAAAATTAAAGCTACAAATATCCATCTAAATATTCTAGGTTAGCCTCAAGTTTTCACAGTTAGAGCCATAATCATCTTTCAGCTTTTAAGTGTTTTCTAATTTCCTTCATTACATTTTCTTTGGCTTATGGGTTACTTAATAGTGTGCATTTTTAATTTTTAAATATATGGAATTTCCCTCTTTATAATAAATTGGTTTCAAACACCTGACATTCTAGTCATTTATGTTTTGTCTATGCTCAGAGAGAATGGGTAGCCTCCAAATACTGGGTACAGTGTTCTATAACAACTTTGCTCAAAGTTTCTACAACTTTTTTTTGTTTTACACATTAATAGCTACAAAGAAAGGTATGTTAAAATAACACATTAATATGTTGGAATATGAATTTTTGTATTATTTGATGCCATTTTATTATGCATCTACAAATTTAGATTCATTTTAGCTTTCTTGTGGTTTGAAACTTGTATCATTATATAGTGGGCCTCTTTTCCTTAAAGATCATTTTGTCTGATGTTAGTAGAGCTTCATTAATTTTTTTATTTGCCTATTGCCTTTTTGCACACTTTGTGTTAATCTTTCTCTTAAATTATCTTATTGCATTTCACTTGTATATGGCATTTTTATGTAGTGTTACACTCTGCCTTTTCATCAGCCTAATTGTATTTGTCGTGATTACCAATAAATTGTTATTTATTTCTACCACACTATTTTCTGTTTCCCATCTGAGTACATTTTCAATTTCTTTATATTCTACTTTCTTATCTTCTATTGGATCAATAGAATTTTTTCTCATTGAATTTTTCCTTCTACTGGTTTAGATATATGCATTCAGTGCTTTTAGTCATTGCCCTTCATTCATTCCACAAATATTTAAGGGCATCTACTTTGTACCTAAAAATTTTCTAAGAACTAGTGATACATCAGTAGAGATGGGGTGGGAGGTAGACAGAAAATAAATTAGCAAATACAATGTATAATTGTCAGAAGGTGATAAGTGTTATGACAAACAGGATAGAGGGAGGATTGGTTTTCTGTTGGGAGGGTACTTCCTATTTTAAATGAAGTGATATGAAAGCCTTGCCTAGGTGACATTTGAGCACAGATATACAAGTTGTCAAAGAGAAAGCTATGCAGGTAACTGAGGAAAGCAGCACTAGCAATTGAAGTAAGAAAAAAAGTTTTATATGCATATTATATTCCTTTGAGGAATTTCTTCATAAAAATAGGATGTGTGGTTCAGGGTAGAAGCAGGCACACAGAGCAGACTCACAACTCCACCACTTGCAAAAATGAGGATGTTGAGGAAATAAATGGAGATATCTCAGTAGAACCCTATATAAAATCTGTAATTTGACAAGATAAATGCATACAGTGGGGCAGGTAGCCAAGAGAAACAAATTTGATGTGGCAGGGATTCCTTACAGGCTGAAACAAATCAACACCCTGTGTGGTATGACTTCCTTCCAGAGCAGATATCTCTCACAGGCAACCAAAACAAAACAAAGTTATACAGAAAAAAAAAAATTACCATATTATGATTTTCTTCCAGAACAGGTGGCCATGGATAGAAATCTAGAGTCCTAAATCCACCGAAATAAATGAGGGACAATAATATATTAAAAATAATAGGAGTTGTTTTTATTGAGGGTAATGGTTGAGTACCTTGTTATATTCCACTTCCCCTTTCCTACAGAATGCCTAGAAAAGCTATTCAAAAATACACACACACACACACACACACACACACACACACACACACACATCTGTAGATAGGCACAGAGAGCTATTAAGTCAACTAGGACTTGAAGGATAAGGATGCTGGAGAGAAGGGATGGTTACTGGAGAAAACCTAAAATTATGCATTACTTTTTCAGTGGTGATATGTAAATGGCTATATAGACTGATAAGCTGAGCAGAAAGTGCAGCTAAGCTACTGAGAAGCTCAGTAGGGCTACTGGAAACCTTGCGGGACTAGACAGACAAAAATTCAAGTTTAGAAAACACAGGGGAGAAAGGGAACTGGTAAATACCCTGATATCCAATTAGGACTTTTGAAGAACTACACTGTAGGAGTAAGAGCAAACTGGATATTGACAAAAGACTGACAACCAGCCTAAACTGCTCAATCTTCTTCGGGATTAAAGTAATCTTTCCAAATCTGCCAGCCAGAAAAAAGTCCTCTTTTGATGGAAATAATTTCAACCAGAGCCTCACTTTTTCAGCCACAATGTCTAACATTAAAATAAAAATTAACATGAGGAAAACAAAATAAACAGAAGCCATGAGAAAAAACATAAAATAGAAATAGTCCTATAGGTGATCCAGATATTGGTGTACAAAACATGGTCATTAAAATAACTGTGACTAATATGTTCAATATATAAATGTCAAGATAGAGAATTTCACCAGAAACCCAAAATCTATTAAAAAAGAATTACATGGAAAGGTTAGATCTGAAAAATACAATAGATGATGTAAGAACTTAATAGATTTGGCAGCAAATTAGACACAGCAGTAAAGAAACAGTAAAAATAGGATTAGTATACTGAAAAATAGGTCAGTAGACAATATACAAGCTGAAGGATAGAGAGGGAAAAAAAAGGAGGAAAAAATACACACAAGAAGTATAACAGTCATATAGGACTCATGTTGGCAAACTTTCTATCAAGCACCATTCAGTAAATATTTTAGGCATTGTAGAACTGATGATTTCTGTCCCAACTACTCACTCTGTTATTATAGCACAAAAGCAGCATAAACAATACATAAACACATGAGTATGCTGTGTTCCAATAAACTTTATTGACAAAAACTGGTAGTGGGCCTGATTTGACTCTTGAGCTATAATTTGGTGACCCCAGATATAGAACACAATGGAAAAATCTAATACCCATATAGTTAAAGTCCCTGAAGGAGAGGATAAATAGAATGGGAAAAATGCAATCTTTGGAGAAACATTAAATGAGGAATTTGCAAAATCAGCAAAAGACATCACACCACAGATTCAGTAATCCCTACAAACCACATACAGACTCACCACAGGAAAGCTGATAAACTAAAACAATGAGAAAATCTTGAAAGCAGGCATTTTAAACAAAATTACCTTTAAAGGAGCAACAATAATGCTGGGCTGATTTTTCAAAAGAAATAATGGAAACCAGAAGACAAGGAGTGTGATCTTTAACTTGCTACATAAGCGTAATTCCAGACCTAGAATTAGAAAGCCATCAAAAAATATCCTTCAAAACCAAAGACAACCTAGGAACACTTTCATACAAATAAAATCTGAGAGAAATCATCATCAACCCACCAACAATGAAAAAAATACTAAAGAGAAATCTTCAAGCAGAAGGTAATGACCCCAGAGGGAAGAATGAAAATGTTATAAATAAAAAGGTTAAATATGGGTGTAAATCTAAATGAAAATTGACAGTGTAAAACTCTAATAATGAAATATTGCAGAGATTATAATATATGTAGAAATACAACATGAAAATATCAATATATGAAAACAACATGAAACAACAACTTAAAAGTTGGGAGGGAATAAAAGAAATTAGTTTGTTCTACATTTCTTGTATTGTGTAGATAATGATAAAATATTTTTTATGTTTAATGCTGATAAATCAAAGATGCATGTTGTGATGATTAAGTTCATATGTCAACTTGTCTAGGTTATAATGTCCAGTTGTTTGGTCAAGCAAGCTCTGGCCTCATTGTTACTGGGGGGTATTTCATAGATGAATTTTCATACATAGTCAGTTGATTGCATCCATAATTTATTGCAATCAGCAATGAGGGGAGTCTCCTCATCTAATCAGTTGGAGGTCTCAGAGCCAAAACTGAGGATTTCAGAAGTCAGAAAGAAGAATTTCTATTCAGCCAGCCAGCTTCTCCTGTGGAATTCAACATCATCTTCATCAGAGTTTCCTACTTGCACCAGCCTTACGGAATTCAGATTTGCCAATTCCCATGATAGTGTTAACCAATTCCAGTAATAGATTTCTTAATATTTTCATATATATTCTATACATATATACATATACATTATATCCTGTTGGTTCTTTACGTTTCTCTGGAGAACTCTGACTAATAAACATGCCATAATCTCTTGTGCAATAACTAAAAGAATATAAGATGTATTAAAAAAAGTGAATTTAAGGGAGAAAATGAAGTGATTTTTAAAAGGGTAATGAAAGTCCACGGAGGTGGATCACCCTATACAGTCAGAATGAGGGCTAAATTGCCAAATGACAGAACAAGTCCTGAGAGACTTCGGAAGGGAGAACAAAGAGACAAGGAAGAACCTGAAAAAGCTCCTGCAGGAATGGCAAAAGGCTTAAGAAGAAGGTTGTTACAGAGAGATATCAGGATGATGGTGATGGAGTGAGGTGGGGAGAGAGTAGAAGACAAGGGCAAGGGGAAGAGGGGAGTAAGTATGTGGCCTGTGTGTGAAAAGGTGAATCATTGATGAAATAGAAAAATGTTATGTTTAGAAGTTTTTATCATATAAAACTATCTTCTCTATCAATAAATTCTTAGTAAGAATCACCAGAAGTTTTTAATTGGATTTGCAGCCATGTAGATGCAACACCTTGTGGGTCTGACTTGAAGATATTTGGTAGGTAAGCCCAGAACCTCCCTGCCCCAAAAGGTACAGTTATATTCAAATTACCTTTGAAGGAATTAACATCTAGTGTTTTTACTTAATTTCAGTTCTTTACCTGCACCTCAGATTAAATCAGTCTAGATCTCAACAAAGTGAGCAACCTCAATAGGTCTAAGGAAATAAATACAGAAATTCAGGATCTATGATGGCCTTAGAATACCAACTTAAGTGAGAAGAAAGTAGTAGACATCTCTCTGAGACAGGACTTGTCAGGAGATGAGATTGTGGATGCTGTCTTTGAAACAGGATGTCTAGATAGTCAGTAGTGTATAGCTTGATATAAGCTCCCCAGAGTAAAAATGCCCATAAATAACTCCTTAGTGACATTGCAAGCAGGAAATTGGAATTTAATCCAGACTACAAAATCACACACTTTCTTAAGAATTTGGAATTTTTTCATGGAAGAGAGGAAGAGATCTGTAGCTGATATTCTTTGACATATTTCTGGGTAACTTGATCAACTGAATCAACATAATCTATGGCCTGGGCTACAATTTTATAGCAAGTTTTCACCAGACACTGAGATAACTGGTAAAGTCACATTCTACCAGAATTGAAGACATTCTTAAGTATCCAGCCCCAACCTTTGAATCATAATATAATAAAGCCCCTGGAATTTTATCAGGATGAGAGAACTTAGAAACCAAGAATCACTGGAGATTATTTGCATAGTTTCAAAGTTTATTATTTGCAATTATATTATACTGACAGTTCCAAAAGCATCTACCTCTAAGGCAGAATTCCTGACAGCCCTCAAATAAAAACATGGTGAGGCAGAGATCACCAGAGCACTTAGGTTGAGTTAATTACCACAAGGCAGCAGAAAGAAGACATAATCTACATGTGTTCAGATTTAAAACTTTTTTATAGCAAAGCAAAGTGATGTGGTATAGAATTTGGAACATCAGGAAAGGCTTGATCAAGTCAATTTATAGGTAGAAAGATAGAACAAATTTACACCTCTCTTTTATCTAAGTGAAGCTAATTTAATAAGAAAACTTTAAGTTGGCTGCCCTCCGGGAGCAAGATTGAATATCATTATAAGAATGAGAGCTATGATAATAAACTTGGTAAACTAAAGGTGAGGCAGGTATAAAACAACCCTTTCAAGTTAACCTCTTGACAAACAAGTTTCAAGGGTATAGATGTTTCCCATCCCAAAACCAAAGCTTTAAGCTAACTGGATGTGAGTTGGTGATGCTTCTACCTCATTTTCTAGATGCCACGCCAGGCTGGTATCAAAGGGTCATTGTTACAAATTACATTTTAGGTAGACCCAAATATCTGGTCAATAGTTTGGGGAAGAAATCCAATACTGCATAGGATTTTTCAGAGGGTATACGTCTCTACAGTTGTTTTGGCTAAGGCAGAGACATATATTCTAGAAGACAGCACCATGAGGAAATTTCATTAGGAAATCCATGATTATCTTCCTGTAGAGGAGGAGAAACCAGTGATGGAGGATATGCCAGTTCATATGTATTATGTCCCCCATGTTCTTTAGTGCAGTCTTGTGGAGGCAGACATATTAGTATTGATTAGGTTGGAATCTTTTGACTGAGTGTTTCCATGGAGATGTGACTCACCCAACTGTGAGTGACACCTTTAATTAGGGTGTGACCTGTTGATTAGATTATTTCCATGGAGGTATGGCCCCACCCATTCATCTTGGGATTTGATTAGTTTACTGGAATCCTTTAAAAACACTGGCCAGACTGAGATGATTGCTGGCTTAGCTCAGCAATGCTTGGAGTTGCAGATCCCTGACTTTGGCTGAAGCTTAGACATTTTGGAGAACACCATTTTGAAATGCAAACTGGGAGCAAGCAGACGCCAGCCATGTGCCCTCCCAGCTAACAGAAGTTTCCTGGATGGCAATGGCCTTTCTCCAGTGAAAGTATATTTGTATAGAGTAAATTTGTAACTTAATAAATCCTCTTTATAAAAGCCAATCCATTTCTGGCATTTTTCACAATGGCAGCATTAACAAACTGGACCAGAGGGACTAATTGATGAGATGTCCCATTTACAACACCTTTGAATTCTTATGTAAATGTACTGCTCCCACAACTGTTCAAATTCCCCCACTAATTTTTTGATGCACATATAATAACACCTGATTTATCCAGAACGTTTGGAGTGGGAATTCTACTCTCAAGGCTGGGGTAAATCTAGTGGAAGGTGTGCTCTTACTAAGCTGCAGTAAGATAAAGGGTCAGCTCTGATTTCCTTTTGCTACATATTAAACCACCTCAAAACTTAATAGCTTAAACAGTGACAATGTTTATTTTACTTATAAATCTGCAGTTGGAGGAGGGATTGGTGGGAACTTCTCCTCTCTGCTCTACTTGTTAACTGGGATGGCTTGAAGCCAGGGGACTGGAATCACCAGACATTTTACTTATATGTCTAGTAGTTGATGCAAGATTCAGCTGGAACCTACACTAGGGCTGTGACAAGAATGCCTAGTCTCAGAAGTCACCCACTACCTTTTATAAGAGCACTGGGAGGTGATTTTCCATAGGTCCTTTGTGCTTCTGCCAAGTTTTACAAACAGAAGCATTGACTACATTTTACCAGAGTATCTTTTCAAGGATGTTTGTATAGCCAACAATATTGGAAGCTAGAGATAATGTCTCCCTCCAGAGAAATGGACAAGCCTGCTTATTATTCAGTATAATAAAAATAATGTCCCCCTCTAGAGGAAAGGGAAGGCATGCTTCCTGACCACTGTAATAGATTTGGATTCCCTAAGCTCAGGGTTTCTCTCCTGTAATTCAACCAACTATTTTTGTAAGTGCCACCCGTTCCTCTTTGTATTTCTCTGTGGAAATTAGGAATTGGAGAATTGGAATATAAGAAAGTGATGATGCGGTGTCTATTGTTATTGCTGTCAGTAATAAAGTCCTTTGCTGACCCAGGTGTCTCACGTCTTCTGCCAGCATCCATGAAACTTTGGCAGGCTAACCTGTTAGCTTGAAAGTAGGGTAAATTCTCACACCCTTCAGTTTTTCACCTAAGATGGGCCCATACTTAAAGGGAGGCCATTGGACACTCCCTTTTGATGAGAACAGTGTCACAGAATTTGCATAAATGTTTTCAAATCATTCACAGAGCCCATTGGTGCATACATTGCACAGATAATGCTGAACCAGTGCATAATAGGGGGTTTAGCTGTAGAGGGTCAGGGCAAAGTGGGAAGGAGGTGGAAGTCAGTGAAGACAATGCCCAAGAAGAAGTCAGAAGAATCCAAATAATTTGGTATACAAAGTGTGAAAAAGCTCTGGTAAAACTATTTAGTCAAAAAGTTATGACTAATTCAAGAGTCTGAGAGGCTGATTTTCACATGTTGCCTAATGCATGAACAAGGGCAATGGAGTAAGATATTTGGAAAGCAATATTGACTACAAATTCCATTTTCTGAGAAGCAAATCTCACTTATTTAGAGTTCAAAAATATAGAAAACTTAACCACTAAAAACACTCTATCTAAATTGTTCTGCACATTTGTGTGGTTTTTAAAACTGTATTTGGAACAAAATTCATGTTTCCATTGATGATTCAGTTATCATTATGATTATCATTTGTTGTCTTTGGTTTCTGTCATTTCTGATGTCAGTAGGCATGCTTCTCAGAGGCTCCTCATTTCCAAAGAGCAACTTTCAATGTTATATGGCATAACGCATACCATGTTAAAATACATTAGAATTTTTAAAGCACAGTGACACATAATAGTTCTTTTGCCCTCCACACAAAGCTGTGGGTGACAGCAAAGGAATTATTATCCTCATTTTACAGAAAAGAAGATCAGGGCTTAGGAAAAGTGAATGGCTTGCCCATGGTTAAATGACCAGAGAGTGAAGAAAACAAACTTATAACTTATAAATCTTGTTTTGATAGTTTTCCTACTATATCAACCTGTTCCTCTAGAGAGCTCCATGTTGAGGGGAAGGAGAAGTACTCAAATATTGTATTATTCAGGTTTTATAGAAGATAGGTCAGTGGCTTGAAACCTACTTCTTCTTCATAGCTCTCAGCTGAGCTCAAAATGATGAGGGTAATAATAGCAGAAACTCAGAAATCCAAGTTTTACTACATTGCTGGCATTATATTAGAAGTGAATCATTAAAATCATCATTCCTTATCTGTCAGCAGCCAGAATAAGTGTAACAGAGGACAGATGCTGGCATCTATATTTTGTCCAATAGGCCAATTATCTGGAATTACTCTTCCAGAAAGTTCTATTACCACAATGCACAGCAGGTGTCAGAGAAAACTTGTCCCCTTAGAGAGACAATGGGCCAGGACCAAGCAACTGGAGATTATCAATACTCTTAAATTCAGATTTATATGTTTCTCATTCCATAGCATGAGTTAGTACTGCCCAAAGAATCTTTCTAAAAAAAATGAAATCAAATGCACAAAAGGATCAGTAGAACTAGATAGCCAAATGAAGTTCATTCCTCACCAAGCTAATGTTTTCCTCTCAAAATATCCCACTGAGTATTTGAACATTAAAATCAGAATCCCACAGTATATTGAATTATAATTTGTTTTATATAATTATGAACAAGTAAAAACACCTAGAGCATGGTTTCTTTAATTTCAGATAAACTTTCCTTTATAAATTCCCAAATTAAAAAAATACCATTAAGTATTATAATGAAAAGTATGATTAGGTATTTATCTGACTATTAAACTGAAGATTCTTATGATTAGAGTGGTAAAGGTAACTCACTCTTAGCATTTCTGCTTTAGCAAAGGTTTTTTTGTGTTTGTTTGTTTGTTTGTTTGTTTGTTTTTGCCTTTCATCTTACTTTGCTAAATTGCAGTTACCTATACCAAAAGTTGACAGTCTCATTTTTAAAAAGTAGGGTCTGAGCATTAAGTTTTTCTTAGTCTATTAAAACCAACTTAGTTTTACTAAATATGAACTCAGAGACTGTAATCTAAACTTTATAGTGAGACACTCATCTGTCCTTCCACCCACAAAAAGCACTGATCACCAACATCAGCATATCTTGGACAGTTTTTAATAGCTGTATGCACTAGAATTATTCTAACTCTCAAATAGAGACTACCTCAATCAGATGGTGTAATAACAAGTAAAAGGATGTTGTCTTAGGATGCCATAGCTGCTGCAACAAATACTGCATAATGGGTTGGCATAAACGACACACATTTATTGTCTCCATCTCATGGTTTTGAAAGCTAAAAGTCCAAAATCAAGATGTCAGCAAAGCCATGCTTTCTCCTGTAGTAGTAGAGTTCTGGCGATGGCAGTCCTCTGTCACATGGCACTCTCTCTCCCTCACCTCATCTGCTAGCTGGATGAGGAGGATTCAGTGGAGGGCCTGGAGGCCGTCAGGGAATGGAGGAGCCACTGGATGCAAATACCGTGTGTTCCTGAATCACTATGGCCCACACTAGACTGTGACATGAGCAAGAAGTAAATCTTTATGTATGTTAAGAGAATGAGATCACAAAGTTTGCCTGAAAAAACAACTAGCATTATTTACCATAACTGATAAAATTATTAAAAATAACAGAAGCTATGTTTTTTTCTTTATAAAGGCAACAGAAAGAATTAGTGGCAAGTTTCATCTTCTCAGATAAGCTTTTCATGATCACCTGTTCACTACCACCTGGCATACCCTACCCCCTTCCCTGTTATATATTCCCCTAGCACATATCACCAGCTGATAGACCATCAACTAGACTTATTCATTTATTTATTGTCTGCATCTCTCCATTAGAATGCAAATCCCATGAGGGTTTCCTCTGTTTTGTTCATGGTTTTACCCCCAGAACTGATAATAGTGTCTGTCACATTATTATAATTATTGGTGGAACGTGTGTTGAAATGCAGTCTCAATTCAGAAACTAAAATGTTTAATCAAATTCCATTTAACAATAAAAAATTCAAATTATTTAAACTTAAATCATCTTCTGCCCCTCAGCTGGAGTCATCTATAATTATTATTATCTGTGGCTCATGGTGTTGGGGTTCAAGTGGCTTCAGCCAGGCAGTTTATACCCAGAATGTCTTGCAAGGTTGGCTGAGGCTGAAAGCAACTGAAGACTTCCTGACTCACATATGTCACATATCTGGTGCCCAGGCTATAAAGACCTTAACAGCTGGAGCTCCTTGGGAACATCTCTTTACCTCTATGTGGTGCCTCTACAAGGTCTCGCAAGTGCGAGAGCTTCAGGATAGCCAGAATTTTTGCATGGCAGATCAGAACTCCCAAGGCACATGTCTCAAGAGGGAGAGGCCAGTGGAATTTGTATCACCTTTTATAACTACCTTGGAAGTCACACTGCATCATTTCTGCTGTATTCTATTTGTCCTAAGCCCAGCCTTGTTCAAGGGGAATGGCAAAGTTCTGGAAGAGCATGTGGGACTGAAAAAATTGTTGGGGTCTTTTTTGAAAAGTACAACCCACTACAAGGCATAAATCCAAACTACAAATAAAAGAGATCATGGGCCAAATGTTAATATCCAATCTCTCCTCAGTATGAACATGATGATATGCTTTGCTAGGACTGGTTGAGGGACCTATCTTTGCCCTAGTCATTCCCAGATTCCTTTCCTTTACTCTGCTTCTGTATTGTACACTGGTCCCCATTCCCAGGCCAGCTCAAGCTCTGCTTCCTAGTGTCAGAACTTCTGTGCCTACTGCTGAAAATTCTCAGTAGGTCTGTCTGCAATTGTTCAGACTTTGAGCATAAAGCCTCCATCAACCATCTTCCTAGGACCCTCACCAGCTGTAATCCTTATTTGTACTGCTCAAATCTCTGCCACTCTAGAACTTAAGGAGAACTGGTTGCTGTTACTGAGCTCTGAAAAATCCCACAGTAGTTTCCACTTGCCAGACACTGCTGTTTTCCCTTATATAATGGTTAAGGTAAATGGCTTGGAATCACACACTCCTAGCTTGAAACATTGACTCTTCCCTTTACAATTTGCATCACTTTGGGAAATAAAATTAATCAGCCTGAGCTTCAGCTTTCTCACCTAAGAATAGAGTCATTAGGACCTTGCTAGCTTGTTATGACAATGAAACAAGATGGTGAATATCAAATACTTAGCATAGTGCCAGGCACAGAGTAAAATCTCAAGTGTTGGCAAATATTATTATTTTGATGGATGTTGTTGCTGTTACTTATACATTTGTTGTACCAGCTCTGGAAAAGTGTTGACCACGTTTGTTTGTTTGTTTGTTTGTTTGTTTTGGCAGGAAGGGAATGGCTTCTAGCCAGGGGACTCACTAAATAAGCCAAACCAGAGGCTTGACTCTGTGTGACATCCTGCTCTAACTGATATGTAGTGAACAACTCTAAGGACTGTGACGAGGGCCAAACATTTGCTCTTTAATAATTGTTTGCTCAAATATTAGGGAGAAGGCAAGGCAAATAACATTAATCAGAACCTGATGTGTGCCTGCCATGCTGTTAGGAATTTTACATTTGTTAACCCTTCTAAGCCTTGGTTTCCTTATCTCTAAAATGGGGGTAAGAATAGTACAAACTTCATAGTGCTGCTGTAAGTACTAAGTGATAAAATGATGTAAAAATACTTACAGTGCCCAAATAAATAAGCACTATAGATCATGAGATGTCATTAAGGTAGAAGTATTATATGTATATATATATATATATATATATATATGTGTGTGTGTGTGTGTGTGTGTGTATATATATATATATATGTGTGTGTGTGTGTATATATATATATTTCTGAATGTGGCACTAGATAGTCCTATAGTTTGCTGAAGTTACAAATAAATTAA
Organism: Choloepus didactylus; assembly: GCF_015220235.1. Lineage (NCBI taxonomy): Eukaryota > Metazoa > Chordata > Mammalia > Pilosa > Megalonychidae > Choloepus > Choloepus didactylus. Next base: position 37,634,753 of record NC_051313.1, read on the forward strand.
AAGCCACTTGTCAAAGAGAGTTGTATAAGGTCACACTGTCTCTGACAGAGAAAGCTTTGACTCAATTCCAAGTCTCCTCATGCTTTTCTCAGTATACTGCTTCCTCCCATGCGTCAGATAAATTTCCATAATTATTTAACGGTGTTGTGCCAGTCTGTATAGAGCAGTAGTTCAAAATTTTTTGTCTCAGGACTCTTTTAAAAACTCTCAAAAATTATTGAGCATCTGGTGCCCAGACCTTGGTTTCTAAATGCCTTTCTCCAACAAAAGGAACCTGGGCTCATTGGAAAAATGGCTAATTCTATGACTGGGGCAGAAATAGACAAGATGAACCTGGAAAACCTTGTAGTGCCATAAGGAAAATGGGTTCTGAAAAATAAAAACAAGTGCTTATTAAGGGACACAGGAGTTAACTGACAGAGCTCACAATGGCCAAAGCTGGAACAATTTTGAGCAAAAAATTAAAAATGTAGAATTGGATTATAACCCAATGTATAAAATAAATATCCATAAGTCCATACTGATATGAATAAATGATTGAGTAGATAAATAAATATGAGAGAATAAGCAAATCTGCTATGCAGAATAATTCCAAATAATTTATGAAGCTACCCCTCAATAGGATGTGAAATGTAACTCCCCACCCCTTATGTATGGGATCCACATAGTTATTGCCTTCCAAAGAGGATAGTATGGAAAAGGGAAAAAATTAGTAACTTCACAAGGGAGATGCCCAACAAACACAATTTCAGCAAAATGATCAAGGTGAACATCAACAGCAATAAGTCATGGTGATAGTATACACCCTTAACACAATGGGATGAAAATGACACTTTACTTCTGGGGTCTTCCTCCCCCAACCCCATAACTCCAGTCTAATCATGGAAAAATCTGATGCACCTCAGTTGAGGAGCAGCCTACAATATACCTGCCCAGTACTCCTCAAAAGTCTCAAGGCTGAAAAAAAAACAGGAAAGTCTGAGAAACTGTTATAGCCAAAAGAAGCGTAAGGAGACATGACAACTAAATGTAATGTGGTTTCCTGGATGAGATTCTGGACCAAAGGGCATTAGGTAAAAACCAAGGAAATCTGAATAAAGTTTTGATTTTAGTTAATAAAAATGTATTAATGTTGACTTAATTGTTAATTACCATACTAGTAATGTAAGATGTTAGTAATAGGAGAAACTGGGTGTGCGGTGTATGAGAATTCTGTGCTATCTTCTTGATGTTTCTGTAAATCAAAAACTGTTCTAAAAAATAAATTCCATTATAAAAAGATCTGCAGCAAACATGGAAGATATTTATTAGAACTGACTTGTCCTCTTTGTTATATTATTCTCTTTACTTGTAAATATATTTGAAATACTTGCTAATAAAAATATTTTAAAGATGAATTTTTATCAGAAGTTTCCAAAATAGAGCAAAATTTACTAAAGGTTTGTTGCTTGAAAGAAAACAGAACTGTTATTTTCACAGATAACAGCAATAAAAATTGTTAAAAATTTCTGTCTAAATGTTATTCTAAAATAAAAAATCAGTAATGTTTGATTGTAAAAAAAAAATTATGTGAGTTATATCTGCCAGCATTTACTGTATTGAAAATTAAACCTGAGAAATTTTTGAAACACAAAATTTTTGAAGCGCACCTTCTGTTAGTCATTGGAACTATTGTGTCATCACATATCATGTAACTTCTGGAAAACTCCATGCACACTCATGAAAGGGTGAAAGTAAAAAAGCAAATAATGGCTTACTAATCTTATGGAAATCATTTTGACCTTACAAATCCCTGAAAATCTCTCAGGGACTTCCAGTTGTCCCTGAACCATATTTGGCGAATAGTATAAAAACGGGTTTAAACTAAATTATTCTACATTAGCAAATAAATCCATAATCTTAGTGAGTTTCTATAGCAGAGTTTAATTTCTTGCTTGTGCTCATGTACACTGTAGATTGGGACTAAGACTAGAAGAGCGGCTCTTTCTGGAGCAGCTAGAATTATGACAGGGAAAATAAGGGCAGAGCTGTAAGAGATGGATCTGCTCGTATTCTATTGGCCAAATAAAGTCAATTGGGTAAGGATGCATAACCCTCCTACAGGGTGATACAGATTATATTCGGGAACAATAATGCAATCTACCACAGCAATCATTGGAGTGAGTCTTTAACTTCATTCAACTGATACTATTTTATATACAGTGTTCTATCCTGTAATAGTACCAAGTGATGTAGGTAAAAGAATTCATATTTGCATATATTCTTGAAATAAGTAAACATAAGGGTCATCAGAAAACTTGCATGTCTCAGAAATTAAGAATATTCTCAGATTGTGAATAAAGATGCTATGAATATTTGTGTAAAAGTCTTTATTTCAATCGATGTTTTTATTTCTTTCAAGCAAAAACCTGGAATATTTCTGGGTATATGATATGTGTTTGTTTAACTTTTTAAGCAACTACCAGATTTCCAAAGTGGTTCTACCACTTTATTCCCACCCATAGGGAATGAACGTTCCAGTGAGACTCTGTAAACACTTCAACAATTGGTATTGTCGGTCTTTTACCAATTTATTTAGTATGTAGTGGTACTCCTTGTGGTTTTAATTTGCGTTTTCTTGATGACTTGTGTATCATTTCTTGCTCATTGACCTTTCATCTCTCTTGTTTTGTGAAGTATCTGACCAAATCTTCTGCCAATTTTATTTTTAAAAATGTGTGTTTCTTTTTTTATTGAGTGGTAGGAATTATCTATATATTCTGGAAACCAGCCTTCTGTCAGATATATATGACATCTGATATACACAAAACAAATATTTTCATCCAGATCATAATTCAATTTTTGTTAACAGGGTCTTTCAGAGAAACAAAAGGTTTTAACCTTTATAAAGTCCATGATATCTTTTTTTTCATGACATGCTTTTTGTGCCATAAGAAATCTTTGATTATCCAAGTTTACAAATATTAATTGTTCTATTTCTCTCATTTTTCTTTTTTTTAAATTTAATTTTATTGAGATTGTTCACATACCATACAATTATCCAAAGATCCAAAGTGTGCAATCAATTGTCCATGGTACCAACATACAGCTGTGCATCCATCACCACAATTAATTTTTTCCAATTTTCAGAACATTTTCATTACTTCAGAAAAGAAATAAAGACAAAAAAAAAAAACCTCAAATCCTCCCATACCCCTAACCACCCCCCCTCCATTATTGATTCATAGTATTGGTATAGAATATTTGCTACTGTTGATGAAAGAATGTTAAAATACTACTAACTGTAGTATATAGTTTGCAATAGGTATATTTTTTCCCTATATGCCTCTCTATTATTAACTTCTAGTTATAGTGTCATACATTTGTTCTACTTCATGAAAGAGATTTCCAATATTTGTACAGTTAATCATGGACATTGCCCACCACAAGATTTACTGTTTTATACATTCCCATCTTTTAACCTCCAACTTTCCTTCTGGTGATATACTTGACTCTAAGCTTACCCTTTCTACCACATTCACACACCGTTCAGCACTGTTAGCTATTCTCACAATAATGTGCTACCATCACCTCTGTCCATTTCCAAACACTTAAGTTCAACCTAATTGAGCATTCTGCTCATAATAAGCAACCACTCTGCATTCTTTAGCCTCATTCTATATCCTGGTACCTTATATATCATGTCAATGAGTTTATATATTATAATTAGTTCATATCAGTGAGACCGTTCAATATTTGTCTTTATGTATCTGACTTATTTCACTCAATATAGTGCCCTCAAGATTTCTTCATCAACCTGTTGTTTTTTTTAAGATGGTTTGTTCACCCACTATACATTCCATCTGAAGTAAACAATCGATGACGTTTCCCTGTATAATCACATATTTATGTATTCACCACCCTCACACTATCTATATAAGGACATCTCTATTTCTTCCACAAAGAAGGAGGAAGAGTCAAAGATGATAGAGAGACAAAAGAAAAAGAAAAAAGAATGAAAAAAAAGCATGACAGCTAAAAAGCAACAACAGGAAAGACAGAATTACACTAAAGTAGAATAAAAGAGTCAGACAACATCATCAATGCCAAGAGTCCCATACCCCTTCCTTATGTCCCCCTCTTATAGGCATTTAGCTTTGGTACATTGCCTTTGCTACATTAAATGAAGCATAATACAATGTTTCTGTTAACTATAGTCTCTAGTTTGCATTGATTATGTCTTTCCCCAATACCACCCCATTTTAACACCTTGCAAGGCTGACATTCATTTCTTCTCCCTCTCATAAAAACATATTTGTACATTTTAACACAATTGTTGAGCACTCTAGGTTTCACAGAGTTATATAGTCCCAATCTTTATCTTTCCTCTTTCCTTCTGGTGTCCCACATGCTCCTAACCTTCCTCTTTCAACCATACTCACAGTCATCTTTGTTTAGTGAACATACATTGTTGTGCTACCATCACCCAAATTGTGTTCCAAACCTCTCACTCCTGTCTTTTCCCATCTGTCTGTAGTGCTCCTTTTAGTACTTCCTATAGCACAGGTATCTTGTTCACAAACTCATTGTTTTTCAGAGAATATTTTAAAATGTCCCTCATATTTGAAGGACAGTTTTGCCAGATATGGGATTCTTGGTTGGCAGTTTTTCTCTTTCAGTATCCTAAATATATCACACCACTTCCTTCTTGCCTCCACGGTTTCTACTGAGAAATCCGCACATAGTCTTATCAAGCTTCTTTTGTACGTGATGGGTTACTTTTCTCTTGCTGCTTTCAGGATTCTCTCTTTGTCTTTGATGTTTGATAATCTGATTATTAAGTGTCTTGGCATAGGCTCATTCAGATCTATTCTGTTTGGAGTACACTGCACTTCTTGTATCCGTAATTTATGTCTTTCATAAGAGACGGGGAATTTTCATTAATTATTTCCTCTATTATTGCTTCTGCCTCTTTTCCATTCTCTTCTCCTTCTGGGATACCCATGATATGTACATTCATGTGCTTTCTCTTGTCATTCAACTCCCTGAGATGTTGCTATATTTTTCCATTCTTTTCCTTATCTGTTCTTTTGTGTGTAGGATTTCAGGTGTCTTGTTCTCCAGTTCCTGAGTGCTTTCTTCTGCCTCTTGAGATCTGCTGTTGTATGTCTCTATTGTGTCTTTCACTTCTTGTGTTGTGCCTTTCATTTACATAGATTCTGTAGTTGTTTTTTGAACTTTCAATTTCTACCTTATGTTCACCCAGTGTTTTCTTTACAGCTTTCACTCTTTTGCCATATCTTTCCTGAATGTGTTGATTTGGTTTTTTATTTGATTTAACATATTCTTTGAAAATGTTTAATAGACTTTCATTAAAGTGAAACAATATCTCAACTGTATCTTCATTGAGGTGTAAGTTTGCTCCTTTGACTGGGCCATATCTTCATTTTTTTAGTGTAGGTTGTAGTTTTTTGTTTTCTAAGCATCTGGTTTCCTTTGTTACTCCACTCAGGTTTTCCCAGACCAGAACTGGCTCAGATATCAGCAGGGGGAAATATTCAGTGTCAGGTTTCCCTGAGGGTGTGTCTTAGAAGATTGACAGACTTTCCTGTGAGATCTCTAGCCACTGTGCTTTTCCTAATCTGCCCAGCAGGTGGTGCATGTCAGCCTGTCACTTCCGACTGGTGTAAGGAGGTGTGGCCCCCTTATTTTCTGTTTTGGCTGTTTTCCCCCAGACTCCAGGGTCTGGTTCTGAATGGAAGGCCCATAGTAGAGCTGGACACACCTCATTCCTCTTAGGGAAGATACACCCCCTAGAGAGTTATCATCTGCATTTGAATACGTTCTTTGTCTCTCTGACTCTGCTATCTCCACCCTTGTCTGGGTCAGAGTGCTATGAACTGAAAATGGCTGAGGCTTTCTCCACTGAGCCTCTCAGGTTGAGAGAGAGAAAAGCAGACAGAAAGCCCCCTTTCAGTGCCAGTCCACAACCTGCCACCCCTAGTTTCACCTATCAGCCAGAGGTAACACCTGGTCTTCTGGGCTCCCCCTCCTGGGACAGAGGAGTCTTCTGGCTCTTTAAGGTCAGTCATCACTAAAAGCCTCTGCCTGCTTGTTGGGGATTTGTAGCTTGTATTGAGAAAGCCACATTTGTTTATTAAAACCCCAGTTGGAGCTAGGCTGAGGTATATTTGCTTGCTCAGAGAGTGTGCTTTCTACCACAGCAAGGTTTTGCCATTTGGCCTGCCATGGGGGAGGGGTCTCCCAGCACGGTTCCATGGTTTTTGCTTACAGATTTTATGCGGCAATCTCAGGCATTCCTCCCAATCTAGGTTGGTGTACAATGTGTGGACAGTCACGGTTGTCCCCCAGCAGTTGTTCCACATTATTTACTAATTGTTCCTGGTTGTTTATTAGTTGTTCCAGGGGACTAACTAAATTCCACTCATCTCTATGCCACCATCTTGCCCCCTCCCTCCTCCTCTCCTTTTTCTTATGCTTAGTTATTTTTTCTTGCTTTTTATATTGGATGCTTAATCTATTTTATTTTCATTCTTGCTTTATTTACTGATATAAGTATTTAGAGCATGTATTTTTTCATGAGCATTACTTTGACTATATCCTATCCATTATCATATGTAATGCTTTCCTTAATGCTACTTTTAGACACAGAAATTTTAGTCATTTTTTCTTTGGCTCAAGAGTTAAGAGAATTTTCCCCAGGAGGTAGAGGATATTTTATTTTATGAATTTTGTGTTGATTTTTCATTTTCTATTGTATTCCAATTACAAAATATTTCTGATGTTATAAATCCATAAAGTTTATTGGTGTGGTAGACATAAAAATGCACCCCATCTCAAGTTTTCAACATCCTAATCCCTTGAACCTGTTATATTCTACCTCAGGGACCTTGAGATGTGATTAAATTAAGGATTTTGACATGAGGAGATTATCCTAGATTATCTGGGTGGTTCCAATGTAATTATAAGAGGGAAGCAGAAGGGTCAGAATCAGAGAAGGACTTCTGACAACATAATCAGAGGTCACAGTGATGCTACCACAAGTCAAGGAATGTGGGCAGCTTCCAGGAAGTGGAAAAGGCAAGGACCAAATTCTCCCCTAGTGCCTCCAAAAGGAATGCAGCTCTGCATTAGCCCAGTAAGGCTCACTTTAGACTTCTAAGCTCAATCCATACTGGAATTGTAGCATAGCACATTATCTTTAAAAGTTTCATGATATTTTATGACTTGGATATACAATACTTTGATAGAAATTCTAGCTGCATCCAGTTATTTTTTGATATTTCCAGAAATGCTGCAATGACTCTCTTTATACAAGAATCTACACATAGAGATGCTTTTATTTCTGAAGAAAAAGTTCCCCAAATAGGAAGAATGACATAAGCCTTTCAATAGATTCTGCCAAATTACTTTCCCAAAATATTGCAGCAATTCATTCTTTCATCAGTCTATGAAACTGGTTTTTCCACAATCTTAACAGTACTGAATGTTACCAATATTTTTATTAATAATCCTTATTGAAGAAAAGAATATCAACAACCTTGAATTTTGACATAATTATGTTACTAAATATTTACAGCAAAAGGTATAAACATCTCATGCTTTGAACTCTAATACTATGAAATGAAAATCAAATTTATAAATTAAATATAAACTAACTAAAAATCCAATACAATTGAAATATGAATTCAATGTGACAGATAATTTTGTTTTGCTAATAGCAGAAATTGGAATTAATATAGAGAAATGAAGCCTCAGGTCAGTTTCTATATTTAATCTGTTTTCATGTTTTCACTTCAATTATACTAATTCAGAGAAAGAATGCCTGTTCACATTAGCATGCTTTAAAAAATGGCATTAATAACTTCAGAATTTTGATGCTGGTTTGAGGTTATCAGAATCCACACTTAACCAAAATTCTGCTGGTAAGCCATTCTCTTCAAAAATTTTTATTGCAGTGTCACTGAATAACTTTTTAAAATCTTCTTATTCATATGAAGATAAGATTATCATCTGGTTCTACTGAAATCCATTGAGTATTACTAACTTGTACTTTCTTGGTTATGTGCCTTTATTTTCTCATTTATTTACATGTTTATTTTCTGATACTTTTTCTCACTCCCACATTAGAATGCAAACTCCGTGTTTTTGTGGTACAATTTAATCATTATTGGAATCAGACACAGAACTTCATTGCTGATTTACCATCACACAGAGGCAATGTATTATGCAAGTGGTAAATACACAGACAAGGTCCACATGACACATCTTTTCAAAACACGGCCAAATTGCTAGCAACTCCAGTGCCTATAGCAGAGCTCACTTGACGCATTCGATCTTAGAGCAAATACAAAAAAAGAAACTGAAATTGCATAGCAGTGCTCTGTTATATGATGGTTATTTGAAAGATCAAGAGTTAATATACATAAAGTTTTTTTAAGATTGGTTATTGAAGTGAAATTAAAAAAAGAATTTTCAAAGATAATATAGCTAAGGAGTTCCCAGAGGTCATTGAGCCTGATTGCAAAATCTTAGTATACAATGTATATGTGTAATGTCATTGGGCTTAGTTGGAGACCTTTTTATTTTTGCTCCAGAATGTTTGTAGATTCTATAATCAGAAGCATTCTCTTTAGATCTAGACTCAGATTAATCCTATAAATTAAGGATGATACAACTCAGGCCGAGACAGGGGACAGTGGTGACAATCCCAGAGTTCATTGATGCACATAAAAGGCTGGGGTCAAGCCAGACCTACCTGCTGCTGGGAATCAAGATTCTAAAAGATCTTTAGATATAATTGTTAAATATAGGCTGCTCCCAGAAGACATCTTTTTTTTTTTTTCCTTATCATATCTGTGGAAATTAGGTTTCCTAACCTGTAAAAAGTGGTTAGACTTAATAAGCCCTTAATGTCCATTCTAATTCCTTAGAGTTTATATGTAACACAATGTGCATTTAAGGACAAACTCTATGAGAATTGCCAGTTGTCCAATCCTAAACTACTTGGCTACACATGTATGATATTAGAATGATGAAAGTCTCAAAATTATGTGCAAGAATGTAAATATTGTTTACTATGCATTCACTTTCCTTGAATGCTTGCAGAGTTCATTTCTTATATTTATAAGTTTCTTAAGTGATCTTAAGCAAAATTATCTTAATTAGTTCCTTGAAGAATTCTAAATAGATTTTTAAAAATAATCATTAGTAACAAAATTAGTTCTTATGCAAAGCAATTTACTTTATATTTCTTTAATACTTGAACAAGGTAAATTAGTCTAAGGTTCAATTAATTTTAACAAAATGAATTCTAATTTTCCTATATATTCAGAAGAAAATGAACTTCCTTTCCAAAAACTCAAACAGTATCTTATCCAATTCCTCTAAGCTGGCTTTTATTTATAAAATATTCTAGTATCTCAATTTTTATGGTACTTCAATTAAATGGTCATTATACAATCTCATTGTCTTCAAATTGTAAATAAAACTGTAGGCTACCAATAACTATTTGACAATTGGGGAACATGCATTTCAATCTACTGTTTGACCACTTAGTAGCAGAAATATTCAACTTTGGTTCTGCCTTTTGTCCATATAAAAAATTAGAACACCTGGTCTAAGATAAATATTGTTGTTCTCAAAGTTATAAAGGAAACTCAGAGTATGCTGAACTTTTGACATTTCTAGGACATTTAAATGTTTTGAGATTAATATGATAAAATAAACGGCATTAAGTCGAAGATCATGTCTGGCATATTTACCACTGTATAGGTTCTCAATCTATTTTTAAATAGAAGAGAGATTAATAAATGAATGTATGGCAGTGACAGCAAGAGGAAAGAGAGAGAACTAAGATTCAGGAACTACATGGCTTCCAGGATCATTTTTGAATTGCAGGGATTTAGTTTTAATGGATCAGAAGGGCTGAATAGTGCCCTGCCATTGGCCAACAGTATGTGGGGCCTGGGTGGCAGCAGAGAACTCACTGAGGCCCAGCCTGGCTCCATCAGAAATTTCTTAGGCACAGCTGCAGACTTGGATCTGCCCTGGGGACCCATTTGTAGATCCAGCCACATGGCTCCAAGGAGGACAGTGATAGAACTAATAGCAGTGACTACTTCAAGAAAAGAAAGCAACGTGGGGAGATGAACGAGGAATAAAAATAAAGAAAATTTTGTTTTGTCAAGAAGCTTTCCCTCCCTTTTTCCAGTTATAATGTCTTCATAAAGAAACTTTGGAAGGCATGAAAAAAGGAATCAAATTATTCTCTGTAAACATACCTTGCTAATAAGATCTGCCTTTCCCCTGCCCTGGGAAAATGACCTATTTGGGAAATAACAGCACCCTCCTCTGCTCTCCAGCTTTCACTTGGCTTTGACCAATGAGGAGCGCAGGCAGGAGATTGGAGGAGGGAAGAGAGTGAGGTCAGGGTGTTTGTTTCCTTGACTCCCTCCCTGCAAGTTCCCCTAGAACTATCTGCATCCCTCCACCAAAGGTCCCTGCCCTTTCAAAGTGATCTCCTCTGCATGATGCTCCTTTCTAGGTTCAGGTCATCCCTTCCTGAGACTAACGCTGGATGGCTTGTATTTCTTCCTCACTCAACTCACACCTTTGGAAACAGAAACTTCGCAAAGACTTTCCTCAAATTATCCTAATCAAGTGGGCCTTTGTTTCCTTATTGGTACCCAGATTGAGAGAACAACCCAACACTTTTTCCTACTTTGCCATCTCATGTTTCTACCTGCAAATTTCCATCTCCATTCCATCTCCTCTGGCTTAAATTTCTAGAATAGCAAATAATTCCCTATTACCTAAATCCGAACGGACATTTCAAAATAGGAACCATCTCTTAAGTCACAGATTTTTAGGTTAAATTAAGATCAGATGCCTTAGACTTGAACACTTCCTGGGGTGGGAAAAAAAAAAAAAAAACACCTCCTGAAAAAGACCATTTTCTTTTCAAAAGTATGTGTATTTTTTTTTCAATTGAACCAAAATCTGTCTTCCTTGTTGCTTCTCTAATTTTTTTAAAAACCTAATCCTTTGGGACTCTAGAGAATATGTAGATTGCATTTACATATCTTCTTTATTACAGGAGAAAATATTAGCATGTGTTGAGGGCCTAATAATTGCCTTGTGCAGTACAAGGCGCTTGTCTCCATTTACCACTGAGCCCGGACAATGTGGAGGAAACACTGGTTAGGTCATGTCCCCCGCAGGTACCTCATGAGTTGCAGCAGATCATGGACCCCTTCACAGTTTTCTCTGCCCTCAGATCATATGCTCCTACCATGAAGACTGGCTGTCTCCCTTCAAATATCTGAAGATAATGATCTTGCCTCCCACCTGTTTTCTTCTTTAGGTTAAAAGTATATAGTTGCTTATACATTCCTTGTGTAATTCAGTTTTTAATTGTTCTATTTGGCCATAATATGTTCAATGAGGTATTTTTAAAATGCTCTTCTTATTTTTCCCTGTTCAGAACTGAAGGCAGTTCACCAAGGGCCACCACCCCTTTTTTCCTACACTGGAGCCTACTTTTTGGAACCCACATCACACTTTTGCCTCATGTGAAACTATCTGTTAATGAAAACCTCCAATTCCTTTCTATCTCTGTCACAACCCATAGTTTTGCAGTCGGATTTTGAACCTGAGATCCAAACAATGTGTTGTTTTTACTGCTAGCGTTTACCATGATGGCTTTAATCTGTCCTTCTAGCCTCTTGAGCAGCACTACATTCTGAGTCTATAACTGTGAACATCCCAAAGCCAAGCAGCATTCTTCCCACCTGAATGCACTGCCAAATTCAAATAAACATCAGTATGACCTCAAAAGATTTGAAGGTAAAGCATCCATTATACGGAAATACTTCCTTAAAATTATTTTATGAAAGATTTCACTTTCTCCAAAATAAAACACTCAGGGCAAGCATTAAAAATCTCCTCTATCCCTTAAGAATTCAATTCTGTCCCCACAGAGCTCTATGTTTCACTTCATGCAAATGCCCACCTGCTCCACAAAGTTCTTTACCCATTGACCTCCCTGCAAGGCCCATCACCTGCCTTCATCCCACTCTACCTGCTTTTCCCATGGGGACACTTTCCTAGATTTCTGGGGAATAAATCCCTGATCCAGCATCAGAAAATACAGCAATGCTCTTTTCTAACCTCTTCTCACGTACAAATTTGATGAATATGTCTTCTATATCTTTATCCGAGTCAGACCTAAAATCTTTATCTAGTTACTTAAATCCTATGTCACTCCAAAACAAGCATAAAGATAGCGATAATATCTATCTATATGTAATAAGCATATAAAGTCAAGGCTGTATAAAGAAAAGGAAGCAATCAGAACTCATATAATTACAGTCTTTGGATGTAACATTTGGTGCTAAGCATTCTGGCAGCAAGAGCAAACAAGAGAAAGATTCTAAATACTATAATTTCCAATATCTGACAAAAGAAAACATACCAATTCTTTTGGAGAAATAAACATTTTCCTCACACAGTGAGACTTAATAAAAGCATTCTTTGTCACAGCCAACTGGATTTTAAGCTCCTTAAAAAATGGGAACTATTTTTAGCCCCCCACCCCCCGTCTCCCCCTGACTTCCACAGTCCTTAAGAAGAGAGTATTACCCCAGTGAGAAGTGTTATTTGACAAGAACATTATGCAACTGGCTTTTTCCCATGCATGGTGTAAACAAGGAAAGACATGGTTATAGTTTATGGATAGCGTGGTTATAAAAAAAGTGAACATGTGGAATAGATCTGTGAGATATTCCAGAGAGGCCATGCTGATAGAAGAAAGCCAATCACTTAAAGAGATAACAAAGGAAGGAGAAGAGGGAGGGAGTGGGTTATTAAGGCCCAAAGATGGACAGAGTGCAAGGAGGAAAAACAAGTACGGTTGAGGTTTGGGAATTGCAGAGTATATACAGGCCAGATGCATGTTAAACTGTAATGCCTTAAAAGAGTTATGCATAGTCAGCATCCATTCATTTGTCCATAGTTCTTGTTTTAAGAGCTGGTTTGACCTAGTTGTTACCATGGTGTTTGACTTTGTCCATCTTCCCACACCAAGTCGAAAATATTTTCTCTCTGAAAGCCATGATGTTGGACTAAACAACACATCCTTGTGGGGTACTCATTGGATTTTAATAAGCATCTGGGCAGACCCTGGGAGAGAGCTGTGTTCTCACAGTGCAAGGGCAGGCTCGGTGCTTTCAGCTGTTGGCACTGCTCACAGTAGATAGTGTTCTCAGCAGAATAAGTGTTAGTAAACCTTCATTTGTGTGTGTGTGGCTGAAGAGAATTGGCTGCAAAAGAGAAATCCAATTCTCATGTTTCTGAAAGCAGTAAAGAAGTTTCCAAATAACTTCCTCTAAAGCATTTGGGAAGTTGCCCTCAAAGGCTATTGTTTTAGCATCTCAAAATACAAGTTTAAAAATCTCCCTAATATCTATCATTACAAATAATTGGTTTAACATTTGCAATGGATGAAGTTTGTTAACAAATCTCACTACAGCACACCTTTGCAGATGATAGAATACCCCTGAGAAATCCTGGAAGAAGAAGATGTAGATTGGGAAGTTGGGATGAGAGTCGATGCAAGCCACTAAGAGCGGTATAAAAAATATTTGGAAGAATTCCTTTGACTATTCCACTATGCACCAGTGAAGGTGTTGATGATGACCCCAGGAAGAGAAGAAACAAATACAACTAGAAGCAACTGCATGTGTTTAGAAGCTCACAAATTCTTAGTTAGCTCATTCTGTACCTTTGTATATTCCTATGCCCTTCTCCTGGAATACCTTTCCCTAATTCCCCTAATTCCTATGCATTCAAAACTCTTACTCATCCTTCAAAACCCAGCTCACTTTGTAATTCTTCTATAAAGTTTTACCCAGCCATTTTAGGCAGAATTTGTTTCTCTTATCCCTGTATTAAGTTCTCTGCATTCCCCAAAACATATTTATCATACCTCAGTTGCAGCCCTTACAGTTTGTTTCTATTCTAACTTCTGCTTAAAAATCTGCCCCTCTATCAGATTGTGAGATATGTTAGAACTGGGACTGTTGCTTATTCACCTTTTATCCCTAGCTCGGAACAGTACCTAATATGATACAGATGTTAAATAATTACTGAATGAATGGATGGTTGGTTGGATAGATGGATGGGTGAATTAAAATCAAGGCAAGGGCACAAAAGGACAAGGCAAATAAAGCCGCAGAGATGAGAAATTAAAAGGAGGAAGAATAAATGCTCTAGGCTGGAATGATACTATTGACAGAAGTTTGCTACATCTGGAGAACTGGATGGGGACAAGAAAATAGAAAAAAGAGCAAGTAGCATGATGATGTATGTTTGTGGACAACTCATCTGTGTTGTACACAAAAAGAACAGGGACAACAGAGGTAGCAAAATTTCCTGAAAGCCTAGAACTAGAGAGACACTGGGCTAGGGCAAGGCAGAGTCTGAAGTGTCAGAAGATCTCAGTTCCTTAGAGCATCAAACTGATGGTCTAAAGGCCAGAGTGGAGAACTCAGATCTTAAAACATTGTTCTTCTCTAGAAGAACTAGACTGATAAAGGCCCTGGCAGAGGAAATATATTAGCTGCAGCCACAGTAAAGAAACCTGACTTTTAAGGAAAATGAGACATTAATACGAAAGCTGCTACTTCCAATACAAGATATTAGATGTGCATCAAACCTTTATTCAGTGTCTGTCCCATATTAAACTAAGGATGGAATGGCTTAAAAGAGGGGAGCTTGTTTCATAAGTGCTGGCCTGGCACAGCAAATTCCAACAAGCTCTGAAAGTGTAACTTTGCACATGTGGTCCAGGGGCAAAGCCCTGCTCCACAGGGGCTCTCCCCTCTCTAAATTCTTGTGACAAAATAGTAGTCTCTCACTGGCATCTCAATTTTCTATTTATTTGTTATTTCCTCCAGGAAAGGACCATAAATGTGCTTCGGCAATCAATCTTGGCATGAAACTGATAGCCATTTCCCAGAAATTGGTAGGTTAGGTTCAATATTTAGTCAGTTTTGTTAATGGTCCTATTTGACCGTGTACGTTAGCACTAAAAATTCTGATCTCAGCTCCTCAAGACCTCTTTTCCTCATTGCTTAGTGTCTGTCCCTAATTATTTCATACTCCAAATTGAAGTGGGGTGATTCTAAAATTCTGTGCCTATTTTATATCCCAAGGTCTCCACTCTACTGTTTATTCTAAGGAGACCTTTTTTTTTTCTTTTTTTTTTCCTTAGATCCCGTCTCTACCCTCTCTACCCTAAGGTCTGTCCTTCTCTGATTCTGCCTGCTGTCTCTCTGGGCAGCCACACACCAAGCAAAATGGTAATTCTCTCCTTTTACTTCTCCCCAGTGTAGAAATTGTTTCCTGGATCATTCTTTTTCATGGTTGACACTATTATTTTGTTAAGGTGCATCTTCAAGAAATTTCCTACCAAAGGGCATATGGCATATTAATTTTCTTAATTTGATAATAGCCATACTCTGTCATTACACTTGAATGGCAATCTGGCTACATTTAGGATTCTAGATGGGAAATGATTTTTTCTTCAGTCTTTGAGCATCATTCCATTGCCTCTACTACCCTATGTTGTAAATAGTCTTAACAGTCGGTCTGATCACCACTCCTTTGTAGCTTAACTCCTTTGTCCTCCCTAAATTAAAAAAAAAAAAAAAATTCTTTTCTTTCTCTTGCTTTAGAGTGGAATCAGTATAGAAGATAAGA
This sequence comes from Choloepus didactylus, assembly GCF_015220235.1. Lineage (NCBI taxonomy): Eukaryota > Metazoa > Chordata > Mammalia > Pilosa > Megalonychidae > Choloepus > Choloepus didactylus. The sequence goes on from NC_051313.1 coordinate 37,650,515, forward strand.
AATAGTTAGATTCTGATATTTTGAAGATTTAGACAGAGATTTGCTTATGGAGTGGATATGGAGTGTGAAAGAAAAAGAAAAACCAAGGATGACAAGATTTTTGACCTGAAGGATTGGAAGCATGGACTGACCTTAAATTAAGAAAGATGGAAAAGATTGTGAAAAGAATGATGGGTGAGAGGTAGGGAGGGAAGGGAGGAGTGATTAAGGAATTCAGTTACAAATGTGTAGAGTTAGAGGTATTTATTAGATATCCAACTGAAAATAGCAAATTCTGAGAAGTATAGGGAAGAAAGAGGTCTAGGGCAGACAGAAAGTTTGGGAAATTTAGCAAATAGGTGGTTGTGATGGTTAGGTTCATGTGTCAACTTGGCCAGGTGATGGTACCCAGCTGTCTGGTCAAGCAAGCACTGGCCTAACCGTTACTGCAAGGATGTTTGTGGCTGTTTAATAAACCAGAAGGCTGGTTTATTAAATCATCAGTCAATTAGCTGCAGCTGTGACTGATTATGTCAATGAAGAGTGTATCTTCCACAATGAGAGAATGCAATCAGCTGGATTTAATCCAATCAGCTGAAGACTTTTAAGTGAAACAGATAGAGGAACTTCACTTCTTTGGCTAACCAGCGAAGTGTTTCCTGAGGAGTTCATTGAACATGTTTATTGAACTTGCCAGTTCTCTGCCTGAGAAGTTAATCAAACATCTTCATTGGAGTTGCCAGTTTGCTGCCTGCCCTATGGAATTTGGACTCGTGCACACACACAGTTGCATGAGACACTTCTATAAATCTTATATTTATAGATATCTCTTGTAGATTTGGTTTCCCTAGAGAACCCTAACTAACACAGTGGTATTTTAAATCACGATGGAAGTGCCTGTAGACAGGGAGGAGTACTGAGCCCTGGGGCATGCCAGTGTTAAGAGGTCAGAGAGATGTGGAGAAACAAGCAGTGGAAACTGCACAGAAACAACTGGAAAGATAAAAGAGAGAATGGAGGGAGAATGGTGTTCAGGGAATCAAATGAAGGATGAGTTTTAAAAAAAAGCAATGGTCAACTCTGCTGTTAATAGACCAAGTAAGTTGTTACATGACCGTGCCTCTCAGTATCAACTGCTCTATGGATGGGTATCTAACCCAAGCTTGTTCCTTCCCCTGAGTTTGAATTTTTTTGTTTAAGATTGGAGAAAAAGAGTAAGCCCAATGTCTCTCTATTGACTTATGCCATAAGAGATAAAATTCCAGTGCTTTTTTTCCCCATGTTTTCACTGCATGGCTATAGCTTGTCTGCAATGAGAAGGAAGCATGAAGACAAAGAGCAGAGATAAATGGAGATGAAGGACAGAGAGCATCTGGACAATGCTTGAGATCCTTATGGATTTTCTCTACTTACCCTGATACATTTAATCTTTAGGTTCATGAAGTACCCTGTTTTAGCTGCCTTTTGCCTAATCAAGCTTGGTCTATGTTTATGTCACTTACAAACAAAAGTGTCCTAATTAAAACAACAACACTTCAGCTATCTCTTAGCTCAAATTTAGAACCTACTAATACACTAGAAAATTTATTTTTCAAATGGTTGTGGAGAGAAGAAAAGCAGTATGAAAATGAACAAGGAAATACACCCGCATTTTTTTTCTAAAACTTTGAATATGGGGTTGCAAAAGCAAACTTTCAGAGAGATACTACAATTTCCAGCATACGACTACAGAAACATCATAGGTAATTTACAGGGAAGTACATTTGGGGGGCTCTGTATTTTGTTTAATTCTAGGTTAATAAAATCCTGATTTTCCAATATTATATAGGAAACAATGTGTGTTTAAAATGGACATAAATTCGCTAGAAAATAATTGAGAAATATTCATTGAATTTTACAAACCCATAAATAGTATTGCTCCATGTTGGACATGCAGTTTAAAAAAAAAAAAATGGTTCATTGTCTTTTTTCAGAAAAAAAAAAACTGCATTTGTAATGTACCTGCAAGATCAACGAATGGCTTTCTCTAGTTGCTGTGGCAACAGCAGGATGAGTAAAGCAGCATGAAAGTTAAATGCTTAAGCTTCATCAGGAGCTGGCAAGAGTGGAGGGGGAAGGGTGTTTCATTTATATTATGATGCACATACCCCTAAGTGATGATACCTCCTATCATTTTGGCTCCTTCAGGCTACCTATTTATGAACTTCATCGGTTACTATAAGAAAAAACCCAAGAAGCAGGACCCTGTGGCCTAAATCTTTTACTGGTTAGAAGCAGAGCACATCTATATCTATGTCTCTCTGTTTGTCTGTCTCTCTTTCTCTCTCTCAATATATATAAATATAAATATATATTATTTCTCTCCATATTCATACAGAAAATGGCACCATACTTATATTTATAATAATCCTTCTGTGTCTCCATTTCCTCAAGTGTGAACTAGGGATAATAATAATACCTACTTCATAGAGTTGTTCTAAAGATTAAATTTAGAAATCAAAGTAAAGTATTTAGAATAGTTTCTGTATTCTGTAGAATACAGAAACTATTCTAAATACTAAATAAGCATCCAATGTTTATTAATAACTAAATAAGCATCTAAATACTAAATAAGTATCCAATGTTTATTAGTAACAAATCAGACCATGACATCCACAATATCAACCCAAAGTACGGAATATGAGGTTAGCGGGAAGGCTGGCAGGAAGTAGCCTGACCCTGAGAATGTACTGATGACTACTGCAGGAGGCTAGGGCCTAGTGTGTATTCATCCAGCCAATATGTATGAAACACATGGCAAATCTATAATACTATGCTATGTAACATAAGAGATACAAAGAGAAATGAGACATGGTTCAACAATCCTTCAAGAGCATACATTAAAAGGAGGTATAATAGTTATGTGCATATACCAACTCTAAAACAGGGTAAGTATTATAATGAAAGTATAAACAAAATGCATGTCTAGAACATGTTTGGTGAATTCTTAGGAAGCAACAATATAAAGGAAAAGGTTCAAAATATATGATAAAATGAAGGCTGCTGATCAGTATCAGAGAATGCAGAAATAGATAGCATCAGGACACAGATTGAGAAGTAGGCCTTCTAAGAAGAGTAGACATTTAATCATTGAAGCCTGAACAGAAGGCTTTGAGGATGAGAAAGGACTTTGCTAGATTTGTAGGTTGGCTGGACAAGCCAGGAAATGGAAATGGGATCCCACCTGATGGGCTCAATGTTCCCAGTTATGCTTGTCAAGTGGGCAAGTCATCTTCAAGGAAACTTATGGTAACATCATCCAGATAATGTTGAGGCCATGATTTTATAGGGACACCATTCTACAGGCTTGTGTAGTTTTCTCAGAAGTTTTCAAGAAAGAAAATGACATGGACCTGGGGCTGAGAGTTTAAACATATGACAGATACGGGTAAATATAAAATAGTAATGGTAACATATAGCACTTACCTGTGCCACACACTGTTTTAAATACATGTGTATAAATTCCTTAATCTTGTTTCCAAATGTTTCCCCCTTTGGTGTAAGAGCTTCTTTATCCATGATTCATCATGTCTCCTGTAGACATGTGGCTTACTTAGGCCAATGGAATGTGAGAAGAAGTGACAATGTGCCAGTGCTGAGGAGAAGTTTCCAGCACATGTCCTGGTTCAGCCAGGCGCTTACTCATTTACTACTTTCAGAGTGGGTCGGCTCCTTCAGCCTGGCCCCAGAATGAGAAGACATGTGGGCCAGCACCATGGCAACTGATCCACAGCTGTTAATGTGTAATGAGCAAAAAATAAATGTTTGCTATAAGCCACTAAGACTTGTAGACATGATAGTCATTCCTATTTACAGTTAAGGAAACTAAGACACAGGAAGGAAACGGCAGGGCTAAGGTTTGAACCCTAGCACCCTAGCCCTAGAGTATTGACTTTTATTCATTAAGCTATGCTAAGAATTAAGGTGAATTAAGTTTGCTGGTGAATAGAAGTAATATGCTTATTATGAATGATAAATTATGAGACGGAGGATGCTGGGAAGATAGAAGAGAGGTCATGAGGAAGGTGATGGACTTTGGCTTAACTTTGATTTTATTTAAATTGAATTAATTTAAATTTTAATTGCTATAGGTAGCTAATGGCTACCCTATTGGAAACCACAGGTCTAGAGATTCACATGAGGTTAAAAAGCCAGGAAGGGGAGTGAGGGTAGGATTGCTGAAAAGATGGAAGTTATCAAGAGAGCAGTGAAATAGAATTTAGAAATTCTGAAAAGGATGATAAAAAGTTCCAAGATCGATTCTAGAAATAATTAGTAGAAGTACAAACCAGTAAAAGTCAGTGGAGTTAATAGGGATCAAGAAATTTTGAAAAGTCATCTATTCTATGCTTCTAAACCTTTTCCATGTGATGACAAAATAGGAAATGATAATATTTGTATAGCACACTGAGGTAAACAGTAAAACTTGGCTTACGGTCAGAGGCAACTGCCCAGGAGTGCTTTTCACACCAGACCTGGTCCAGCAGCCTGAGGGTTGTCAAGGTCAATATGTCAGCAGACTTGAAACTAACTCCGGGAATGCTGCTGTGCTGAGGAACACTAGTTGAGAAAATGTGATGCACATGGATGTGTAAACCTCCAGGGCTGTTGATGAACCGATTGTGAGTTGGCAATAAGTGGTATTGCCAGATGGTAGAATGGTTGAAGTAAGAGAAATAGTTAGGAAGCAGCACTGGAAGCTCAAGAGATCCTTTCCTCTTCCTTTCCTACCCTGACCCTCCTGTTCAATGTTAGAGTTTTCCTTCGCAGTGCTCCAGATAGCACCATCCATATTTAACCTCTGAATGGTGGCTGCTGGAGCTGTACAAGTGACAGCTTGACAAAGTATGTGAGGTTGAAACAGAAGCTTAGCACTAGAGAAGGCGCAAGGTAAGTCATTGCTTCAGCATTAAGAGGGATGTTTTAAAAGCAGATAGACCCAAGCCCAAAAGGCTGGTTAGGAAGCAATTTACTGCAGCAAGCAAATAAAAATATTCTGAACTAGGCTAGCAGTAGCAGAGACAGAGAAGAATGACTTTAAGAAATACTGTGTACCCAAAATTGGCCGAGGACTGGTGATTGATTAGATGGGGGAGGGAGACTAGAGAATTAAGGGTAATATATTCTACAATAAAGCTGCAAGAGTGATCTACCCAAAATGCTCAATAAATATTTGATGATGAAAGAGGGTTAGTAGATTTAAGTAAGGCTGGGCATCATTTCCTGCTGGGTTAATTAGAGATATTTTCACTGAGTGTATCAGTCATGGTCTAAGCAGGAAAAGGTAGTACACATAAATTAGGATAATTGGAGAATATTTAAATAAAGGGACTGCTTACAAAGTGAGGGAAACTCAGGACTGTTACCTCTCACCCTGGCCTACAAGAGTGAGAGAAGGGAAGAATTACCAGGATGTAGGAGAGAGACTAGCATGGAGAGGACCATCTTGCAAGGAGCTGAGAGCTTCAAACCAGAAAGAAGCCAGACGAAGGATAGCCCAGAGGGAAGAAGTTGGGAAAATAAATACCTTGACTTCACTCTCCTCCCTTCTTCTGATTTTTGCCTGGTTCTCTATTGGCCAAACCCACGGAAGCCTGAAGACCAGAAATTAATGCATGTAGTCTCTGCAGGTGAGCCTCCGGGACCACAGAGCAGGAGGAGCCCCAGGGAGAGTGGATCTGCAAGGGCAAATGGAAGACATCCAGTGCCTGAGTGTAAAAGCCTGTTTTAGAATATTCACAGATGGAGATGGAAACAACTTTCCAGGGAAGCAGAATAACATGGCAAAGATGTAGAGGAGGAAAAACACAAGGGATTTTCCAAGAATGAAAATAAGGCAATCTTAAAGGATTCTAGGCTCCATTTAAGAATAGGAAATAACCCCAGAGAATTATGTTGGTGCCAGGCTGTAAACTGGGGAAGAAAAGGCTAGTTTTTTATGCATCTAGTTTATGAGTACTAGATTTCAGGTAAAGTTGATACGAATATTGAACTCAATCGGATAATATAGGCAACACAGCAACACAGCCGAGCCCATTGTAAATGATGTAAACACTCAGCAGCAGTAGCTATTACTAGCAATCCTTCCAAAAATTATGAAGTATTGTCATCACTATTTTCACAGAAGAGGAAATTGAGGCTTGGAAAGTCTTGGTAATTCATCCCAAATCATATAACTAATAAATAGTATAGCCCATAACATAATTCTGGGATGTCTGACTTCAAAGGCTATATGCTTTCTACCATGCCACACTGTCTCCCTATCAAACTAAAATATAAGGTTGTTTTGGGGATATATGGATATTTTTTGGCAGGCAGCAAATCAATCAAGATTATTGAGCTCTTACTTAACGTGATGGAAAACACAACTAAGATGAATCTGGCTTAGTGCCTTCAAAAAGAAAAGAACCTAACACCACTTAGGAGACAGCTGCAATTGTTTAAGCAAAAGTTAAAGAGGACTAAACTCTGAAAGTGGCAGTAAGAATGGAGAGGAGGGAAGAAAACAGATTACAATAAATATAAGAATGACTTGATACTTCAAGGCAAATAATAGAAATCAATTTAGTTCGAAATAATTTTAAGAACAAAAAATGTGTCAAGAGAATATTATACAAGTTTTTCTACATCCCTTGCCCAGTTACAGTTGATGCTGGGCCATCACATTGCAATGTGGACTATAGAGCTTTTAAAGATTGTTTTGAATTGATTTCTCTGCTGATGTTTTTACTAGCTCTATTAACTCTTACTCTTCAAAGAGAATTGCAGGACAAAGCTGGGAGCAAAATCAAGTTGGATAATGGACAGGTCACATGGTTTTATCCCAAACCCAAGGTGATCCAGTAAAAAGTCTATTTGATACCATAAAATCCATGCCCTTTGCAGCATGTGGTGTGTGATCCAAGCTAGGAGTCTGGCCTGAAACCAGCCTGAAATGTAATGCTAGTAAATTGTGGGACTCAGGAGAAGTTACTAGTGGCTTCTTACAGTCTGGATCACATGGTTCATTATTTTGTTTAGGGTGTTACAGATGCCCAGGTGCACACAGGTTCAAGCGAAAAAGCTAAGTAATTCCGAACTTAAATAAATATCTCCTTACAAATGAAGGATTCCCTTTACACTGTTCTGTTGCTTGGAAACTTCTTCCCCCAGATGTCTGTGGGGCTCCATCCTTCCTTCAGCTCTCAGCTGGATGTCACCTACCAGGGAGGGCTCCCCCACTCCAGCCCCTGGCTTTCCTTGTCTAATCCTACCTTCTTGCTTTATTTTCTCCTAGAGCTATCTGGCATATTATATTTTCACTTGTCTATCATCTATTCCCAAGAATGTGAACTTCTGAGGGCAGGAATTTGGTTTTATTCACTGCTGTATTCCCAGCACTTAGGAGAGTTCCAGGCCCTTGATAAGCACTTTACAAATATCTGTTGAATGAATGAATAAAAATATCCGCAAACTTTACATTATTTTGCTGTAGGATTAACTCTACTATTCTCTCACATTCCCCTTTTAAAACCTGTTCATAAGGAATTATCATATGTGAAAAAATTTCAAATGCAAAAACAAAAAGCTTTTTTGATCACTACTATGTGCAGGGTGGGGGATATAAGAGCCTACTAAAATATGTTAAGATTTTTCTTTTTTGTTCAAGCTCTGGTAACAAATCCCATAATTTCAAGTCTAAAGAATATGTGAACTCTCCCAATTGGTTTTCTTTTGCCAGATTAAACTAGACCAAAAGCAACTCTTCTCATGTTATCATAACTTATTGCAGAAAGTTATTTGAAAACATGAAGGTTAAAGCAAGATGCTCTTGTCTTTTCTGTATTATCATCATTTGTCAGTAGCATTACAAGAGTTTTCTGAATTCTCCAGAGAATAATTTTTATGTTAAAAGAAATAATATTCCTGCAGTGATAATTTTGGTTGAACAGGTAAAAGACAAGATACTGTTTGCAAGGTGAGTCTATGTTATAAGTAAACTGCTCCACAGAATCAGTGAATTCTAATAGCAAAGTCTTTGTGGATTATTTTTTCTCATGCATGACTTTGGCACTAAAACTGGAATTGGATATTAAAACAGGATTCTTGGCTAAATTCATCATCTCTTCTCCCAAACTGCTTCTTCTCCTCTGTTTTGCATCAATCCTTATCCACCCACTGCCCAATTCAGGCCATTCCAGATGCTTTCCCTCACTTACCCCTCCGATACCCCATAGAACCACAAACCCATAAACACTTTTCAGTGTCTTCCCTGTCTGCCCTTCTCTCTCCTTCTCTGCTTCCAGCATCTGAAGTCACTTACTAGCTATTTCTCACCAGGGCTACTGCCACAAGCTCCTGACTACCATCGGCCTCTGGGCTTGCTCCACAAAAATCCAACCCATTCGCAACACCAGAGCCAGCTGATCTTTCTAAAACCCAAATCTGATTACGGTCACCTCCTTCCTTCAATTCTGTAACGGTTTTCAGAATCTTGAAGATAAAGTTCACACTGCATATTAGATTCTTAGGGCTGTCATAACAAATGACCACAAACTTGGTGGCTTTAAACAGAGATTTACTCTCTCATAGTTCTGGAGGCCAGAAGTCTGAAATCTAGGTGTTGGCAGGGTTGGTTCTTTCTGGGGACTCGGGGGGAGAGTCTGTTCCTTGGGTCTCCCCTGGACTCTCATGGCAATTCTTGCCTTTCCTTGGCTTGTAGACTCCATCACTCTAATTTCTGCCTCCATCTTCACAGGGCCTTCCCCTCTGTGTCTCAAAACTCCTCCCTTACTTTTATGAAGACACCAGGCACTGGATTTAAGATCTACCTGAAACCCAGGATAATCTCATCTCAAGATCCTCAACTTAATTACATCTTTAAGGACCCTATTTCCAAATAAGTTCACATTCACAGGTGCTGGGACTTAGGAATTGGACATCTTTTTAGAAGCCACTATTTAACTCACTACACACTGTCTCGTTTAGTATAGAAGTTCTTCATGTTTCTTATTTTAATTTTTCACTCTAAGGTTAACAATTACTGTCCCCTCACATTTCCCTTTTAAAATCTACTCATAGGAATGACTACTTGCCTCACCTCTTCCAGGGAGATTATTTGCATGGCCATTTTCTATATTCCTGTGGCATCATAGTGCTTATGGGAGACGAGCTAAGACCTCCATGCTCTAAGGAGCGCAGATAGACTTCATTCAGCTAACAACTATTTTACGTTTTGCTGATAGTGAAAGGAAGTTGAGGGGAGCAGTTAGATTACTTGAGACAAAAGAAAAAGAGAAATTAGAGATTGTTTGGAGAGAGGAGAGAAGAAGGAATAACAGAGAAGCTGGCAGTCAAAAGAGAAAAATAAGCGATATTTAAAGAGGGTTTAACCAAAGTTTTCTATATTGGAAAACCCCTTCACCAATAATCCTTTTTAAAATTTTATTTTACTCATTGTGTTGTATGTGTGAATGTGTGTGTGTGTGCATACATGGGTGTATGTGTGCTGTGAGAAAGAACTGGTGTCACCTTAGGGAGTTGCCTGGGACTCAGCCCCTGTCTTAGTTTGTCAGGCTGCTACGACAAATACCACACAATGAGTTGGCTTAGTAACATGGATTCATTGGCTCCCTAGTTTGGAAAGCTAAAAGTCCAAAATCAAGGCATCAGCAAGGCAATGCTTTCTCCCCAAGGTCAGTAATGTTCTGCTCCTAGCTTGCCACAATCCTGGGATTCCTTGACTTGCATCTCTGCTTCCTGTCACATGGTGATCTCTCTGTCCTATGTCTGTTCTTCCAGTTTTCTGCCAGCTTCCATGTGTTTTCCCTGTGGCTTTCTTTGACTTCTCTTTATAAGCCTTTAGTAATATGGATTAAACCCCATCCCGATTCAGTTAGGCCACATCTTAACTAAAATAACATCTTCAAAAGGTCCTATTCATAATGTGTTCACACCCACAAGGACACGAATTAAAATTAAGAACATGCCTTTTGTCAGGGGACATAATTCAATCTACCATGTTCTTCTCTCTAGACCCCCAAAAGACATGTTATTCCCACATGAAAAATACATTCACCCCATCTCAACAACCCGAAAGCCTTAAGTCACTTTAGTAACAATACTAAGCCAAAAGTAAAATCAGTTATGGGTGTTGTCTATCATGGGGAAAAATTCCTCTCTGTCCATGAATCTGTGCAAACTAGAAAAGAAGCTATCTGCTTCCAAAATACTATTTTGGAACAGACTTAGTATAGAAATACCCATTTCAGAGGGGAGAAATTAGAATGAAAAAGGGGTCACAGGTCTCAAACAAATCCAAAATCCAGGAGGATACTCTTAGCTCTGGTAATCATCTCTGGATCCATGTCCTCCGGGACTGCTGGAGTGCCCAGCACTTGGGCCAAGAGTCATGCTATCTCCAGACCCCACTACTGGGGCTTGGGATGCATCCTCTCTGAGCACCAAGCTCTGCCCAAAAATTGGAATGTAGGCCCCAGCCTCTCTGAGTATTGGTTTGATGGCTGAACTCGCCCCTAAACATTGAACTTTGGGATGGAGGGCTTGCCCCCTCCAAGGGCTGGGGCAGGAATCTCACCACCAAAGGCTTGGTTGGTAGCCCCTCTCTCTTGGCCTGACAGAGCTCTCTTCCATCCAGGTCTCTGCTTCTGTGGCTCTGCCTTTGAAGTCATTTTTCCTTCATTGTGTCCAGTCTCTCTGCCTTTCAGTCTAGGCTGGCAGTGCATCTGCACATACAAAATTCTCAGAAAACTTAATCAGGTTTGCCTGTAGTTCAAGAGAGTCTGAACCATCAGACAAAAGGACTTTCCACAAATTCTTCCTCAGCAAATTCATTTCCACTCCTGACTTCCCCTGAGGTGGCTGACTGGATCCACATAACATAACCTATTTAGCAAAGGGTGGTTTAGCCAAACTCTTCCATGAAGCTTGCTGGGAACTGAATTCCCAGAAGCTCAGGGAGTGCCCTGCTACAGTCACTTTGGGCACTAGTCTCAAAGCATGCTATTTGGATAAGCTGAGAATTTTCCAAATCATGGATTGCTGGTTCCTTTGTGCTTATGAATTCAGTCCTAGGTTTATCCCTTTCCTCTCACATTTTACAATTAGCTTAGAAATTTCAGCTAATTATTCAACTTCATCACCAGAAAATATTCAAGTTTGTCCTTCCAGCTGATGTCAGAATACACTTTTGCCAAGTTCTTCACTACTTTATAAAAAGGATCACCTTTCCTTCAGTTTCCAACAACAAATTCATCATTTTCTTCTAAGGTCTTACCAGTAACTTTAATGCCCATATTCCTATCAGCATTTTGCTCATGAAAAATTATTTATTCTCCAAGACACTAGAAACTTTCTCTACAGCTCTCACTTATTTCTGAGCCATCACCAGAAATATCTTTAATATCCATATGTCTACCAAACATGTCTTCAAAGCAATCTGGGCTTTTTCTATTATGTACATCAAAGTTCTTACAGCTTCCACCCATTACCCAATTCCAAAACTGCTTCCACAATTTTAGGTATTTGTTATAGCAGCACCCCACTCTTGGTCCTAAAATCTGTAGTAGTCAGGGTTCATCAGAGAAACAGAGCCAATATGATATACACACACATGCACATAACACACACACATACATACAATACATATTTAAAGAAATTTATTATAGGAATTGCCTCATGCAACTTTGGGAATTGGCAAGTCTGAATTCTGTAGGGCAAACCGCAAGCTGGAAACTTCAATGAAAATGAAGTTGAATACCCCAGGAGAAGCTGGCTAGCAGAAATAGAGGCCAAAAGCTTTCTTTTTGACTTCTGAAATCCTCAGTTCTGGTTTTTAAGTCCTCTGACTAATTGGATGATGAGACTCTCCACAATGCTGAGGGTAGTTTTCTTTGTTGGTTATAGATGCAATCAGACATAGATGTAATCAACTAGCTATAGATGAAAACCCATCTGTGAAATTCCTTCAAAGTAAGTGCTTGCTTGATCAAATAACTGGACACCATAACCTATTCAAGTTGACACATAAACTTAACCATCACAGCCCCTTAATGTAAGATTTCTAACAAGCAAAGCCTCAAGGGGTGGTATAAGCATACTCCAAGATGAGTGATGACCCCTGTTTTGCTTCTAATGAGGAAGTACTGGTCATATGTGGGATCTGGCAAGAAGCCTTGGTGCCTCATAAGCCCCAGGACAAATGGCTGGTCCAGAGACAAGATGAAGACAGAGTAGAGCAGAGCTGCCCCACATGGACCACATCTCCTGTGGTTATTAGTCTAATTAGCTGCCTCATCAGTATATTGTAGCAGCTTGAAAGCAGGAACAATGTTAAATTTACCTTGGTATCCAAGTGTTCAGTACAAATGAATGTTTGTTGAATGAAAAAAGTACCTAAACTGGCTTGGATCCTGTCATTAGTAATATCAGGCCTGCTTTATGGAGAAGGGGATTTCAGTAATATTTAGGATTCTAAAAGCTTCAGCTGAGGAATGGCCACCTGGATCCTTTTACAGACCCAAGATTTATAAAATTTAACTATTTCATGTAAAATATCCATACAGAATAAATGTATGTTTCTTTGAATTTCATAGTAGAACCAACGTCTTAGATTCTAAGTTAAAGGCATTGTTGCTTGTACGAAAATTCTAAAATGACTGTTCAAGTGTTCTTCATTTATACAATATCCTGAAGGTGGGGGGCACGGTTAATACTGGAAAAGAAGAGAAGGAACTCCCTGAAGCACCTCATCCATCCTGTGAGTTAGAACCTACTCCAAACATGGAAACAAAGAGCATCTTTGAAATCACTTTCACGTTGAGAGTCAGGTTGCAGTTTCATAGCTGAGATTGAATGTCAAAGCTCTTGGCTTCCACTTCTCCACTGAATCCAATGTGCAAACTAGTCTGCAATTGATTTTCACAGCTAACCGAAGTATTACATCACACTTCATGTTCTATGGGGGAAAACTGTTGTATTGTATTCATTTTCACCTATCCTAACCTTTTGATTTTAGACTCTTTAATCTAACTCATCTATCTTATTCTATAGCCTTTCTAAAATCTCCAGGAAGTTTTGTGGTCAGTCTTTTATTTTGCTAATTCTTGAGTAAAAAAGTTCATAAATAGCTTCAAATATATTAAAGTTGATTATTAAAATATGCTTTTTAAGTAAAAGAAAACATTCTTAACTGCCTGAGTAATAGCTAGCATTAATTGGAACAAATTCCTCAATACATGTTAATTCTAATTCTCACAACCACCCTCTGAAAATAATTATCATTACACCCATTTTACAAGGGGAGAAACTGAGGGTCCTAATTAACATCCATGCCAAGATTAACACTGCTGGTCTGGGATTTTGCTGGGATTTGAAACTCTTTTTGCCTAATTCCAGAGTTCCTGTTTCTTCTTCTAAACTGCTGTAACAGTTAAACCTTGTGGTCAGGAAACTTTCATTAATTATGAATCCACATCAGTGTTTTCATAATTTCAGTAATTTATATTTCAACCTTCCCAATTTTTTCCATATTTGAGTGTATCTGCTTATATTTTTCTTTAAATTAAATTACTTTCAGCACATTTATTTTAGAAAAGAAACTTCATCTCTATGTAACTGAAAAATCAGTTATAAATAGAAGACAACAAAAAACAAAATGCTATCAAGTAATAATTAATTAAAATTAAAGCATCAAATTAAAATGTGTGTAATACTGAAACTAATTAATTATCAAATGCAGAATTTAAAGCCCCTCAAGGAGAAGAATGAAACAATTTAAGTTTATTCAGTAATGAAAAGATATTCAGCTTGATATAACTCAGTTTAAGTTCATGAAAATAAGGTTTTACAACAATAAGGCAATTGCATCTTTTAGTTTTGTGATTACTTATAATTGAGAATTTCATCTTACGTATGTACTCTAAAAGGATAGAAGGTATTTGACTGAGATTTCCAATAGGTTCAGACACTGAAAAGCAATTCCTAAGCAAAATGGTGTGATTGTTCAGCAAACTGAAACAATCTCCTGAATCTATTCTTCCAAACGTGTAATGTTTTGGTTTTTTTTAAAAAAAAGAGCAATGGGGGAAGAAAAGTCACACTGCTTCTTCTCCACTTATGTGGTCTTGTTAGGGAAAATGATGAGGAAGTTTTTATCAAGTGTTCTAGTTTGCTAATGCTGCAGAATGCAAAACACCAGAGATGGACTGGCTTTTATAAAAAGGGGGTTTATTTGGCTACACAGTTACAGTCTTAAGGCCATAAAGTGTCCAAGGTAACACATCAGTAATCGGGTACCTTCACTGGAGGATGGCAAATGGCATCTGGAAAACCTCTGTTAGCTGGGAAGGCACGTGGCTGGCATCTGCTCCAAAGTTCTGGTTTCAAAATGGCTTTCTCCCAGGACATTCCTCTCTAGCAAGCTTGCTCTTCTTCAAAGCATCACTCACAGCTGCACTCCCTTCAGTCTCTTTGAGTCAGCATGTTTTACATGGCTCCACTGATCAAGGCCCACCCTGAATGGGTGGGGTCACGCCTCCATGGGAGTATCCCACCAAAGTCACCACCCACAGCTGGGTGGGGCACATTCCAAGCAAATCTAACAAGCACCAAAACGTCTGTCTGTCCCACAAGACCACAAAGATAATGGCATTTGGGGGACACAATACATTCAAACCGGCACATCAAGTGTTTCTTAATGCCTCATAACAGTGTTCGAAATATGTTTTGCGCATTGTTTAGATACTACAAAACCAAGCTATTTAAATAACAGCAAGAATCCAGCTCCATCTTGGTCAAAGTACGGATTCCATTCAACCAGTTTTGTGGTCATTGCAATCACATCTTTCATGGCAAATATTGATATAATCTCTCATACATTGATTGTTCAAATGAGCAAGTGTTGTAATTTGCAAAGCAAGAGACATAAATTTTTCCCCAGAAAAATTTGAAGTCCCTTTGATAACTTGTATAGATGAGAGAGGAGTTTCTGGGAAAATATACTAACCATAGTCACTGAACTTTGAGGAAAAAGTCAAAAATGCATAGACCTACATTAAACCTATGAGTTCAATATTCTCACTGAGTGATTCCATAAATCCTCCAGAGGGGAGAGCTCCCTTTTGTATGTAATAGCAAGTAGAATTTGTTTTTTAAGTATATTGACTCAAATCCATAGAAACTCCCTCTCACCAGAGAACTTCAATCCCTCACAACCTACATTCTATTTGTAATTTGTCATCAATTTGCCAATGGGTTTAAACTCTCTTCTTCAGTTGCATGAATTGCCACGTTTGGTAGAAGAACCTATCTCTACAGATGCTATTTTGCAGCTTGCATTTGAGAAAAAATAATCTGTGTATGGCTGAGTTCACAATATAAATGAATTCATCAGTTTAAAGTGACTGTTGGACATAAAAGTTCATAAAAATTTGGCCATAATTGTAAAACTACTACAATCTGTGTTAACTGATAAATTTCCCAGATCTTTCCCAGCATGTATTTTTCTAAAAGTTTTGGTAAGTATCTCCAATACATTTTTGTAAATGCAGATCAAGTAGCAGTTTTAATTTAAATGATTGTTTATAAAGCTTATTGCTAGTTTGGGATAATCAATAGCACTCCCTCTCTCACCACCGCCAACACCCCATAAAACCTATGACAGAACAGAAATTTTTATTTTCCATTTTTCTTGGGCTTTATGGCCTAGTCAGAGCCAGTAACACTTACCTTTGCCTTTATATGACATTTTAAATGAGCTTACTATGGACTATGTGTTTTTATCCTGGTCATACTATACATAACTGATCAGGAAACTTTGCCGTCATTTTACTTCGTTGAGAAAATGTCTAGAGTTTTTTTTTTTGTTTTTTTTTTTTCCTGGTATTTATTGTGTGTTTCAAAATTGCACTTGAGTTTGAATGGATTTATACTAGAATTTGAAACTGTCTCCAAACAAAATGGAATATATTCAGTCTATTTCCAGCTAATAAACATCCCAATTTCAGAAAATTTTCATCACTCTTGTCAGAATTTTTATTTTTAAGTTATTGTTTTACAACAATAAAGAAGATTCAGACTAGTTTTTTCATTTGGTCTTCTGAAGGCGTGTCTGATTTCATCACTTTAACCACTAGTTCAGGCATTTTCATCACAAATTTTGCCTTCTTTAAGTTTAAAATGCTCCTCTCTATAACTTACAATAAAAAACAACTATAGAGCTCTTTCTAATTTAAATAATGTATATCAATACATTCTTCTTATAGCTAATAATTGTCAACTTGTACAAGCAAATTTTAATGAACTGTGGAGACGTACAACTGGATGTGTTTGGCCACGAGCATATGAAAAAGCACAGAGAGGAATTCCACGGAGACAGACGGGAGAACAACCAAGTTTAAGAGAAAAGCATAAACTCAGAAAGAGTCCGAGACAGTGAATGCCTTAGATGCTCTATGGCAACTCTACGTCTTCTAGTTCCTACCATTCCTGAGTCTTTACAGTACTTCCGGCAGTACCTTAATGAATGTATGGCGAAATCTTGCATCTAAGAAATCTGAATCTAAAAAATAGTTCCAGATCCTAACAATAAATTCCCCATTTTACCTAAAATAGCTCAAGCATATTTCTGTGGCATGTTAATTTAATGAACTTCTTGTAAGATAATCAGTGCCTGAACTTTGCATTTGATTAAATTAACTGAACAAAAGATAGAAAAGACACAAAAGTAAAATGTGTTTTTGTATACTCGGAGAATGGAGCCTTTTAAGAAATGTTTGCAACAAGTTAAATTATTTTCAGTAATATTCTGAGGCAGGCAGTAGTCCCCAAAAAACTATTGGCAAGGTAAAGAATGTTTGTCAACAATTCATTGGATTTGTAGACCAGTCAAAATTGGGGAAATTGATATATAAAATGAATATGGCCAACATATAGGTCTACTGAAGTCTCTATGGAAATTCGGCCTGGAAGAATCTTAAGAATCCTCTGATAATTTTGAAAGATTAATGTGGATTTACTACATAAGAATCCTAAATTCACAGGAAAATTGAAAACCAGAGGCATCAACTCATATAATGAATGCAAGATTTTGCCATACATTCCTCAAGGTACTGCCAGACTTTACAACTACCTGTAACCACACATCACTCTGACTGTCCAAGGAGGGGGCATAGATGTGTACCAGATGTGCAGCTCATTACAAAATCAGACCTAGACATCTGTATTGGAAGCACACCATTAACCACTGGATACTTTTTTATATATAAATCACAACGTATGTTCTAATACAAGGAAGGAATTCTAAAATAATGGAATATACAAAGCATTAGTTTAATTTCAGCAAATCAAAGGAAATTTAACTCATAAAGAGTCTAATACTATTTAACTCCAGAAGTCAATGTCTACTTCATTTTCCAAACTCATATTGATGTTTTGTAAAACCTTTACATTAGATAAAGTGATCCCAAATTACCTGCGTATGTTAGGTTAAAATAAAAGTTAGTTATTCCTTTAGACTTTGTTTGAAAGATTAGCAAAACTCTTTAGATGACAGAGATTAGAGTTTATATTTTCCCAATATGAAAAATACACTTGATTGGTGAAAGGATTTGCAAAACTAAATAAATAAATAACAAGGCAAATTTCAATCATAGTATGGTTTTCTCATTAAATTCCTTTGTTACAGAATAAGAACTTTTAAATCCAATACCCTGATATCTGGGTTTAACTGATTTTTGTCTTTAAGTAATCTGACTCCTACATTCCAAAACATCAAGATATAACTACACATTTGTGTGTTCTTTCTTCTAATGATATTAATCCCATGTCCTTAGTAAACATCTCTACTTCTAGTTAGAGGAATTGCTACAAAATATATAGCCTTAGGAATTAATTAAGGAAACTACATTAACTCACAGTTTTGATTTTAATTTAATTATTTTTAAACCATAACCACATTACCTATTTGTAGTTCCCAGAATGTAACTTTGAGAAAATCTCTGACTGCATATGCAGATAAAGCATTTCTTTAATTCAATAGTGAAGAGCTCAATCTCTGACATTTATATTATGTAACGCCATTGCCCATTTGAAAGCTGTAAGCCCTTCCTTGCCTGGGATTCCAGGTACAGAGAAGTACTGCAATGCTCACTTAGATCTGGGCAATATTTTGTAATGTGAAAGTAATTAGATTACTTTCACAAAATAATTTCAAAATAATTTCTTCTGGCCCCAAAATAGAGCCAAGAGTCCAAGCACAGGCAAAAAGTAAACTCTAATGACCCCAAATAGATATTTAAAGCAATATCAAGGATTTGAAGACAAACCTGATTTTTGGCAGGAAGGGCCCACCTGGCCAGAACAGCTTGGTTATTTGGAGAGGTGCATATCAAAAGGAGGCCCTTGTTTTTGGTAACAGCATCACCGTGGATATCAGAGGAGATGGGGTAAGGATGATGAATTAGTTGAAAGCAATTTCATGAAGTTCCATTCAACAACAATGAAAATTCCAAATGCTGACACACCACTCCTGAGCCAGCCTGGTCAGTCCATTCTGGTCCCCACTCAGTAAGCCTGCTTCTGCTTGGGAATCCTGAAACTCTTAGAAACCTCACATACGACAGCTGGCTAAAACCACATCAGATTTCACAAAACTTCTTGGACCAAATAGTCCATATTCACATTTTATCCAAGAACAGATCCTTTTCTATTCTCAAGGCCTCTAAAAGAACACTGGTAACTGAAATAGCAGTTAACATCTTACTGCAAATACCTCATTTATCCTTACAGTTTATTTATGGAATATGTAGTGAATACATTGTACTGTTCATTTTCAAAATGGAGATACTCAGAGACACAAATTAAAAATGTTGCCTACTCTTACCATCTAAAGTATATAGAACAAGTACTAGCAGCCTTTCTCAAAACCATGATACTTCCCAAAAGGAAGCTGACATTTCATCTCATTCATAACACATTATTGCCAGCCCTGGTTTGTATCTTAAGCCCATACCTCACATCATTTGCTTGGTATGTCTCCACAAAGGGAGATCTGTTTTTATAAAATGCAATTTAAAACTGACCCAAATTACATACTCCCCTAATCCCCTCCACGATATATAATGAGTCTTGAGTTTCCCAGAGAACTTGCCTTGCACAAAGAATTACACAAAATGAAACCAGTATCCTGTTATATCATTTGATATACTCATATGAAAAACTCACTTCATTCTATTAAAATCAGCATTTTATTTAAACTATCATGTTCAATTTCAATTCCACATTTTTTTTCCCCCGTGAAAAGGAAATCATGATACTTTGAGGTTGGTGTGGTGTTTTTCCTTGGAATTCAGGTATTCAGAGTCCTGGACCTAAAGGGTCTCATAAACTCATGCAAAGCATGTTTTAGAGTTAAATATTTATTTCTATAGTTCACAAGTCCCTGGCCTGGGTGATTTCACAGCATCCTCAAAGAATGCAAATATTATTTACACTTACAGAATGATGAGGATGTTTATAACAAAGCAGTTCTAGTCAGTAACAGAGTGCCAATTTTATGTAAAGAGCTATAAAAAGACAGAATTTTTAATAATTTTAAGTTGTTCTTATTACATCATTTATCAAGACAACCTGGTTGTCCAAGTGTTTAGAATTCCACACTCATGCTATTTTATTTTAACTTGGCTTCTTTAAGATTTATAGGTGGGTAGAAGTTAATTATACTGGTAGAAGGGCAACCTGGGTTGAGACAGATCAGTGGTTCTCAAATTTGAGCATCCATCAGAATCACCTGGATGGCTTATTAACACAAAAATTGCTGAATCAGTTTCTGCTTCACTAAGTCCAAGCTGCAGCCTGAGAAGTCACATTTCTAAGTTCCCAGGGACTACAATTTGAGAACCCATGAGATAGAGAGTCCAGAGTCTTGTTGATTCCTAACATTGCCTTCAGTAACTTCAGAGAGGATAACTCTAAGGAAAATATAGAAACAAATTTTTCAGGATGGAGTTAAGGTAACCTACCTAAAGTTGAAAGTTGCCAGATAAAATATAGTATGCCCAGTTAAATCTGAATTTCAGATAAACAACAAATAATTTTAGTATAAATATATCCCAAATATTTCATGGGATATATTTATACTGAAAATATTCATTGTCTATCTGGGATTCAGATTTAACTGGGCTACTTATATGGGTTATTTTTTCTCTCTAAATCTGGCAAATATTACCTCAATGCAGTATTAGCATTTTGTTCCTTGGTTGTGCAAATATACCCTCCCAAACTATTAAGATTTATGCTGCTTTACTCCATTGCTTTGGTGTTTACCATGATTTTGCTCTTGTCTTTCCATGGAATGCAACCACAAAGCCTTTGAAACCTCAGAGTGGTGAGGTTCCTTTAATTGCCATTCCTTGGGGAGGAATTGGATTAAAGGACATTTTAGTGAGTGGTATTCATACACTCAATGAAAAATGCTCGCAGACATATTATGATTCCCCGAAACTGTGTATAATGTAGAAGAAACAGAAACCTGTACAAAGTTGGAGAATTCTGCTCGACAAAAATTCTCCACAAGAATTTTGTACCTGTTTTAGTTTGCTAGAGCTGCAAAAGTGCCATGTACCAGAAACAGGCAGGTTTTTAACAATGGGAATGTATTAGTTTACAAGCTTACAGTTCTGGGGCCATGAAAATGTCCAAATCAAGGCATCATCAAGACATTCCTTCTTCCTGAAGACAGGATACCAGTGATCCTTGGCTCCTCTATCAGATGGCAAGGCACATGGATTCTCCTTTTTTTTCTGGGTTTTGTTGCTTCTGGCTTCTGTGACTTCTTCTCTGTTTCTGTCTCTCAGCTTCTGTATTCCTCTCTGTGCCTTTCTCTGAATTTTATCCTCTTATAAAGGAATCCAGTAAGGGGCTTAAAACCTACCCTGAGTGAGATGGGTCACAGCTCAACTTAAGATCCTACTTACAATGGTTCCACACCCAGGGGAACAGATTGGCTTTGAGAACATGATCTTCTGGGGTCCATTCAGCCTCAAACTATCGCAGTACCACACACACAGAAGGAAAGATGCTGCCCTTCCCCGTGGCTCTAGGCATCAGGAGAAATGGGGTCACATGGTACATTTTAGCTGTCCCAGGGCACCAGCATAGCTAGACACCTTCAGAGAAAGGGCGACGATGGCAATGAGGAGAGGAATAAATCAGAGCAAGTATGAGAGATTTTTTTCTTTGTGGTTTCTGTGAATATGAAACTTTAGAGAAAAGAAATATCTGGAAAAAATATTCTAGGGAACCTTCTGTGGGAAACATCATGTAAAATCACAAGAAGATTCTTTAAAGAAAATCAGTTGTAACAATAGACATTATACTTTCCATTTGCAGTATTTTTTCTTTATATGTGATTTCAGGCAGATTTATTAAAGTTAAAATTGAGTGTATATACACATCATAATGGAAGGAGGGGTAGCAGGCAAGTCTCAAGAATTTTGACCCTAAATTCCATCACTCCACTGCACCTCAAACTTGGTGACACATTGGAATTACATGAGAAACTTTTTATTCATAAAAAGAAATTGAAAATCAGATATTACATGCCCATCCTCACTGTGTTCTGGCAGCTAAGATCTAGAACCACTGAATTAAAACTATAAGACTCCTCAGGAGTTCATTTTCAATATGACTGTCAACTTGTTTGGATTATGTAACAAACAAGTGGGGGCCAGGTAAGCCCTGGCCAAAATGATTTTTAGAATAATATTAGAAACTCAAAGAAACGTAACAGAGATAACACTACTATTGGGGTTACAACTTTGGAGGAACACTGTTCAGAATTATAGGACTTGTCAGAGAACCAAACTTAGGCAATGGTATATGAGTTTACTAAATGGAGTAAATCTACAGAAACTTCCTAGTGGAATCACAAAGTGGAATTTTGATTGTCTTCCCGTCCTCCGTAGTTTCTGTAGAAACTGGGTAGCTGCAAAGATCAATCTCTGAGCTGCTCAGGTTTGTTAGAGTCTCCCATCCATTTCCCCTATTCAGACCAGAACCTTCAGGATTAATCACAAATCAGGGACTTGAATTAAATAGGCCTCAAAACCTCTTGTGTAGACTAAGTACAAGCATAAACTTGAGAAATGTATGGTACTGAAATGCGATTTGCCAGATTATTCACCGAGGAAAGTAATACGTGATTTCCCGTTAGCCAATTAGGTCTGCCCATAAATTTAGAGAAGGGATAGGGAAAACTTCTGTGCTGTATGGGCAAGGATTAGACACCTTATTGAAAACCAAGATAGTGTAATGAAAGAGGAAGAGGGAATAGATGATCAGAAGGCAGCAAAAATCCAGTGTAGGAAATCTCTCAATCCACAGAAAGGCCTACTAATATTTTCCACTTAAAGAGAACAGAGATATTTGGTATCCTGGCAATGTGTTTGGCCCCATAGATATTCTGCATCATTGGATAAAAGTCCCTCGTTGATGAGTTTACTCTCCATAGATGTCACATTTCTATGCATTCCGATGTAATTGTGTTATACACTAGAACCAAGATGCAGTGGATCATTTTTTCTGTTGCCTTCCTTCTTGATGAATGAGGAATGGAAAGGTTTGGGAAGAGCATTTGATGTTTTCCTGAGTAAGGTTCTGTATTTATAACATAAAAACTTTTCCTTGGTTGTGGCAACACTAAACTTATCTGATAGATAGCTCCACCCAGGAATTGAAGTATCTTAAGAATTCAGGTAAATGTTGGTAACCTCACTACAGGTTAAAATATGGCAACCTTATGCTGCAAGAAACTTTCTAGTGACATATCTGTGGGACACTCATTGACAATTTAAAATGTTTCCACTGTGATTCGAGGGAAAACATTCACTAAATTGAGGGAAAGTTTCCCTGTCTTTGATTTATGTTCATGGATGCTGAAATATCATAATATTTTAAGATAAGATGACTACAGAATTTATTGTCTCTTTATGGTTTGAGGTTGGCTACAACAGAAGACTGTGTATTTTCTCCAAGGCATTTTGAATAGGATTAGGGTACACCTGTGAGGTGAAGATTATTATAAGAACGGACTTGTGATGTGAATCATCAAGTTCCCTACAGACAATAACTTGGAAAGTAAATGTTATGAATTTCTTTTTTCCGCTTTTCTTATTCTCTTTTTTACATAGTGGCTTTATACAAATCAAAAATAGATTTATTTGTTAATAGAGCTAAAATGAAATATTAACCAAAAATTCCAAACACTATTCCAACATGCTATGCAAATAGTCACATTAGGAAAATACCTGCTGATTGCTTCTTTTTTTTACCAATCCTTAAATGTAAGAAATCATTGCTTACTTTAAATATTGTTTTTCCCATGTTTGAGTGGTTTAGTAAACTTTCCCAAAATATTTCTTTTCCTATTCAAATATCCTTTCAAGAATGTATTTTGGTCCCATTTGTTATTTTCTTTAAGTAGAACTCCTCACCTTGTCTTGAGCTTTCTCATTCAGAGAGTATTGCTCATAAAAATGGCTCACTAATCAGCTATGTTTTTGCATCAGGAAGAAACCATCTTTCATTCATATACCTAGTAATCTATTTCCATTTTTAAGAGAGAAAATATGATAAATATTTACATTAGGCTAAGGCAACAGTAGGTTTGAATAACAGCCACAAATGTCCATGCTTAGAGGGTGGAAGCCAATAGGATTGATTAGAATCAAAACAACATTAGTTGAAAAACATTATGATACAGACATATGATGGAATAAAAGGCAACCATTAAAAATAATGATGCATATCTACATCTGTTGATCTGTAAGAAATCCAGGATATATCAAGTAAAAAAAAAAAAAAAAGCTACAAAAGAGCATATAAAATATGTTCCTACTCCTGTTTAAACTCATGCACATTTATATATAAATATTTCATTAATAGCATTTATCCCCAGAGGTGTGGTTAAAGATTATTTGCATTTTCTTCTTTATGCTTTTCCATATTTCTTGAATTTTAAAAAGGAGTATATATTAATTTTGGTAATTGTATTTCCATTTTTAAGTACAGTTAAAAGTCTTTAAGCTGAGGGAGATATAAAGTGGTTTAAACAAATCAAGTAATTATGAACTCAATTATATGCTGTTTATACCTCCTCACATAATTCCCACTCTCTTGATTAACAGTTGATTTCTTTTTTCTTTTTTGCCTAGTAACAAAAGATAATCACTTTGTAGGCAGCAATCCTGTATCATCTAGCAATATGCCTATAATCCTTTTCTACCCTTGCATTAGAACCATCCTTGGTTAGTCTCAGGCTGCCTTTTAAATGAAGAGACATGCTCCTTACCTAATGTGTGCACTGTTGTTTTCCACAAAGCTAACTTGGCTGATAGATTAGCTGACTCTTCTTTACTTGGCTGTACTTGGTTCCTTTCCTTCAGAGATAATATATACCTCAACCTCAGAACCAAGTATTAGGGAAGAATCTCAGTTCTATGATCCCCCAACCACAGTTCCCCTAGAGGATCTCAGCTTTCAATTCTGTCCCTTTAGAAAGATTTTCTTCCTAAAAGTTCTAGGCTTGTAACCACAGGAGAGCCTACCACATCTGCTGTTTTTAAATTTTAAGGAGCCCACAGTAAACCAGACTCCTAGTGTACTGCTAATTAAAATAAAAATAATGTTTTGCTGTATTTTTCTGGTTAGATAATGTATTCCTTTTTTAAATATTTCATTTCTTCTCTTCCCTGTACAGTTTTTTCACGAATGTGTGCAAAGCCTTGAGAGTCACACTCCTACTAACATGGCTGACAAGAGAGATGGCTCAGCTCCACAAGCCTTTGCATTCCAACTACACTCCCCACGCAGGGCTCCCACTTTGGAGTCAGGATGTCTCCAAATCCTAAGCACAGTCCTGTGGGGGAAGCTTGATTCTTTCTTTGCTAAACCACTGCTCCTGGGAATTATCAGGACTTCAGGCTAAAATCTCTCTCCAAACAGCAAACACACCAGACCCCATTGTAGCTTAGAAGAGCTACTGAAATTTTGATTTGGTTTTTTCCTCTACATAGAGAAGCATAGGCAAACTAGGCAATTAATCCATAACATGCACAGAAAAGGAAATAGAGTACACCAAAATAAAAAGCCCCGAGGTAATCACCTCCCCAGGTTTAATCATACCAGTAATAAGAATCCTGAAACATTCCATAATAATTTTTGATTGGAGATATTATCAGAGTTACTTAAGAAGGATATTAGAATATTTCTTATAATGAACTGCTTAAAAAAACAGTAATGATCAATATTCTAGCAGTTTATGTTTCCAAAGGATTTTCAGTGAGTACAGTCCTTCTCAATACTTTTTCTCATCAATAAATGCCAAGATAAGGCTAATGTAAGTGGGGATAATTCTCGCCATCTTTAGAACTGATGTGACTTCAATATACCTAGCTGATTAGCTTCTTTCAAGAGACAGAGCCTCAAACCTTCCAGCCACACCTACCATTTCAGTGTCAGTCAAGAGCAATCCCAATACATGGTACTACGTAAAACTCCAAACTTCCATAAAATGCTTTCTCTGAACTGTTTCCTTAGGGATAGAGGACCAAGAAGTGAAAAGAAGTCCTAAATAAGAGCACAAGATGGGGTCACAGAGCTCACTGATCCCTGGCAGAGTGTGACATTAGCAGAAAAATCATTTTCTGGTAGGGAATGGGCAGTTGGTGAAAGCTCATTGGATTTCTTTCCCCAAGGACTGATTGATGAATGGGAAGGGAAGTGGGAGGGAAAAACTGCTCCATATGGAATGAAAGGCAGATGAGAGGCCACTAGTTCCTCTCTTGCCCTTGATACAGGGACAGCCTGCCTTTGACAGTAGCTGAGACCCAAGACAGAAAAGCAGCATCAACACACATCATCATCAGGAAGGGAGGATGAGACCCTATGCCCAGAAGGTAGAAGCAGCTGGAGACATCCTTCACCAGCCAAGAAGCTAAAAGGAAAGGATCCAAGAAATGAGAAGGCAGTTTTCCAGAACACACCACAAAATAGTGTGTTTGTCAGTACCGTGTGCTTTAATGCAACCTGAGAAAGTTCCTATTACTCTGAAGTGGGCTTAAGATTCTTTCCTAAGAAGTAATGCTTAGGGACTCAGCTCTTGAAACATCTTCTAACGTTATTTTCACAAGTCAAATTCCTCAACATCTAACTTTCAATTGAGCATTTCCCTGGGGGTGGCTTTAGGCCCTTTGGTTTCTTCAGAGAGAAACACCTGCATTTCCCTGGGGGTGGCTTTAGGCCCTTTGGTTTCTTCAGAGAGAAACACCTGCAAAACACACCTCTCCTTGCTGTTATCAAAGGCTTCGAAGAGCATCATGACTCAAGCCAGAAGTCACCATTTCTTATTTCCTCTTTCACCAAAAAGCATCCTTCAAGGAGAAAAAAGGGGGGAAAGTCAAGAAAGGGATGAGTAGATAAGAAAACCCTGTAGAATGTAAGCTAAAAGGGTAAGTCATCATTCTCCTTGCTTCTTACCCTGAACTTACTGTGAAAAATACACCCCAGTAGCTAACAGGATAAACAGAAAGGTAAACAGGATGATAAACGGAAACTCCTTTCTTCTCAGACTTCACCACCTTCACTTACTAAGAGAAAGGAGTTAGTACTAAGTGTACAGCCATAGGCAAAGGATTTGACTCTCTGAAAATTAGTTCTTCCAGCTAAAACATAAAGTGGTAGTTGTACCAGTATTTCAGGATTACTGTCAGGATAAAATGAGATAATGTGTATAAAGTATATGACTCATAGTAGACTTGCAAAATTGGTAGCTATTGTTATTGCCATCATTATTTACTTTTGCAAGACATTGTGCTTATTGGTTTTAAACAGCTGTTTCCAGGGCCGGCAGCACAGGTTTGAAGCCTATCTTTCCCATTCACTAGCTGTGTGACCTTGAACAATTTGCTAAGCCTCTCTAATCTTTTATTTCTTCAGTCATAAAAGGAGGATAATAAATACTACCTACCTCAAAGGGTTTCTTTAAGCATTAAATGTTGTAATGCATATAAAGCGCTTACCACAGAACTTGGAAAATTGCAAGCATTCCGTCAATATTCGCTATTACTAGCAGTAGTTGTGGTGTAGAAGAGTGCAGGAAATAAATTCCCTTTTGATTGAGACCTTATATCTTTTGTGCATACAACCATTCAGCTGGGTAATTTTAGTAAAGGCAGGCACTGGCTAAATGTATCAACTTAACTTCAAAGAGGAGATTCTGCTTCTGAGTTACCAGAAAAAGTTCATTCCTTCTGATTTGATCCATCTCTCTGGTTAGGACAGACAGACAGGCACGTCTCCTATTAATGGGGATCCAGATTCGTCAAGTTTATCCAAAATAAGGTTATTCAAATTCTCGTGGGATTTTTCTTCCTCTGCATTCAGTTCCCTGGGTGTGCAAAGAGTGTTAAAGAGCTGCATTAACAAGCCAGCGATCACTGAAAGTAATTGGTTAAGGCTGATTCCACAGTCAATGGGATAGACTCACACAGAACCAGGTTCAAATCTGGTTCTCCTACTTACTACCTATAGCCTTGGGCAAGTTAATTAAGTCTCTAAACATTGGTTTTCTTTCCTGTAGAACGTGAGTACAGGATTACATTCCCTTAGCCAACATCCTTGAGGCCAAATTTGTTCTGAAATTGAGAGTTTCTCAGATTTTTAGAAAATTAATAGGACCCACGTACCATATATTATGGAACATCCAGCCAGACTCTCAGGCAGTTCCAGGTAATCAAATATGTTAATATTTCATGAGTATGACTATTCACAGTAAGTCAAATAAATAAAGATTATATACAGTTTGCCACCAAATGAGCTCATGTCAGTTGAGATTTTGCTGCTAAATGAGTTAGGTAAAACTTCCAATTTCCAATGCTTTTTGAACTTTGATAATACAGACAAGGAACCACCCCATGGTGTTTTTGTGCACATTAAATTAAATTGTGTGCATGAAGTGGTCCTGTCATGCTCCACTACTGAGGCCATGATTCTCAAACAAAGCGTATTTATAAACCCAGCAGCACTCAAAGCCACAGGAAAAAAAATATGGCACATATTCTTATGGTGAATTTTCATGGAATGGTCATTTTTACTCCATTTTTTATAAGTGTTGTATTTTTCCTAATTTTCTACCTTGCACAGGAGTGAAGAGAAGCCATTAATACTTTGCCAGCTCTAGGCAAAACTACTGTTCTAATCTTCCCCATCCAGTAAAAGGAGTAAAGAGGAAGGAAGCCCCTCAGCAACTCATGCTCCATCAAAATGCTATTTCCTGTGCCTTCACACCATCACTGGTAGAAATGGGGGAAAGACTGTAGAATTGTAGCTGCTTTTAACAAGACCCACCCCAGCCCTGTCCACCCAGCACTCACAGCCTCAACATCACTATCTGTCTTGGCATTTTCAGGATTAATCTCATTATACCCTACATCTCTGTTTCTAACAGTCTTCTAGGAAGTCTGATACTCCCAGGTTGTCCCTTAGTCCCAAAGCTCTCCTTCCTCAACCACTATGCCTTCTAGAACTTCTGATGAGTTGTCCGCAACACTTCCTGTATCTTCAACATCTTTATGTTTGTTCTTGCTCTAAATGAAATCATGGCACTGCTTCTCCGGCAATTTCTAAGGAGGTGGCTCTTTTCATCCCCACAACTCTTGTACCTCGTTGCAGCTTTCAGACCAATTCCATTCCCTCCCATCTAAAATTCCCCAGTTTTGAATTCTATATCATTAGACTATAGCAATCACCACTCATCCTCAGAGCTCCAAATCTATATATCATGCCTTAAATATTAGCTTTTGGCTACTTTTTCCCTCTCCCATTTGATTCTTGTCATAACCTATGGTGATTCCAAAATCTCATTGCTATTCCTTGAACACACCAATCTCTCATAACCTGTCCTCTCAGTTTCTTGACGACTTGCTCTCCAGAGAGCTTGTCCTTTACTATATATCAGCCACAAACTTCTATCATTCCCTTTTGGACCATTTCATTACCAGTAAGTACAATTCCTACATAATTCAGTTGCAAGTAACACACTCATGGACCATCACCTTCTTTCTATCTAGATTATTTTCACAATTCCCCAACCCCACTGGAACCTGAAATCCATTGATACAACCATTGTTGCACTGTCTGTTACTACTTTGACATCTCATTCATCTTTACCCAGCTCAAATTCCCTGGTTTTCCATTATAATCACTCCTTTGCATTCCCCCAGTTCCCTTCCCCATCCTCTTTCATTGTTCTCATATGTCAAAGGCCCAATCCTGGTTAAATCCAACTCTCCAAGCACTTGGTGCTTTCACTCATACAGCTGAACATTGCCATCCTAAACGACACGACTACACTGAATGGCCCCACATTGAATTCCTGACCTTGGTTTTAGTTAGTCTCAGAGCTTTCAGGCTGTGCTATTCCAGGCCCTTCACCTTCTCACTCTTCAAAATTGCTCTTTCCTATACTGTATCTCCTTTCTGGTGAAACCTCATATACTTCCTCCCCCATCCTCATTCTCAGATGATGGCACTGTTTTCTATTTCACTGAGAAAACAGAAGCACTCAAAAAAAAGCTTTCCCTAGCTCCTACCACCACAACTATCCACCTATCTGTATCTGTACTAAATTCTCTGCTCTCCTCTACTTACAAAGGAGATGATGTGCCACTGGGATCAATTTTAGGGCCATTTATTTTCATCTAGGCTCATACTCTAAATGAAGATAAATGGTTCCTTAATGTTGCCTTTTGGGTATCGACCTTAAACTCAAGCCATCCAAAACTAAACCCCTGTTTTCCCCTAGGAAACCTGCTCCTCCTTTTGTTTGCATCATCGCAGTAAATAGCATCTGCATTTTTCCAGTTGCTCAAATTGAAAAGCTTGTATACCTCTTAACTCCTCTCATTCTCTCCTACCACATACCCAATCCATAAGCGAATCATTCCAACTTGACCTTCAAAATACATTCAGACAATAAGCACTTCCTACCAGTTCCAATGTTCAACTCCAGTCTAAGTCCACTCCATCATCTCACAATTAATGCAACAGTCACCTAATTGGTTAATATAATTCTTCCTTTTCCCTTTACACTCTGATTCTTCTTGACAGCCAGAGTGATGCTTCCAAAACCTAAGTAAAATAATAGTCTCTTCTATTCAATACACTAGAGGAGTTTACTCAAAGAAAAAGACAAACACAAAGAGAAGGCCCATACTATGCAGATCCCAAACCATCTCTGAGCTTTGCCACTGCTCTTCGCCCTCTTGCTTGTTGCTACAGCCACGCTAACCCCCTTTCTATTCCTTGAACACACATCAGTCAAGCCACTTCTCATAAGCGTTTGCACTTGCTATTTCCACTCCCTGGAACACTCTTCTCCAGACATCAATATGCCTTGGTCCCTAACCCTCTTCAGGTCTTTAAATGCCATCTTCTCAGTGAGGCCTGCTTTGACCATCTTCCTCATTGAACTGCCTTTCTCCCTTCCATGCCTTCTCCAGTGCACTCCTTACCACCTAACACACTAACCATTTTACTTATCTATTGTTTATTATATGGCTTTCCTTGCTGGAATAAGATGTTCATAAAGAGTGGAATTTGTGAGTTTTGTACACTGTTTTTTCCTAGTCCCTAAAATAGTGCCTTGCAATACATGTTCATTGATCAATGATTAATTGATTAGGTAACAATTAAAATGCAACAGCTATATTGATTTTCAAATTTTTTTAAAATTTAAGATTGAAAGAAATGCCCTAGGTATGGGAAGTATAGGTGCCTCTCTTACCTCTTCTGACCTAATCCTGGTAGACTTACTTTCACTGCTTTCTACCCACAGAGTTCTTCGCTAGAAAGGTTTGAGGAGGCCTCGTGTAATATATTCAATTACAAAGCTAACCCCAGTATCACTTAGCAGCATCCTTTGCTTAGAAGCAACCAAGGACTAAAATAACCAGAATAGACTTTGTCATACCACTTTAATATTTTTAAAATAATAAAGATATCTATTTTACTTTGGGAGAGTTAATCAGACCCGATCCAAAACTTATGAATTCTTATTTTATATACAATTCCTACAAGTGTGCCCAGCCCCTAATATAAAAACAAAAAAACAAAACAAAACAAAAAACAAGCTGGCTGCTAGACAAGAATCAAATGGGAAAGAGAAAAAGTGAGCAAGGAGTTGATACTTCAGGCATGCAAAATGGCAAGAAAAAAAATGTGTAAAACTTCTAATAAGTTAGAAAATGAGAAAATTTTTAATTCCTTAAGCACATAGACAAACTGCCCAAAAGGATATCCCGGTACTAAAATAAAGTACAAATACCTGATACTTATAGTGTCAATTCTGAATTGTTGAGAGAGGCTGAAATAAAGTTCAGCATATTTTTTTTCCAAAACCAAACTTTGAACCTTTATTTTATTTACTTGCTTTATCAATATATAGTTTCCATACCATACAATTCACTCATTTAAAGTGTAAAGTGCAATGATTTTTACAATATTCACAGAACTGTGCAACCACCACCACAACCTAATTTTAGAACAATTTTTATCACATCACAAGGAACCCCCATATCCATTAGCAGTCACTCGTACCTTTCTCTAAACCCTTTCCCCATTGCCTGTCATAGGCAATCATTAATCTACTTTATGCCTCTATGGATTCATCTATTCTTGATAGTTGGTATAAATAGAATCAAACAATATGTGGGCTTTTGTAACTGGCTTCTTTTACTTAGCATTATATTTTCAAGGTTCATCCATTTTGTGGCAAATATCAGTATTTCATTCTTTTTGTGTGTGCATGCCTGCTGGACTTGTCAGTTACTGACAGGCGTGATGAAGTCTACAGCTCTAGTAGTGGATTTGTCTATTTCTCCTTGCAGTTCTATCAGTATTTGCTTTAAGCAGTTTGGCACTCTGTTGCTAGGTGCACACAAATGAAGGATTGTCATGTCTTTTCTGATAACTGACAACTTTGACATTATGTAATGCCCTCTTCATCCCACAATATTTTCTTTCTTCTGTATTTGCTTTGTCTGAAATATATATTACTACTTCAGCTTTCTTTTGATTAGTTTGTCCTTTTAAGTTCAGCATGTTTTAAAGAAAGTAGTTTAGTATTCAATTTTCAATTAATATTTAAAGTATTCAGACCTAGCATACAAAATAGGGTCTCTAATATCCTTCACCACTAAATGGATCCAGGCTTCCTTGAAAAATGCTAATTTGATATCTTGGGCAGGGAAGGTACAAAGTGAGCCTAGGATATCTTATTCAGGAAAGCTAGGAGCTATTGAATGAAATGGGATAATGTCAAAAGGATTCAGGAAACAGCATGAAGGGGCTACCACTAGCTCCACAGTGCTTCTTTTCTCAGTGAAACAGGAAAGAAGGCCATCATCTGAGAAATGAGGTGGCGTTGACAAAACTATAGGGATGAGTCCTTCAGGAGAATGAGAGTTAAGAGACCAGCAAAATACTGTGTAACAACAATTTTCATAGATATAAATACTGTGAATAAAAAAAAAAAACACCATAGGCTAATATCAATACTCAAAAAATAGAAAGGCAGAAAAATTGCATTTGTCACTATTAGTGGTAGCTGGTCAATCAACTCTTTCTTTGAAAGTTGGCAATTAAAAGAAAGGAATTGACACGGTCAATTCCTGCGAATGTGGTGCCCACCTGGCCTGAGAGAGCCGTCATGATCTCTCCATGACTTCTCACCCTGTGGGTAAGCCCTAAATAAAAGTTCATGTATCAGACAATGCCTGGTGTCTTCTTTGGCCTCTGAACTGGCAAAGCCCTCATGGGCCATGACAATTGGTAAACACAGCCAGGAGAATCAAATAGTTGCCAGCCTGGAGACTAAAGAAATAGCAGGCACTGATGACATGACCTTGGGGAAGGGAAAGAAGTCCCCGGGCAGGATACCAGGGTGGCCTGCAACATCCATGTGGGGAGGGGTGCCCACCCTCCTGGAGGAATGGATGTCTATGTGGGGATGGGATGGCTGCCCTCCTAGATGAGTGGAACCTGCCGAGGGAGTATGGAAATTTTTATAATTCTCTGGCTGGGCTAATAGCCGTCCTGCAGCAGGCGCGGAGCATTGGCCCTGGGAGGGATACTGGGGTGGCCTGGAACTTCAATGTGGGGAGGAGTGGTTACCCACCTGGATGGATGGGACCCACTAAGGGAGTACAAAGGTGCTCACACCTTTCCAGCGGGATTAGTAGCCAAATTTCAGCTGCAATGGGCTGGCCATTGTTAAGAGGCTGTACGCACCACTACTGAGGAAGCTTTAGCAGCAAAGGTGGCTGTAAGCTACCTGGGAGGTAAATTAAAGCTAGAAAAAGATATGAGACTAGCACAAGCAGAATTGAAAAATGCTCTGGATAAAAGTTTAGAAATATTGACATACCAGCACACTAGAGTACCTTTTTCAGGGTCCCCACACATGTGGACAGTGATGGGGGACCCCATTCACTGGACAATTAACCCAGGCATGTGCTACAGAACATGATGTCCTTTGTACTTTTTACTTGCCCTATAATCCCACAGCATCTGGGTTAATTGAAAGAATAAATGGCCTTTTAAGGAACACTTGAAGGAAATTTGACAACCTGTATCAGCATTAACTCCAGACCCAAAGCAGCCAGCTCCTGCCCCTATGGACAAGGTAACTGCTGGGCCCATGCAGGTCTTATGAATTCAGATAAAGGGGCCTCAGATAAAGGGGCTGGCTGCCTTCAAGCTGCAATGGAGCAGTGATAATAACTTTCTCTTGCCTGTGCCACAAACACTAGAAATTGGAGAAAATAAGGTCAACTGGCTCTGGTTCTGGCCCATGCAGCCACGCTGGTTGAAAATCCTAAGCCCATGGGGTATTAGAATTACATAGGAAACTAACTGTGGATCTGACCCTGAAGGGCTCCCTACAGGGGAGAAATATGGTATTTAAAACCCCCTCACCTGGAACTCTTCTATCTACTAATGAAGGCTCGACTTATATGTTGTTAAATAACTCAGCTGTCCAATTTAATGCTTACATGTGTTGCTAATTCTTGTTTAACAAAATATGTATTGCTCTTTCAATAATGCATTAACTAAAATGTTTTGAATATTTAGCATTATTCTAACAAGTTTAATTTTAATGGTAACAATAAGTTGTGAAATGTCTGCTGAAGAACAATTTCCAGAGTTGTTTTGGTGACTTGAATGTAGAGGGTATGAGGGATGTTTTTATTGAAGGAAAAAGAAAGTAGTTTTGTTCTAAATGATTGGTTGCTTCAGAATGAAGAAAAAGAAAGGCTATGGAACAAAACCTGAATGAATATAGAAAGTTGCGGCAAGTTGGTGGAAATGGAAATTTAATACTGTTGTAAAGGTTAAAAAATATTAAAAACTAGTGATATCACTGCTTAATGATGAAACCTCACAATGGTCAAGGTTGAAAAAAGGGTAAAAACTAGATAGCTAATAAAGCAGAGTGACTGGTAGTTTCCTTCTTTAGCTTTTTTAACCCCAGGCAGTACTTGTGCTCTAATTAATATTAAATGTTGTATGTATGTGCCTGGTAATTCACAAAATGTAACTCACATCTTGATCATATGCAAAATCATCTAAATGGTGGAACTCATTAACTTGGCCATAGCGCCACTTGCTAATAGACTTATTATCTCTCTGTACCAATATATTAATACTATGTTGTTTATTGTATTGTTCTTGTGAATTATGAATGTAAAGTCTGTCCTATGGTCAATGCAAACTGTTGTGCAGGGGTGGATTGTGACAACTCGCAGCCTGAGCAAAACAAGCATGCGGCTCTTGGTGCACAGCAGTCTGCGTGACCTAGGCAGCTAATGTTTAACTTATCATCTTTGTAAGCCAGTAAAGAGAAAAACGGTAAATTAACTTTAAAATGTAACTTTAAAACGTGAAACAGAAAGTAAGCAGAAGGTGAGAAACTCTTGGTATCACTAAAGAGCAAGATGTAAATGTACCCCAGACCTCCCGCCATGAAATGTTAATCTAGTCTACCTGCTTCCTGGGTCCCAAATGTTGTGGGTATCTATTGATCACCACACTATCCCCCTGTCAAGACTCTTTTCCTGTGCTCGCACCTGTAGGAATGTCTTTGTCTCAAACCCTTATAACTGCCTTGCCATCCGTTTTAATCATGCAGTCAACTCCCCTGCGAATGTGGTGCCCACCCAGCCTGAAAGAGCCATTATGATCCCTCCATGACTTCTCACCCTGTCGGTAAGCCCTGAACAAAAGTTCATGTACCAGACGAAAAAAAAAGAAAGGAATTTAGCATTTGTCCACCCTTTCAAGGTAACCAAATAGCCCCAGTCAATGAGGAATACCTCTAATTTATGGAATACTTAAGCTAGTATATGTAGAAAGAATTATAGAATTCTAAAAAAATAATTTTCCAAACCCTAATGAAATGATCAATCCAGGCAAGTATTATCTAGTGGATTTAAGATCATTAAAAGAAAATCATTGAGAAGCCAGACAGGATATATTATTTTCTGATCACTCAGGGGAAAACCTACCTGTGCAATGGAGAACCAGACCATCATCATCCGATCCAGTGGTCTGCCTGCACAGTACTACTGGAGGGTCAACTAGATACTGTTGTCCTCTGCTATGATGCAACAAGAAACCCAAAAATCACCTATGATGCATACTAGTAAAAATCATTTAACTTGAACCCATCAAGCTTTCAGAGGCTGATTCCTATTCTCAGGACACAGAGGGAATAGAGGAATACAGTTACAAAAAAGGGAGGAAGGAAGAATGGAAGGAAGGGAGGGAGGGACGGAATGAGAAAAGGGAAAGAGGGAAATAGGGAAGGAAGGAAATGGATCACATCACTAGATAAACCCAGTAGGTGGGACATTCTTCAAGGAAACTGGTCAGGTTTCTACAATAAGTATATGTCATGAAAGAAAAGCTGTGCTAGATTTTAAAAGATGTAAGGAATATAATGATAAGCTGCAAAGTAAAGAATATTTGGGGATCATTTGGAGAATTTGAATATGGTCTGGGTATGAGATGCAATGAAACTTTACTAAAACGGGAAGGTGGCATTCATTGAAAAAGTAAGTTGCAAAAAAGTATATTCTGTGTGGTTTCATTTTCATTAAAAAAATATTTATCTGTGTGTCTGTGTAGGTAGTTTGGTAGGCAAACAGATGGATCTGGAAGGATATAAAGGGGTGATTTCTGGGATTGTGTCTTTTTTTTTAAACTTTTGCTTGTCTATATTTTCTAATTCTCTGCAATATACTTGTAAATCATCTTTTATAATAAAAGACTATTTAAAATAAAACAAAAATTGAGCTAATTTCCCCCAATCATTTAATAAAAAAATATTTTAAGACCTAAAATAAATAGCCTGGTTCAAGATGCCAGATAAGGAAATCTTACTGAAATGAGAGTAAACTAATGTTTAAGGTGTATTTTAAATGTATAAACCCTAAACTTGAGGAAAGTGGGTGAGAGTTCACCTCCAGACTGAAAAAGAAATGTATTTAATTGAGGTATAAGGTTATGGAATATTTGATAAATGAGCAAAGCAGAGAAAGTTGTGGCCTTTAAAACATATTGAGTGGCAACAGTTGAGAATGGAGGGCTTTCCAGCAGGAATCTAGAAATTCTCCACACTCAGTGCTAGCTGGTATGGAGGATGGAGTGGTAAGTGGGGCTTAAAACAGGGGTTAATTTTGAAGCATTTTAACTAGATAATGCCTCACCCCACTCACCAGTCTCCATACAAAAAAACAGAGTTTCTAGAGAATTTACCCTAGGCAAAACTGCATACATACATACATACATACATTCATAGGAGATTAGTGCCTAGATGAATTATCTGGGAAAAATTAAGCAGTTAATATTGGTATTTAGTGTCCCAATTAAAAGAAAAGAAAAAAAAACAACAATAAAAAAAAAATACTTCCTCTTGTAGAATCTGGAGAACAAAATTGTGGCAGTCTTCCAGAATAGGAAGCAAAAAGGCAATAAGAATGAAAAGGTAAGATAAAAAATAAAAGGCATAGAGAACCAATTCAGAAAATTCAGAATGTCCAACAAGCAACCTTTAGGTTTTCTGAATAGAGAAAATGGAGAAAAAACAGTGAAGGAAATTAGCAAAAGAAATAATAGAAGAAAAATTCCCTCATGTGAAGGGAAAAATGAGTCGTCAAACTGAAGAAGAGCCCAGAAAATGTGTAATTTATTTTTA
This sequence comes from Choloepus didactylus, assembly GCF_015220235.1. Classification (NCBI taxonomy): domain Eukaryota; kingdom Metazoa; phylum Chordata; class Mammalia; order Pilosa; family Megalonychidae; genus Choloepus; species Choloepus didactylus. The sequence goes on from NC_051313.1 coordinate 37,687,842, forward strand.
AAAGACTTGTTTGGCACATAAAATATCCAAATAATTTTGGACATTTTTTAGGCTGTTTAAACAAAAGCAGCAAAATTCTTATCCATCCCTTCCATGCCCACCTCATCAGAACATTAGGTATCAAAAGTAACTTATAAACTAATTTTTTATATATACATAAGTATGCTTTTAAAGGAAACAGTAAGTAGAGTATTCACAAAGTCTATGCATTTTGAAAATTTAAATTCTTTGGCTGGAAGAGATAATCTTTAAATCTTCAATTAAAATTTAAAACAAAGATGTTATTCAACATATAATGCATATTCAAAGGAATATATGATATATATAATATTTTAAATAAGGTAATACTTAATATAGAATTATGATTTCTGTGTGGAAATGTGCCTATGTACAAAGAGAGATATAATGGTCTCTAATTTGCTATGAAAATAGTTCACCATTTTTTTCCCAAATGGATTAGAGATTATCTCTATCATCCTTTCAACCTTAAATTATTATGGAAACACCATCGTATAATGGATGGATCAAAGATCTAATCTGCATTTTGTCAATCAAGTGACTTTAGGAAATTGACCAAAATTCTGACTCAATTTCTCCAGCTTTAAAATGAGCAGAAATTTCTGTCCTGTCTATCCCATAAGTGTGTGATGATGCAGCATCCATTAGCTGCCCCTATTTATCAAGGACATGCACTGTATTTGAGTGTGCACAAACAAAGCAGGTAGGTTTTTGCTCTCCTGAGTCCAAAAAAAGGGAAAAAAAATGATAAAATTCTCATTTAAGTCCTCTGAAACTGTCTTAAAATGTATATACATGTAACATATTATTAAATTGAAGTTAAAAAAATTTAAGCTGATTAGAGGCTTTACAAAGTCCTTGTCCCATGCTATTCCTGTAAGTACATTTTCAATGAGAACATATATTTAAACTTTTATCAGTACAAGACAACCTAAAGTTACGTAACACTAAAGTAGGGCTCTTTCTTGCATCAACCTAGCTTAAAAATCTTTCACTAAATTAAGATATAAATTAATACAGTAATTATGGTAAATGTAGAAATTTTGCTACCACATTAATGTTAAAAAACAAAATTCTAAACTGTTGCTCCAGAATAGATAGCTAGAGGCAAATCATCTTTAAGAGAATTTGGGAGATTGTATTACAGTACATTTCATCTTTGCAAATGAGGATAGTATTTCCAATGCTGTTCTGTGAATGAAGATTATAAAAAGAATTGATTTTCATATCAAATTCCATTTAAAATATTCCATAGTTCTTTGGGTCATAAAACATAGATTTTCCATTTGGTTTACAATGCTTAAGCAATTGAGGTCAGATTTTTTTCTTTTTCTTTTTTTAACCACAGGAACTTGTGCTTTTTCCCTTCTTTTTGAACAATAGTTCTTTTAAAAACAAGAATTCAATGACATTCTTTAAGGGTCATTTAGAACCTTGGGCAAAATGTAACAGTTCTTACTGATAGTTTTCCCCGAAGTTACTGGAGACTGGAGATGTAAAGTCTATGGTAAATAGAGTCTAGAGAAACAAACCTGGAACCATATGCCTGCTCATTATTAATACATCTAAATGGCCTGAACTCCTGACCCGCACCCTGAATCTTTAAGTAAAACCTCCCTTCCTCTCTTCTCTCCATGGCATTATGGTGGTTGTTGGCTCTGCTGACTTTCTTCTATAATTTGTGTTCATCTAACCCCGATTACAATATTTTGTTTTCTACTTCTGTCCTTCTCAGCCCTATTGATGAGCTGGGGAAAGAAAAGATCTAGAGAGTGTGGGGTTGCAGGAATAGAGATGGTGCTCTCTTCCATTTATCTCCCACGTCGTATTTCTCTGACAGAGCTACCTCTACACATCCTGGAAACTATTAGAGGCTGAAGTCACACCACTGTGAAATCTGGGAAGAGGAAAAGAGAAAGAACAGATGAGTAAAAACACTGGGATTAAAAATAAAGACTAACATAATATTCTTTCATTAATTTTAACAAAGGCAATATACCAAAGCTAAATATCAATAGAGGAGAATATAAGGAAGGGGTATAAGATTCTTGTTGTTGTTGTTTCTCTTTTTTTATATTTTTTATTCTTTATTCTTATATTTTTCCTCTCTCTTTGAGGAAGAAATGGAAATGTTCTCATATAGATTGTGGTGGTAAATGCATAACTATGTGATTATACTGGGACCTATTGATTGTTCACTTAGGATGGATTGCATGGAGTGTGAATAAGACTGTTTAAAACACAGGAAGATACAAGTGCTGGAGAAGATGTGGAGAGAGAGATATACGTCTTCACTGTTGGTAGGGAAGTAGAATGGTGCAGCCCCTCTGGAGGGCAGTGTGGTGGTTCCACAGGAGGCTAAGTATAGGGTTGCCATGTGATTCTGTAACCTCATTATTTGGTGTATAGTTGGAAGAACTGAAAGCAAGGACACGAATAGGCATTTGCACACTGGTGTTTATGGTGGCAATAGTCATGATTTACATTGAATGGAGGTTCCTAAGGGTACATCATGGGTGAATGGAAGGGTGAACTGTGGTGTAGACACATAACAGAATATTAAGCAGCTGCAAGAAGGAATGAAGTTGTGAGGCAAGCAACTAAGTGAATGAACCTTGGGGACATTAGGTTGAGTGAAATAGGCCAGAAATGAAAGAACAACTATTTTAAGGCCCCACAAATATAAACTAACTGTAATGAGCAAATGCTGAGAATTGCATTCAAGAGCATATGTTATTAGGGATAGAACGTGGGCAGAGATTGGGCAATCGATGATGCAGGAGTACAGAATGCTCAATGAGGCTTATTGTAAAGGTTCCTAGATTGTAAGCTCTTACAGCAGTCACATCTATTCCAGAGTTTTAACTGTTACTTAAGAGACGTTTATTTGGTACAAAATTTATACTCTCTGTAGCACACTATCTAATTTAACCTGTACGGTCAGTTTATTTAAACAACATAATTACATTGTTTATTTAAACAACATGGAACCTAGAATAGGGAATGAGATCTTGTTACTCTGTATAGGTTTACGTAATACCCCAATACATTCCAGAGTATTATGGGCAGAAAATAAAAGAGTATTTGCAAAGCCTCCTTGAGGGACTGGGGAAAAATGTGGAAATATTAAACTTTCCCACCTGGGAAATTCCTGATAGTCTTAAAAGCATTAGGGACTCCCAATTTAATGTCAAGCCCTCAATCTTAGGGCTTGTCTTATGAAACTTATTCCTGCAAAGGAGAAGGTAAGCCTACTTATAATTATGCCTAAGAGTCAACCCCAGAAAACCTGTTTTGTTGCTCAGATGTGGCCTCTCTCTCTAAGCCAACTCTGCAGGTAAACTCACAGCCCTCCCATCTATGTGGGACGTGACCCCCCAGGGTGTAAATCTTCCTGGCAATGGGGATGAGCTTAGCCATGGCCTCATGGGAATGAGAATGCCTTCTTGACCAAAAGGAGGAAAAGCAATGAACCAAAATAAAGTTTCAGTCAATAAGAGATTTCAAATAGAGCCAAGAGGTCATTCTGGAGTTTATTCTTATGCATTATATAGATACTCCTTTTTAGTTTCTAGTGTATTTGAATAGCTAGAAGGAAATACCTGAATCTGTTGAACTGTAATCCAGCAGACTTGATTCTTGATGATGATTGTATAACTATATAGCTTTTATCATGTGACTGCGTGATTGTGAAAACCTTGTAATCAACACTCCCTTTTTCAAGTGTATAGACAAATAAGTAATAAAGACAAAAAATATATAAATAATAGAGGGGGATGAAAGGTATGGAATATTTTGGATGTCCTTTTTTATTTTTAGTTTTAGTTTTAGTTTTTTCTTTATTTTAGAATAATGAAAATGTTCTAAAATTGATGTGGTGATGAATGCACAACTATATGATGATACTGTGAGCCACTGATTGTATACTTTGGAAGGATTATATGGTATATGAATATATATATCAAAAAATTGCATTTAAAAAAAGGACTCGTTACATAGCCTTTATATATTAACTTAATTGTTTAAGTAAATGCAACATTCTCACATGAATTTGTACAAATCACTTATGCAAGTGCATGTCTAAATAAAATTATAAGAGATATTTAACTCAAGAGTTCAAATGAAATCAATAGATCAGTTGATTGTCTGATAGGAGAAAGGAAAATACTATCACCAAAATGGGGGCATATTAATGTTGCTACAAAACTCAGAATCATCTCTTGAAATTTCCTTCTCATATTGCAGTATATCAGAGCTTGGAGAGTTTAATTTTCCACTATCTTTCATCTCCATGTACTTAGTTATTGAGTAAATAAAGTAATCATTAATAGCAATGTATAAGTATCCATTGTTTAATTGATTCATAGCTCTTTGTCTTAACCATGAGAACTTAAAATAAATCTATTTTTTCCTAAATGAATTGGTTCTTCTGGGCATTGAAATCTATAGCAAAGTACGATTTTCATTTTGAAAATTATTTTTTAACTCACAACTTTTCTTCAGATAAAAAACTAAAAACAAACAAACAAAAAACCGTCAACTGCAGTTCCAGTTTTTCCCATTTTGGGCCCAAGAAGATTATAATGAATCACTTTAAAAATTTAATTATGTCATTGTTAGGCAGGAACAGTATCATTTCTCCCCTATAGCTCCCCTCAATAAAATCCAGAAATGCGTTCCTATGTGTGAATGTGGAAGAAGTTGTGTATAGTGTTTAGAAGCGTTAAATCTGAGCTGAGAGAAAATTAGTCCTTTCGCAAGCAGTGAAAAACCAGGGAATCATTTCACTGTCACAACCCAGTAGCCACCAGATGCTTAGAATTCCATGTATTTCAAGGACAAACCATTCAATGACTCCTTTGACACCAAAGTATGCCAATAATTCAATGTATTAGCTGGATGCAAATTTTATACAATAAGGTATGGAAAGCAAACTGTAATTGGGAGTGCCAGAGTGAATGGAGCTCTATCCTTTGACAGAGCCCATTGTTGAACCCCAGCCTGAGCCCCCGACCCTTTACATTGCAGTGATACAATAGCCTTTGATATGAGATGGTGGGAAACGGACTTAGAGACTCATTTCACATTCAGTTGCAATTCATCAGCTTGGCGAGGACTTTTAGCAGCCTTAATGACCACAGCAATTGATGGTTAAATCAATTTGTGCCGGTGACAGCATGGCTGGCCTCTAGACTGTAACAATCCAGGATTGCTCCAGGCCGAAAAGACTCTGTTATTCAGATGTGCACAGCTCCTTCTCAACTCGGAGTGAGAACAACGGAGGGACACTCTCTCACAGGGCAGACCCCGGAGAATGCACACATTCACTCCCACTGACCACACAATGCCCCAGCTTCTTTGTAAAGTGGTGCAGTCAATTTTTTTAATATTGTTGCAAGTAAAAATATACAGTAGAAGACAAAGATTTCTAATATTTAACTATATCCTAAGAGAAAGTAGCAAGCCAGAAAGAATTTAACCTTTGTGTCCTTGGTCTAAATGGGTGGTCCTTCTCTCACCACCACTGGACACCCCTCCCCCCATCAAAGAAGAAAGAAAGGAGAAGAAAATCAATAGCAGAGATTATGACACAGGAGGTTTACGTTTAGAAAAGAAGATGAAATAGGAATTAAACCAAAAACAACACTGCAAAGAGGAAATATTGCACCCTCTTCTGTTTATCAGAGGGATTTTTCCAGAGTTACAAGATACATCTTTTTAAATGTTTTAACTATAAATGTTTAAATACAAATGTTTTATCATGAGAAAACGGCAGTGTCAGCATGGTAGGAAGGCTAGCATCGTTAATGTGATTTATTTACAATAAAGATTTTATATAAATGAATACTTTCCTGGGCCTATTTTTTTTATATTTGAGAAATTTATAAGTGAAATTGACATTTTAAAGGTGGGGGTCATTTTACGAACATAACTTTTTGTGCCCACATAAATGTGTATTAAATGCCTAATAAACCATGAACAATCCAAGTCTGAATAAAATGTACTACCAAAAGCATCTAAATATATGTTTCAATAATAAGAAATGCCAGTAGATTATTAAACATCTGAATAATAATGGTTAGAATAACCTATGGTCCACAGATGTACTTCAATCGACTTCTAAGATATGAGAGCTGTTTCCAATAAAACTGTTCAAGATTTTATCAGGCATTAATGCCACAATTTTTGAAAAACAGAATTCATTCCCCAAAATACAAAAATCATGTACATGAATTATTAAATTCAAGACCTAATGAAATTAACTATAAGGATGAAGAATCTCTGCGATCTTGAGTTACCTTACATGCCCTATTAAAAATCAGACCAAATAATACAACGGTTTTTAAAGCTGTGGTGGAGAACAGAGGAAAAGGAATCTCTTTTAGAACATGGGTAGATCCATGGGAAATGGATTTCACAAAACATGCAGCTATAACTCTGTGAAAAAAATGTAAGCAACATTTTCCAACAGATTTGTCTAAACATTGAAAGAATATTGAGGTTGTACAGAGGAGGTCTTGGCATTGAGTCCAAACGCTGCACTTGGTAAAGGGAGGGGGCAGAAAAGGAGGCAAGTTTCCATGGCAACGCTGGTGCTGAGCGCAAATGGAACAAGCAGGCTTCTTCCCAAGGGAGAAAGGGAGCATGAAAAGTGGAAGTGGAGGGGGAAGGGCAGTGGCAGCCTCTGAAAGGCCAATTTATGCTGAATAAGTGTTTTGTGTAAAGCTGTGACGTGATCCATATCAAAGCGTATATTCTGAGAGATCTGAGATCCTTTTGAAATGAACTGCTTCAGTGATTAAAGATCGCATTGCCTGGGAATATGTATTTGTCTTACAATTCCCAGTTTGAATATATAAAGATACTGAATTCATCTTGATGCATACATTGTCTTCTGCTTTCGCGAAAAAAAAAGTAATATGAGGTGACTAGAATATAAATTTGCATGCATTTTCCTCAGAGTTGATTTTATATGGAGAAAAATCCCTTTTATTTCCATCTTTTAGATTTCAAATGCATATAAATATGGAATTCCCAGCCTTTTGACTGTGAAACTCTGATTCACAATCCTAACAGCAGGTTCACATATCACAAGGCAGCATATTACTACTTAGGAATAGGGCTGTATAAAAGCTAATGTTATTTATATGATTAACATTACATTAATAATATTTGCATCCCATTATAAATAGTTCAATGTAAGGGTTAAAATAATAATGCCCCCAAGAAGAGGTGACAAATGGAGTGCAAACTCTCCTCCTCAATGCTCTAGAAGTATGCATATTGCCACTGAGGAAAACCCCTTTAATTAAAGGTCAGATTATATTGCAAATTAGCATTGATTAGAAATGGCCTGATTAAATATATATTTGATTACTCAGAAGTTAGACTTAATCCCTTGCATTTTTATGATTAAAAATCCTGGACCATTATATACATAAGTCCATGAACTCTGTGAGGTTAGTGGCCATACTGACATTTTTCACATAATATTCCTAGCACCCATCACATAACTTGTACATAGTAGATGCTCAATAAATATTTGTTGACTATTGAAAGAATGAGATAAACCATTTCTCAAAATTGTGATGAAAATTTATAAACGCACTGGAAAGAAATGAACTGAGTCCATTCACCATGTGTAATATAATAGGCAGCATGTGCATGTTATCCTAATACTCATCAATACCCAGAAAAGTAGTTATCATCCTCATTTTACAAATAAGAAAAGGATATCTCCATGAAGCTAAGTAAATTTCCAAATTTACACCACTAAAAAAGCTGGGATTCAAATACCTTCTTCTCTAAATACATAGCCCATAATTTTTCAGCTTCTCCATATTGCTTCCGTCATACCAAATAGCACTCTTGGACATAATCAGAGGAGCTAAGATGCAAAGGATTCACTCACTATACTTATTGTTCTCCTTAGAAACTCCTGAAAGTCACTAGCACTTGGAATAATGCTTCAGATCTCCCTCCAGTCCTGCCCCTTGGAAGCCAGTGGAGGCCAGGCCCTGAAATCCAAGGTTGAACTAACCATTATATAACTTTCAGCACTTCACAAATAACTGGGATTCAAACTCTATAGAAGTAAAAATGTGTGTGTTCCTAAATTCTAATGGAATCCTAAAGTTTCTAAGTCTAGCCTACATTTCTAAACAAAGTCCTTCCTTCCATGTTCTATAATTCAGTCTCTTCCCAAGACATAAGGCTGGCATAGACTGGCAAAGGTTAACCCAGATCTTCTCATTTTCCCTCTGTTGAGCCTCCTTTTGAAAATCAATTCCAGTGGACCCAAGGGTATCTCCATTCCATTGCTGGTATATTTTATGATCAACTCAGTCTCTTCACCAAATATGTCTCCACTACTTCTTTCCTCTGTAATAGAACCTGTTCATTTTCTTTCTCCCAGTATTTCAAGGGTCAAAATTCTTCTAAATCCCCACCAATATTTTCAGACTATTGTTTTCACTCTTGTTTAAAAAGATGGGATGTACTTTCGCTTACATGCCTGTGCTGGTTTGATTAGGTACCCCAGAAAAGCCATGTTCTTTTAATCAAATCCTGTGGGTGCAGACTTGTTATGGGTGGGCTCTTTTGATTAGATCATTTCCATGGAGATGTGACCCTGCCCATTCAAGGTGGGTCTTAATTAGTTTACTGGAGTCCTTAAGAGAGCTCAGAATCTGAGAGAGCTCAGCGCTGCCACAGACCCAGACACTTGGAGATGCTAAGCTAAGGGATGAAGCCCAGAGTTTGCACCAGAAAAGCTAAGTGAGAACCCACAGACACTTAAGGAGAAAGCCACTGGAATCAGAAGCTGAAAGCAATGCAACCCAGGAGCAAAGGACTGGCAGACGCCAGCCATGTGCCTTCCCAGCTGATAGAGGTGTTCCGGACACCATCAGCCTTTTCCTCAGAGAAGGTATCTACCTCTAGATGCATTAATTTGGACATTTTCATGGTCTTAGACCTATAAATTTGTGAACTAATAAACTCCCATTGTAAAAGCCAATCCATTTCTGGTATACTGCATTTCCAGCAACTTTAGCAAACCAGAACAATGCTCATTTATTATGAGCAGATAATATCATGGCAGGCATTGTCTAAGGGCATTGTTTTATTTCCCATAATTCTAACATCACCTACATGAAGTAGTGGTTTTTAATCTCCACACAATCCCCCAAAAAGCAAGTTTTAAACAGGTTAAATAACTTACCTAGGTTTTGAAGTGGAGTGGGAATTTGAACCCCTAAATTGTGATCTCTTCACAACATCATATTTCCTCTCTGTTGTGGATTGCACTACATCCCCCACAAAGATATGTTCAAGTCCCATCCTCCAGTCCTGTAGGTGTGCATATATAAACAGGATCTTCAAAGATCACAGTAAGTTAAAGCCAAATTGAATCAGGGTAGGCCTTAATCCAGTGTGAGTAGAAACCTTATAAGCAAAGGAAGTTGGACCCAAACATGGAAGCCAGAGGAGGAGACAGAATGCCATGTGGCAGAAGCAGATATTGACTGTCACCACAAGAATGCTACAGATTTGGAGACAGCAATGCTTTTCAATATCTTAATTGTGGACTTCTAGCTTTCAAAACTGTGAGACAATAAGTTTCTGTTGTTTAATCAATCTGTGGATGGTATTTGTCATAGCAGTCCCAGAAAACTCAAACACTCTCCATCTGGCTAAGTTGACCTCTTTCCATCCTCATTTCTACAATCTCATCTATCCATTTCCATGTAACTCCTCACATTTACTGAAGAGTCTTAAACACTTGACTCACATTGTCCCTCTTCACTGACAATATCTCAGAGCATGCCAATGTCCACCTTGAGCAGGCATCTTAGACGTCTCAGTACATCCTTAACCTCTATCCCAATAACCTTTTCCTATATTTCAGAAACCTTATTCTCATGGATATATTCTAACCAGTGTTTCATGGTGTGACTCAGAGACCTTTGACAGTCTCCAACGATGTTAGCAGATGTGTTATTTCAAAGCAAAAGGCAATGAAACAATTTTGTTTACATTCACTTCACAAACAGAATTCATTTAATCTATAAATATTCATTATACATCAACTAAGTGCTGGACACTGTCATGGACACAGTGGATACAGCAGCAAATATGACAGACAAGATTTGGCTCTCATGTGGCTCATAAACTTGCAAAGGAGGGAGGAGGGAGGAGAAATGAAAAGAAAGTAAAAAAATGTTAAGGAGTCAAATGTAATAATCATTTATTCAACAAATATTTCTTGAGCTCCTCCTCTGTGTCAGTCAGTACTATAAGTAGTAGAAATGCAGCAGTGACCGGAAAATATTAAAGTCAGAGAAACAGTCACCGCTGGGAAAGATAATGGTATGAAATCTGTCATATGACCTTATCACTGCAGCAGAAGTTGTTTCAGCAATGGTGAGTCCATAACCTCGGCTTCTGTATATTACAAAATCTGGTTCTTTATCCTTGCCAAGGTATCTGGGATGAAAACATTCATGTGTTCATACAGTCATTATCTGCTCCTGTCTCTCTCTGTAAGGTTCCTTGCCCATATGTTCTGCTGGGATCTCCCTGGAATCAGAGAATCCTTAGCTATGAAGTTGAATAAATTTGAGGTTTCATATCTTCTGAAAAGGGTATGTGTGTCTTTTCCCCCCAGAATAGTCAACATTCCTATTCTCTTGGAGATTCCTTTTTAGAAGAGGAGGCTATCTACAGGCAAGATAGTACATAAATTGATTGCAGCATATCACGGTAATGTGACAGAGGTAATGGTTAGGGTTTGAGGACTGGGAGGCACAGAGTGAAGACAGAGGTGGAGGAAGGCCCTTCAAAAGAGATGAGACTTGAAATCTGAAGAATGAAAAGTGCCAGAATTCTGTTATGTTCTTAATAATCATCACATATTAAAGTAAGTGCATATTTGAAGTGTGTCAGCAACTCAAATGGTCAGTCTATTTTAGTCAACATTCAGATTTAGAGTCATCTTAACTACTGTATTCTCTCTTCATTTATCTATTTTTCTTTTCAGTTGTTATTATATTTTCAATTAAAAAAAATGGATCAATGACTAAAGTGGTTTATTGAAACATAAAAGTGCCAAAAGTAATCAACAAATTACTATAAACAGTAAAGTAATAAATAGTGAACCAAACTCCAAGGTAACATATGATGTGACCTTCTGTACGCAGGGCAAGTGGATCTGCATGTGTAAGCATGTCACATCAATAGATGAGAAAGTGTGAATAGGCTACATCCTAAGCAGTATCTGAAAACTGAACTTGACTGAACCAGTGATTGATTGGTCTCTGTGAATTTTCTATTGAAAGTATTTCAAATAATGGTATGAAGCCATAAAAGCTTTATAATGTTGGGGAAAAAAAAAAAAACCTCAGTGGCCTATCTGGTAAACCAATTGAGTTTTTCCAGAATAAAAACCAAATGCTTTCCAGTAGAGAACTGATGAATTTGCTTATCAAAGGCAGACAGGAAAATAAAACATCAGAGACCACATTCAGAATCATATGCCTTATAGCATAAACAGGCATAAGATACACTTTTGCTGAGAAGTTTATAAGACAAGCAGTAAAGTTAATTTAAAATGTGCTTGTGTGAGTGTGCGTGAGCTTTGGGGAGAATGCAAAATTATTCAAATGCAAAATATACCAGTGTATTTTGCTTGGTATCAGTGACATACAATTTAGAAGAACAATTCCTGTTAGGTTTGTGTGCTAACAGATATTTTGCTTTAGAGTGCTATAAAAGTTACTCATGTGTGGAGCATGAATTAGGTCCTAGTATGTGTGAGTCATGTATATGAGGCCAATGTGCTGGGTGACTATCTGTTCTGTTTATCACTGAAAGTCTACACTGAAAATGATGTGATTTTTGGTACATTGTGATTATTCTGCAAAACAGTTATATTCTGGCAAAGTTATTTTAGATCATTGCTGACCTAATTTCCGTCTCTTTGTTTATCAACAGAATATGTTGACACACAAATAAAACTAATTGCACCTGAATATAAATCACTACACATCTTTACCTACAAGCAGCTATTGGGAGGAAACACTGTATCTCCTGGTGTAGATTCAGTATTGAAAGAAATAAGAAACTTTGTGAACACAATTACATAGGATCACTGGGTGAGTGACTTTTAATACTTTAAGGAGCAATCAACTGAACAGTAATTATAAGGAAGTCACTTGCTATTGAAGGGACATGTACATCCATTTATGAAATAGGGAATAAAACACAAACACTTCTTAATAACACTGATACTTTGTATAACTATTTCAAGTGGCTTTCTCAAACACTGCACTTTGAATAACCTGCATTTATCACTAAAACGTCAAAACAACACATTTTCATGTTGGGAATCATTAGAAAAATTAACATGATTTCTTACAAAGACTGAGTCATGGTTGAGTGCAGAAAGTTTCATACTTCCCTGACCCTTCATGATTTTCCACTCATATTTAGCTTATTTTAAACCATATTCCAAAGCTGAAGAAATGAAAATATAATTTCCAGAGATTAATGCAACTAAAGAATAAATTAGAAATGTATTTGTATTTATCTTCCAAATTCTGCTTTGAGTGGGAAATGCTTGCTAACTGCACTGGAAGTAGTGTCAGTGAGAAATCTCTCTATATTTCTGGACATGTATTGAATCTGAATATCCAACACCACCTGACAGCTACCAAGTAATTATTTCCATACAGCCAACCACTGATTCTGAGAAAGGACTAATGTAAAACAAAGAATAAGAATTAAAAGCTATTGAGTATGGTTCCTATTCTGCAGATCAAGCAATCCATAACTGAGCATGATACAGAAACTCTAGGGCAAAGTTGGGAAAATCTACCTCACTCATATTAAACAATGACCATTATTATTAACCATATTAAAATATTGCTTACTGCTTTTATACTGTGATAATTTTCTGCTTATTTCAAAATATTGGTATATTTATGCCCCAAACATCCATTAAATGATCTGCAAGAGACTACATTTTGAAAAACTGTCTTGAACTTCAAAGTACACAACTGCTAAAACAGTACCATCGAATAGAAATACAATGCAATTCACATACGTAATTTTAACTTTTCTAGTGGTCATGTTAAAAAGTAAAAAAAAAAAAAACAGGCGAAATTAATTTTAATAATATAATAATAATTTAATACTATATATCATCCATTAATATATTATCATAAATATACAATTATTATATATTTAATAATATGTAAGAGATTATGTATGCATACATGTATTTGTCCAAAATACTATAATTTAAATATGTAATCAATATTTAAAATAATGAGATAATTTACATTCTTTCTTACGCTAAATCTTCAAAATATGAGACATTTTATACTTACAGCACATCTCAATTCAGAGTTACCACCTGTGATTAGGGCAGGCTCAAAATATTAAACTTCTCTGATCTTAAAATTCTCTTAAAATTATCTGACATTAACTTGCTATCCAATCACTTCTTCCAGTATTTTTCTCTCATTAAATCTAAATTTATACTTCGTGGAAACCTCTATCCTTTGATGCCACCATCTTCTCAGGTTCCATCAATTGTCTGGCCTAATTGCACATATTCTGTTATGAATGCTCTTGGTTTTCCTTGCTCTCAAATTTAGTGTGCCTCACCCGCCAGCCCATTCCAAAACCCTGGATCAGTTGACACACACTTTTCTATTTCTGTGCCACAACTGTAAGCAGTACTGAAGAAAGGCATATAGCCATGCTAATTGGAGGCATCTCAAGTGTATCCTTTTCACCCTCAGCTGCGTCCTCAAAGCCCCATTACAAATTAAAGGAACTGCATGCATTCCTGGTCAGATCCACTTTCCATTCCCTCAGCAGACAAACCCAACTCCTATCACTCTCCTAATGTCCCATCCACTCCTTTCAACCTTGACATTAATTGTCTAGCTCCTTACTTTGGAGAAAAGAGAGGTGACTAAGCATGAACAACAGGTGTTCCCTTGCCTCTTCAAGGCTAATCCCTTCCATCTGAGCTCTTCATCACACCCCCTCCGAGATTCCTCAGTGACGGTTTATGGGTAAACATGTGGATTTAATCTCTCACTCATCCCAGCCCATGCTCAGGCTAAGGATTTTAGTATTTTATGTATCTGTCACACACACACACACACACACACACTCACACATATGCTTCACCCTTAAGTAAAATAAAATAAAAGAAATTCTACTTAAAGGGTAGTCTATATTCAAGTTCCTTATTTTCCATTTATTCTACAACAGTCAGGCCTTCCCCCCTCACATTTCTGCTGAAGCAAATAATGGTATAACTACTGGTCAATAGAGTCTGATGGCCCTCATTCTACTAGACCTCCCATCCACATTTCACACCAGGAAACATCTCTCTTATGGTGGTTTCCAGTATCTCTTTCTATGCGACTCCTGTTGAACTGATCCTTCTCAGTCTTCATAGCTTCTTTTCTGTCAGCCATCACTTAATTATTTCCCATTGTTCTTTCTCTTTTTTTTTTACTGAGCTAATGCAAACTCTGAAATACCTCATCCACTAACATGGTTTCACCCACAAGTCAAGTTCTCTGAATTCTATGTCCCAAGCACTAGAATCTTTCTTGAACAACTAATTTTTACCTGCAACTACCTACAGTTATCTCCACCAGGATATTCCTGACTCAACAAGTAAAAACTAACTCATTATTCCCCCATACCAACCTAAACTTTCTCTTTTTCTTGTCTTTCTCATCTCAGAAAGTATCATTTTCCATCCAGTCACTCAAGCTCGGAGTTCCTCGAAGACTCTCTCTCCCTCACTGCTCACATCCAACCAGTTACCGAGCAGTGCTGCATCTATCATCATCACCACCACCAACCACCACTATCATCATCATCATCAACAACAACATCATCATTGTTACTGTTCAATTCATTTTCCATTCTTCATCCACAGGGCTGCACTTTTCCCCCTATCTCCTGTCTGGACTATTGTAATCTCTCCCTAACTACTTGCCAAGCCCATACTCTCTCCTTAGTGCGATCTTCCACAATGATACTGAAAGTATCTTTCTAATCACATTACATCCTTTTCTTAACGGCCTTCTATTGTTATCCATTCCCTAGAGCAGCAGCTCTCAAAGTCTAGGATGCAACAGAAGCACCCAAGGACTTGTTAAAATGCAGACTGCTAGGCCCCAGCCCAGAGTTTCCAATTCAGTAGAAATTTCAGGTAAAGACCAAGAATTTGCATTTCTAACAAGTTTCAAAGCGATACTAGTGTGCGTGGTCCAGGAACTATGCTTTGAGAATCACTGGCCTAGAGAGACTTGAGACAGGAACTGTGATCAAAGCGTGTGTGTGTGTGTGTGTGTGTGTGTGTGTGTGTGTGTGTTTGTATGTGTGTGTTGGCACGATAGCTCTTGTTAATGGATCTTTCAGCCCTTCAGACTTCCATTCCACTTCAGTTTTGGCCTTTAATAATCTATCCAATAATAATTCTTTTCCTCACTATCAGAAATTTTCACTTTCTTCTCACTAGTAATCAGGAAGATGAAATTAGCTCTTCCTCTTCATCACTACATCCCCTTGCTTTCCAGATTTCCCAGCACTGTAAAACTCCAGCACTTGCCATTTTCTGTCAGTACACTACTTTGATAATAGATAATAATAATTATAATAATAATAATACCAATATAGTTCTCTATTCCTATAACCATTTAGAATTTGAAAGTTCAAATTATCACATGATTTCTCATACTTAAACCTTACTCAAAACCCTTGTGACATAGACAAAACAGAACACAATTTTTTTTTTCAATAACTCGTGATTTTAAAATACATCTGCAAATTATTGGGCACTCCTTTCTTTAAAAGATGGAGTCCAGTAGTCTCTTCTTGAATATGGACTAGACTTGGTGACTTGCTTTTAAGGAACAGTATGTGGTGGAAGTGAAAACATGTGACTTCTGAGGCCAAGTCTGGGAAGGCACTGCTCTTCTACCTTGCTCTCCCTTGAATGACTAAAGCCTCTGGAAAGGTCCACGTGGTTGGGAAGAGAGGTCTCCTGCCAATCACCAGCATCACCTCACCAGGGCTGTGAGCGTTCACCTTGGAAGTGAATCGTCCACCCAAGTCCAGCCTGCAGATGACAGCAGCCCCAGCCAATATCTTGACTGCTACCTTGTGAAAGAGCCAGAGCCAGAACCACCCAACCAAGCTGCTCCCAAAATTCTCTCCAACACTGAGAAGTAGTATGTATTCATTGCTTTCATATGTTGTTTTTACTAAGTTTGAGGATAATTTTTAATGCAGAAATAGATTGCTAGTACAGTAACAAAATGCCTACCTTGACAGGATGTGGTATCCAAATTGTAAGAGAAAAGTGCAATATTTGTGGATTCCTTTAATTGTTCCTTCCGCATTCCCTTTTCCACTCACCTCACTACTGTTCTTGTTTCAGGGCTCTGTTCTTGTTTCAGAATGGCTCTGAATGGGGGCTTCCTCTCTTGTCTCTTGAGTTAACTCAGGCATCTGTTTGTTCAATGAAATGATTCGTGTATGTGTATAAAATAATAAATTCAATTAATTTCATCTGTGTAAAGTTGAACAGAATATAAAATTAAAATTTTCTCTAAGTCTTAATAGAATAAAATAATTACTTTACATTTATTAATAAATTCAGTTACGTTAGCCCCCTCATTTTTAGGATGACTTTCCCCCAAATGCTGGAAGCAGTAACTGAGTAACTGCTGTACATACATAAAATAAAAAGCTCTCTTGAAGGATCCTTTAACTACCATGCCTTTGCAGAATTAGAGACAATTTTCCCACAGAGACAGCTGTCCCCAAAATGCTTTTACTTATGAAAAGTGCCAACTGTGTGGGAAAATAAACAATGCCAGGTTTTTAACTGGGAGGTATCTAATTATAAATAATGCATAGTATATTCACTCACATTCTGGTTTTACATTGCCTCTCATAAAAACTAATGCAATTTAAGCAGCTTCTGTTTCCCTGGCTTAAGTACTTTGAAAATATCAATTAAGTATTATATCGTTATTGTTCTTCATCATCAAAATGATATGATAGTTCTAATTCCCTATTGAAAGAGCACTGATGAATTAATAACAGTATGGAGATAAAGAGAATTCAGTGGCCACAGAATGGAAATTTTGAAATAACATTTAGTCACACTAACACATGAGTGTCTACTCTGTGCTTTTTATTTAGTTATTTGCTTATTTCCAGCTGTATTTTTAAATGATATAAAAACAAGAGTACCAACAGACCGTTTTACTAGGCATGTGAATTGATAGAAAGAGAAGACAAAATATCTTAGGCACAAAAATTTGCTTTACATTGTGAATATAATTAGCATTAAATATATAATTGAAAGTGATTGAAAGGGGAAATTTTGGGTGTATACATGTTACTAGAATAACAATTTTATAAAAACCACTGGACTGTACAATACAAATAATGAAAGCTAATGAAACCAAGGATCCTAGTTCATACTACAATTATAATAGTTTTTCATCAGTAGTAACAAACGTACCAAGATAATTCATGGTTTTAGTAGTAACTCTATATTTACCATGATTTTCCTGTAAATCTACAACTAATCTAATTTTTTAAAAAGAATAAGAAAGCTAATAATTTTTTTTTAAATTGCAGTGGATTTGAGGCAATATTCATATACGATGTAAATTAAGAATTATAAGACAACCTACCAAAAATTAAGTGTAATGAGTTAGTCTATTGACAGACACCCTTTTGCTTTTACACAACAGGTTTTGTATGGTACCTGTCCTGAGTGAATGGATTGTAAAATTACATACTAATCTATTGACTTGCTGTGCCTGTCCCACTTTTTATCAGGTACTAGGATGGGTACATATATGGCACAGCTTCAGCAAGCACAGTACAGAATGGCCCAAATGACTAAGAGCAAAATTTTAAATTCTTTTATAAATGGAAGAAATGAATTATCAGAAGTCTGTGGAGAAGCATTAGTAATTAATAAGAAGAAAAATCTCAGAAGATACACAACTCACCCATGGATTTTCAAAGAGCAGCTACAATTCCTTGAAAGTAACAAGCTGTTATGGAAAAAGAAATGTTCGGAAAAGAAGGGAAGTTAAATTCATTATAAGGCATCAATAGGGCCCTAAAATGAACTATAGTAGATCTTGGTAAGTCAAGTTAAATCTTCTCCTTTGTTTAAGTCAAACTCTAGAAATAACTTGCAACATAAATACCAACTTCATAATAAAAATGTTGGGTATTTTATTATTTTTAGTTCCATTCCATAGCTAATATAACAGCTAACCTTTATCAGTCACCTGGCATATGCTAAGGAATATTTTGAGTATTTTGCATATATTATATTACATAATCTCATAATACATTTATGAGGTAGGTATTAATTTTCTATATTAGAGAATAGGAAACAAGTTTTAAAAAGTTGAATAATTTCAAAGGCACACAGCTAATAAGTGACTGATCTAGGATGCAAACCCAAATCTCTTAACTTTAGAGCCCAAGATCTAAACTCATGCGTCCCAAAAGAAATACAGTGCAAGCTACAAATACAAGCCACAAATGTAATTTTAACTTCATTAGCAGTCATATTAAAAAAGTAAAGCTAAACAGGGAAAATTAATTTTAATATTATATCTTACTTAAACCAATATATTCAAAATGGTATCATTTTAACATACAATTAATATAAAAATATCCAATATAAATTTTAAGCCTTGGAAATCCAGTGACTATTTTGTACTTACAGCACATCTCAGTGAAAACTAGCCACCTTCTGTGCATTCACTAACCACATGTGTCTATGGCTGCCATATGGGACGCACAGATCTAAACCACTTTTCTAGTGCATTGTCTATGCTGCTGTTTTGCTAGATATAATCATATGGAGAAAATGTTCTTATCTCTTAGCAGCTGGGATGAATATTATTTTTAGCATGAGAGTTAGAGATCTCTTTGGAAGAGACATTTTCATCAACCATTTAATGAACAAGGCAAGACCCCACAGTATATGTCAAACTGTAGCAGCAGACTATCATTGTTCTGCCTTTTAAGGAGACTGGGCATTGTTCTTTAGAGAGAGATGGTTTTCAATTTTTTCCTTCTTTTTGCCTACTACATAGATGAGTGTATGCAAGTTTGGGAGTGGGGTGGAATTGCTCTAATAGAGGAGAGAGGAGGGGAGAGGAGGGAGGGGAAAGAAGAGGAGGGGAGGGGAAGGGAGAGGAGGGGAGGGAGGCCAGGGGGACTGAGTACTCTAAGGAGAAGGCAACAATGAGAAATCTTAAATGCAGAGATTTTAAACACAAGCGGAGATGCTATGGACAAAGAACAGAAATACCAAATGCATTATTTTTTAGATTGTTGTTTGTAGGATGTGCAATGTAACCCTTTCTCCTCTCTTTACTATAAATTCTTCAGAAACTCTTCATTGGTCATTAATGTTTGTGTCAAATGGACTTTGGGTAGGGAGGTTAGAATGGAGAGCAAGAGGAAAGATGACGTACATTAAATATTGATGCAATTACTCAACTTCTTAAGGAAACTTTCAGTTCTAGTTCCCATTCTAGTACAAGATACGTGCCTTTAAGCAAATGTTTCCAGACCAGTTTTCTCATCTTTAAAATCAGACTGGATGAGTTCTGTTCTCTCTTTTAGTTCTGGCATTTTAAAGTCTATAATTCTAGCACAATAACATAAAGTGAGCCTTTAAGAGCTGAACAGATACAAAGGAGAGGAACACAAGTATGTGTAGAGCCAGGTGGCCTCCATTCCTTTCCTACTTTGCAGCCCCAGACACAGACCCGAACCTCTCCAGGATTCAGTTTCCTCACTTACAGAACTGAGATGATAATGACCACTTCAAAGAATTCCTGTGAAAATTAAAGGAACAGCACCTGACTGGGGAAATCTCTTCTCAGGCAGTGCTTAGGCCAAAGCAGGCACTCTGTTTTGTTTTTTTTTTCAGACCTGGGCAGAAGCATTTGGGTGGGCAGTGCCTGTTTGCTTGCAGATCCATCCCTGCCCTGTTCCTGCAAACTACATTTTCCTGGCTCCCTTGCCAGTTGGTTTCCTCCATGTTTGACCAGTTGGAAGTACTGGTGGAAAACTAAAGGTAGGAGGAGGGGAGAAGTAGAGTACTTCATCTCTTTCTCTGCCTCGGGCAGCATTTTACATGTTTCTAGCTCCCTACCAGACACCCCTTACCTTAATGGCACTGAATCCTTGATCACAATTGACAGCCTTTTTTTCTGGGTTCCGCTAATACCACCTCCACTTTGTGACCTGCTGGATTTCTTCTCTCTTGTTTAAAATATTTAATGGTTTCTTCTTCCTGGTTGGACCACGGATGGCACAGCCATGATTAGTCTCAGCTCTCTTTAGAGGATAGGTAAGGATTACAGTCTGAAAATAAAGGCATGCGCCAGGTAACCTATTAAGACCCCTGTTCAATTTCAGTGATCTACTTCTCATACTACTTTGTTAAACTTATTGTTCATTATACAAATTTTATTGCCTAATGATGGGTTTCAAAGTTTCTATAAGTGCTGGATTTCTAGAATGAGAAAAATTGGAGGATATAAAATTTGGTGAGTCCAGCGCACCACAGCTGGTCTTAATAGCCAAGCCACAAGGGTGTAATCTGTATGCATTGAGCGACACTGTGCCAGACCAACTGGATTTTATGAGCCCAGGTTCAGTTTTCCCACAGCATATCGTCTCACAGCTAATGGCTGACATTATTTGAAATTCATCCCCCATTCATGCAGGCCTTGGTGTGTTGGAATGTTGAGGTTTCTAAGGCTAATCTTCACCACATTCTCCCCTCTGTGTGCACTGAGATGGTTCAAAACAGATGCTCAAGTAAAAAATAAAATTTTCAAGAACTAAACCTCAAACTTTTCTTGGATCTATGTGCTGAATGGGAATTCATTTCTTGTACATTACATTATTTCTCAGAAATGCTCTCCGTCTATTAGTGAATTGCTTTGTCAAAAGTTCAAACATTCTAGAAATGTCTCGTTAACAGTTTCCCCTGACCTCCTAACCTCTCTATGCCTGCATTCCCTTGGAGCAATGTCAGAAATTCCATAATTACATCTACTTGCTTCTTCCTTGACCAATAATGTGTCTAAATTCCTACATAGCTGGTAATTAGCTGTATATATAGTTTCTACCTAGAGAATCAATAATATTGTATTTCATTCTAATATTCCCTACATAACACTTGTTAGTGCACAAATAAGTTTCATGTTTCTAACAAACATTTATTGAGTCAGATACTTTTCTAAATATTTTACTTGCCTAAATTCTTTTAGTATTTCCAACTATACCAAAGGGTAAGGAGCATTATTTTCTCTATTTTACAGAGGAAAAAACTGAAGCCCTAGAGATTAATTAGTTTGAAAGTTATATTGTCAGCAGGTAATGGAGCTGGGATTCAAACCCAGGAATTCTAATGCCACTACATGCACTTTCAACAACTACCCCATACTGAGGTATAGAGTCACTAGATATGCCTTCAGAGTAGC
Source organism: Choloepus didactylus (assembly GCF_015220235.1). NCBI lineage: Eukaryota > Metazoa > Chordata > Mammalia > Pilosa > Megalonychidae > Choloepus > Choloepus didactylus. Next base: position 37,709,447 of record NC_051313.1, read on the forward strand.
AATGTTTTCACCCAAAATATATATATCTTTATTTGTTTAACATTGATTTTAAACTAATTTCAGACTTATAAAAAAGTTACAAAGTAGTACATAGAATTTCCTTGTGCCATTCACCCGAGTACAGCTATCAAAATCATGACATTAATATTAATATTATCTAACCTATGAGACCTTATTCAAATTTTGCCATCTGTCACATGACTGCCCTTTTTCTGGTCCAGGACCCAATCCCAGACCACACATTACATTCAGTCATGCTCCTGAGTTGTCTTTAATCTGAAACAGTTCCTCAGCCTTTCTTTGCCTTACATAACCTTGACCCTTTGATCCTATTATTTTGTGGACTGTCAATTTGAGTATCCAAAATAATTATGAGCTGGGAAAGCTGGACTTCCATCAGTGGGAAGTCCTCTCAGCATCACACAAAGACACAGAGCAGATGTACATCAAACCCTGAGACTGATGGACACAGACCTGGCCTCTTAAGGAGACCCCGTGGATAGCGACTTGGTGGTGACTGGGGTCGTGGCTGCCCTCTCTTACGTCTCCAGAACTTCCTTTTCAGAGTGCTGTTGGTTTGTAATGAATTGAAAAATATTTCATTCTTCTATGTAGTCTATTCTGAATGTAATCTCTTAAGTATTTTCTACCCTGAAACAATGATGTTGAGAATTCTGTGAGGGAATTTAGTTTGTTTCTCTATTTACATTCCTCCTGAGCATTCTCAGCTCACTGGCTCCAGATGAATTTCCTGCGTGGACAGAAGCCACAAATGCCAACTCTAAGGTGATATAGGTATACTACGCAGTATCTCCATGTTTCATAATCTAAGCTTACATGCAGTTATTTGCCAGGATCATGTTATCAGCCCAAATGATCAAAGCTAAATGTATGACAGTTGTTGCTACCTGTGTATGTAATTATCAGATGAGAGGTTCTTTCCCAATGGACATTCTAAACACTGAAGGTAACAAGAAAGGAAAAGAGAAGAAGGAAGTCTTTGTTAAATGCTATATACCTCATGTAACTGAAAAGAGGTGTGCTTAAAATGGGTGGATACTGCAGAGTGAGGGTTTTCTCACACAGTTCATTTTCACAGCTATGATCACTCTCAGTTTACAATGTCCCTTCATGGACTTGATCATGTGCGTGATCATTCATTGAGCAAAGTGCTTAACTTTGTTTTTTCCACAGCGATTGGTAGGGCTGCGGTAATATTTTACAAAACACTAGCAATTCCCACATTTATTGGTCTCAGAACCCCTTTTCTCTCTTAAAAATTGAGAACTCCAAAGAGCTTTCCTTAAGTAGATTATATCTATCAATATTTACCATATTTCAAATAGAAACTGAGAAATTTAAAAATACTTATCAATTCACTTAAAATATAGTGGGGCAAATAACATTTTCATATTATTATAAAAATAGCTTTGACCTCATAGGGCCCCTGAAATGATCTCAGGGACACCCAGGGATTCCAAGACCACATTTTGAGATCTGCCACTTAATCAACATTTCTTCTTAGACCCTTGATACATTCCTAAGAAAAATTAAAGTTATGAATAAGTTTCCAAATGATGATATTTTTAGTAGATAAATGATAAGTGACTTGACTAAGCCAAGCTCCTCAGACTGAGAAGATAGTACTTGAGAGGGATGGAATTTTAGACAACCTGAATGATGAAAATGGAGTAATAATTTTTCATCTTCTGTTCTGATTCCCTCTATTCTTTGATCATTCAAATATGGGCAATAACATAAGTTAATAAAATATGCAAGCAAACCATGTAATACTTTCTAGCCAACAAATAGCATGTTTGGCCACCACTTTTAGCACTTGTGCTTAGAAAATGCAAAATTTATAGGAACAGATGATAAGTTAGGACCCATAAAAAATTTCCAAAGAGAAAAGAGGGATAAAATGACCACGAAAGTTGATAAATGCCCCAAGTAGCCAAGAGATGATGTTTTGGATTGTATTATATTCCTCTCATATTTGCTACCAAGATTTCTTAAATCTTTTTCCTATTGTATTTTCACTTATCAAAATCAAATTCTGAAGATTTTTCTATCACTTAATTGAAATACTATTTTAAATCACAAGTTCTTAATTTCTTATGTATTGCTAAGTTGTACATTAACATCATATAGTCTCAATATTCTTGCAATGCATTATAATACATGACTACTTAATTGTCATAAACACAATTCAGTAGAAGTAATCATAAACAAAACTACTGTTTTTTATAGATTTGTTGAATCTTATGAAATATGTAATAGTAATTTCTGATATATTTCTTCTAGAAATCACCTTCTGTACACTACCACCCCCAGGCATTTTTAAAAATAGAAGTGTTAAAATCTAGGCCTTTATTTTCACCACAAACATAAACTCTTTGTAGTTTTCAAGTTAGATTAACATATCTACAGGTGTATCACTTCTGATTAAAAATTAAACAAAAGTGTTCATTTTTTATAATAATAATCTTTCAACCTAATTGGGAAGTATACTAATGAGAATTCTGGTTACAAATGACAGAAACCCAACTCAAACTGTTTAAGAATATAATAAGATTCATTGGGTGGACTCAAGCATGATTCATTGAATTGAGGAAGAAATTCAGAAATAGATAATTTTAAGGACTTTGGGGGCTGAATCAAGGGCTCGAATGTGAGGAACACTCAATGGTCTTCTCTCTTTCTTATTTTTATTTCTCTATGTGTGTCCTTCACCTTGTGCTCTCTGCTTGTCAGCTTTATTCTCCTAGACTTCATCTTTAGCAGGGGTCACGGCTACCAGCAGCTCTGGGATTCCGTCCTTACAATTCCAAAAACCTAGAGAAAAGAGCTTATCATCCACGTTCCACCAAAATAAAAATATTTGATAAGGACTCTGATTGATCCATCTTGGATCATATGTCCATCCCTTAAACCAAACTGTAGCTAGGAGGTGAGGATCCCTGATTAGACAAACCTGAGTCATGTGGTCATGTGACCACCTTTATGGTGGGAGGAGGAGATGAGGAGGCTAAGGCCACCACCACCAGAGCTATTTGGTGTCAAGGAGGAGAAGATCTTCAAGTGGAGGTGGGAGCTATTCCAGAAGAATAGGGAAAGTGGCATGCTTTTCAAAGAAAAAAAAAATAATAAGTATCAATTACAGGTAGCTTTTTATCTATTCAAAATACTGACTTGGAAATTAATTTTCATTTGTATGTCCCATTCAGTTAATCATTCAGTCTCATCAGTTTTTTTTTTTTCTTTAATATAACTAATCTTCCTTTCCTTACTGTTCCAGTTTGCTAAAACTGCCGTTATGCAACATACCAGAAATGGATTGACGTTTATAAAGGGGATTTATTAGGTTGCAAATTTACAGTTCGAAGGCCATTAAAGTGTCCAAACTAAGGCATCAACTGAAGGAAGGCCAATAGCGTCAGGAATACCTCTGTCAGCTGGGAAGACACATGCCTGGCATCTGCTGGTCCTTTGCTCCAGGGTTGCATTTAAAAATGACTTTCTCCAAAATGTCTCTGTGCTTCTGTCTCTCTTAGCTTCTCTCAGCAACTGTACATCCTTGCTTGTTCTTCCAGGGAATTTCTCTTTAAGCATCTGGGGATCTCTCTTGTCTTTTCCAGGTCAAACTGGGCTAGCATCTCCAAACGTCTTTCTGTCTGCATCTCCAAGCGTCAGCATCTGTGACGGCACTTGAGCTGCTTAAGTAGCCTGGTGAACTAATCAAGACCCACCCAGGGTGGGGTCCACACCTCCAGGAAAATAATTTAAACAAAATTCTCACCCACAGTTGGGTGAGTCACATTTCCATGGAAATAATAAAAAAGTTTCCACCCTAATCAAAAGACTAACAAGTGTGCCCCCACAAGACTGCATTAACGAACATGGCTTTTGTGGGGGACATAATAGATTCAAACTAGCACACTTACCATTGCACAACCACTACCCTAGTATTGTCCCTCAATTAACTTATCCATTTAGGTTTCTCCAGAACGCCATGCATCCAGAATCTTCTTAGATCAATTTCCTAAAGTGCCATTTTCACACAAACCCTGCCCTACTCAAATATTTCTTTCTGACAAGTGCCATAGTTCTTGCACACCTGTCTCAAAATATCTCTCCCTCACCCCAAACCCTTCCTTTAGTTGCATCTATCAAGTCCCCCTCCCCTGTGAAGGCTTTCCATTTATTCAGCCCTTAGTAGTTTACCTCTCCGCTTGTTAGCACTTATAATTTGTGACACCTTGCATGAATCTTTACTATTACAACTCTTGCATATTAGAATGGCTGCCTGAGGAAAGATGCCATAGATTATATGTGTCTGTATCCTTTGCAGCACCTGCCTGGTCTATAGCTTTTCAAGTACTTTTTGATTCCAAGTTTCCTCTCATCATACCTTTCTTAGGTTTTATATCTGCATTATATATTTCAGTCATACTGATTGAAATTTCCATCATGCACTTTCAATGAAATATTCTCTAACCAATGCAATGACTTGCTATACCTTGGGTAGCTCCACCCAATTCCAGTATAAAGCTTTAAATAGATGCTTTACTTTTCAAATAGCATTTGCATTATCTGAAATATGTGTGGCTTTGCTTAACTATAATACATTACTTAGAGACCTCAACCCTAATTTTCTGAGTAAGTAAAATAATGCTTAAGAAGGCAAATAATTTGAAGGAGAAAAATGGAAATATGTGACAGTGAAATCTTATTTTATAGACTTGGATTTATTTCAGACCTAAGAACATGGAAATAAATGAAATAATCCTTAAATGGAAAATATCTCTGTTGTGCAGAATGTAAGAGTAAACAGGAGGTAGACAGGGAAAAACATTATAAAACCACCCGTTTTGCAGTCTCTGTGATCTATTTGCTTTGAGCTACATAAGTTAATGGCCTTTCGTTCTTAGAGTTTCTAGGTCTCTCCCACTTCAGAATTGTTTCTGGATACTACATTTAAAACAAAAGTTAAATAGTAAAAGTAAATTAAAACAGATGGGCTTGATGGTCTGAACCCTTAGTATGTACAACTCTTAGATGATTGTTGCTATTTAGTAACTGTGGTGGTTTGAAGCTGTTATGTACCCCAGAAAAGGTCATGTTTTTTTAACCCATTCCTGTGGGTGTAGACCTATTGTGGATGGGACCTTTTGATTAGGTTATTTTAATTGAGATGTGACCCACTTAATTCAAGGTGGGTCTTAATCTTTTTACTGGAGTCTTTTATAAGAAGATAAAACACATCCAGAAGCTGAGATGAAATTTAGAGACATTCACAGAGAAATACCTAGAGAGTTTAGAGAAAAACCCATAGAGGGAATAACTAGAAGCTGAAGCAATGAAACCCAGAAAAGAAGGACCAGCAGATCTCCAAGTTCCTTGCTATCTGACATAGGAACACAAGCTCACCGGTAACCAGTCTTCAGAGAAGGTATCATCTTGTTGATGCCTTAATGGGACATTTTCACTGCCTTAGAACCATAAATCTGTAAGCTAATAAATCCCCATTGTTAAAAGCCAGTACATTTTGGGTATATTGTGTTTCAGCAGCTTTAGCCAACCCAAACAGTAACCAATCTGGCAATGACACATGTTAAATATACCTCACCTTGCCCTTAGGATATGTGTGAGGCTATTCATCACCAAGGACATTCTTTAATTAACTGGAAAAATGATACTAAGGGAAATATAAAAATGTGCTTTATTTTTGTTTTTGTTTCCTTTATTGCCTCTTGAACTCTCAAAAAGAATATCTCTTAAAACTTTGGTTATCACATCATGTGCTCTTTCTCCTCTTCAGCCATCATGCCAAGCCAAACCCGCTAATCTCGGGATAGAGAAACCCATTGTTTTGTTATGTTTTATAATTATACCAGGATAATTTGTTGGCATGATGAGTTTGTAATGTTCTTCCTTTTATCGAAGCAGAAAGATGACACTCCAGCTCATGAGGAATTTTAATATGACATAATTCATTTAGTACCTGTCCAGGACTTGCCTTCAAAAGCAATCACTGCTCTGTAGAACATTTTGTTGGATAGAGAAGAAAAATCCATTACATCCATTATTTCAAAGAGCTCTCATTGCTGTGAATAAATTTGAAAAATAGAAGAGGAAATCCTCTCCTGAAAAGATCTTAAAGAATGCCATACCCTGCTAGTTTAGAATACTGTGATGTATAATGTGATTATAGATCTATGGAAAATGCAGTCTACAGAGACAACGGTATGAAGAGACCCTTGGCATAAGAGTATTAGGTGTTAGGTAACTTCAGAAAGGTTTTTTTGTTTGTTTTTGTGTTTTTATTTTTTGGTTTTTTATTGCTGCTACACGTGACTATCCTGTTTCTGGTAGAGGGAAAAATAGAAATAAAAAAAAAAAATTCCTGACACTGGTTGCTATGGCAGCAAGTTAAGCACAAAGAATGAGTCTGAATTCTGTGCCAAGGCAATGAATTGAGCACCTACGGGAAAAAAAAAATAGATTTCCTGTCACACACTGTAAATCCACAGGAAATGAACACATGTAGATATTTTAGGATGTTTAAAATCCATTTAAGATGTGCAAAAGTGGCAGAGAGAATGCATCAGATTATCTCAAGTCTCGGCCCTTCCCATCAGCATGTTTTCATCCATATTTATGATAGGCAAGGAGGAAAAAACCTTCAATATGAATCTGGTAGTTTGTACCGGACAGGTCCCAAAGTGATGGTGACATAGCCACAATTTATTCTCTGGGCCTCTGGTAGCTCTAGACTGCTGAAAGCCTGCCTCGCAGGGAATACCCTCCAGAGGGTCATTTCACTCCTTCCTGGGCCTTTGATGATTGTCTAGTTCTTACACTTGTCCATTTACAGTCATCCTTCTTTGGACTTCCTGGACCAACTCCCAGGCTCTCTCACCTCCCTCCCTTGTCTGTTTAGTTGGGAGTTTAATAAGGTATTTTCCAAAATAAATATATTTAGAAAACATAAAGATGAATATAAATGTTGTAATTTATTAAACCGAGGAATAGGCATAATATATAGTTTAGGAAGGGCCAAAGATTCATGGATAATCCCCTTTAAGTAATTCTTTCCCTCTTATAGGAACAATGGTGACTATCTAACTATGGTTATACATGGTTTGCATAAGTCATTTCATAACGGTGTTCAGATGATTTATTACAGGTGTTCCAACAGACCTAAATCTTAGAAGTTTAACACCAAAAAGGGTTTATTGCTCCTGGTGGCCCTGTGTGATGTGGATGAAACAGCTATCATATGTTATAGGTTTGCCATCTAGAGCACTTGGCCTCTGTTCTGGTTTGCTAAAGCTACCATTATGCAAAATACCAGAAATGGATTGGTTTTTATAAAGGGGGTTTATTTGGTTACAAATTTATAGTCCTAAGGCCATGAAAGTGTCCAAACTAAGGCATCAACAAGAGGATACCTTCACTGAAGGAAGGCCCATGGTGTCCAGAACCTCTTTTAGCTGGGAAGGCATGTGGTGGCATCTGCTCGTTCTTTGCTCCTGGGTTGCGTTTAAAAATGACTTCCTTCAAAATGTGTCTCTCAGTTTCTCTCTCTCAGCCTTTGTGCATCCTTGCTTGGGCTTCTGTCTCTCTTAGCTTCTCTCTCTCCCTGCTCCTGTGCATCTTTACTTGTTCTCACCGGGCATTTCTCTCAAAGCATCTGGGGGTCCTCTATTAGCTTCTCTGGGGCAAACTCTGGGCTTCATCTCTTAGGTTAGCATCTCCAAACATCTTTCTGTCTCCACCTCCAAACATCTCCAAGCATCAGCAAGCATCCATGTCTGCTCTTGTTAGACATGGAAATAATTCATTCAGAGGTTCCACCCTAATCAACAGACTTATCAGTCTGCCCCCACAAGATTGCGTTTAAGAATATGGCTGTTTTGGGGGACATAATATATCCAAACTGGCACAGCCTCCAAGGATGCCCTGGAAGGGCAAGAGAGAAGACTGAAGAGACAAACTTGCAAATGGCTTCTGTTACATCTCAGCGTCCAGAAACCAGCCACAAGACCCAACCTGACTTCAAGGAAGGCTGAAAAGCATAGGCGAAGATGAACATTTTATACAATCATAACTTTCTAATGGAGATATCAATGGACAATTTTTTTTGAAAATTGGAGTAACCATCATTAACTGATTAAGAAACACAAACTAAACTTAGATGACATAATATGGTGTCTCCAAAACCCACCTGAGAAATGAATGACTTTCACTGGTGGCTGCATTATTCCTTCTCTCTGATTTCTGGATGGCTCACTTGTTTTCTCTGAAACATAAAGGTTCAGAAAATGATCACTTGGCTTCCCTTATACTAGAGGAATATTCTAAACTTCAGGCAGAATCTTTCTGTGAGGAATAAGAAACAAGAGTAAAGATATTGATAGTTCTCTTTATACTTTCAGACAAAATTTAAAACTCTTGCACTAGTTGGAGTCTCTTTCCCCCCTTTCAAGTACCCTTAAACTTAGTCTTCAAAGAAGTCCACATAAAACTGCTATTATCTCAAAATATCTTCATATCATTTAGCAGTCCATTAATAGCATACTAATATCAATAAAATTATAATGAAGTGCATTTCACCATTATTATTTTTATTATCTCTGCAGAAAGTTAGTGTGTGGTGTGGCCAGAATAAAATAGATCATCAAATAAAACGCTATGCTAATTGTTTATATTTTTCACTAAACACTAAGTAAAGAATAAAACAAGACAGGAAGGATGGGTTGTCTTAGTACATTTAGACAGGAAGCAAAAAACAGAATTCCCAAGTATAAACTTTGCTGAACCCTTTTGGAAGCCCAACTTCCCTATTGCTTTAGAAATTAATGGTCTACAGATGTTACTGTATTTGAACAGCATATTGTACCCAGATCAGAGACTATGCATGATCCCAGTAGGACAGATGTTTTGTGCAGTCAGTAGAAAATTCAATCAAATAAGCTGTAATTGCAAAAGTAATTCAAGTTCATTATTTACAGTAAATACTTAGAAAATTTCAATAGCTAAGGAAAAGCAACTTTCTTCTTTTACCATCATATCACACAAGATTAAAAATGAAAGAATTTGAACACTAGGTCAAGGCCAAAGATTCTCTTCCAGTTCAGAGATAGGTAAGAATTTGCAAAACAAAACATAAAATTAAAATATTCAGGGATGTTTCTTGCAATAAATACTTGGGTTCACAAAACTATAGCCAAAGAATATCATCAACCACAATTGATGACAGATTTGGACATATAATAAACTTCTAAATGGTCATATAATTTCAAAATTGTACACCAGGAATCTTACATAAGAAGTTAAAAATATGGTAGATCTCACCAGTTTCCTTCAATTGCAATATCTGATATTTTAGAGCAACTCTGAGATGTGTTTGGGGATTCTTGGCAATTCAGTGAATTGCTATCATGTATGCATTTTATAATAATATGAAAATAATAGCTGCCTTTTTTATCTACTTGCAGTGTGCTAAGAACTTTACAACAACCCAGAGAGATAGGTTCCTGTTATCTTTCCATTTTTCAGATGGAAAAAAAAATGAGATTTAGAGGAGTTAGGTAACTTCCAAACATTACAGAGAAGTTGTAATGACAAACCAGGCAGTTATAATCCAGACATTCATTATATCAATATATTCATTATATGGCCTCAGAAAGTCAGGATTCTTATTTATTTAAGCACCATCCATTTCTAATAATTCATTTGAAGTAGCTGCCAATGTTTAAAAAAAATCAGCTTATCTACGAATATCTTAAAACCTTTTTTTGAACTCATTCACATTTTCAGACTGTAGTGATTTTTATGTAAATTGTCCCTTTGATGATAGTAATATTTCATCTTTCCTGATTCAGAGATAGCCCCTTTATTCTAGGTGTCTATTTGATGAGAGAAGAATCCTGCTCACATTCCAAATGAATTCACAGACTTTAGGTAGGTCTTCATCACTTTTGTGTTTCCTTTAAATTCTTTTTATTAAGCCTGATTTTTCCTTGTTCATACTAATATGGAATTCCTTTAACCACTTTCATCAAATTACTGTTATTCTTCAAATTATTCTCTATGATTTTACAGTTCCTTAAACTTTTAAGGCATGACCATCAGGATTACAAAATTCTTTAAATTTCAATAATGTTTTCAGTTTCGTTACTTTTCTGGTAATGCCTTTTTATCACAATAATATATTGCTGACTTAGTAAATTCAAGATATAGGCAGTTCATTCTTCCTAGAAACATTTACTAGGCTATAATTTGTGCCACATTAATTTCCAATTATTGTTTGTATTTTTTTAAGCATGTGATATTTATTAACACAAAAGTTTACAATTTTTAAATATTTTTATGAATTTTTAAATGCATTATTAACAAAGTTTTTTTTAAGTGTTTTTGCTGATATTGTTGATTCTTCCCTTGGATTCATTTTTGAACATGAATGTTTATTAAATACTGAGATTGAAGTATCTGCTTTCAATTACATTTTGCTAGAAATAATTTCCCCACATTGAAGGCAACTTAAAAGCATTGCATGAGGAAAACGGTGCAAGGTAAGGAAATTAACCTAAAAAATCAACTTCCAAATCCACTCATATTTTAAAGTCTGGCTTATCCACTACTTCTTAAATTATAGGCCACAGAACACTAATTCTATAACATTAACCTCAAACAGTCTGTTGTTTGTGAAAGCAGTGAAATAAATAAGTTAAACAAGTTTCTCTACCACACATAGATACTGATTTTTAAATTGTGCCAAAGTTCGTTATGAATTTCCAAGAGAAATCATGATATGGACTACTTCCCACATTCCTTTGACCCAGGACCCTTGTATTTCTGAAATCATTCTTTGTTCTGATGTTCTGTGAAGCACACACTGGGAAATACAGAAGTAATCAATATGTTTCATAGGCTGCAATTATAAATGAGAATGATTTCCACTTGTAAATGCCTAGTACTGAATCTTTTGGGTACCAATATCATATAAGGATTTGATCCTAGGGACCACCACCCAGAAAGTGGCATTTCTGCAGAGTAACAAAGAGAGTGATGAGCAACACATATTATTTATTATCAATATAACCTTGGAATTAAGTTATTTGACTTTAACTTTTCTCTTGTTTCAGATTTTCATCCCTGAAAGCATTGAAAACCACCAAGACAGTTTTTTTTCTACTAATAACATTTAACCACTTCCATTTTGCTCTGATATATGTTCCAAATGCTGCAAAAGACTTAGCAATTAAGCAGAAATGGAGAAGTTTTGTGGGCAAAAGATATTTTGGAATATGCTAAATATTTGAATTGATGGTCAAGAAAGTAAAACAATTACTTCCATAGTAAATAAAAATAAATAAATAAACAAACAAGAAAAAGGAAAGAAAGTTGGAAGGAGGAAGGAAGGGAGGGAGAAGGAAGGAATGTAGAGAGAGAGAAAGAGAAGGAATGAAAGAAAGGAAGAAAGGAAAGGAAAGGAATGGAATGGAAAGGAAAGGAAAAGAAAAGAAAGAAAGAAAAAGACAAATAAAAACTAATGATAGATAGTATCAAGAGCTGTGGAGGGTGTGAGGAAACCAGCAACCTCATATACTGCTAATGGGCTATAAATTAGTACAGTGTTTTTACAGAGACATATGGCAATACCTATGAAATTTGTATCTATTTTTGTTTAGCAATTTCAATTCTAGGGATCTGTGCTCAGATTTATTCATGCAGACAGACAAAGATACATGTGCATGTATGTCAAATGCTGCATTCTTTGTAAAGGTGAAACTTTGTAAGCAACTTAAATTCATCAAGAGAAAAACAATATATCATCATATAGACATCTCACAGATTTTAAAAGAATCAGGTCAATAATTACATCTATAGGCATGGGTAGGTGATCTATTACACACTACTAAGTTAAAATTGTGGAACAATATGTATAATTTTATAATATTTTGTTTAAAAATAGGTGTTTCAGTTTCTTGGCTGCTAAAGCAAATACCATGCAATGGGTTTGCTGAAACAATGAGAATTTATTGTCTCACAGTTCTGAGGCTGGGAGAAGTCTGAGATCAAGGTATCATCAAGGCAATGCTTTCTCCCAGAAGACTGTGGCATTCTGGGGCTAGCTGCCAGTCATTCCCTGGCCCTTGGCTTTTCTGTCACATGGTAGTGCACATAGCAGCCTCTCCTCACTTCTCAGTTCCATTGACTTCCAACTTCTGGACGCTCCCTCTGGATTTCTGTCTCTTGTGTGTGGCCTTCTCTATAAAGACTTCCTTCAATAACAGGATTAAAACTCATTCTGATTCAGCTGGGCCACACCTTAATGGAAGTTCCCTCATCAGAAAGTCCTACTGAAAGGGTTCACACCCATAGGAATGAGTTAAATTTGAGGATGAGTTTTCTGGGGTACATAGTTCCAAACCACCATGATAGGTAACACAATCATCTGCATATATGTATCTGTGCATTTTTGTTTTGATGTGGAAGGACTGGAAGGACACATAATGAAACTTTTAACATAGTGACCACTAGGAAAGGAAGTTGGAGATTGGAAAGAAGGGAAGAGTTCTAATTTTTGCTTTGTCCAGCATTGGTTTTCATTTTTTTAGCAATGAATATATTTTTAAATGAAGAAATTAATAAAAATTTCAAAAAAAAAAAAAAAGCCTTTTTAAATTTGAGGGATTAATCACCCAACCCAGGAGACAGAAAGTAAGGAAGTGAGACCACAAACTATCCCATCTCATGCAGCCCACCCAGAGGTCAGACACCAGGCTAATCAAGAAACCATGAACCTGAGTGAGACAGAAGCTAAACCTGCCTTTTTCCCCAAAGATTTGAAAGAGGATCTCTTTTCCTGTCTAAATTCATTCAAAATTCCACAACTGCACAGATGATATGTGAAATGAAATATGAAAATGAAAGTGCATTATCAATTCTCTCAGAAGAAAAAAAAATCAAATAAAACACTTTTGGGTTAATGCCTCAGCATTGAACACTAAAGTGAATGTTGAAAAATCTTTGCTGACGCACAATTAAAGTATTATAGCGTAATCAGTGGACCTCAAAGAGTAAGTAATGCAGTGAACATTTTTAAAGAAAATACTGTCACTCCTTAAATTACTAAGGTGTTATCAGCAGAACACTTAAAAACTGAGCTCAATTATTCCCTTTTGTAATGTACATCTTAGAACTCTAAACTTGTATTACTGTCAGGTTTTCAATATATAAAAGATGTGAAAGGATATAAATTCACTTTTCTTGTTAATTTGGAAAAAATATTGAAATAAAAAGAAAATAATAAAGCCAATACTGTGGAATCACCACTCAATTTTTAAAAGTTATTAGCTGTCACATGTGGTTCTAACTAAAGGAAATGAAAATATTAAAACCAAATTCATCTTTCTCCAATTGTAGAACATCACTAACCTGAATTCAGTATGTATGATACATATGAAATTCATATTCATATACATATATATGAAATTCCAGGCATATAAAAAATAATCATAAGACATATGTATGAATCCATATATAATTTTTCCCTATATTCAATTCTTTACTGCCTTATACCAAAATAGAGGGTTATAAAAGTGGTGTCACAGTAACCCATTTTCCTGTTTAATTCAGTGTTCAAACCTGACAACCTTTAACATCTTACTTTCTCAAGGTCAAATCCTAAGGGGGGTCTTTTTATTTCAAGCAATTGCAAAGGATTTGTTCTTTCAGCTTACAAAATTGAGGTGCTAAACATAGTTAAATTCATTTAAAATGTTTTGAGTTGCATGGGACATGTTTATGAAATGTTGTAAAAATTACAAGGGAATTTCTAACCTATGGTCAAATTTATATTAATAAAATATTGTTCATATAAATATTTAAAGACTATATAAAATTTCTAAAGACTTAACAATGGTCTTCTTTTCCATTTTATAACCTAATATTAATCTACATATTAGACAACAGTATAATGTTGCCAGTCATACAGTTTTTTTTTAAACATTAATATTTTACCCTTTATTTATTTTGTGTGTGTGTGTTTCTTCCACATCCATTTCTTTTTTTTTTTGATTTTTTTTAATCTTCATTTTATTGAGATATATTCACATACCACACAGTCGTACAAAACAAATTGTACATTCGATTGTTCACAGTACCATTACATAGCTGTACATTCATCACCTAAATCAATCCCTGACACTTTCATTAGTACACACACAAAAATAACAAGAATAATAATTAAAGTGAAAAAGAGCAATTAAAGTAAAAAAGAACACAGGGTGCCTTTGTCTGTTTGCTTGTTTGTTTGTTTCCTTCCCCTATTTTTCTACTCATCCATCCATAAACTAGACAAAGTGGAGTGTGGTCCTTATGGCTTTCCCAATCCCATTGTCATCCTCATAAGCTACATTTTTATACAATTGTCTTCGAGATTCATGGGTTCTGGGTTGTAGTTTGATAGTTTCAGGTATCCACCACCAGCTACCCCAATTCTTTAGAACCTAAAGAGTTGTCTAAAGTGTGCATAAGAGTGCCCACCAGAGTGACCTCTCGGCTCCTTTTGGAATCTCTCTGCCACTGAAGCTTATTTCATTTCCTTTCATATCCCCCTTTTGGTCAAGAAGATGTTCTCCGTCCCACGATGCCAGGTCTACATTCCTCCCCGGGAGTCATATTCCACGTTGCCAGGGAGATTCACTCCCCTGGGTGTCTGATCCCACACAGAGGGGAGGGCAGTGATTTCACCTTTCAAGTTGGCTTATCTAGAGAGAGAGGGCCACATCTGAGCTACAAAGAGGCATTTGGGAGGAGGCTCTTAGGCACAATTATAGAGAGGCCTAGCTTCTCCTTTGCAGCAACCGTCTTCCCAAGGGTAAAACCTATGGTAGAGGGCTCAACCCATCAAACCACCAGTCCCCTATATCTGTGGTCATGTTAACAACCATTGAGGTGGGGTAGGCCAATACCCCTTCATTCTCCACAGGCTCCTCAAGGGGGCACTACATATTTTTTTCCTTGTTTCTGTTTTTTTTTTTTTAACTTTTCTTTCTTTTTTAAATCAACTGTATGAAAAAAAAATAAAAAAAATAACATACAATAAAGGAAAATTTCAAAGAGACCATAACAAGGGAGTAAGAAAAAGACAACTAATCTAAGATAACTGCTTAACTTCCAACATGTTCCTACTTTACCCCAAGAAAGTTACCTAATATAGCAACATTTTTGTGAACTTGTTCCTACTATATCCATCAGAAATTAACAGACCATAGTCATTCCTGGGCATCCCCAGAAAGTTAAACAGTTTATCTGTTCTTCTTGGATTATTGTTCCCCCTTCCTTAATTGCTCTCTATTGCTAGTTCCCCAACATTCTACATTATAAACCATTTGTTTTACATTTTTCAAAGTTCACATTAGTGGTAGCATATAATATTTCTCTTTTTGTGCCTGGCTTATTTCGCTCAGCATTATGTCTTCAAGGTTCATCCATGTTGTCATATGTTTCACGAGATAGTTCCTTCTTACTGCCGTGTAGTATTCCATCATGTGTATAAGCCACATTTTCTTTATCCACTCATCTGTTGAAGGACATTTGGGTTGTTTCCATCTCTTGGCAATTGTGAATAATGCTGCTATGAACATTGGCATGCAGATATCTGTTCGTGTCACTGCTTTCCGATCTTCTGGGTATATACCAAGAAGTGCAATCGCTGGATCGGATGGTAACTCTATATCTAGTTTTCTAAGGAACTGCCAGACTGACTTCCAGAGTAGCTGAACCATTATACAGTCCCACCAACAATGAATAAGAGTTCCAATTTCTCCACATCCCCTCCAGCATTTGTAGTTTCCTGTTTGTTTAATGGCAGCCATTCTAATCGGTGTGAGATGGTATCTCATTGTGGTCTTAATTTGCATCTCTCTAATAGCTAGTGAAGCTGAACATTTTTTCATGTGTTTCTTGGCCATTTGTATTTCCTCTTCAGAGAACTGTCTTTTCATATCTTTTGCCCATTTTATAATTGGGCTGTCTGTACTATTGTCATTGAGTTGTAGGATTTCTTTATATATGCAAGATATCAGTCTTTTGTCAGATACATGGTTTCCAAAAATTTTTGAGTTGGCTGCCTCTTTATCTTTTTGAGAAATTCCTTTGAGGTGTAGAAACTTCTAAGCTTGAGGAGTTCCCATTTATCTATTTTTTCTTTTGTTGCTTGTGCTTTGGATGTAAAGTCTAGGAAGTGGCCGCCTAATACAAGGTCTTGAAGATGTTTTCCTACATTATCTTCTAGGAGTTTTATGGTACTTTCTTTTATATTGAGATCTTTGGTCCATTTTGAGTTAATTTTTGTGTAGGGTGTGAGGTAGGGGTCCTCTTTCATTCTTTTGGATATGGATATCCAAGTCTCCCAGCCCCATTTGTTGAAAAGACCATTATGACTCAGTTCAGTGACTTTGGGGGCCTTATCAAAGATCATTCGGCCATAGATCTGAGGGTCTATCTCTGAATTCTCAATTCGATTCCATTGATCTATATGTCTATCTTTGTGCCAGTACCATGCTGTTTTGACAACTGTGGCTTTATAATAAGCTTCAAAGTCAGGGAGTGTAAGTCCTCCCACTTCATTTTTCTTTTTTAGAGTGTCTTTAGCAATTCGAGGCATCTTCCCTTTCCAAATAAATTTGATAACTAGCTTTTCCAAGTCTGCAAAGTAGGTTGTTGGAATTTTGATTGGGATTGCATTGAATCTGTAGATGAGTTTGGGTAGAATTGACATCTTAATGACATTTAGCCTTCCTATCCATGAACATGGAATATTTTTCCATCTTTTAAGGTCCCCTTCTATTTCTTTTAGTAGAGTTATGTAGTTTTCTTTGTATAGGTCTTTTACATCTTTGGTTAAGTTGATTCCTAGGTACTTGATTTTTTTAGTTGCTATTGAAAATGGTATCTTTTTCTTGAGTGTCTCTTCAGTTTGTTCATTTCTAGCATATAGAAACATTACTGACTTATGTGCATTCATCTTGTATCCCGCTACTTTGCTAAATTTGTTTATGAGTTCTAGTAGCTGTATCGTCGATTTCTCAGGGTTTTCCAGATATAAGATCATATCATCTGCAAACAATGACAGTTTTACTTCTTCTTTTCCAATTTGGATGCCTTTTATTTCTTTGTCTTGCCAGCTTGCCCTGGCTAGCACTTCCAGCACAATGTTGAATAACAGTGGTGACAGCGGGCATCCTTGTCTTGTTCCTGATCTTAGAGGGAAGGCTTTCAGTCTCTCACCATTGTATACTATACTGGCTGTGGGTTTTTTATATATGCTCTTTTTCATATTGAGGAAGTTTCCTTCAATTCCTACCTTTTGAAGTGTTTTTATCAAAAACGGGTGTTGGATTTTGTCACATGCTTTTTCAGCATCTATTGAGATGATCATTTGATTTTTCCCTTTAGAATTGTTAATGTATTGTAATACACTGATTGATTTTCTTATGTTGAACCATCCTTGCATGCCTGGAATGAACCCCACTTGGTCATGGTGTACGATTTTTTTAATGTGACTTTGGATTTGATTTGCAAGTATTTTGTTGAGGATTTTTGCATCTATATTCATTAGGGAGACTGGCCAGTAGTTTTCCTTTTTTGTAGCATCTTTGCCTGGTTTTGGTATTAGATTGATGTTAGCTTCATAAAATGAGTTAGGTAGTGTTCCATTTTCTTCAATGTTTTGAAAGAGTTTGAGTAAGATTGGTGTCAGTTCTTTCTGGAAAGTTTGGTAGAATTCCCCTGTGAAGCCATCTGGCCCTGAGCATTTATTTGTGGGAAGATTTTTGATGACTGATTGGATCTCTTTGCTTGTGATGGGTTGGTTGAGGTCTTCTATTTCTTCTCTGGTCAGTCTAGGTTGTTCATATGTTTCCAGGAAATTGTCCATTTCCTCTACATTATCCAGTTTGTTGCCATACAGTTGTTCGTAGTATCCTCTTATAATTTTTTTTAATTTCTTCAGGATCTGCAGTTATGTCACCTTTTCATTCATTATTTTGTTTATATGGGTCTTCTCTCTTTTTTATTTTGTCAGTCTAGCTAGGGGCTTGTCAATCTTGTTGATCTTCTCAAAGAACCAACTTTTGGTGATATTTATCCTCTCTATTGTTTTTTTGTTCTCTATGTCATTTATTTCTGCTTTAATCCTTGTTATTTCTTTTCTTCTACTTGGTTTAGGATTGGTTTGCTGTTCATTTTCTAGCTTCTTCAGTTGATCCATTAGTTCTTTGATTTTGGCTCTTTCTTCCTTTTTAATATATGCGTTTAGTGCTATAAATTTCCCCCTTAGCACTGCTTTTGCTGCATCCCATAGGTTTTGGTATGTTGTGTTCTCATTTTCATTCATCTCTATATATTTAGCAATTTCTCTTGCTATTTCTTCTTTAACCCACTGATTGTTTAGGAGTGTGTTGTTTAACCTCCAGGTATTTGTGAATTTTCTAAGTCTCTGATGGTTATTGACTTCTAATTGTATTCCATTGTGGTCAGAGAATGTGCTTTGAATAATTTTAATCTTTTTAAATTTATTGAGGCTTGTTTTATGTCCCAGCATATGATCTATTCTGGAGAAAGTTCCGTGAGCACTAGAAAAGTATATGTATCCTGGTGATTTGTGATGTAATGTCCTGTATATGTCTGTTAAATCTAATTCATTTATCAGATTGTTTAGGTTTTCAGTTTCCTTATTGGTCTTCTGTCTGGTTGATCTATCTATAGGAGAGAGTGATGTGTTGAAGTCTCCCACAATTATTGTGGAAACATCAATTGCTTCCTTTAGTTTTGCCAGTGTTTCTCTCATGTATTTTGTGGCACCTTGATTTGGTGAATAAACATTTATGATTGTTATTTCTTCTTGTTGAATTGCCCCTTTTATTAGTATGTAGTGGCCTTCTTTGTCTCTCAAAACATCCCTGCATTTAAAGTCTATTTTATCTGAGATTAATATTACTACACCTGCTTTCTTTTGGCTATAGCTTGCATGAAATATTTTTCTCCATCCTTTCACTTTCAATTTCTTTGTGTCCCTGTGTCTAAGATGAGTCTCTTGTATGCAACATATTGATGGTTCATTTTTTTTTTTATCCATTCTGTGAATCTATATCTTTTAATTGGGGAGTTTAATCCATTTACATTCAACGTTATAACCATGAAGGCATTTCTTGAATCAGCCATCTTATCCTTTGGTTTATGTTTGTCATATTTTTCCCCTCTGTCTATTAATATCCTTTATTGTACCCATACCAAATCTCTTTAGTGCTGAACCTTTCTCCAAGTCTCTCTGTCCTTTCTTTGTTTCTCTGTCTGTAGGGCTCCCTTTAGTATCTCCAGTAGGGCAGGTCTCTTGTTAGCAAATTCTCTCAGCATTTGTTTGTCTGTGAAAAATTTAAGCTCTCCCTCAAATTTGAAGGAGAGCTTTGCTGGATAAAGTATTCTTGGTTGGAAATTTTTCTCACTCAGAATTTTTAAAATATCATGCCACTGCCTTCTTGCCTCCATGGTGGATGCTGAGTAGTCACTACTTAGTCTTACATTGTTTCCTTTGTATGTAGTGAATTTCTTTTCTCTTGCTGCTTTCAGAACTTGCTCCTTCTCTTCCGTGTTTGACAGTGTGATCAGAATATGTCTCGGAGTGGGTTTATTTGGATTTATTCTATTTGGAGTTCGCTGGGCATTTATGATTTGTGTATTTATGTTGTTTAGAAGATTTGGGAAGTTTTCCCCAACAATTTCTTTGAATACTCTTCCTAGACCTTTACCCTTTTCTTCCCCTTCTGTAACACCAATGAGTCTTACATTTGGACGTTTTATATTATCTATCATATCCCTGAGGTCCATTTCGATTTTTTAAATTTTTTTCCCCATTCTTTCTTTTATGCTTTCATTTTCCATTCTGTCATCTTTCAGGTCACTAATTCCTTGTTCAACTTCCTCTAGTCTTGTACTATGAGTGCCCAGAATCTTTTTAATTTGGTCAACAGTTTCTTTAATTTCCATAAGGTCATCTATTTTTTTATTTAGTCTTGCAATGTCTTCTTTATGCTCTTCTAGGGTCTTCTTGATATCCTTTGTATCCCATACTATGGTCTCATTGTTCATCTTTAGTTCTTTGAGTAGCTGCTCTAGGTGCTGTGTCTCTTCTGGTCTTTTGATTTGGGTGCTTGGGCTTGGGTTATCCATATCGTCTGGTTTTTTCATATGCTTTATAATTTTCTGTTGTTTTTGGCCTCTTGGCATTTGCTGAACTTGATAGGGTTCTTTTAGGATTTGTAGACCAATTGAAGTCCTGATCTCTAATTTATCAGATCTATAGCTTCGTGGAGTACACTTTCTCTAACTAACCAGCAGGTGGCGTCCACGAGCCACCTGTTCTCCACAAGCCAGTTCTCCCCTGCTTAGCCTTTGTGGTGAGTGGGGGAGTGAGTCTTGTGGGGTCCAATTGGTGTACCAAGCTTGCGTGTGTAGTTGGTGTTGCCCACCCTGTATATGGGGCGTGTTTCTGGGCAGTCAGGGAGGGGGGTAGCTCTAACAATCAAATCTCCCTGGTGATCCTGGAGTTTTAAAGCTGCTGCAATAGTCTAATCCTTCAGTTCAGTCCTGCCACAGTTTGTCTCTGCCACTGACCCACAAGTCCTTGGTATTGGCGTATGGCTCCTGAGACTTGCGAGTGGGCCCCTCTTCCAGGCTGTGCACCCCCTGGTCCTCTGTTGAAGGATGACTGTGCTATGTCACAGGTGAGTGCCATCCGCCCAGGGCAGTTCTAGGCTGCTGGGCTTTGTAGGGAGGCTCCCAGTCTGCTGAAATGATGGCTGAATGGGGCTTTGTTAATTCACACTGCTCCACCTTCCCAACTCTGGGACAATCAGCTGAGGTTGCAGGGAAGGCTAATGTCCATGCCCAGTTTTGTGGTGTGTGCCTGTTATTTGAAGCAGTTCCGTCACACTGGGTTGTCTGGGGCAGCTCTGGGCTATGGGGCTGGTGATGTGCAGGAGTGTCTCCTGTTCACCAGGATGATGGCTGTGAGCGAACACCCCCCTTTTCTTGGGAAGTTGTGTTGTTTAGTGAATTTTCTCAGCCACTGGATTATTGCCTTTTGTCTCAGAGCTCTCTTAGTTCTGCTCTTGTCTTGACCTGCCTAAATTGCAAGTCTTTGAAGCTTTCTGTATTGGGCTTCTTAGACTAATTGTTTTAGAAAAAGAAAAAAGGATTAAAAAAAAAAAAAAGGGCCCTCCTCAGAGATCTAATGGGTTATTGAAATGCTAAGACACAAAGCAATTAGGGCCATTAAGGAAAGGTCCACAGGGCAGAGAGATCAGCTTTTCTTCAGGATTTGCATATGAGCCTCAGGGCCTGAGCTCTGCCCTTCCCCTTTCTATGTTCACCAGAACTCCAAAAATACTCCGCTTTTATTTTGGAGTTTTTTGTGTTGTTTTTTTCTATGCCTGTCTCCTCTCTGCTGGGCTGGCTGCTCTCAGATTCTCTGGTGTCTGGTCTCAGTCTATCTGTGGTTGGAGTTTGATTCAGTAGAATGAGTTTCCGATAAGGGCTGCCACTGCAGTTCTCCCTTCTCCTTCCCGGAGCTGACAGCCCCTCCTCCCATGGGACTGAGCCTGGCAGGGAGGGGTGCGGGTCCCCTGCCCACAAAAACTTACAGATTTCACTGATCTCAGCAGTTCCACGTTTTCATGAGTGTTGTATGAAGTATGCCCAAAGTCAGATTGCTCTGTGGTGTCCAGTCCACGCAGTTCCTGGCTCTCTACCTACTTTCCTGGAGGAGTAACTAAAACATACAGCTCACCAGTCCGCCATCTTGCCCCGCCTCAATTTTTAATATTATTATTGTTTTCTGTTTTACATCAAGAGCATCATTGCTAAATATTTTGTGCTACTTGGATTTTTTATTCAATATTTTTTTTTCCTGTAATCTACTCATGTTGATACATAGACTTAGTTTATTCCTTTTTTATCTTAAATAGAATATTCGATTTTATTTTCATTATATTTCCTAAAGAACTTCATTATTTTAAATGAATTTTCATGTTTTTTTCCTGCTTTCTGTTTCCATCTCTTCCTGGCCATTCATCCTAACACACACACACACACACACACACACACACACACACACACACACACACACAGCTTTTTTTAGGCTTCTTAAACCCCAAATTCTGTTGGTGAGTATACTGGAATCAGGCCTCCTGGCTCTCAGTGTACAACAGCCCAGATGCAGAGCTGTAGATATGGAACACCTGGACTTCTGAAGCCCCCCCCCCCCCCTTTGGGTGCACTAATTACCTATAACTCCCAAACTTTTTGCAACTGAGTGAGAACATATGAAAATTTATGGACCAGGTTTACAATAGCATGTTTAATTTTCCCAAAGGGATAACAGTCAAAATGGCAGTTTAGAAATAAAAACTAACAGATAGGGTGTATGGATTGCTGACTTAACAGGGGCATTTCCATTTGCAATGCTTTTCAGCTGGGAGGATTGGAAAGGAAAAGGAAGGGTGAGCTCATCAGCTCAGTGAGAAAACTGAAATCTCTCATAAAGCTTTGCTATTGGATTGAGATTGCACTAGATGAAAAAACGCATGCTGCTGCCTCTCTACCCCTACTTCCCATTTCTTTTGTTTCTGGATTTAATTAGTGTTACATTCTTTTCCCTCATGTACACACACATACACAAAGCATATCTACAAGGTCAAACAACAAGCATGAACAATCAAAATAACTGTATTTTTATGAGTAACATTATATACGCCCCACATATTATGACAAATGGTCCTGTACATCTTTACATCCCCCTTGTTTATGCTTCAGAACTGAATGTCAATCCATTTAGAATAATTAAGTGCATGGGAAAAGAGAAGCTCAAGCTAATTTTTACCCCTCCTCTCAAAAAATATGATTTGCTTAATAACTACTCTCAGGCCAATGGTTATGTTTGTGGAACTTTACATAACACAGAGATTTTATATTGAACAATTTCTGTGAGCAAAACTGTGCCATGAGAGCTGGAAAATAAAATTAAAAAAAAAAAAGCAACAAATAGCAAAGCTGGTTCTTGTTCTCAGGGACTTTACACTCTAATAGGTGAGATGGCACAGGCAGGAATAAAAGTAGCATTGACCACAAACACATTTTAATAGGGAAGATGGAGGAAAATGATTCCAGGAAGAAAGAAATGCAGTAGGAGATGAAAGAAGAGCTCTACCAGCTGTATACATTCAGAAGCAAGGTCCCACAGGCAAAGAGAGGGTCTGAGACTTGGAATTCTAAAACCTCAGTTCCCATCTTGCCTCTATCCTTACTGACTAACGGCATGCCTGATATACAGTAGGTGCCAATAAAAGTTCGTTTATGTATGGTACAGCCTTGAGGATATCACATTTTCTCAGAGTCTTAGTTCCTATCTCACAAACGGTCATAAGAGATAATTCTTTGGGTTCTTGTGAGGATCAAATAATATATGTGAAAGCACACAAAGTAAGCTCTAAGGCACTAGAACTATATTATGCATCATTCTCTAAGAAATTTAAAAATTTGAGTCCCAGAATATGTCAAGTTTTACATCACAATATAAAGGTAACCTTCCTGTGGATGGTCGATGGTTGAGAATGGGAAAGAGAAACACAACCTGTTATTAGCCTCCACTGTTGTCCTCAGCCACTTCTCAATGCCCCCTACCTCCTAGTGGTTAGGAGATAGCAGACCTTGCAAAGTTTCCTTTTTGGTGAGTGGGACTTTCCCCAGGAGAGTATAAAGCACAGAATACCTCCAAGCTCAAAGCCGACCCCAAATTGAAGCCAGTGTCTACTCTATGGACCCCAGTATAATAGGTTGAGGGAGGAAGTTTGAACAACTGGCTTTTGTGGTTCTCTGTAGGGTTATCTGTGACTTTAAATTCCCCTGATAGGCGGGGCCTATCAGGAAGAGCTGGGTGTATATTACCCATGATTTCCGTGTTCTGTGGCAGCCTAAGGAATGATGCCCTGGTCTGGAAATAAAACACAGCCAGCAGAATAACGACAGTGATCAAGAGGTAATGGGGAAACTACTCTCAGAATTTAGATGTCTGAATCACATTCTTGAAGATAACATTTACAGTACAAGAATAGGAACATTTTGAGGATTAGGGCATTGACAAAACCTGTGCAAATCCTCAAAACGGGCATTGTATGAAAACAATACATCAGCATGCCATATTTCATAGGCTAATCTTTTCATGAGACTCTCATTCTATAGAATTGTAGTGATGGTGTAAAGGGAATGAATACAACTAAAACGAAAAGGGAGGGTATGGGGATTTTCCTTAGGGAAAAAAAAGAAAATAGAAATGAATGTGATGGTCCTCAGTTAAGGAGGCAAAACAGGTTAAGCAAAATAAAGAACAATATATGGTGTTCAATCCATCTTGGTATATTTGAAAGAGAATACTTTATTGGGTATTTTACTGTTGACATGGAAATTGTGTACATATCAATAGTAACCCTCCATATATTAATTAACTTCATTCTAGTGACATGCCATTTTTCCCAAACATATCAGTAACATATTGGGATTAGAGCAAAAATTAAAAATCAATAAAGCCCTGTAATGGTCTGAAGCTGTGTGTACCCCTGAAAAACATGTTCTTAAGCCTAATCCACTCCTGTGGGTGTGAACCCATTGTAAGTAAGAATTTTGATGAGTTTACTTCAGTTAACGTGTGGTCCACTTCAATCAGAATGGACCTTAATCCTATTCCTGGAGTCCTTTATAAGCGGAATGAAATTCAGACATAGGGAGAGAAAGCCAGAGGGAGGAGCCAGAAGCTGTTCATCGACGGAACCCATAAGAGAAGGGAGAGACCAGGAGCCATGTCCACGTGCCTCACCATGTGATAAACTAAAACCAGTAATCACCAGCAGCCCCAGAACACCAGTCCTCAGGAAGAAAGCATCACTTTGATGATACCTTGATTTGGACTTTTTCCCAGTCTCAAACCATGAGTGAATCAACTCCCATTGTTTAACCTGACCATTTCATGGTATTTGCTCGAGCAGCCCAGGAAACTAAAACAAGCTCCATAAAGCTCAGTGAGCTGCATGATTCATTCCTTATCTACTCAACCAGTTAGTTTTTCTTTCTTTTGTTTAAATTTCTTCTTCCTCTTTTGTAAAATAATAACACATATCTAATACAGTTATCATTTTGGTGTTTTGCCCTATGCCCAGCACACAGTGTTTCTTCCCTTCGCATTTTCTTTATCTTTCTCCCTCTTGGCATCTGCCTAAACTGGTATGTACATGGTGCTATAGAACAAAAGAGTATGAGTAAAAATAAATGATTATGGAAGATGGCAGACTGGTGAGCTGTATGTTTTAGTTACTCCTCCAGGAAAGTAGGTAAAAAGCCAGGAACTGCGTGGACTGGACACCACAGAGCAATCTGTCTTTGGGCATACTTCATACAACACTCATGAAAACGTGGAACTGCTGAGATCAGCGAAATCTGTAAGTTTTTGCGGCCAGGGGACCCGCGCCCCTCCCTGCCAGGCTCAGTCCCGGGGGAGGAGGGGCTGTCAGCTCCAGGAAGGAGAAGGGAGAATTGCAGTGACTGCTCTTACCGGAAACTCATTCTACTGATTCAAACTCCAACCATAGATAGACTGAGGCCAGACACCAGAGACTCTGAGAGCAGCCAGCCCAGCAGAGAGGAGACAGGCATAGAAAAAAAACAACACGAAAAACTCCAAAATAAAAGCAGAGGATTTTTGGAGTTCTGGTGAACACAGAAAGGGGAAGGGCGGAGATCAGGCCTTGAGGCGCATATGCAAATCCCGAAGCAAGGCTGATCTCTCTGCCCTGGGCACTTTTCCTTAATGGCCCTGGTTGCTTTGTCTATTAGCATTTCAATAACCCATTAGATCTCTGCGGCGGGCCGTTTTTTTTTTTTTTTTTTTTTTTTTTTTTTTAAATCCTTTTTGCTTTTTCTAAAACAATTACTCTAAGAAGCTCAATACAGAAAGCTTCAAAGAATTGAAATTTGGGCACGTCAAGTCAAGAGCAGAACTAAGAGAGCTCTGAGACAAAAGGCAATAATCCAGTGGCTGAGAAAATTCACTAAACAACACAACTTCCCAAGAAAAGGGGGGTGTCCGCTCACAGCCACCATCCTGGTGGACAGGAAACACTCCTGCCCATCGCCAGCCCCATAGCCCAGAGCTGCCCCAGACAACCCAGTGTGACGGAAGTGCTTCAAATAACAGGCACACACCACAAAACTGGGCG
Source organism: Choloepus didactylus (assembly GCF_015220235.1). Classification (NCBI taxonomy): domain Eukaryota; kingdom Metazoa; phylum Chordata; class Mammalia; order Pilosa; family Megalonychidae; genus Choloepus; species Choloepus didactylus. Next base: position 37,735,789 of record NC_051313.1, read on the forward strand.
TGGACATTAGCCTTCCCTGCAACCTCAGCTGAATGTCCCAGAGCTGGGAAGGGGGAGCAGTGTGAATTAACAGAGCCCCATTCAGCCATCATTTGAGCAGACTGGGAGCCTCCCAACACAGCCCAGCAGCCCAGAACTGCCCTGGGGGGACGGCACTCACCTGCGACATAGCACAGTCATCCCTCAACAGAGGACCCGGGGTGCACAGCCTGGAAGAGGGGCCCACTTGCAAGTCTCAGGAGCCATACGCCAATACCAAAGACTTGTGGGTCAGTGGCAGAGACAAACTGTGGCAGGACTGAACTGAAGGATTAGACTATTGCAGTAGCTTTAAAACTCTAGGATCATCAGGGAGATTTGATTGTTAGGGCCACCCCCCCGCCCCGACTGCCCAGAAACACGCCCCACATACAGGGCAGGCAACACCAACTACACACGCAAGCTTGGGACACCAATTGGGCCCCACAAGACTCACTCCCCCACTCACCAAAAAGGCTAAGCAGGGGAGATCTGGCTTGTGGAGAACAGGTGTCTCGTGGACGCCACCTGCTGGTTAGTTAGAGAAAGTGTACTCCACGAAGCTGTAGATCTGATAAATTAGAGATAAGGACTTCAACTGGTCTACAAACCCTAAAAGAACCCTATCAAGGTCAGCAAATGCCACGAGGCCAAAAACAACAGAAAATTATAAAGCATATGAAAAAACCAGACGATATGGATAACCCAAGCCCAAGCACCCAAATCAAAAGACCAGAAGAGACACACCTAGAGCAGCTACTCAAAGAACTAAAGATGAACAATGAGACCCTAGTACGGGATATGAAGGAAATCAAGAAGACCCTAGAAGAGCATAAAGAAGACATTGCAAGACTAAATAAAAAAATGGATGATCTTATGGAAATTAAAGAAACTGTTGACCAAATTAAAAAGATTCTGGACACTCATAGTACAAGACTAGAGGAAGTTGAACAACGAATCAGTGACCTGGAAGATGACAGAATGGAAAATGAAAACATAAAGAAAGAATGGGGAAAAAAATTGAAAAACTCGAAATGGACCTCAGGGATATGATAGATAATATGAAACGTCCGAATATAAGACTCATTGGTGTCCCAGAAGGGGAAGAAAAGGGTAAAGGTCTAGGAAGAGTATTCAAAGAAATTGTTGGGGAAAACTTCGCAAATCTTCTAAACAACATAAATACACAAATCATAAATGCTCAGCGAACTCCAAATAGAATAAATCCAAAAAAACCCACTCCGAGACATATACTGATCACACTGTCAAACATAGAAGAGAAGGAGCAAGTTCTGAAAGCAGCAAGAGAAAAGCAATTCACCACATACAAAGGAAACAGCATAAGACTAAGTAGTGACTACTCAGCAGCCACCATGGAGGCGAGAAGGCAGTGGCACGATATATTTAAAATTCTGAGTGAGAGGAATTTCCAGCCAAGAATACTTTATCCAGCAAAGCTCTCCTTCAAATTTGAGGGAGAGCTTAAATTTTTCACAGACAAAGAAATGCTGAGAGAATTTGCTAACAAGAGACCTGCCCTACTGGAGATACTAAAGGGAGCCCTACAGACAGAGAAACAAAGACAGGACAGAGAGACTTGGAGAAAGGTTCAGTACTAAAGAGATTCGGTATGGGTACAATAAAGGATATTAATAGAGAGAGGGAAAAATATGGCAAACATAATCCAAAGGATAAGATGGCCGATTCAAGAAATGCCTTCACGGTTTTAACGTTGAATGTAAATGGATTAAACTCCCCAATTAAAAGATATAGATTCGCAGAATGGATCAAAAAAATGAACCATCAATATGTTGCATACAAGAGACTCATCTTAGACACAGGGACACAAAGAAACTGAAAGTGAAAGGATGGAAAAAAATATTTCATGCAAGCTACAGCCAAAAGAAAGCAGGTGTAGCAATATTAATCTCAGATAAAATAGACTTCAAATGCAGGGATGTTTTGAGAGACAAAGAAGGCCACTACATACTAATAAAAGGGGCAATTCAGCAAGAAGAAATAACAATCGTAAATGTCTATGCACCCAATCAAGGTGCCACAAAATACATGAGAGAAACATTGGCAAAACTAAAGGAAGCAATTGATGTTTCCACAATAATTGTGGGAGACTTCAACACATCACTCTCTACTATAGATAGATCAACCAGACAGAAGACCAATAAGGAAATTGAAAACCTAAACAATCTGATAAATGAATTAGATTTAACAGACATCTACAGGACATTACATCCCAAATCACCAGGATACACATACTTTTCTAGTGCTCACGGAACTTTCTCCAGAATAGATCATATGCTGGGACATAAAACAAGCCTCAATAAATTTAAAAAGATTGAAATTATTCAAAGCACATTCTCTGACCACAATGGAATACAATTAGAAGTCAATAACCATCAGAGACTTAGAAAATTCACAAATACCTGGAGGTTAAACAACGCACTCCTAAACAATCAGTGGGTTAAAGAAGAAATAGCAAGAGAAATTGCTAAATATATAGAGATGAATGAAAATGAGAACACAACATACCAAAACCTATGGGATGCAGCAAAAGCAGTGCTAAGGGGGAAATTTATAGCACTAAACGCATATATTAAAAAGGAAGAAAGAGCCAAAATCAAAGAACTAATGGATCAACTGAAGAAGCTAGAAAATGAACAGCAAACCAATCCTAAACCAAGTACAAGAAAAGAAATAACAAGGATTAAAGCAGAAATAAATGACATAGAGAACAAAAAAACAATAGAAAGGATAAATATCACCAAAAGTTGGTTCTTTGAGAAGATCAACAAGATTGACAAGCCCCTAGCTAGACTGACAAAATCAAAAAGAGAGAAGACCCATATAAACAAAATAATGAATGAAAAAGGTGACATAACTGCAGATCCTGAAGAAATTAAAAAAATTATAAGAGGATATTATGAACAACTGTATGGCAACAAACTGGATAATGTAGAAGAAATGGACAATTTCCTGGAAACATATGAACAACCTAGACTGACCAGAGAAGAAATAGAAGACCTCAACCAACCCATCACAAGCAAAGAGATCCAATCAGTCATCAAAAATCTTCCCACAAATAAATGCCCAGGGCCAGATGGCTTCACAGGGGAATTCTACCAAACTTTCCAGAAAGAACTGACACCAATCTTACTCAAACTCTTTCAAAACATTGAAAAAAATGGAACACTACCTAATTCATTTTATGAAGCTAACATCAATCTAATACCAAAACCAGGCAAAGATGCTACAAAAAAGGAAAACTACCGGCCAATCTCCCTAATGAATATAGATGCAAAAATCCTCAACAAAATACTTGCAAATCGAATCCAAAGACACATTAAAAAAATCATACACCATGACCAAGTGGGGTTCATTCCAGGCATGCAAGGATGGTTCAACATAAGAAAAACAATCAATGTATTACAACACATTAAAAACTCAAAAGGGAAAAATCAATTGATCATCTCAATAGATGCTGAAAAAGCATTTGACAAAATCCAACATCCGTTTTTGATAAAAACACTTCAAAAGGTAGGAATTGAAGGAAACTTCCTCAACATGATAAAGAGCATATATGAAAAACCCACAGCCAGCATAGTACTCAATGGTGAGAGACTGAAAGCCTTCCCTCTAAGATCAGGAACAAGACAAGGATGCCCGCTGTCACCACTGTTATTCAACATTGTGCTGGAAGTGCTAGCCAGGGCAATCCGGCAAGACAAAGAAATAAAAGGCATCCAAATTGGAAAAGAAGAAGTAAAACTGTCATTGTTTGCAGATGATATGATCTTATATCTAGAAAACCCTGAGAAATCAACGATACACCTACTAGAGCTAATAAACAAATTTAGCAAAGTAGCGGGATACAAGATTAATGCACATAAGTCAGTAATGTTTCTATATGCTAGAAATGAACAAACTGAAGAGACACTCAAGAAAAGATACCATTTTCAATAGCAACTAAAAAAATCAAGTACCTAGGAATAAACTTAACCAAAGATGTAAAAGACCTATACAAAGAAAACTACATAACTCTACTAAAAGAAATAGAAGGGGACCTTAAAAGATGGAAAAATATTCCATGTTCATGGATAGGAAGGCTAAATGTCATTAAGATGTCAATTCTACCCAAACTCATCTACAGATTCAATGCAATCCCAATCAAAATTCCAACAACCTACTTTGCAGACTTGGAAAAGCTAGTTATCAAATTTATTTGGAAAGGGAAGATGCCTCGAATTGCTAAAGACACTTTAAAAAAGAAAAACGAAGTGGGAGGACTTACACTCCCTGACTTTGAAGCTTATTATAAAGCCACAGTTGCCAAAACAGCATGGTACTGGCACAAAGATAGACATATAGATCAATGGAATCGAATTGAGAATTCAGAGATAGACCCTCAGATCTATGGCCGACTGATCTTTGATAAGGCCCCCAAAGTCACCGAACTGAGCCATAATGGTCTTTTCAACAAATGGGGCTGGGAGAGTTGGATATCCATATCCAAAAGAATGAAAGAGGACCCCTACCTCACCCCCTACACAAAAATTAACTCAAAATGGACCAAAGATCTCAATATAAAAGAAAGTACCATTAAACTCCTAGAAGATAATGTAGGAAAACATCTTCAAGACCTTGTATTAGGAGGCCACTTCCTAGACTTTACACCCAAAGCACAAGCAACAAAAGAGAAAATAGATAAATGGGAACTCCTCAAGCTTAGAAGTTTCTGCACCTCAAAGGAATTTCTCAAAAAGGTAAAGAGGCAGCCAACTCAATGGGAAAAAATTTTTGGAAACCATGTATCTGACAAAAGACTGATATCTTGCATATACAAAGAAATCCTACAACTCAATGACAATAGTACAGACAGCCCAATTATAAAATGGGCAAAAGATATGAAAAGACAGTTCTCTGAAGAGGAAATACAAATGGCCAAGAAACACATGAAAAAATGTTCAGCTTCACTAGCTATTAGAGAGATGCAAATTAAGACCACAATGAGATACCATCTAACACCGGTTAGAATGGCTGCCATTAAACAAACAGGAAACTGCAAATGCTGGAGGGGATGTGGAGAAATTGGAACTCTTATTCATTGTTGGTGGGACTGTATAATGGTTCAGCCACTCTGGAAGTCAGTCTGGCAGTTCCTTAGAAAACTAGAGATAGAGCTACCATTCGATCCAGCGATTGCACTTCTCGGGATATACCCGGAAGATCGGAAAGCAGTGACACGAACAGATATCTGCACGCCAATGTTCATAGCAGCATTATTCACAATTGCCAAGAGATGGAAACAACCCAAATGTCCATCAACAGATGAGTGGACAAATAAAATGTGGTATATACACACGATGGAATACTACGCGGCAGTAAGAAGGAACGATCTGGTGAAACATATGACAACATGGATGAACCTTGAAGACATAATGCTGAGCGAAATAAGCCAGGCACAAAAAGAGAAATATTATATGCTACCACTAATGTGAACTTTGAAAAATGTAAAACAAATGGTTTATAATGTAGAATGTAGGGGAACTAGCAGTAGAGAGCAATTAAGGAAGGGGGAACAATAATCCAAGAAGAACAGATAAGCCATTTAACGTTCTGGGGATGCCCAGAAATGACTATGGTCTGTTAATTTCTGATGGATGTAGTAGGAACAAGTTCACTGAAATGTTGCTATAGTATGTAACTTTCTTGGGGTAAAGTAGGAACATGTTGGAAGTTAAGCAGTTATCTTAGGTTAGTTGTCTTTTTCTTACTCCCTTGCTATGTTCTCTTTGAAATGTTCTTTTATTGTATGTTTGTTTTCTTTTTAACTTTTTTTTTCATACAGTTGATTTGAAAAAAGAAGGGAAAGTTAAAAAAAAAAAAAAGAAAAAAGACAAACAAGGAAAAAAAAAAACAAAAAAAAAACCGATGTAGTGCCCCCTTGAGGAGCCTGTGGAGAATGCAGGGGTATTCGCCTACCCCACCTCCATGGTTGCTAACATGACCACAGACATAGGGGACTGGTGGTTTGATGGGTTGAGCCCTCTACCATAAGTTTTACCCTTGGGAAGACGGTTGCTGCAAAGGAGAGGCTAGGCCTCCCTGTATTTGTGCCTAAGAGTCTCCTCCTGAATGCCTCTTTGTTGCTCAGATGTGGCCCTCTCTCTCTGGCTAAGCCAACTTGAAAGGTGAAATCACTGCCCTCCCCCCTACGTGGGATCAGACACCCAGGGAAGTGAATCTCCCTGGCAACGTGGAATATGACTCCCGGGGAGGAATGTAGACCCGGCATCGTGGGATGGAGAACATCTTCTTGACCAAAAGGGGGATGTGAAAGGAAATGAAATAAGCTTCAGTGGCAGAGAGATTCCAAAATGAGCCGAGAGATCACTCTGGTGGGCACTCTTACGCACACTTTAGACAACCTTTTTTAGGTTCTAAAGAATTGGGGTAGCTGGTGGTGGATACCTGAAACTATTAAATTACAACCCAGAACCCATGAATCTCGAAGACAGTTGTATAAAAATGTAGCTTATGAGGGGTGACAGTGGGATTGGGAATGCCATAAGGACCAAACTCCACTTTGTCTAGTTTATGGATCGATGTGTAGAAAAGTAGGGGAAGCAAACAAACAGACAAAGGTACCTAGTGTTCTTTTTTACTTCAATTGCTCTTTTTCACTCTAATTATTATTCTTGTTATTTTTGTGTGTGTGCTAATGAAGGTGTCAGGGATTGATTTAGGTGATGAATGTACAACTATGTAATGGTACTGTAAACAATCGAAAGTACAATTTGTTTTGTATGACTGCGTGGTATGTGAATGTATCTCAATAAAATGATGATAAAAAAAAAAAAAAAAAAAAAAAAAAAAATAAATGATTATGAACACTAAGTAGAGGCTATTTTAAAAGTAGAAAAGTTCATAGGTATGTAGTTTTCAAAAAGTAGAGTGCGCTACGTTTCTGATGATATGTAAGTTGTTTCCCTGAAAGTATTTCTTTCTTTTACTAGTCATCTGGGCTATATTTCTCTGCATTCTTTCTCTCCCTGCTCTCCTTTGCTTCAGATGCCTTTTGCTCCTTCCTTTACTACTTTCTCCTTTTCTTCTGTTTGTCTCTCAACATTGGAGACTACTTCTTTGATGTATATATTTTCTCTCTTCTTTCCCATAGGATCTTCTATGGGAATTCTATTTCTGGGTATACCTTGATGTGTTTAGATGTAAGCAGATGAATGACATCCCAGATTCTCACCACAACGCAGCTTGGAATTTACATCATAAAGTGAATCATACACAAAGAAAACAGATGGCATTTTCCCATATGAACAACATACTGTTGGGGTTTCCATTTATAAACAAAAAGTCAGGCTCAAGTGAATCACAGAAACAACCAACTGTATGTCTTTAAGGTGAAGATACAACAATTATAACGTATTAGAAAATAAATTATGTTCCAAGTCCTAAGAAATAGAGTGTTTAATATTTATTGATGATTATATTATGGATCTCTATTATAAAAATGAGCCTTCAGCACAAAAAAATGAAGGCCTGTCTTTAATTTGGTCTAAACCTAAAGCACTAGGCATAAAAGCATATACTTAAACACTTGACGATTACAAATTTGGTATTTTTGAACTGAAAGGAAACATAGAGCTTATCTGGTTCAACAACATACTCATCAGTCTTTATTTTACTGAGAAAGAAATGAGTTCTGTTTTCAATCTTAGTATAGAGAAGGGATTACTTACAGTCTCAAGTCCCTTGAAATACTGACTCTTGAGTCATTGTTACAACCTATACATGAAAATAATGGTTTCCTTTTATGATATTGGGGAGTTAATACTGTAATACCTGTTACATAAGTCTCCCACTGCACCAGGATGTGTGTTAGTCCCTGAAACAAAGCCACAAGCAAGTCAAGCAAACTGTGGAGGTGCCCAGAGACTACAGTTCAGTGTAATTACTTGCTCTCAGGACTATTATTGAAGTTATTATTTTTACAACTACCTGTACTTTTCCTAACTACCTGCAAAAGCTCATACTAGAGAAATGCCAAGAGTTTGTTCTTTTTTCATCTAACCCTAGAGGTAAGGGAACCAAGATGCAGGCTGAGTTTAAGGCTTTGCAACGTAAGTTATTTAGCAGTTAGTACAATTTCGCTGCTGCTTCCTGAATTATGTATGCCTACAGACAGCAAAACAACCCACTAAAAAAAGCTTTGGGAAGGAAGTCACGTTATAAATACATATAAATTTCCAAGTCTGAAAGGCCACTCTTTTGTTCACAAAGTGACCACTGATTGTTTTCAAAGTGACTAATCTATGTAAGTAGATCTTCTGATGATTTATGACACAACAAAGGAAATGATATATATATAATTTAAACATATATAATATAATCATATATAACATCATCATATATATATTTATATACACACTTTTATATGTGTGTTACTAGCTATGTTTTGCTATTTGAGTCATAAAACTCCATGGGTAGCATTTAAAATGCTAATAAGAACACTTTGGGTGCAGGCAATGGGGTAAACTGTATTCTCAAAAGATACTTGCCATACTTATATAGATTAAAGGCAATATTATATGAAGCAGTGCCTGGTAAAAGAAGCTGCAATCATGCAACAATAAATGAATGGCTAATAAGTTACGGAAGATTGCTCTATGGAATATACATGTTGTCTATTCCCTGAAATCTTCAAAGATGTTTTCTGACAGTACATTTAATCCTCTTATTTTTTCAATAAGGTAGGAAGTAGATGGATTTGCCTCTATTTTAGGAGGATGCCTTCTCAGGGAATGTTACCCTGTGGGACTCTGGTGGGTCAAATAATAAAGCTAGGCCATAGGACAACTCTAGCAATGTTTCATGTTGACTTGAGTGCCTCCTTGTAAATTAAAGCACATATGGCAAACTCTTCCTTACAATTGAGTGACAATGGAATGACAAATAGTACAGAAGGAATGATGGAATTAGAAAATTTTCAGTGGCTATTGAAACTAGAGGATGAAAATCTAAAACATTTCCCCACATCATCAATATTGAGACAAACCAACATGATTGTGATCTACATGATGCACTGAGAAGGGCACAGTATCACTTCAGGGTATTCCTGACTAAATAATGCATAACCCGAATCTAATCATGAGGAAACTGGACAAACCCAAACTGAAGGATGTTCTATATGATAATAAGTCTACACAATTAAAAGATATCAAGGAGAATAAACAGAGAAGGCTTGTAAAACTGTTCCAAATTAAAGAAGATTAAAAAGGCGTGACAACTAAATTCAATATTTGATACTGGATTGGATTTTAGTCCAGAAAAAAAACCTATAAAGGATGTTATTGGGATGCTCAACAAAGTTTGAATATGGACTGTGGATTAGATATAGTATTTTATAAACACTAAATTTCCTGATTTTAATAAATACACTAAACATACTTTGGTTGTAAAAGAGACTGTACTTGTTTGTAGGAAATAATCACTTAATCTTTTGAGTTAAGGGGATATGGCATCTCCCACGTAGTCTCAAAGGATTCATTAAAAATGCACACAAAATAAACGAGTATAGATATAGATATATGATAGATGGATATATATAGAGAGAGATAGAAAGATGATATAGAAAGAGACAGAGAAAGAAAGAAAGAAAAAAGAAAGGGAATTTAATAATACAAATGGGAGAAAATTAAACAACTACAAATCTGGGTTAAAGGGGTGTGTGTATATTTATTTGTCCATATGTGTGTGCGTATATACACACACAGCAATATTGAGAGAAACCAACACACACATACACACACACAGGAGTATATTGTTCCAAATTTTCTGAAAATTTGAAATTTCATAAATATTAAAAAGTAAATAAAAAATGTTTGCCCAAGATCAGCATCCTCAAATTACCAACCAAATCATTTTAGCCAGGATTAAGAGGTTACTGTAAGCAGGAAAGTTCTAAGAAAATGGGGGAGATATAGTCACCTTTCCTCCACCCCAAGTACAAGGTGAATACTTATGTTAGATATGGAAGAGAGGGTTTCCTTGCTATTTCATTTGAATGCTAAGAATTATTTATGCATTTATGTTAACAAAATCAATGAAAGAGAATACTACTATTAAGATGAGAAAAGAAGATATGAATAGTGTTATTAGCGTGTTTGGCATGCAGAAGTGGTAACTTTAGAGGAAATTATGGAAATCTATGTTTACTATGTGCCGTCTTTTTAGAGAATGGCATTTAACCTATAAATGTGTAAATTTAATCATCAAAAAATACATTCAATATGCAAAATTCTTTACTTACATACAAAGAAATTGCTTCCTTGTGTGGAAGATTAAAGGAAACTAATTTCCTTCATGCTGCTGTTCAGTACCTAATGAAGGACTTCAATTTATTTCAACTGAGATTGTATCTTAGCATCCCATCCAAGGCACAGTGCAATAGCTGGCACGCATTATACACTGGTTCTAAACGGAAAACAGATGAATAGTTTAATTGTACTTTCAAAACACTTTAAATAGTTTTGATGCTTGAAAAGTCACTTCACTTTTTGCCAACAAATAATGTCAATATTCCTTTGATCTCAAACTGAAGGTTTCAAGCAAGCTTTTCAGAGATTAGTATATATTTCAGTTGAGAGGAATTTTGGAAAATATAGACTAAAATCTTATCATATTATTACCAAATGTTAAGCATAAACCTCCTGCAAAGTTGTGTTAAGTTAAACGTTAAAGGGGATTTCTAAAGGATTTTTCTGCAAGTGTGTCTCAAGTATTTGCCCTGAAAGTCTCCTTCAAAGCAGGTTAGCAAGCAAGCTGTTGAGTTTCACAAGTATCTTTACACCACAAGTAGGTTGTCCCTGCTGACCCACACCCAAACTTCCAGAGACTTTGAACAAAACTTAAGGAAAAGTCTTCTTTATTTCTCAAATTGTAGTTTTGCTTTTAAAGATGCAACATAAAATGGAAGAAAGCAATTTTGATTTGGAATCCCAAGATTTTTTTTTCCTGAATTTGGTTTCACTAATTATTGGTCTTAAGATGGTCCCCTGATCCTCTGGACTTGTTTACATATCCATAAAATAGTAATACAATAAAACTTTGCCTACCCACCTCACATAGCATGTTGGAAGCATCAACTGTAGCAATGTACAAGAAAATAATTTGCAAACTTCGTTTATGGTTCATATGGATAGTTACCAAAAACTGCCCTGATAGTCTTTTATAAGAATTTCAGCTCCCTGTAGCTGAGTACAGTTCTTTGAAAGAAATAGGTCAGGATTTCTAAACCCAGGATCCACAAACGTATTATCTAGTATCGAGAGAGTTCTGGGAGAATTCTGTGTATTTGTGGCTTTCATTTCAGTGATAATCTCAATCATCTAAGTCAGTTTGCTAACTTTTCCTGTAAAGTGCCAGATGTTAAATGTTTTAGGCTTTGTGGGCCATATAGTCTCTATTGCAACTTTCACAGCAAGAAAGCAGCCATAGACAATAATGAAAACAGTTGGGCACGACTGTGTTCCAGTAAAACTTTATTTACAAAAATAGTTGAGGACAATTGCCAAAAGATAGAAGCAATCCAAGTATCCATCAACAGAAAAATGGATAAACAAAATGTGGTATACACATGCAATAGAATATTATTCAGTTCTAAAAGGAATAAATTTCTGATGCATGTTATAACTCGGATAAACCTTGAAGACATCAAAGGGACAAATATTGTATGATCTCACGTATATGAAATAATTAGAAAATGAAAATTCTTGGAGTCAGAAACTAGAATACAGGTTACCAAGGGCCTGACGGGGTTAGGGAATTGGGAGCAAATGCTTAATTGATACAGAGTTTCTTTTGGGGGTAATGGAAAACTTGCGGTAATGGATGCCAGTGATGGTAGCACAACATTGTGAAAGTAATTAACACCACTGAATTTTATATTTGAAATTGGTTAAAATAGGACATTTTAGATTGTGTATATGTTACCAGAATAAAAATTTTAAAAAGCCTTAGAAATGTAAAACTCAAAGAGTGAGCCCTAATGTAAACTATGGATTATAATTAATAATATAATAATATTATTTCCTTAATTGTAACAAAACTACCACACTAATGCAAAGTATTAATAGTAGGGAAAACTGTGCATGTGACAGGGAGGTATATGGGAACTCTGTACTTTCTGCATGATTTTTCTGTAAGCCTACAACTTCTCTAAAAATAATGGTGAAAAAATAAGTTAAGCAAAGAAAAAATATATAGGTGATGGGTCAGAATTGATCCACAGGCCATAGTTTGATGACTCCTGATATAAATAAGCTTCTTACATCAGTACAGTGCCATGTGACTTCAATATCCAGATTTAGAGTGAGTTTTTGGATACAACAGAGCCAAAGGAAGACCAAATAGTATCACAGCCCAACGTGTTAGCAAAACTTTCAGACTGGTTCAGGAAGAATCAGGTCATGGAGGAGGGGGTTCATCCCAAGGAACATGGCCTTGTAATCGTGCTGGACTGGAAAGCTCCTGTGCTGTGGGAGGGATTGGGGGCTAAAAGTAAGGTCACTGTTAAAAATAAAAAATTAACCAAAGTAAAAAATTTTTTCCCAAATGCTACAGCAAATCTTCTGTATTTGGCTTGTTCTTTCCCTGCACTTGGATGAAACCTCAAAGAAGCTCTATAGCTAACAAAAGTCTTCCAGTTGCTCCAATCCATAAAACAGTTGCAGTTCAGTAATTTATGTGTTCAGTTCCAAACAGTAATAAAAACTCCAAACTTTTTAAGGGTAAATCTCTTCTTGTGTTAATCAGGGTAGACCAAGTTATGCTGTGCTAACAAACAAACCCAAAGCAAGTTTTGATTTTTTTTTTTTTTTCTTGATTTCCTTTAGTTCTCCCAGGACCAGGTGGCTCTCCAGGGAAGTAACCAAACCACTTTGCACTTGGGACTTTGCCATTCCAACATGGGGCCTCCTTGTTGCTGTGGAAGAAGGAGAATGAAGGGTCCTACAAGACTTCTTTCTTTTTGCCATGGCCCGGAACTGTCATTTCCATTTGCATTTAATTGGCAATATAAGTAGTCATATGCCACACCTAATTAAAAGGGGCTGGGAAGTTCAAGTGTTTCATAATAACAAAAAGCCAACATTTAGGGGTTCCCAGTGAAACAAGCAACCATATCTCTCTAAAATGAAGACCTACCATTTTGAAAGTCATGCCTGCACAGAGCTTCCAATCAGAATTCAGTGCCTGTGTCTTACACATAAGCAGGCTCCGAGAACCACTAGGCATTTAAAAAAACCTCTACCATGAAGAAACAGAATAAAAAGAACTTGGGGAAATCATAAACAACACATAAAAAGTTATTAAAAATACATTCTATAATATTCTCAGAATGATAAGCAGAAATATACCATCCACTCAACAAGAGCAGAGATCTATTGCTAAAAAACTCAGAAGACAAGAAAAAATCCTTGTACATTAAAAAAAAAAAAGTGATGCCAGAAATTTTTTTAAAAAAAAAGCAACTAGAAGGGTCAGTAATCAAAACTGAGGAAATCTACCAAGAGATTAAAAATAGAAAAGACAAGGATATCAGAGAATTAGTCAGGAGGTTTTTCTGTTAGAAGTTGACTAAGCTATGAGTAAAGTACCAAAAAAGAGAGGCTTAAACAAGATATTTATTCTCGCTACATATAAAATAAATCTAAGAAAAAAAAATCTAGGTATAGATCATCTAGGATGGAGTTGTGCCCCAATATATTGATGCCCCAGTGTCTTCAGATCTTTCAGGCCACCAACTTTAGCACACAGTATCCATCCTCCAGGCCACTTTACAGTTACACTGCTGTCTCTGCAGCTCCAGCCACTATTATTCACATCCCAGGAAGGAATAAGGGGAAAGAGTGGCAAAAGATGCTTGCGGGTTGATGATTCTCTTCCTTTTCTTAAAGGAAATAAATACCTTGGTGATTCTATTTCTCTGAAGAACCAAGATGAATACATTGCCAGAGGAGGAGATTTTAACATGAAAAGAAATTTGAGTGATTTATGTAGCTCTTCAATGATTATTTATATTGTCATAATAATGAAAACACTGATTACAAACTTAACTAAAAATTATGTTACAGTTAATGGGGGGGATGGGGGAACAAATCTGTGTGTTTATATGTGTGTGTGTCAAGATAATAGATAAAATTGAAAAAAATCAAGACATAGCAAGATAAAAATATTATTTGCCCCTGTGGAGATAATTACCAGAAGAAAACAGTAAAAGACTCAAGAGTATTTTGGTGGTGGGTGGACCCTAAGGTGACCCCCATGAGTCCCACTTTCTGATGTTCAGACCCTTGTGTAATCCCTGCCCTGTGTGTGTGTGTGTGTGTGTGTGTATGTGTGTGTGTGTGTGTGTATGGGGTAGGGGGAGGCTGCAACATGCTACCAACCAATAGATTGTGGCAAAGGTGAGGGTATGTGGTTATGTTACCTAAATTGTATGGACAGCTTCCCCTTGTTGACTTTCAGGAAGCAAACAGCCACACTGAGAAGACTTATGTGGCAAGGAAAGGAGGGTATTCTGGTTTGCTAATGCTGCCATTATGCAAAATACCAGAAATGGATTGGCTTTTTTAAAGGAGGTTTATTAAATTACAGATTTACATTCTGAAGTCCATGAAGATGTCCAAATTAAGGCATCAACACTAGTGTACCTTCACTGAAGGAAGGTCAATGGCATCCGGAAAACCTCTGTTAGCTCAGAAGTCATGTGGCTGGCATCTGCTGATCCCAGGTTGTGTTCCAGCTCCTCTCTCAGCTCCCGTGCACTCTTCAAAATGTTGCTCTTGGGGCGTTTTGTCCTCTCTTAACTTCTCTGGAGCAAACACTGGGCTAACATCTCCAAAGTGTCAGCAAAAGTCTGCTTTCAGTGACCATCTCCAAAATGTCTCTCTCAGCTGCTCCGAGGTCCTTCTGTCTGTGAGCTCTTTTATAGGACTCCAGTGATTAAATCAAGACCTACACTGAATGGGTGGGGCCACACCTCCATGGAACTAATCTAATCAAAGTTAATACCCACAATTGGGTGAGTCACATCTCCATGGAAACAACCTAATCCAAAAATTCTAACCTAATCCACACTAATACTTCTGCCCCCAAAGATTGCATTAAAGAACATGGCCTTTTGGGGGACATGATACATCCAAACCAGCACAGAGGGCAGTCTCCAGCTGACAGCCAGCATGAACCTGAAACCTTAGTCTGACAATCCCTATGGAACTGAATGATACTAATGGCCACATGAGTTCAGAAGTGAATTCTTCCCCACTCCAGCCTCCAGATAAGAACCCAGCCCTGGCCAACATATAAAAGACCCAACTAAGCCATGCCTGGACTTCTACCCACCGACACTGTGAAATAATAAATGTGTAGTTTTAAGCTGCTAAATTTGTGGTACTATGATTATACAATGATAAAAAAATAGCACAATTAGCCACTGGGGAGCAGAAATTGTGGTGGGGAAGAAGTGGAGCACAAAAATGTTCTTCATTAAAAGTCATGTAGAACTATTTAACTTTT
This sequence comes from Choloepus didactylus, assembly GCF_015220235.1. NCBI lineage: Eukaryota > Metazoa > Chordata > Mammalia > Pilosa > Megalonychidae > Choloepus > Choloepus didactylus. Next base: position 37,751,413 of record NC_051313.1, read on the forward strand.
AAAACTTTGTACTTAAATATTGGGCTAAAAATTTTTTAAAGGAATGCTTTTATATGCCCCTAATGGGTCAGCAAATTGGTTCTTTGGAAACTGAAATTTTAAAAATTAGGAAAAATCTAATGTATGACTGTATAAGACTTTAGGGTTTTAAAGTGGTTTTCAAAGCCTTCATTTGAGCCTTACTTTAAGCTAGTGAGGCAGGGTTTGCAAGCCCTGTGTCGCTTACAATAAACAGAGACTCAAGGAGATTAATTTTCCCAAATTCAACCTGCTAGAAAATGTTAGAAGCAGCATTTTAACCCAATTCTGCCTCACTCCAGAAACTGCAACTTCTATACTATCCCACTTTATGCTCTGACAATGCTTTCTTATTTTATGTATTATTTCCTGGAGTGTAAACTTTATAGGAAAAATAGTATGTTTTGTATTTATTTTCTACCAAAAAGAATAAAGCATGGCAAAAAAAAAACACAAAAAACTAATTATTCAATCTTCAATTAAGGGGCCTGCTGATCTACTTTCACTGACTCTGAGCACCCCAATCTTTTCCACAATATTAAGGCAAGTCCCCATGCTCCAAATATTTGGCTGCAGTGGCCAGCTCTTGCTTTTGGCTTGCCCAAAATCCAGTTGCCTGACTGGTATTGGACCTTATTGTACCTTTAGGAAGCTGCCTGTCCTCCACTCCACTCTAGGGTCCAAGGGTAAAAGTATCTAGTCTTGGAAAATCAGCATATTCCATCAGCATGTCCTCAGTTAATGGTTCAGAGACAGGCACATGGCAAAAGCCAATTCAATGAAACAGGAACTTTTTTTTTAACTAATGGGAAAATGATTTATTTCCACTTAGGTTCTTCACTTGGCAGTAAGTTGAAAGATGTTGGTGATAGACAATCTTACCATCAAGAAAGAAAATGCCTGCCTGAGAATGAAGCCAACACAGAGGAAAGCAAAGAAGTAAGATGGAATCAAACATATCACCCGTAAACACGTGTGAGTGTCTAGATGCAGCTGTGCTTGGAATGAGAGATGCCCTGGACTTTTCTGTTTCATGAACCAGCAAGTTCCTTTTTGCTTACATTTCATGGGCTCCCATTACTTCCAAGTTTTCCTTGGAAGATTTCTTTATCTCAGGCCTTGTGCCAGTTTGAATGTATTATGTCCCCCCAAAAAGCCATTAGCTTTGATGTAATCTTGTGGGGAAGACTGATCAATCTTTTTGATTAGGGTGTGACCTTTTGATTGGATGTTTCCATGGAGATATGACCCACACCCAACTGTGGTTGATCACTTTGATTGGATAATTCCCATGGAGATGTTATCCCACCTATTAAAGGTAGGTCTAAATTAAATCACTGGAGCCATATAAATGAGCTGACAAACACAAGTGCAGCTATGAGTGACAGTTTTAAGAGTAGCTGAGAGTGACATTTTGAAGAGGAGCTACAGCTCTTGAGGGAAGCTTTGAAGAATGCACAGGAGCTAAGAGAGTAGCTGCAGCTGAGAGACAGTTTGAAGACGGCGTTGAAAGCAGACTTTTGCTCCAGAGAAGCGAAGAGAGGAAAAATGCCCCAAGAGCAGCTAAGGGTGACATTTTTGAGGAACTGCAGCCTAGAGAGGAATGTCCTGAGAGAAAGCCATTTTGAAACCAGAACTCTGGAGCAGACACCAGCCATGTGTCTTCCCAGCTAACAGGTTTTCTGGACACCATTGGCCATTCTCCACTGAAGGTACCCAATTGTTGATGTGTTACCTTGGACACTTTATGGCCTTAAGACTGTAACTGTGTAACCAAATAAACTCCCTTCATAAAAGCCAATACATTTCTGGTGTTTTGCATTCTGGCAGCATTGGCAAACTAGAACAGGCCTTTATAAAATTCAAAAAAAAAAAAAAAAGATTAAAGTAGACTAGCACACAAAGAATTATCTGTGCTATTACATAGCTACTATCATAATATATATGGACAAAACATAAATATTATATGTCAGGGCTTTGATACTTATAATATTTCATTATAATGCCTAATACATGCTACACTGTCTTTCTCCCTAGGCAGTCTAAATAAATTCTCATTCAATCCTCAGAACAGTTTTCCTGATCGGAAAATTAAGAGTCAGATATATTCATCGACTTGCCTGAAAGTGCATTAACACAAAAGTTGAATAGTCAAAATTGAAAATCAGGTCAAACCAAAAGGTTTATGCTCTTTACAACTACTCCAGGTAACTTTTAATTCCCTTGGGTGGGTGGGTGGGTGGGGGCAAATTTGCCTAAGGGCTTGTTTTGTACTCAACGTTGTTTGAGTTCTGCTTGTCCTCTTATGTATTCTATATCCAGGACATTGTGGGGTAAAAAATCACTGTTTCTGATTTAGGGCCATTATCTATGCTTATGCACTTGATCAAAGGAGGTCACTATTTTTCAGTTGTTAATTTTTAAAATGCTAATTACAGATGTAATACAAAAACACCTTACTTTGAAAAAAAGATAAAACAAAGTTCTCTTTTACACTATCTCCAAACCAGACCTCACCTCTAAATAAGGATGTTGGTAATTAAGCATTTCCCTCTTAGTGGACATACAGGTTGTTTCCAATTTTTATCTATTACCACGAATACTGCAAAAAAAGGAAATACAAATTAATACAAAACACCCTTGTCCATGCATCTTTGCGGACAGATGCTCATTTCTTTGCTATTTAGTATCCTATAGCATGAATATAACACAAATTATTTATTCTAGATGAACGCTTGGGTTGTTACTAAATTTTTAGCGATAAACTTCTTAGAACATGTATCCTGATGTGTGTGTGTGTGTGTGTGTGTGCATGTGTGTGTACAAGTTTCTTTAGGGAAAATACCTAGAAGTAGAATTGCTGGGTGAAGGAGTTTTCATATCATCACATTTAATAAAGTTGAACAAAGTCATAGTCCCACCAGCATGAGTACCTTCAAATTCTCATCAACTCTATGTTCAAAGCATTTCATTTTTATTAGTCCAGTGGGTGTGTGATGATTGTCAAATCATGATCTTGTTTTGCATTTCCTTGATTGCTCCTGGTCTTGAAGACCTTTTCAAATTTGATTGGCCACTTGAATCTCACATTTTGAGGTACCTGTATAAATCTTTTCCCTATTTTTATACTAGATTCTTTTTTATTGCTGTACAGAATTTCCTTAAGTATAATAAAACTAAGAATAATGCCTCTCAAAGAAGGGCAAGCTGGGGATCTTCTCTCTGTGGGTGGGGAAGATGAGGCTTGGCAGGGAAAATGCATGCAGTTTCTTCGGCAAAAGCTGGGAGCAGAGAATGGGTCCCCAAATACTCGGTGGTCTCCAAGTTCAATATCTTAGTGAAATAAAGATATGGATTCCTGGAATCTCTTTGCCAGAGAGTCCCAGTTAGTGTATTCACTCAGAATACTCCCCATCAATTCTGAGCAGAGTAGCAACAGCCAAGAGGTAGCTTGAACCATGTCTGGGAATAGGCTAGACTTGGATCTAGCTCTAGGAACCCCAAATATTGTGCCCAGCAATCTGCACAATCTCATCCCAGTCCCTTCATTAACCTCACACTAATGCAAACCCACATTTTAAGTGTTTGAACTTTTTGACCCCCACATATGGGTGGGGCTTTTGTGTTCTGAATAGTACTCCTTTGTCAGTTGTATTTGCTGTAAATCTCTCCTCTTGCTCTATGACTTGCTTTTTCATACTTTTAGGGTATCGTCAGATTTTTTTAAAGTTTAAAATTTTAATGTAAATGAATGTATCAATCTTTCCTTTTGTTTAAGTGATTTTTGTCTTGTTTAAGAAATTAGTCCCTATCCTGTTATCATGAAGATATTTTCTTGTGTTATCTTCTGAAAACTTGGTAGTTTTGCTTTTCACACTTAGGATTTTAATCAACCCAGATGATTTTGTATATAATGTAAGGTAGGATTTCAATTTTTGTTCATCTGAGTACTCATGGTCTGAACAGCATGGATGGAAGAGACTGTCCTTTCTCCCCCAATCTGCCAAGCCACCTCTGTTTTATACACACACACACACACACACACACACACATGCATCTGCTTCTAGACTTTCCATTTTATTTCATTAGTCTACCTGCCTATCTCTGTGCCAAAAGCACATTATCTTAATTATTATGGCTTTGTAATAAGTCTTGATATCCAACAGAGAAAATCCTTGAATCTCACTCTTCTATTTCAAGACCGTCTTTAATTCTGTGTGTCCTCTTGAATTACATAAAAATTTTAGAATCAACTAGTCCATTTCTATATAAAGACCATGCTGTGATTTGGACTAGGATTGCTCTAAATCTATAAATAATTTAGGGGTAAAATTCATTAATACAATTTATCTTAACATTTATTTAGATGTTGTTTATTGTCTTTCAGTAAAGTTTTATAATTTCTCCTTAGAATTCTTGCACATATTTTCTTGAGGTTTTTCTAGAGAGTTTGCATAATTGATGCTATTATAAATGATATATTAAAATATTTTGGTGTGTATTCTCATGCTTTATTACTGTTATGTAGTGAATAATTGATTTTACTATGCATATCTTTAACCGTGAACTTTGCTTTACTCTCTTATTAATTCTAATATTTGCTTATAGTTATTTTTGGTTATTCTCTGTATGCGATCCTATGATCTGCAGGTAGTGAGTTTTTGTTTTTTTCTTCTTTCCAATCTTTATACATTTCTTTCTTTTTCTTGTCATACTGCACTGGCTAGAACCACTGGTAAAATGTTGAGTAGGGGAGGTCAGCTTGGAAACTTGGTCTACTTCCCAAACTCAGAGGTAGAACCTTCACTGTGTTATCACTCTATATAGAGTTTACTGTTGATTTTTTGTCAATTTTGTTAATTAAGGAAATTCCCTTCTGTTTCTAATTTGCCAAGAATGTCAACATCAATGAATGTTATATTTTAACAAATGCTTTGCCCACAGTTGTCAAGACAATCATATGATTTTCTCATTTAATCTGATAACATCGTAAATTACATGAATTTACTTTTCCATGTTAATACATCCTTCCCTTCCTGGGATAAACCCAAATTTTATTCATACAAATGGTGAATTATACCATTATACTTTTTATGTGTTCCAATTCATTTTGCTAGCATTTCCTTTATGACTCTTGCATCTGTTTTGTAAATAAAAGTTGTCCATATTTTCCTTTACTTACTCTCTCTGTTACATGATGGTTTTAAAATTATAATAGCCTCAAAAATTTAAAATACTTCAGATCAAAATTATTTGTTTCTTGAATGCTAAATTGAACTTGTTGACAAAAAATCTGTGCTTAAAATTTTTTGATTGGGAATATCTTTGACTACTGATTCAATCTCTTTAATAATTATATGACAACTCAGATTTTTTCAGTTCTTCGGGTAAATTAGCTAACATATAATTTTTTTCTAAGAATTTGTCAATTTAGTTGAAATTTTCAAATTTATAACAAATTTTCATAGTATTATCTTTCTTGTCTGATATATTAGCAGAAAGGTCTGTCTTTACATTCATGATACTCTTATTTGTACCTTCTCTCTTTTGATTAATCAATATCAACACAAGTTTCTGATTTTTCAGTCTTTCCAAGGAATAAATTTTTGGCTTCTTTATCTTCTCAATTGTATGACTGTTTTCTATTTTATTTACATTTACTCTTAAGTATTGCCCTCATCCTACTTTGGGTTTATTTTGCAATTCTTTTTTTTTAAATTTGATTTTTTTTGAGATATATTCACATACCATACAATCATCCAAAGTGCACAATCAATTCTTCACAGTACCGTCATATAGTTGTGCATTCATCACCCCAATCTATTTTTTGAACATTTTCTTTGTACCAGAAAAAGTGAAAATAAGAATAAAAAAAAAAGTAAAAAAGAACACCCAAATCATCCCCCCCCCACTCTATTTTTCATTTAGATTTTGTCCCCATTTTTCTACTCATCCATCCATACACTGGATGAAGGGAGTGTGATCCACAAGGTTTTCACAATCCCACTGTCACCCCTTGTAAGCTACATTCTTATACAATCATCTTCAAGGGTCAAGGCTACTTGGTTGCAGTTTGATAGTTTCAGGTATTTACTTCTAGCTTTTCTGCTGCATTAAAACCTAAAACGGGTTATCTATATAGTGCATAAGAATGCCCACCAGAGTGACCTCTCAGCTCCATTTGTAGTCTTTCATCCACTGAGATTTTATTTTGTTTCATTTCATATCCCCTTTTTGGTCAGAAGATGTTCTCAATCCCATGATGTCAGATCCACATTCATCCCTGGGAGTCATATTCCATTTTGCCAGGGAGATTAACATCCCTGGGTGTCAGATCCCATGTAGGGGGGAGCGCAGTAAGTTCACCTGTCGAGTTGGCCTAGCTAGAGAGAAAGGGCCACATCTGAGCAACAAAGAAGTACTCAGGGGGAGACTCTTAGGCACAATTATAAGCAGGTTTAGCCTCTCCTTTGCAGTAACAAGTTTCATAAGGGCAAGTCCCATGATAGAGGACTCAGCACATCAAACTGCCAGTCCTCAATGTTTGTGAGAACATCAGCAACAACCCAGGTGAGGAAGCCCAACACCTCTGCATTTTCCCCCAGCTTCTCAGTGGGGCCCTGCATATATATTTTTATTTTCTGTCCAAATTACTTTGGGATGTGTGATGATTTCACACTAATCTATGCAAATCTACCAGGTCTCACTTGCTATTAAAAGTTCCATGTAATTATGGTATTTGAACAAACTGTATGAGTTAAATTGTTTAGGAAGTATATATCTTGCACCAACTAAACATCTCTTCCCTTGGTGTCAAGTGGAATTTGAAGTTTTAAATGCAGTTAGTACTGTCCTTTACCTTTTGGCCCAATTTGCCCTAGTCCTAACCACATCTTCTTCATCCACATCTCTAGTTGAAGTCTGGACTCTTTTTCAGGTTTTTTAACAGTTGCTATATGTAATAATACTGACATTGATATCTGCTGAGTTCTAGCTCTGAGTTTCAGGTGTCACACAGATACCCAAAGTTCCAGGGATCGATCAGCTTATACTCAAAGGGATCAACATCTTGGAATCTGGAGATAGCCATTACAATTCAGGAGTAGATGTGACTGCTGTAAGAGCTTACAGTCTAAGGACCATTATAATAAGCATTCCTCTGATAATCTGTGCTCTAAGGTTCACTTCTGAGTTTACACATTGTAGTTAGTCCATATTGGTGAGGCATTATAGTGTTTGCATTTGTTTCTGGCATTTTGTTATTCTTTTTTATCTTTGTGGGATGAGTTCATATATTACTTATGTTTAGCCATTTTTTAACATTAAAGGTAGTTGAGGTTTTACTTTTCCTTCTTAAATGCCTCCCATAAGTTCTGGTAAATAAGATATTAGCTTCTCTCATTTCAAAGTATTTTCTAAAATCCATTAATTCTTCTTGGACTCCAAGTTATCTAGAAGTATGTTTCTTTATTTCCAAGAATATAGGAATGTTCTAGTTTTAACTTTATTAGTGATTTTTAGTTTAACTGCATTTTAGACACAAAAAAATCTCTTTGTGATTTTAATCCTTAGAAATGTTTTGAGACTGGCTTTATGGCACAGAGCCTGACCGTATTTTGAAAATGACCCATGTGTCCTTGAAGATGACATGTATTCTGGCCTATTGGGACAAGAGATCTACATATGTCCATGACATACTTGTTACTCAAAGTATGGTCCAGTGACCAGCAGTATCACATCATCTGGGAGGTTATTAGAAACGCAGAACCTCAGTCTCTATGCAGACTTACTGAAACTGTTAATTCTTACTGAAATTGCTAAAAATTTTCCTGAACACACATTAAAGTTTGCAAAGCATTGCACTAGATCAAATTTGCTAACAGTATTGATCACATCCTCCATATCCTGGCAATTGTCTGTTCTGGAAATCGGTGAGAGGTTGAAATTTCCAGTTAGTATTGTGGATTTATGTATTTCTTATATATTTTTCCTTTTGATATTATTAATGAAGTATCTCTCTGTAACTCCAGTATTTTTTGCCTTAAAGTCTTTTACCTTTTTACAGTAATATAACTACTACTGATTTTTTTATTAATATTTAAAATGGTATATATATTTTCCATCCTTTTATATTCTAGCTTTCAGTATGTTCTGTTTTTAGATCTCCAGTAAAAGTATGGAGTTGGATACTTTTTTCTTAGTCTTTTAACTGATGTCAGCCCATTTACATTTAATGTAACTATGATATAGTCATGCATAAATCTATTATTTTTGTGCATTTTCTAACCACACTTGTCATATTTTTCCCCCAATTTTTGTCTTTTTAAGGATGGATTAATTTTTACCTTCCCTAGTTTTTCCCTCTTCTAGTTTGTATATTATATATTCTTATTCTTTAGATGTTACCCTAAAAATTATGACATATTTAAATTTTCAAAGTGTACATTCAATAAGTACTTTTCCCTTCTCTGCATTATTACAAGGATCTGGCCACTTGAACTCTGGACCTATGTGCTATCATTGCCTTGCATTTTGATTTTACCTTGCTTTGTTTTTTTAACTCCACTGGACATAATTTTTTTTTTTGTTTTATATAATCAATATTCATTCACATTTGCCCATGCCTTTATCATTTTCTTTGATGTTTATTCCTACTTTTTTTCTCAGACCTTCCATCTGAGATCACTTCTGTCTATAGTAAATCCTTTAGATGATTCTTCAAAGCATATTGGCCAGTGGCAAATGCTTTCAGTTTTTGTTTGGATGAGTAATAAAGATATGCTTCAATCATAAATTATTTATTCAATAACAATTTCTTCTTTTCCTTCACTTAAGCAAAATAACTAATCATATTGCAATGAAGATTTTCACATTAGTTATGTTCTGTTGGCAGTAATGAGCTAAAATATTAAAAATAAAACAGAATTGTATGAAATTGTGTAATTTTTCAATATGTTAATGTGAATATGAAAACTTAGAATTCAACTTATCTTACATATATTTTTTTCAAAAGAGCATCATTTCCTCTAAAATATTTAAAAATACATTAACATTAGAAGGCATAATACAAATTACAATTAACAAAAGTCAAAATTCTAATTCATAATTGCTTAAAGCTGAATATTTCATTAATTTTTGAAAATTCAATTAAACCTTGTTACATATTTTTATGAAAATAAAATGATTTCCATTTCTAATATTTAATACTTGTTTACTTGCCAATGTAGAAAATTATCACCCTTCACAGGTTATGTCTAAACCTACCTATCATAAATGTTATGTCTAGTCCTAAGTATATACAAATATAAGATCAGTAGGAAGAAAAGCAAGAAAACTCAGCACTGCTAGGAAGCAATATTTGTCATGCAAGGATATGCTGAATTACTGCTAATAGGAAGTATTTGATGAGCTAACTTGTCTTGTCTTTCACTAATCATTCTACTACTCAATTCATCTTGAGCTCTGAATCACTTTCTACTTCTTGAAAGTAGGTGAGAAATGGCCAACAAACTTTCATTGTATTTGAGTATCAGAGATATTTGTTTCGAGAACATAGGGTCAGAGATGTGGAGAAGCGTTTCCCTTAGGCCTGAATATTATTAGTTTCAAGAGAGGATGTTTATGGTTTTGGGTAGCCCTGTGCCCATGTTTGTCACCCTATCCCAAGTGATGGTAATAGTCATGTGTTATTAGTAGATTTATGTTTGTGTGTGCGTGATATATGGGCCCCAAGGCAAGGGCCATTTGGGGTCTGTGTCTAAAGGTGATACTTACCCCATATCCTAATAGGGTCCAGTGACAGCTGGACTTAGAGCTCCGGGAGGAGAACCACCCTGGAAATGGTTACTTATCCCTTGTCTTGTTCCTTCCTGCTTTCTATGTGGGGTTGAATATTTGAGACTGAAGTTGGTTGTGTCAATGAAACATGTATATTCATTTATTGTAACCTGCTATCACGAATTTCTGATATATACAATATAACCAAAGCAATTTACCATCATCATCATCATCATCTTAACAAAAGTTTAAAGATTCAAAATCAGGAGCAAAGATAGTGGCATATTCAATTACAATGTTCAAATTCTGCTTGTGGAAAGGAATTAATCAAGATGCATGGATAAAATTTAAACCTGTAAAAAAATTCATAGAAGTTAAAAACCCAAGAAATAAGAATTCTATTAGTTTACCCCTTCTCATATGATGTTTCCTAATTTCTATTATAATTGAATTACGTTTTAAACATATTTTCCCATTACTATATTATATTTTTATAATGAAATCCCAAACTGGTGAAACCCAAAACTGACCAAGTCCTGGACCTGGTTCATCCTTTTAGAAACTCTTTGTATTTTATTAAACCACTACATTTTTTTTCCTATTTAACTCAGTTACAGCAATAATATTACTGTGATAGGCAGTGTTGAGTAAAGTTCTCATTAGTGTACATTTCCTTCCTGAATAACTGTAATTTTTTTAATTAGATCTTCACTACCATCAGTGAATTGTGATTTTTTCAAGGTCAATAACACTGCTGAGACCTGCTGAACCGACTCAGATAATTCTTAACTTACCTCAGTGCACATTTGCCTAAAATGGTCAATTTAATAAATTCATTTGCTTACATTAACATAGTAGTCATATAAATCCATCAGAATAGAGACTCCACAACTTTAGATAAGTTCTGTAACCCTGAGGAATTGATATTTTCCCAATGATCATGGGAAACAGAAAAGAACAAATTCAGGCAATTATACGAAGTTATATGTCTCAGGGCACACTAACTATTTCATGCTCTCTTTCATATTGAATGCAACCCATCTGGACAAAAATGAAAGCTCATGTATATGACCCACTGATTGCCTAAGAGAATCTGGTCATGTTTCATTTGAGATGTTAGGTTGATATAATGTTCCTAAGCTTTGGAATTCAACCCTCTACTTTTTTCCTCTGGGCATCTATTTTCCCTGAATTACATCTGGCTTACAAAGTCCTTTGCACTGACTTAACCAGCAAGTTGGAAATATAAGGCTTACTTTACAAAATTATCTATGATTAGCAGAAGATTTATTTGCTACTCTTAGCTTTCAATTTGTTTTTATTAGTATTTGATGAGTATTGTTTCTTTTGTTTTAAATTTACTTGGAGGAAACATACGGAAGAGGGGCAGAGGAAAAATAAACTACCTTGATACATAATGTTTGAGGTTTAGTTTCACTTAAGACAAACTTGAAACTAATTGAACTATTCCTGCTCTAAAATCCTAAATATCAGGAGCTAAGATACTACTAAAAATAAAGAAGTTAAGAAAATAAAGTGACTGTTCTCCCTCCTCTAGGGATGAGGCCATGTCTGGAACTTCATTCCATTTTTTTCACCTATAGGGATTGGGCATGGAATTTCTACTACATATAGCTCTTCACCAATTGAAGTACAAAGCAGAGTATTTTTTTAACTTTCTTGAAGATGATTTATAGTTCAATATTTAGCTTTATAAAAAGTCCCTTGGACTCCAGAACTCACTAAAAATCAAATATCTTCACTTGATCCATTGCTCGTAAAACAGTTGTGGAATCATAATTGGATCAGTCAGGGTTTAGTCAGAAGAACTAGACCAAGGTAGTTCAGTAGAGGAAATTAATATGTGGAACTAGTTACAAAGGAATAGAAAGAGCTGAAAGGACATCCAGAGATTAGCATCAGCCAAAGCACACACCTAAAGCTATGGAGATACAGCTACCAGTGGCTAAAATCCTGAGCCTCCAGCAGCTGCTGGAACCACAGAGGAGGAACCACCTATGGAAGCAGGGTCCAGGTGAGAACTGGGATCATGGGAGGGACCTGCCTAACAGGAACTGGAACCACAGAGAGGTGTGAAAAGAGAGCTGAAATCACAGAGGAGTCTCAGCCTCTTCTAGAAACAGAGAAGCCAAGACAGTGAGCAAGAAGTACCTTCGCTTCTCTTCATCAGCTTTCCAATTTCCCAGCTGTGCCTTCCATCAGCCATATCTGCACTGAAACCAGTTGGCAAAGGGGGCCTGGGAAACCAAGACTGCAAAGTCAGGGACCCAAGACACTGAGCAGAAGAGTAGGGAATAGAGCTTTTCTCAGAGTGAAATAGTCATGAATTGAGGGCATTTGGTGGGACATACAGAAGTTTGGACTTGGAAAGAGGTAAGAAATGTAGGTTTGGAAAGCTCTGCAAAGAGTCTACAACAACATTATAACAGACATTTTCTTTGGGAATATTCACCTTATTAGGGTTTGTATTAGCTTTTACAGAAAAGAACAAATGTCTCAGGAATGTTTTAAAATTATCTATGAGCTCTTGAATCCATAGGAAATCATGCTTACAAAATTGTTGCCAAATACCATTTCTTCTTGTAATAACAGCCACTTATTGAATGCTTATTATGCTCCAGGCACAGCACTATATATGCACTTTCTTATTTAATTCTTGTAAGAACCCTGTAAAGTCAATACTATTATGTTCATTTTGAGAAGAAAATAAAAGGCGTAAAAGAAGAAGCCATTGTCAGGTCAGGTGGTAGATCGCGCGAGAGTCCCTGTTCAAACCCAGGTTTCCTGATCCGAGCTCTTTTCCTGACCACAGTGCAGTCATGCCCCAGTCAGGGTGGACAGCATGAAGTTTCACTGTGTTATTCATATGCACTCTGTGGAGCAGATGGCTCTCTCTCACCTCTATAAAACTGGCTCACAAAAATGGTGCTGAAATTAAATGTGTCTTCTATCCAACACACTCACAGAAGGTAAAATCATTCCTGCTTATATAATCAATGATTTTTTTAGATATATTTTTAAATGTACTTTTTAACGATCTCTTTAGTTACCTGGAACTACTCTGTTCTTTGGTAGTGGGTGGCTAAGGGGACAGGAACAGGAGTTGGGATATAGTTGTATATTTATTTATATAAATAATAAATAAATTTATAAATAGTGTGTGATGTGTAAGGACAATGTGAATTCTGGTATCTTTACTTTAGATTGAATTAGAGAGGTATTTGGTTAAGGTGCAAAGGGCTGGCTTAAATAATTAATCAGTTATTAAGCAGTGAAGTTCTGCTGCACTATATAAGGTGTTCGTGTGATCTGCAGGCTGGAGTGGAGCACGCTGTTCCAGAACTCTTTCAGAATTACATAAGCCTATGGCATTCTAGAACCTCTTTTTTAACAGGTATTAGCTCCCAGAATGATGAGATACATGCTATATTCAAGTGAAATTTAATTCTTTTATATTCCTGTATAATGCTACCCAGTTTATACTGGACATGTTTCTTAAGGAAATGTAACACATCCACACACAAAGAGAGAGGAATATCATTTTTCAGTTGCATCCATTGGGCCTCATGAAAATATTTTTTATTTCAACTCAGGGCCAGCATGGCGCTGACTAAAGAGCATTAGTCTGGAATTCGTATCCTGTCTGTGCTCCTCTTTCGCTCAGAAACCTTGGAAATGTCACTTAACTTCTTGTTCACAGTTGTTTCACCATAATGTGGAGCAATTGCTTCCTGCTTTTCTTACTTCAAATAGATGTGGGTTTAAAATGAGATAGTTGATTCTAAACACTTTGCAAAATATACAATGTTCTAAATATCGAAGTTATAAAAATTCTTCTCAGTTACTGTGGACTAGATACACACACACATATACCATAGGGGCATTCATACACACGTACACCAGAGGCTTGAGAACTAAGTGCCATATCGTATGTGTGATGCACACTGAGCGTGTTTGTTTTTAGATGTGGATTATAAGGGATGGTAGAGGGGTGAGAAGGAAGACTCATTACCAGAATGAAAGCCTATCTGTCTTAACTGGCAAGCTCTTTTAGTAAGTTAAACAAATAGAGAGAAAAGGTAGAATGGCATGCATTCACTGCTAGGATAGGCATTTGTGGTAGAAAATCAAACCAAGCCATCAAATTATATCCTAGTCCTCTAAAGGTTTTACTTTTTTAGACTGAAAAAACATTTACCATGTCATATCTAGTTTAGAAGAATACAGGATAGCATTTTCCATTCTTTACAAAAAAAACTAGCTATAGCTTTCTCATGATTGTCATCAAGAAAATATTAAGGAATGTGAAAACTCATCATAAAGAGCAGAAACATATTCACTATTGATTTAAATAATATTTCTCTATACATGAGAATTCCAACACTGCAAAATGGAAAAATGTGAAACTTTCAATGTGGGGGATTTAATTCCAGCCAACTTATTTTCTTTTTTATCCAACACAAAAGCTTAAAATGCCATATCCCTGTGTTTGAAATATTTGACCATCTTTTCTGTAGCTGTTGCCAAACGACTGAATTATTGCTAATTTTACTTGTTTCCTAGACTTTTTTCTTTGTTAGATTTTCTTTGTTAGAGATCAGTCTTTCTGGCTGTCTTTATTTTGGAAAGTACTTTAAATAATTCCAACCCACTGAGCACTCTATTGGAGAAGGTTGGTCCAACATGGCCTCATTCATCTGTGTGCTGGGGAACTGGAACGGCAGCCTAGCGGGTCTCTGTTATCCCATACAGGAAGATATCCCAGACTTCCTATAGGGTGGAATCTGGCTCTCGATGCCCAGGCTTTCACTTCCACCATTCTATGGCTCAAAGCAGGTGCAAGCCCCACCCAGATTTAAGAACTGGGGAAACAGATCATAACTCTTGATAGGAGAAGCAGCAAATTCATTGCAAAGGGGTGTGGATGCAGGGAGATTTACTGGTGACTTTTACTGTATCAATTGACCACAATCTAGATACAAAACTAAGTTTTTCAGAGTATCGACTATAACAATAGTTAATATTAATAAGAAACGTACCTGTGTCATGCAACTTTTCTAAATACTTAACAAGTATTAATTTTTAACAAACCTATAAGAGAGATACTATTTTCATAATTTGATAGATGAGGAAACAAGATCACACAGCCATATATGTGTTAAAATTTTTTTAATAATTAAATAGTATGATCCTGATGCAAAAGTAGACAGATATAATTTGTACAAAAAAGAATCCAGAGGTAGGCTCAGCTGTATAAGGGAATTCAACCAAATATAAAGCAGGTATTTCAAATTACCAGGAAAAAAATGTACCAATGCAACAAATTCTTTGGCAGTTATTTAAATAAATGAGTTATAAACAAATGGGTTAGCTACTTGGAAAAATAAATAAACATTTAATATTTATCTCACACACTAAAATGAAATCCAAATAGATTGAAGATGCAATTATATAAATATTAAAAATATAGGAGTACTAAAGTATGAGCAAATTATATTTAAAATCTTAGGGTTACCAAGCCCATTTAGCATATCACGAAATTTTAGGATGAGGCTGGCTAGAAAACCAGAATCTCAGAAAAAAAAATTATAGATTTTATCACATAGCAATAACCATAGCACATAAGAAATATTCTAAATGTTTTACACATATTATAACTTTAACCCTCACACAATTTCTATGAGGTAGGTGCTATTAGTATTTGTAATCTACATCTAACAAGCTGAAACACAGAGTTGTTTATAGTCAAACAGCTTGTAAGTGAACAAGCTAGGATTGGAACCCCAACAATTTAATTTCATACACTGTATTCTGCTATAAAAATAAAATACTGGAAAATAGGTCAAAAATGGAAAAAAAAAAAAAAGGAAAATGAAAACACAGAGTAAATTAGAAGACCTTAAAAAAAAAGGGAAAGGTATTTATAATGACAGTAACAGAGAAAAGATTCATGTGACACATTTGTCAAAGATCCCTAACAACTAAGAAAAATACCAATAGAAAAAAAAATGGACAAAGAACAGAAGTGGGAAATTTACACAAGAAAATAGATGCAAATGTAATAAATATCAGAAAACATGTTTAACAGCTCTTATAACCAAATAAATGTGAACAAAGATAGGAATAAATTATCAGTGCCAATTATTAGCCTGGGAAACATAAAAGTAATGAATGATGTACAATGCTTATGAAAATAAGGGGAAATGCTACCCATATGTATTGATAGAGGGGGTGCAAATTAGAGGTGATTTGACAAAATA
Organism: Choloepus didactylus; assembly: GCF_015220235.1. Lineage (NCBI taxonomy): Eukaryota > Metazoa > Chordata > Mammalia > Pilosa > Megalonychidae > Choloepus > Choloepus didactylus. The sequence continues at coordinate 37,767,489 of NC_051313.1, forward strand.
TTCCAATAGTCAAAATGACCACACCCTGAAAACTGGTAATATTCCCTGCAGAAATTTATTCTAAAAAGATCCCTAGACAAAAATGTAATGGTGAACATATATCACACTGTTTTTTTTATAAATGGAAAAAAAAAGAGGAATCCATTTTAAAATTTCTGAATAAGGGACTGGATAATAAATTTTAGAACAACCATATCATACAATGGAATCCTATGCAGGCACTAAAATGGATGATGTAAATCTAGTCATATTAACATCAAAAGATTTATGCACTATATTGTTAAATGGAAAAGGCAGGCTGTAAAATATTTTGCAGGATGTGGGCCGCAATATAAAACGGTGTGATAACACACAGAGAAGATCTGAAAGGATATTCACATTGAAGTTAACAGTGGTTGTACCTGGGTGTTGATATATAGAGGAAATTATTATTTTCTGTTTTGTATTCTTCTATGTATTATTTAAATTTTTACAAGGGGAAGCATTTTCTTTGTAAAACAGAATGTCTAAATTTCTGGCTGTGACAGCACGAAAATATTTAAGCATCCTTTCCCCTGACACCATCCCCTTCCACCCCGAAAAAAAAAACAAGTATAAAACTGGATGTAAAAAGTGAACCAACAGCAAACAACAAATTAAGAAGCATTTATATATGAAAAGTTACTAATGCTTTGTGTACGAACAGTGAAAAACTGTAGCCTTCTTGCCTGGGCCTGCATCCTCCACACACCACCAACACAGCTGACGGTAATTTTATGAAAACAAGCAGCTTTGCTGCCAGAGTAGGTAGACATGATTTGGAGTAGAGGCCAAGGACTTATGGATGTCAGTGCTGTCAGCAAAAAGCAAACACTTTGGGAAATGAACAGAGAAAACCTGATGATCTATTAGCCTGAGCTAGAGGAGAAACCCTAGAAATGACATTATTAGACTGTATAAAATTGCAATAATATCTAGTGCTGTATGGTTGGGTTTATAACATATGTAATTATAATGTATATAACAATAATAGCATGAAGTTGGGAGCAAAGTTGCTAGATTTTACTCTAATACAGTATTAACTTGACCTAGGTTGTGATAGTTAAGATGTATAATGTATCTCTGGGGCAGCCATTAAGTAGATAATTCTAACATATAGAGTTTAAAAAAGGGGAGAAAGAGACCCAGTTCCATTTCTGGAATAGTAACATGAGGAGTTCTGCAGACTCACTCCCCAGAGAAACAAGGATAACTAGTGAAAAATGTTTTGAAATTTTAAGTGTCTGGAAATTGTAAATTTTCCTACAGGCATACAGCAAATGAAAAAGCATTTATTCAAGAAACTCTACTTAAGTTTGATGAGAACAGCAAGAATCTGTGGCACTTGATTCACAATCTGCTTCCTTCCTCTTCTCCCTCTTTCCCCAGCTCAACTTGCAGAATCTCCATTTGGGGCAAATGCGTTGAAAAAGATGGGCTCTCTCTCCCCTCAGCTCCCACTCAAGTCATATAGTATCTCACCAGGAATGGCAGGCTTCCAGCATTTCTCCCCACCAACTCTGACTGGCAAGGTTAAATTCTCAGTGAGTGAAGCTGAGAGGTCAGGGATTTATTTTCTCCACCCAGCTTCCAGTCACAGGGCCAGGCTCTACACTGGGCACAACAGGCTGAAAATATGGGGGCCTTGATTATTATCCTCAGCCCAGCTTGCCTGTCAGATGGAGATTTTATGAGACAGAAGCGAGCTGAGAATACCAGAGACTGCTACCCCTGCCTAGCACCCAGAGCATGGTGTAGGCTGAGATTTTCCCATATGCATCAGTCAGGGTTCTCTGGAGAAACAGAACCTAGATAGATAGTAGATGATAGAGATAGATAGATAGATAGATAGATAGATAGATAGATAGATAGATAGAGATGATCAATAGATAGGTGTGTGTGTGTGTGTATGTGTGTGTGTGAGTGTGTGTGTTTTGTGCAGAGAGAGAGATTTTAAGGAATGGGCTCACCAGGTTGTAGGGGCTTGCAAGTCCAAAGCCTGTATGTTTATGTAGGATAGGCCAGCAGACTGGAGACTCAGACAAGAATTGATGTTGTAGTCTTGAGGCAGAATTTTTTCTTCTTTTGGAAACCTCAGTTTTGGCTCTTAAATTAAGGTCTTCAAATGATTGGATGAGGCCCACCCACATATTTTAGGGCAATCTCCTTTACTTCAAGTGAACTGGTTATAGAATTTAACCAAATTTGCAGAATATTTTAATAGCAACATTTAGATTAGTGTTAGATTAAATAACTGGGTAATATAGCTTAACCAAGTTGGCTGTAAGAGTAACTATCCCACCGTCCAAAAGGACATAGAGCTCCAATGCTCTCCCCAAGAAACTGACTTTATTTGAAACAGAATAAGGGAATGTTCAAGCCTAAGAATGCAGAAACCATGGTGATTTGAATGGTAAGCAATTAAGATGCATCTGGTAGTTCTATGAGACCCAGAAGGCTAAACCACAAGCCCCCTACTTTAGTGGAGAGAACCAGGGAAAGAGATAGCTAAGAAGAGCAATACCCATCAGTATCTATCTCTGCTAGGTGAAGATGCATGCATAAATCTCAAAAATATGAAGAGAAAAGAGAAAATTTGAAAATTAGATATACGGTGTTACCAATGATTTTTAATTTAATAGATACATATATATAAAGCAAAGTATATATAAAGTAAAAGTACTTTATATACTTTGGTTGGTGGGGGAGGGAGCTGAAAGCATACCAAGAAAAGAAAAGTGAAACTTGCCTCAGAGGGCCAAAGTTTGTAGTTATTTTTGAAATTTTCTCTTTTCTCCGCTGTTACGTTTAAAGAATAAAAGCTGAAGCAAAACCCAGCCTGGTGGAAACACTGAGATAAATGGCTCTAAGCTCTTTTTGTATGTACAGGAAAATGAAACAGTAAAATATATACTAAGTATACATCATCTATCAGTATCTATATTAAGCTAACATTGAGTACTGATGTCTCCATCTCTAATTGAGCAACACAGCATTCATTCTGGCCTTCTTTGCTTATCTGGAATGGTCAATTGATTTTTAACAAGAGTAACAAGACAATTCAATGGGGAAATGAGTCTTTTCAACAAATGGTGCTGGAACAATTAAATATCGATATGCAAAATTAAAAAAAAAAAAAAGAACTTAGATTCTTACCTCTCACCATCACAAAAATTAAATCAACATGTATAACAGACATAAATCTAAGAGCTAAAACCCCCGTAAAAAAACATGGACTAAATCTTTATGACCTTGGAACAAGTAAATTTTTTTTCATGTGATAGCAACTGCATAATCCATTTTTAAAAATTTTATAAATTGGACTTCCTCCAAATAAAAAGCTTTTGCTCTTCTCAAGGAAATTAAAACAAGTCACAGACTAGGATAAAATATTTGCAAATCATAAATCTGATTAAAAAAACTCTTACAACTCAGTATACAAGAGTACAACCCAATTAAAATATAGGCAAAAGATTTGGATGGACATTTCACCAGAGAAGATATATGAATGGCTAATAGGCAAATTAAATGATGCTCAACCTCATTAGTCTTTAGGAAGATGCAAATTGAAGCCATAATGAAATACTTCTCTATGTTACTTGAATGAGTATAATTGAAAAGACTGGCAAATTCAAGTGTTGACAAGGATGTGGAATAACTAACTGCCATGCTCTGCTAGTGGTAATATAAAATGTTACCATCACTTTGATAAACATTTTGGAAATTTTTTATGATGTTAATCATATACTTACCATACAACCCAAAAATTCCATTCCTAGGTATCTACCCAAGGGAGATGAAAACATATGTCTACTCAGACTCATATGTAAATATTATAGTAGTATTAGTCATAAAGCCAAAAACTGAAAAAAAAAAATCCCAATGTCCATCAATTTGGTGAATGGATAAACAAATGTGGTATTTCCATGCACTGGAATACTATAATAGAATGATCAATAAAGAATTTTTAGCATAAAAATATAAAAATCCTTGGGGAAAATGGAATGGAAATATGAGGTTACAAACTAAAAATAACAACATAAATTTCCAGTTGTTGAAGAGGAGCCTGTTTGTATTATTTTTCAAAGGATAACGGAAAGCAACATACTACTGATATTTATATTCCACTTAATACATTTTGAAGACAACTGCTATGAGTTTTATTTTAAAGTTAGTTTTTATAGGCTACCAGAATTCATATCTTTGGCCACTACTTGAACTCATGTCAAAAGATTTTAAATATCAGCTTAAGATGTGTGAGGTGTTATTTAGTTTTTCCAAATGTTTGAAGACCACTGAGGAAGAACCGAGCATATCCTTTGACCAAACAGTTGCATTCTGGGAGCACTCCCTAGTGCATGACACACTCCTTAGTGAGGATATTCATAGCAGCACTGTGTCTGATAGCAAAGACCTGGAAACAAACACGTATCAAAAGAGTAATGACTGTTAAGGGTGCAGGTTCAAAAACAATACTATAAAATGGTAAAAGTAGATGATTTAGACCTATGTTACCCAACGTGTGTTCTGTGGACCAATGTCAGGTGGCAAACTATTGGTTACCAATTAGTGTCAAGATGAGTTCAGAAATTGAGGGCAAACATTTAGACACTTTTATAGCAATTTGATAGAGTAACATCATATTTGTTAATGTAATACTATTAAATGGACTTGTGCTTTATGTATCTTTGGTTTCTTTCATTTTTCTAGTATTTCAATGTTATTGTGCATAATTAGACCTACCTGTTCATGATAGATTGAAAACCAAAAAAGAAAAGAAAAAATCTTCACTGCAGAGCTGGAAGAGGATTGATCTTTAACCAGGTGAGTAGGCATGAATAAATCTCAAAAATACAATATTCAGTGAAAAGAGAAAATTAGAAAATTAGATATGCAGTGTGTGGCCAATGATTTTTTATCTTATAGATATATCTATAAGTAAAGTATATACAGTAAAATGAAACAGTAAAATATATACTAAGTATATAGTAAAAAGATGATTATGATTCATGCATAAGAATGATATACATTGAACTCTGCTCAGAGATAACCTCTGAAGAAGGAAGGAGAGAATGAAAACAGGCCCCTGAGGGTCTGCAATGTTTTACTTCTTTTAAAAATATACCTGAAGCATGGCAAAATATAAAGGTTTTTTTTAACTCACTTGTGAGTACATGGGTGTTCACTGTATGGTTTTCTAATGGTAAAAATATTTCTGGTAGAAAATATATAAAAGTAAATCAAAGTTTTTTACAAATACAATATAAACTGCAGATTGTTGGAAAATTCTCATGAGGAATGAAAAAGGAAAGAGACCTAAGAGAGCACCAAAGCTTTTCTAAATTACCTGGCAAATTTTAATGAAGGAGGTGTCTTTCAAAAACTATTTATTGAATATCAACTGTCTGAGGAACAAGAAAAGGCATTGGGAATAGGGAAAACTTTGCATTGTGGATACAGAAAAGATTAATAAACCTGAGTTTAAACCAAGGCCTATTAGGCCTGACATATTGATATGTACCCTGCCCCCTGCCCCCCAAAAATAAAACAACCTGGATTTCTGAATCTTAAGATTCTAAATGTAATTATTTTATTTCCCCACATTATCTGTGCTGGGAAAGTCAGGGACACCCCTAGGGGCCATCTCCCAGCTGCCTACCCCAGCCTCCTTTTCTATCATAAGCAGATGTTTCAATATGTTTCCATTCTGCAGCCTGGGGGAGATGTTAGGTCTCAAGAAAACCCCTGACCATACCTTCAACCCAGAAACCAGAAACAAGTGGCTCCAGCTGCTTTTCAGGGCTGGACCTCTCAGTGGCAGGGCCTCCTCCCCCTGAGTTGTATAAATACCCTGGCCTCAGGAAAGATTAGTCTCTCCCCTCCAATGGGCACATGGCACTGCCATCCACCGACACTGACCTGAGCAGTTTGGCCCCCGGGGAGACTGGCCATGATGGGATCTCTTCCCCTGTTCTTTTAGACCCTTTGTGCTGTGTAAGTAATAACATGGTCATTTGCTTAAAGTTTCTGTTATACCTGAGCTTGTGTTCCCAGGATGTATTATGCAGCAACTCGCTCCACAATTTGGGACATCGTCTTAACAATCTCACCTAAGAAACTGACATTTCTAGCAGCAGAAAGTCTAAGGTTCAAAAGAGAAAGTTTCTAACAACAGATGCCGGACAGATGCCTTTTTCTCTTTCTTTTTTTTTTTTTTTTTAAATTCAGAAGTCAGGCAAAGATGATCTTTATGCAGTTACTTAACTGGGCAGGCCAGCTGCCTCCACAACAGCCTCAGAACAAGTAGATTTCCTTTGTGTGTCTAAAATCACCCAACACCAGATGTCAGCCTAGAGGTTTCCATCACTTGAGAGCTGGGCTGCTATATTAGCAACGCTGGAATGATGCTTCAGAAACAGTGGTTTCCTATCCTGTTTCAATAAATTGATGTGAAGTAAAAGCAAATTTGACCCTCCTGAGAAGATTTTTTTTTAACCTATGAGAAGTATTCATGTGATTGATTCAGTATAGGGCCAAGATACCTAGAGAAAATTATTTGATACTGATAACGTGATACCAAAAGATAGAGATGCTTCTGTTTGTCCTGAACAATGAGGACATAAGAATAACAATAAACATTCCTCATTATGACTCTACTCCTCTGGCTCTGGTTATTTATGTTTCCTTCAGTAGAAGCTTGAGCAATTGAGATGGCTGGTTTCCCAGGGAGAGAGCTTTGTGTTAGCTAGGCACTACTGAGCCCAAAGTCTTAGGAGACTGTGATAAAACGCAAACCCTATTGAATGAACTGAGAGTTCCCTTGTCTTAATTCACAGCCTAAAATTAAAGCCAACTGTTTATCAGAACCAGGTACCAAGCTGTTAAGTTTTTCTTAAAAAAAAAAAAAAAAAAAAAAAAAAAAAAACCAAGATATTTGTTCGGGCTGTTTGCATGGTTTAGAAATTTGCCTTGCTGCTGGATTTTGCAGGGGTCATTCAGGGTGGATTTTCAGGTCTGAGAGTGATTTTCAGGTCTGAGAGTGGGGGTTGGTGGGGGAGGGAGCTGAACCATACCAAGAAAAGAAAAGTGAAACTTACCTCAGAGGACCAAAGTTTATAGTTATTTTTGAAATTTTCTCTTTTCTCCGCTGTTATGTTTAAAGAATAAAAGCTGAAGCAAACCCCAGCCTGGTGGAAACATTGAGATAAATGGCTCTAAGCTCTTTTTGTAGCACGGCAACATGCCTCCAGTGAACCTAAAGATTTCCTATTTACTTTTCCATTATTCAAATGTTTTTGTTAAAACAGAAATGCAGGAGCAGAGGAGAGTTTCAGGGAACTTCAATTCCCTATCTGCATCCTGTCCCTTAATTCTCAGTAGATGCTCTGTGACTCTTGAGGGCACCAAATCTTCAGCTAAAATTCTGCTTTGGCTACACATAAGTTGCAAGATCACTCAGAACTGCTGTACCTCCATTTCCTCTGCAATAAAATGGGAAATAAAAGATTTAACATGTGTAAAGCAATTAGAACAGTGCCTACAATAAGCAAAATATGTGTTATCTACTGTATTAATTTAATTGAATCATTGCTCCAGCTAAAACAACATTTTATACAGCAGTGGTGTCAGCTGGTGAAATTCTCACAACTACTGAGCTTAAAATTTCTAAATATCCATAAACATTTCTAAATAGAGACATAGATACACATTTTAAAACAGAAAAGAAATATCACAAAATATCAAGTTTATGGGTATGATGGTTATTTTTTCCTTTTTGATTTTTTGTCTATTTCCAAATTTTACTTTTGTAATTAGAAAATAGAATTTCATAAGGAAATAAAAGATCATCAATAAGTTATAAAGTTCTAGCATTTGGTGACTTGTCCCCTAGAATGTCTTCATTCCTTGCCTCTTTAACAGGCTAGATTCTGATCTATCTTTGCCTGTCTCTAATCGAGACACAACTATCAATTTGTGCGTCTGAGATTGAGTTCTCTAAGAAGAAATTCCCAGCTACTTCTAAAATTGAAGCCTGTTCACAACAGCTCCAGGAATGGATTTCTCTGCAGACCTTGGCACATAGCAGTCTGCCTGACCTAGGCAGCTAATGTTTAACCTATCATCTTTGTAAGCCAGTAAAGAGAAAAAGGGTAAATTGTAACTTTAAATGGGAAGTAAGCAGGAGGTGAGAAACTCTTGGTCTCATGAAAGAGCAAGAATGTTAATCTAGTCTACCTGCTTCCTGGCCCCCAAGTGTTATCACTCTTGTGGTTGTTTACAAAGCCCCATCCTATAATTCTTTCCTTCCTGCACCACCCCCATGTCACAGGATGCCCTCCCACCCTTAGGAATGCCTTTGTCTTAAACCCTTATAACTGGCTTGCTGTCCTCTTTCAATCACACAGCCAACTTCCCTTGCAAAAGTGGTACCCACCCCAGCAAGAAAAAAGCCATTTGATTTCGGCTGATTTCTGCCTTCCTGTGAGTAAGCCCCAAATAAAGTTCATGTTTCAGAAAATGCTCAGTGTCTTCTTTGGTCGTTTGACTGGCAAAGCCCCTCAGGCTGTAACACCCACTTAGTGAAACTGTAACTGTTTTTGGTTCCTCATTCTTCAACATTAGTTAGTTAGAAACACCTACAAATGTAACTGCAAATACTAGAGATTAGTCTTAAAGCCGCTCACTCTAATATCTGGTATACAAGCAGAATATTCACTTTATTTACCACATTTGTAAAGAAGCTGAGGTACCAGGCTAACAAGCAGCCTAAGTGAGGAGATCTGAAACATGGCTTATCTTCAGAACCACCCAGATCTTTTTTGGGGAGCATTATTTCTTGGAACCCACTGCAATCAGGTTGAATCAGAGACTCTCAAGAAGGCAATTAAGGAGTAAAGAAGTACCTGTATCACCCCAGTGATGCTAGTAATTGGGCAGTTTTTTAAACAGTTAATTACCCAGTTTGGGACCAGGAATTTTAGGAGAAAGTGTCAATCTTGAGATTTAATAATTGGTATGTAGTTCCATTTTATTTCATACAGCTAATGTACATATACTGCATCTATATATGTTCTCTATATTTGATATATTTATGACATTATCAGTTCTCCATCACCTTGAGTACCTAAGAATGTTCATAATTACTGGTAGGCAAAATAATAACTCTCATTCAAATGTGTATATTAATTTAATTTATTTGGTCCAATATTTGGGTGGTAAGGCTTTAACAGTTTCCCTTAGAACACTTCTTTTCTATTTTTTTAAGTGAATTGGTTTCCAATAACATTAGAAATGCAAAGAGATTTTCTGGCAGAACATGAAGAACTTCTGGCTCCTTGCATTTGGGACAATTCTGAAGTTGAAAGGTATTTGGAAAAAGGTTTGGGAGAAGTACAAAGATGTTCTCCAATAAAGCATTAGACTTCAGGTTGTTGTGAGCACCAAGTGAATGTTCAATTATTTGTACATGAATTGTTTTGCTACCCTTCAAGTCCAACTATAACATCAGAGTGTTATAAAGGTATTTATACTTTGATCAAACTTTGCTGACTTTTGGTACCTCAATTTTGGCTGAAATTTTCCCTTTCAACCAAGTTACAGGCACCAATATTATTTAAAAAGGGGATAATATAATAATGGAAAATTCCCAAATATTTTGTAAATCTCTTTCAAAGCAAGTAAGCCTTCTAATTTTTTCTACCTTAGCATTTAAGCTATATAAATTTCATGTGGCTTGGAGAATAAATAAAAATTAAGAATAAAAACATATTTTTTCCCTCTGGGGGAGAGAGGGGCTAGAGAGTGGTATTTGCCTGCTCTCAACTTTCAGCCCAGGATGATTTGACCAGGCAGGAAGCTTCCTGGAGTGCATCTGCTTACACCTTGGAACTTGGCATCATCAGTCCTAGTGAAGCAAGTGGTAAGGGCTATTTGTTTCCAATCTTCATATTTAAAAATTCACATTCATTAAACTCAAGAAAAGATTTCTTGAAGGGTTTGATCAAATACCAAAAAGAAGTTCATGGCCATATAATCACTTAATAGGCTGGGACTGCTCTTTTGCTAAGCCAAAAAATTTCTAAGATTTAAATTTTAACTTTCAACCTTTCAAGTAACCCCTAAGTGTACACTCCAATGCCGCATTCTTGAAGTTAAAATGCCAAAATCTCAAATGAAGGTCTTATTTGAGAAAAAAATAAATAGTGATCATTAGTGCTCTCGTATGCCAGTTTTGACTGCTATATCTTAAAAGTGTTTCTAACCTAAAAGTTTAGTTTTTTTAATTAGAATATAATTCATCATGCTATTAAAAAAGAGTCTTGTCCATGTGATGAGCCAGATTTTGAGATTCTGAGTCAATAATTGAGAAAAAAAAACAAGTCTGAACTAAAGGTATTCTGACTTAAAGGGGCACAGCTTTGCTAAATCTTACTTGAGAACTCTTTTGAGTCTGAGGGCTTGGAAGAAAGCAGCAGGAGTGAAGTGTAATTTCTTTCCATATCACTTTAACTGAAGAACAAGTGACCCTGCAGGCTGGGAGAGACCAAAAAGGGGACTGGAATTTTTTCAAGGCAAAGGAGTGAATCAAAGGAAGTAGTATGTTTCTTTATATGATAAAAAGCTGTTACATTTCAAAGTTGCCCTAAACTTCTTGTCTTCTACTTTATTTATTATTTTTCTAATACCATCTATTCAAAAGGTCTTTCCTTCTCGTGAAAATTCAGGGGAAAAATATCATATTTAATTAATCAGTCAAATAAATGAGAATTTCATTTGAAACTAGAATATTTTGGAAACATTTGGCTTAGCTCTATAATGCAATGGCCAGAGTGCCTTCAGATTTTTATTCCTAAGTGAGTTTTCAAATTCAATTAAATTCTCTGGCTTCAAAGCTACTTAAGAAACATTCTGGGCCAAAGATATTTCAATTACCTTTAAGCCCTCTGGGGAATATCCCTCCAAAAATATCAGGTCATTTATTCTTGAAACTCATAAATGTCAATGCAAACATATTCTGAAGGTTCATTTATCACATACAGGTTGAGTAACCTATGATTGGAAATAGAATGAATAGTAATAATTTCTGAATGTGTTCCATATTTTTGCATGCTCTGTAGTCTCCAGTATCAGTTTTCATTTGCTACTCCAGAGCTGGAATGTATTAAAGTATATTAGGGAAAGGACTGAGATTCATATTTCAAATATTTCTGCCAAAAGCAAAAAAAATAAGTGTTCATTGATACAGATAATTCCCACCACTGCTGACAAGTTTCACTGTTTTTTTTCTTCTTTTTCCCAGCTGAGAAAATATTTGCTGTTGAACATCTGGCTAAGGAATGTGGAAAGCCCAAAAAGGTCTAGTGTATCATCTGAAGTGGACTTTTTGAAGGAAAGTAACATGGAATATTAAGCAATTGCACCGAAATGGATTTTCAGAGAAAATGTCCTGTGTCATCTCATAAATGTCAGACAATCCTAAAAATGGAAGTGTGGAATAGAAGAAATTGATGAGGGATTGTGAATTTATTGCGGTGTGGTTGTTGAAGTGTGTCATCATGGGAGGTTAATCTTAGAGTCATATAACCCTCTGATGGCCATGACTGACAAATCTGGATCATGAACTTGCTCAGACCAGTACTGATAACTGCTCTGCCTACTCATACCTGTGCCTAGCAGGAAACAAACAGGTAAAGCTCTCAGATGTAAGATGAGAAAGCGTTTCCTATCTGTTAGTGCTTCACTTGGGGACCAGGAGGAAAGCACAAAAAGCTCCTTTGACTGAAATCATCTGGCCTTGCATTTGATCATCCAGTGTTGAAGTCAATGAATTTGTGTACTGATGTGTGTGTGGGTGGAAGGAGTGGTTATGAGAACAGTTCAGCATTGGAAGAGCTAGCACCAAATAAGAGAGTGAATTTGTACCTGTTTCTACAAACATGTGCAACCTCCACGAACTGAAGCCTGTTGACTTACATTAAAAATTCACCTCCACCATACAAGAGCACATGCTACATAAACACTTACAAACTCACACCCCTGGAAAAAATCACCAGTGGGCCATACTGATTCACGTCTACTTACACTTCACTGAATGGCCATTGCATTGATTCTATGAATGTTTCAGAAAAAGAGCCAAAATGTTACTCATTTTTCAGGAAAATTACATATGTGGGGACCATATCCTCCTCATCTTGGGATCCCTAATACCTGGAAATTAAATATTGACTGTTTGAATTTAAATGTGTCCATTTAAGAATAGAAGTTCAGATCTGACAAAGGCCAAAGAGATCACGTAGTCCAAACATCTCATTTGGCAGAGTAAGAAACTGATAGAAAGTGGAATCTTTTTTTTTTCAACAAATACACCATCGATGAGTAGCGGAATCAGCCACCTCTTTCTGCCAGTGTGATGATTCCTTTATAATCATTGTCATAGTATTTCTTACCCTTGATGGTTAGGGACTGGTTTTAGTTTAGGTTTTCTATTAATTTCTGAAGTTGTGAAATACTTTTGCAAGGCATTTTGCAGGACGTTTATTTTTTTTTAAATCCTGAAATACTAATATTGGGAATACAAGATAAATGTAGAAAACTGAGGCCATAAAAGGGGGCTGAGAACTGGTGGGATTTGAGGTGGCCAGTCCTGGACCCATGCTCATTGGGAGCCAGGGCCTTGGACTTGTGCCGTCGAGATCAGCAATTGTGCTTTCACCAGACTACGTTCATAGATGCAGTCTTCCTTTCTTTTTCCCTTTCTTTCTTATTTTCTTCCTTTTTCTCTGTTTTTCTTTGTAATAGTTTGAAAAACACAGCCGTTACCATGAAAGGGAAAATAATTCTTATAGATTTGTGCAGCCTGATACCCATTACACTAGACATAGGAATGTTTACACTTTCTCTTGAAATATGACCATTTCCATCAGAATGTGATAGTTTTCTCATTAGTTATAGCTAAATTGCATTGGGGGGTGGGAAGCTGGGTGATTTTTCTATCTTATTTTTAAACGCAGAATAAAAAGTCCCCCATCGTGCTAAGTGGTTTGGGTTTAGGTTGTGAACTCCTCGGAGGGGACCCATGGGATAAGCCGCTGCCTGAGAAGTCTGATTTTGGTCGTCTTTTCCTGAGATTCCCACAGATGCACATTCCAGCAGCAGAGCAGCAGCAAGCTGATCCATTTCCTGTTTTATTGATAGCTTTAGCTCTTAGGTCCAATTTTCCTGGGTCAATCTCTTTTAAAACTCAGCTTTCCCATATGTGTGCTCACATTTTCTCATTTTCAAAATGAACAAAGAATGATCTATTATTAACAGAGTCAAAGAACTCAGAACAACATGAGCCTCGTTCATGTAACACAAGCAAAAACAAATAAACAAGCAGAGGCCCATCCCTGAGGAAGAAAGTTACTATACTCCACAGGAAAACTGCCTTCTAGTCCCCAGGGGCTCACATTATTCAAGGATCTCCTTGGACTATAATAAGTTAGTTGGAAAAATTATCCCTCTCACCAGACTTACTCATTATCAAACTCTTCTGAGAGGGATTTTAGCACAGGAAGGTTTCTCTGCAAGTGACATGGTGAAGGCATCTGTTTAATAGATTCATTTGTTTAAGGGCTTGTGAAGGTAGCTTTCATTAGGGTGGTGCGTGGGGTGCCCTGTGCTCTTCATTCTCCCAGAGTTCACACCACATTTGTCATCGTCATTCTTTCCATGGCATCTCTGACCTGTCCTTTCCCTGCCCTCTGGAGTCCCATCTCTTCTTTCAGAGGGATGGCTCAGCTTGTATTGCATCCTGTCTTGCAGAACCCACACACCTGCCACTCAAATATTTCATGGATGCAGTTTTCTTTTATTTGGGGCAAATTCATTTGCCAAAGATCATAAAAGAAAAGCCAATTCATATTAATCAATAAATGTATTACCATATTCCCACATCCGTCAGTATAATCATTAAGATTTATTTTCTGTCCTGTGGGAGACAAACATCAAGCCCAACCATTTAACAACTCTTCAAGAAAGCATTGCCATAATACTGGAAAATTAAAGGACTGACCTCTCGACTTCCAGCCTTGCCCTCTGCAGTCTATTCTTCACACTGCAGCTAGAGTTATCTTTCAAAAATGCAAATCTGGTTATGTCATAGACCACTGCTTACAATCCTTGAATAAGTCACCATTCCTCTCCCAATAAGCCTAAATGCCTTAGTGTGATGTACAAGACCCTTTATGATCTGGCTTCTGCCGAACTCTGAAACTTCACCTTGGAATGTACTACCCACATCCCTTGCAACCTGTATATCAACCGTACTAAAATGCCTTCAGTTCAACTAATGTGCCTTATATAATTACACATTCCCTGTCTCTCTCACTCTCAAACTTTTGCATGTGCCTGCAACATTCTTTCCCCTTGCCCTGCCTCCTTTCACTAATTCCCATTCTCTTCTGTCTCATCTTAGCTGCCAGTGGTTTGGGAAGGATCCCTGATCCTTCAAAGCTGGGCTAAATGCACAGAACCTCTAACATTTCCCCTATCCCAGCAACAATCAACTCAGTTAAAATGACCTATTTTCTTTTCTTTTTACCCTCAGTAGCCAGTAAGTAAGCTTCCTCAGGACAAGGAGTGAATCTAATAGATCATTATATTCCCAGCATGTAGTACAATGCCTCATGCAAAATGTAATAACCCGTTAAATGGCAAGGCTACCCCTGAAAAATGAGAGCTGGGCTTAAAGCCCTGCTAGTGGTGTTGGTGATATAGTCCTCATCCTCAAGGAGCTTGCAATTTAGTTGGAGAGATAATAATTCACTTGAAAAAAAAAATCATTAATGAAATGATGCACATGACTATTGGATACAAATGTTATGTGAGTGGAAAAATTTTTCTATAAGAGTTAATAGGGGAAAAGCATCGCAGTCTGCATGTTGTACCTTCTGAGAGTGTATCAAAAGTGTGAAAGCCTGGAGTATTTTAATAAAAAGAGAGCAAAGACAGAATTGAAGGCCCAGAGAAAGAAAAATCCAGATTTAAAAGCATGCATGCTCAAAAAGCAATGGTTGGCTTGAAGGAAGAAGGAAGAGTTTTGTAGGACAATTAATTCAAGCAGCATATATTGAGCATTTATCAAGGGCCAGGCACTGCTCTCAGAACTTTGAAATCCATCAGTTACTAAAGACCATGGTCATAGTCTGGATAAACCTGCATTTATAAGTTTGGGAATTGCTCTTTAATTTTAGGAGAGATTGATTTATAAGCAATAGGCAGTTCTGTGAGAAATTGCCATGAGAAATGGGTAGAAAATGGTATTAAAGGAAGAACATATTTCTTTGATTTATTTTCTCCATCTTCTTACTTCTAGTTAAAATAAATAATTATTATATGCAATTATTATATGCACCATGATGTAGAAGATATTTTACTCATCAAATATTAGCACCCCTACTGTTAAGCTAAATATTAAAAATATGTGGTTCCTTTGGGTCCTAAAATGCCATACACATATTGAACTGAACAAAAGGACCTTAATCTTCCAAAATGTCCAGTTCCAGCCACGTATGCATCCTTATCTCCCATAATTTGTTTGTCTTTTCTGTATTTGTATGCAGCATAGTCATTGTTAGTTATTCCTTACCCATCCTTCCCAATTTTAGCAGTGGTTATTTTCCAGCTCATTGCTATTCAGTTATCTAAACTTTATTAAAAGAGCAAATGGTTTGTTCCTAAGTACATATTTTAATCAAATCCAACTATTCTTAAAATGGTACTTGCAATTACACCTCTGAGTGACCATTTCATTAATCACTATTTTCTTCTTGACCAATGTTCCTTTTCCTGACCCTTTCAATGAATCTCCTGTTCCTGGGCTTTGATCAGTGTACTCTAGCCAGATTTGGCCATAACATGAATAAGTAGTACACGTCCTTCCTCCCTAACTAGTCCTCCCCTCTCAGGCACACTAGGATCTGGATGCTGCCTTTTTGTCGTGGCATTTTTATCTGACTGCCCAAAGCTGATTATTGTGAAGATAATTAGGATCTGCCTTATAGTTGAACTCTCAGAGCTGAGATTTCTATGATTTTTACTTCCTAATAATGAATTACCTATAGATTACTGGTTAGGAGCACAGTCTTTGGAAATTGTGAGGTCTTGGAATTCCTCTCTTGGCCTCAGCTTTCTCTTCAGTAAAATGTAAATGATTATACCATAGATTTGCTTTGAAATCTGGAAGGAATAATGTGTGTAAAACTCCTAACCCAATGTCTTGTGTGTAAGGCTCAATAAATGGAAATCATTAATATTAAAAAAAAAACTAACCTGAATTGAACTGACATTAAACTTATATGTATTCTTTATTCCAGTTCATGTACATATTTCTGAGTTTTGTTCTAGTAATATTAATGTGTTTGTTTACAGGACTTTGCTAGAGATGATATAAGGGGTGTTAGTTTGCCAATACTGCTATGACAAATACCACACAATGGGTTGACTTAAACAACAATAGTTTTGGAGGCCAGAAATCCAAATCAAAGTCTCAACAGGCCATGCTTTCTCCTAGAGTCTGTAGTGTTCTGATGCTGGCTTGCATCCATCTTTGGGGTTCCTTGACTTGCATCGCTGCCTCTGTCGCATGGTGATTTGCTTCATTCTTTGGCATATTCTGACTTCTGACTTCTACTGACTTCTGGCTTCTACTGAGTGTATCCAAATATTTCTGCCTTATAAGGTCTCCAGCCATATGGACTAAGGTCCACCCTGATTCAACTTGCCCTCATCTAAATGGGATCTTCTAAGATCCTATTCACAAGTGAGTCCACATCATCTAATAATAGCATGTTCAAAGGTCCTATTTACAAATTGATACACATTCATGAGAATGAGGTTGAAGACTTGAACGTGTCTTTCATGGGGAACATGATGCAATCCCCAAGATACGGTATACGCACTCTGTGTGCTACTAAAATCTGAAAAAGATTAATTTCTGAAACACATCTCGTCCCAAAGGTTTTGGTTGGGGATTGTGGACCTAGAGTGTTGTTCAGGAAGGGATAATGCATTTGGAAAAAGAAAAAGTAGAGCTAGGTGACGGAAATCAGGATGCCAAGCTGGCAAAGAGAGCCCTAGTGCAGTATTAAATAAGGTGGTCAGTGTAGGCCTCTTACGGTAAGGTGAGATTGACTCACCTTTGCTTACATAAGGAGATAAACAAGCAGATATCCAAGCCAAGAATCTTTCAGGCAGCAGAAACAGTAGAACAAATACCAGAAAGTCAGAAGACACCCGGTACATTTGAAGACCTGTAGGAAGGCCTTTGTGGCTGCAGACAAGTGAACAAGAAGGAAAATAAGGAAGGTGAGAGAAGTGACAGATGGTGAAATCATATTGAATCTCTAAGCCACTGCAGGGTTTTGAGTACAGGAGTTGACATGGTCTGACTCTTATTTTAAAGGCATCATTCTGACTGCTGCACTGAAAATAAGACCATAGGAAAGTACGGGCAGAATCATTAGTAAAAGGGTACTTTGATAATCCATATGAGAATGATGGTGGTCGTAGTGGAAATGGTGAAAAGTGGTCATATTCTGGATATATTCTGATGACAGATACAAGCAAGATTTCTTAACAAATTGGATGTGGCACATAAGAGAGAGGGTTCACAGGCAACTCCAGGATTTCCGGCCTAAATCGTGGGAAGGAAGGAGCCACCACCATACGAAATGGGGCTAAAGCGTACCAGTTTGGAGTGAACAATCAGGAGTGGCTTTACTTATGTTTTGTTTGAGACACCTATCAGAATTCCAAGAGGTGATGTGGAGTAGGCAGTTGGGCACGCAAGTCTGGAGTTCAGAAGAGAAATCCAACCTGGACATAAATTTGGGAATTATTAGCCTTGGGTTAGTATAAGCCATGTGACTGAATGAGAATTCTAAGGAAGTAGCTGTGGTAAGAGAAGGGAAGACTTCCAAGGAGTGAGCCCTGAGAAAGGCAAAAGAAAAATACAGGAAACAAAAATATAATAAAGAAGATACATGTGTGTATTCCTGGACTTGCATATTTGCCCCTACTTCCAGCCAACCTCAGTGGTATGGAACTCAAAATAGTAAGGAGTAAAATAACCTCTAGTTACAGGGTTGGGGAAAAGTGTAAATAAGATACCTCAGAAAGTTAATAAACATTTCTTGGTCCTTAAGGTATTGGCTGGGAATGGAAACAAGAATTTACTAGAGTAATGCAGCTCTACAATGTCTAATATATTCCTGGCAGGATTCAAATCAACATTAAAAGCATGTCATTCAGGCCTAATTTTTATTCCCACAGAGCTGGAAGAAATGTAATAAATGCTTTCTGTTACAGTCATAATAAGCAATTAGACTAACAATGGTTTGCTGCTGTGGTGAGAACTAATGTGTAGCCTTTAAAAGATGGCAGGTAGTGTTCAAAATGTTTTACACATATTAACTCATTAATGCTCACAGCAACTCTAAGAGATAACACTATGAACAGAGAAGTTAAGACTATTGCCCAAGGTCACACAGTTTGGAGTGATAGAACTTGGATTTGAACGCTAGCATTTTGACTCCAGAATCCACTCAGTTCACCATCATGCTAAACCTCTTCTTAGTATATACACTCTTTACTTGGCATCAGGTTGCTATAATACATTCTAAAAGTGAATCTGTTTCTCAAGGGATTGGGATTGGGGTCAGAGAACACAGACTCAAGTTTGTGCCCTTCCACTCTCCAGCCACATGCCCCTGAGCAAGCTTACCACCCTCACAGATTCCTCCTGTGCAAACTCGGATAACAATAGCCTATACCTCAGCCTAGTCCCGAGGGTTTTAGGGCAACAGTATAAATACATTTAACTGTGGGCTCTGTAAATCCTAAAACACAAGTCTAAGTTATTTTCTAGCACCTGACATGTGGGAGGAAACTCTTGGGGAGACACTACCTTTTGTTACAACGGAACTGGCCCCAATCTCAAAAAAGGACAAGAAACCTTACCTTGTTATAGTTCTGCCCAGAGCCAGATAGGTCTTTTCTTCAGCCTCTTTCCCATTCTTTGCTTCTTTCACTCCGGAAATTGCATTACTCCCAGCTATCTACCTAGTCCTTCATCCTGACAGACACTCAGTTGGCATTGATGAGTCTCTGAGCTGGTACCTGCCTTAGTGTTAAGCTGCTTGCCCAGTTTATGTGTCATAATGTCTTTTAGGGAAGCAGGAGCTCAATTATTTTTGAGGAAGTAGAATTGTGACAAAGAACTCCTTGACAAAGTAATCTTTATAAAGTTGATTTTGCACATCAGGGAATTTCTTCTTCCTTGAAAATTCCATCTGAAGACACTTCCCTATTTGTACTGATAATTGAGAAAGCTGTACAACTGCTTCAAGGGGTGGGCTGGGATGCAAAATTTCTTCCCTTTGGGGGTTGAGCTGTTTAACCAAGAGCATTAACCAGCCACTGTGCTAGGTTAAAACTGTGAAACTGACTTAGACTGATAACTTTTGACTACCCTGTATTCTCTAGAGAGAATTTTGTCATATGTTACAATATTAGCAGGGGGTAAAATCTCCTAGGATAAAAGTACAAAGCCTAACTCTAGGATCTATCAACTCTGCATCCAATGGAAATAGTATCCATTGCTCCCAATCCAACACCAAGACCCTGAATTCTGCATTATTTTTCTGCATGGGCTCCAGCAGGGAAATCTTCAGATGCGGTAGTGAAGGAGACTGGAGCCAGGGAGTGAGACACAGGGTCCCTTCCGCTGGAGTCAGCAATGGCTTCTGGCATTTTCCAAGCTGTATTCAACATGTGATGGATGAAATCATCACATTGGACATGAGCATCTGTTTCAGGTCTCATTTCTATGATGACAGGTAGAAACTAAATCATGCATTTCTGAAAGAACAATCCAGAGGAATAGGAGAAAACACACAGGAAATAAATAGATCTTTTTCTTTCTAAAAGTTGTTGGAAAAAAAAATTAAAAGTAGAGTGGTGTTTTCCGCTTATGGTGCTTTTTGGCAGGTTAATATGTTGAAAGTCTCTTCTTTCAGAAATCTACATATTATGTTTGAGAAAAACAAATGATCCAATTATCTCAACCAAAGCTTTAAGACACCATCTGGCTCAGTTGGAGGTAAGACATTAAAGAATGGCACAAATATGCTGAGTTTGATAAAATGTAATCCTATGAAGAGGAAAGTGGACTATATAAATTAAGGAACTAAAGGAATCAAATCATAAATAACTTTTAAAGTGTTCCTCAGAGATCCAGTTGCCAACCTCACCACCAACCACCCAAAACATTCTTCCTCAAATACAAACTCAGAGTGTGCTTTTAAGTATCCAATAAGAAAAAGCACACTCTCAGGCATTTACCCAAAGGTACGTCAGTAAGAGCAAAGACATGATTTTAATAAAACAATTAGAGTTTTTAATATCCATTTGTGGCCTCTTCTATTTCTGGTTCTGTTTCATTAACGTGTACAAACATGGATCTCTAATGGACTTTGGAAATAATCTCTACCCTCCCCACACCCACCCTGTGCCCCCAAGTTGCATTTATAACTTTACACCGAAGTATACAGTGATCCTCTTACAAGTCAAAAGAGGATCAAGGCAGTCTTCTTAAATTCTGCTCTTTCATTTTTACTTTTCAAACAGATTTATTCATTTATATTTGGATACAGTAAACTGCATATATTCAAAGTATACAATTTGATAAGTTTTCATATATATATAAACAGTAATAAAATCATCACCGAAATCAACATAATAAACATCCATCACGACACAACATTTCCTCACATCTCTCTCCAATCCCTCCCTTTCTCCTTACTCTGTCCCTCCTCATCCCCAAGCAGCCACTGACCTGCTTTCTGTCACTATAGATTAGTTTGCAATTTCTAGGATTTTATATAAATGGAAATATATTGCATGCAACCTATTTTTGTCTGGCTTCTTTCACACAGCATAATCATTCTGAGATTCACTCATGTTACACGTATTAATAGTCGATTCATTTTTATGGTTGAGTAGTGTTCTATCATACGGATATACCACAATTTGTTTATCCACTCACCTACTTCTGGACAATTGGGGTTTTTCCAGTTTGTGACTTTTTGAAATAAAGCTGCTATAAACACTTCTGTATAAGTCTTCCTATGAACATATGTTTTCATTTCTTTTGAGTAAATACCTACAAGTGGAATGGCTGGGTCCAATGATGGATATCTTTTTAGATTTTTAAGAGACTGGCAAGCTGTTTTCCAAGGATGGTATCTTTTTACATCCCTGCCAATAGTCTATGGGAGTTCCCTCTCCTCCACATCATCGCCAACACTTGATATGGTTAGCATTTTTCATTTTAGCATTCCAATATGCTTATACTGGTGTCTCTTTATAGTGGAGTGTGACCTAGTGTGCCACCAGATCTACATTTGTGCCATCACTGAGTTGGGAGACAGCATCCATGCCAGGGCTTTGAGCAACATGGGCACACGGTGCCCTCAGGGGATTGGTCCCTCTGCTGTAAGCCCCCTGCAAGCTTCTCACTTTGCACAACATGCTCATCCTATGTCTCAGCTGCTGCTCCCTTTACCCACCTCGTGTTTTCTATCTTCCAAATAGGAAAATGCTCTTTTCTTGAATTTTTCTCAGGCACTCTTTCATATCAGCACATACAGATCTACCCAACCTTTTTAAAGAGCTGCAAAATATTTCACTGTGCGGAGGTCCTTACATGGATTTAATCATGCCCTGTTGATGGGCATTTCAATCATTTCCAGACTTTTGCTATTATACAATTCTTGTGCATGTGCTTTTACATCCATGTAAAAGCTGCTGCTAAAGCACTGCCTGCTCGTTCTTGGTACTGTCACTGCATTTACCTCAGTTCTTGCTTTCCCAGCCTGCCATTCCACTTCATTCCCCACATATAAAGAAGTTCCAGTTAAATGCTCAGGGTTGATGGCTAACATGCCACTTAGTGAAGACAAAAAGGAGCCCATGAAAGGGAAGTGAGTGCTCTTTGACATCCTCTGAAATCCTGAGGTGCTGTACCACTTCCATGAGAAGCACTGTGACTTGATGGGAAAAGCTTGGAGTAAGATCTAGGCTTAAAATTCAGTTCTGCCTCTAAATATCTCCACCACCACCACCCCTCAGCAAGTCACTACAGTACTCTAAGCTTTGCTTTCCCCATGTATCAAATGGGATAATCGGGGTGATATTCAAAATAAGGACCATCCATATTCAAAATAAGGACCAATTGCAAGGGATGTTAACCTTGGTGCTCGGACAAGGACCGGAAGCACCTGCTGAGCCAGGCTTTGCCCTTCGGCTCAAGGATCATGGACAGTTGGGGGGATAGTCCTGAAAGTGCTTAAGAAGCTGAATGGAAGCTCAGACTCAGGGGACTCAGGGCAGCAGTTATGTCCAACTGGTCCAGAATTGTACATTAATCACCTCTACAGCCTGAACCACAACTACATTCAGAGAACATTGGTGCAAATTCCTGTACCTGAAACTTGGCAGGAGCTTAAAATGCGTAAGTCTCTTTCCCTATAGAAGTATATTTTGAAATCCATTTCTTTTGTACTTCTTTCAGTGGTTGTTCAGTGTCCCAGACTCAAAATTTTGGTGTGCCCTATCTCTAATACTGGAGAATCATGTCCTTGTGGAAAGTATTCTAATTTCATTCTGACAGAAATATCACTAGCAGTTGTAGATTTTTATAGAAAAACTCTATTACCATGCTAAAGAAAGCAGAGTGGAGCCATTTTCTTCCTCTATAGCTATTGTGAGTATTGCTAAAGAATAATCACATGGAGCCTTGGAGTAAACCCTGTGTGAGGGGGAAGGAATTATGCAAGTGTTTTAGGCTTTCAGTCATCAGTTAAGAAAGAAGCACTGGATGTCCTTGTGTAGAGGAACAGAAGCTAGGACAAGCACAGTGACCAGTCCTGAAGTGAGAAGAAGGTCCTTGGGTTTGGTTCGGTGACAATGAGGACCTGTTTAACTCTGTAGCATGCAGCACCATGCCCAGCTGAGGGGGCACTCGAGAAAAGGCTTGTGGAACTGAAGTGAATTTGTGACTGAATCCCGGGAGAGCAGACACTTATTGGAATGCCATCTCCTGTTCCTGCACTTTCTCTCTGTTAAAAGGAGGTGCCAAGAAAACCTGGAAAGAGAGAAGGGCAGAAAAGAGTAGTAATGAGGAACATAGGGGTGAGCTAACAAAGATATACAAATTAGAAAATCACCATTCGGCACTACAAAGAGAATTTACATCGCAACCCCCGAGGGCAGATGTCCCATTTTAACTGGTACCAACAAACCCGTGCTCCTTCCCCCTCTCTTTCACTGTCGATGTCTTCATAAAGTTAAATTGATACACACATCCCACAGCCCTCCAGATGCCCCGGAAGGTCTAAGGACAGGCTGCTCCACTCCTCGTCATGGTCACAGGGTCAGTGCCAACAGCAGGGTGTCCGCAAGGAAACAGAACAGGTGGTTTTCTTCACCCAACCGGGCACTGGCCACACCTTTATCATGGCCACATCATGCTTGCAGAGTGTCCTGGTCCACTGCTTCTAACAGCACTTGCTTCCCTAATTAGGCACATTTCTTACTTTAAGGCTAATGGTGGCTTCCCATTGTCTCCGCTAATAGGTTTTTAATATTTTAAATTCTTAGTTAGGTTTGTTTTCCTTGGCCTTATTCCACTAAAATTAATCTTTCCTCATGATGTGTTAGTTGTGGTGGTGAAGGCTGAGGCAAGACCCAGATCCCCCCACAGAGATGGAGATGAGCCAGCCCCAGGAGGTGGCCTCTGGCCAAAGGAGTCCAGGTGTTTTCCATTATAAATGGAATGAACTGTGTTCCTGGCCTGGGATCCCCATATCAGAATGAGCTTTAGGCTCGTGGCATGAGAAATGACTGTCCAACAAGGTTAACTGAGCAGGTTCTGCCTCTGAGACTGCAGTGCCCAGTGAGAGAGGCCCTCAGTGCCACACATCTAAATAAGCTAACACTTCTCTGGTTACTATGAATGTGATTCTCCAGGCCCCCTCCTCCTGGCCCCTTTTCTAGCCAATTCAAATTACCCAAAAGATGGGAATTTAATACTAATTTGGCTGCTGTCTAGACATTCCATAGTCCAGGAAAGGAATGAATGTTTTCTAGGCACCAGGAGCTGCAAAATGTGGATTTAAATGGTCTTCAATGATAAACAGCTCATTGAGTATGAGAAAAGCTTTTTCTCAAGTGTATTATTATACCCATTTCACTGATAAGGAAGCTGAGACCTGAAAGATCAAGTGATTTCCCCAAAGATATACTGTTAATTGATGACCAGACACAAAATAAAACCCAGATTTCTTGACTACCCGGCTGTATTCCTCCCTCTCATTTCTCCTTCATCATCTTTAAAGACAATTCCAATTTCTGTATACCTTAATTCTGAAAACATTATCAATAGAAAACTTTAAAATCACCATAATATCCTTGTAATAATTCCATGTATAAGCTTTTTAAAACTCTCACTAAATATAGCATATGAACAGTCATGTAAAATTTCAGCATGCCGAAAGGTAACTAGGGCCCACACCAAAGTAAGGGCAGTGGAGTGCCTGTATCCACAAATCATGTAATTGTGAAATTATTAAGGGCTTACAGTCTTAGTTTGCCAGGGCTGCTATGACAAACACCACAGAGTGGGTTGGCATAAACAATGGGAAGTTATTGTCTCATGGTTTTGGAAGCTAGAAGTCCAAAATCAAGGTCTTCGCAGGCCATGTTTTCTCCCAGAGACTATGGAGTTCTGTTGCCGGCTGCCTCAGTCCACGGGGTTCCCTGGCTTGTGTCTCTGCCTTTATCACATGGCTTCTGCTTCTGCTCCTGCTTCTGCTTCTGCTTCTGCTTCTGCTCCTGCTCCTGCCCAGTTATCTGCGTCTCCATCCAAATTTCCTCCCCATCAGAGGACTCTGGTCACATGGATTAAAGTCCACCCTGATTCAATGTGGCTTCATCTAATCAGGATTTTCAAAGATTCTACTCACAAATGAGTCCACACTTTAATAACATCTTCAGAGGTCTTATTTATAAATGGATTCACACCCACAGAAATGCAGTTGAGGGAAGTGATTCGACCCCCAACACTAATTATGTCACAGGCGTCGTTCTAAGGGATTCACTTACACTAACTTACACGCTCATCAACGCTGTGCAGCAGATGCTATTACTATCATCAGTTTACATTATACCACTAGTTAGAGATAGAGCTGGGATTTGAACCCAGGCAGACCCAGGCCCATGTTTTAATCTTAAGCACTATACTTTATGCAGGGTCTTAAAACTTAAGTGATAAAAAGAGGCATCAATTACCCTTACCCAGAGAAACACATGTTTTCTCTTTTCATCCAACCAAAATTGCTACTAAGACTAAAATATAAAACATTATATATGAGACTCTTTCTGAATCTCTACTCAAATTCTGTCTAGGAAATGGATATATAAATTGAAACTTGATCTTGAACCACAGCTGTGGTCAACTTTAGCTGAATTCCTTGAATAAAATAGAAAAGATTGCAGAGATGTCAACAATTCCATGCTGTTAGCTTATCACAAACATTTTCAAAGTTGTTCTCATCCTTTATTAAGCTGATTCTCAGTCATCCTATTGATTAGTATGCAGAATTGAACATTAGCCTGATGGAAATTTTCACCTAAATGATTGGTTTTCACATTTGGAGCAATGATTATTTCTATATCCTATCCCTGTATTAACCAACTCACTAAAAAGAATCAGTTATGGATTATAAACTCAGGGAACTTACCTGCTCCCCACTTCGCATCGCCCTACACCCAGCCCCCCACACCCCCCCCACCCCCAGCCCCACCCCCCACCCCACCCCCCTACACACAAAAAGTTAGTCTAGGCTTTAGAGGTTAAATTATTCAGTTAGGGAATGACCCAAACAAAACCATCCTCTATACCCTCAGTCATTCTATTAATTAAAATAAAACCCACAATGTCCTAGTAGAACAGAACCATGATTATACTCTCATGTTTCCAGATTATGACTATCATGGTTTAAGGAAAAGTCCTTTAGGTCTGAAGGAAGCCTATAAAAATAAGATTTGGTTTTCAATCATTTTTATAAATGGCCAGCATTTCATTTCAGTTTTATTGAATAGTTATCAGTGACAATGACAGATCTCATAGAAAGAGAAAAGAATTTTCTTATTTGCAATTTAATTATTTTTCAAAAAAAATAGTATTTCTCTTAGACAATTTGAAAACATTTCCTATTATTGGTTGGTACTTTTGCAATCTAATTCTGATGAACTTCTTCCAGAGAAGCTGGTTTGTAACTCTTCCTGGATTTTAATGATTCTAGTGATTTGTGAGGAAAGTCAAATAAATAATTGAAAGAACAAAGCTGTTGTTCTACTTGTCAATTATCTGGACCTATTCTACTATGTCTACAGAAAGTTCATCCATTCCCTATACGTATATAAATCATGTATCTATAGAAGCAATACAAACCATGGTATTTTATACTATTTTCTTCTTGTGATACTTTTATTAAACAAATGGATTAATCCACATAAACATAAAGCTCTAAATCAGTTTCTATTGAGAAACATGATGTTTAAAAATCCCTCTGAAAATATAATTATACCCCTGTTCTCCAAAATTATATGAGCCATAACTTGTTACAGTGGAAAGAATAAGGCCTTATGAGGGTCAGACCTGGGTTCCAGTTTAGACTGCAACTTCCTAGCTGTGGGACTTCTAACAAAGAACCTCATCTCTCTGAACTTCAATTCGTGTGCTGGGTACCTTCTTTGTCTCCCCAGGTGCACTCTCTGCCTTTCTGCACTTCTGTCCTTCAAGGACTGTATCATCAGATGTCCCTTTCTTGCTGAACAGCTCTGAATTCCCCTCAGGTTCAGCTATAAGGAGTCTGGCAGGAGATTGGAGGGAGGAAAGAGAAGTTGAAATATTTATTCCCCCCCATTCTCCCTGCAATGTCACCTGTGACTGGCTCTGTGTCATGATAAAATATCACATCTCTCAAGGCATTCTCCTCTGCCAGCTTTCCCAGTCTAGGGTCCAGTGACCACTCATACTTCCTCTCCTTGTCCTTTGAGCCTGCAGACTCTTACCCTGAAGACGCCTTTGTGAAGAGTCCCTTTTTAAAGCTATCCTTGATTTATCCTAATTTGCGGATGCTATCTGCTGCCTGTTGAAACCCTGAATGATACCGTTCCCTAGCCCATAAAAATGGAAATCACCAAACCCACCTTGTAAGGTTATTACAAAGAGTGAAAAGATAAACCCAGGCAGGTCCAGGCCCAAGTTTGTATCATAAGCACTATGCTTTATGCAGGCTCTTAATACTCAGTAATAAAAAATGTCTCCTACCTAGAGAGCCAGGCACTCCCTTGGTGTTCAGTGGATGTTTGTTTGCCTTATAATTCTTTGGTTCAATTATAAATTTTCATTAAACCCAAAAGTGAATGTGTTATATGCTATGGAATGGATTGACAGATTCCTAGGATTAAAAATTGGTGTGACATCTCTGTTACAAAGATTTGAATAATAAAGTTTTGGAGATGCAAGATGAATTCTACTTCACCACCAGGTAGGCATTTTGTTTTCTAGGCACATAACACTCCAGTATATGTAGAGATTCACACAGATTCAACAGGAGCATGAAAAAAAGGAAAATCACTGTAGTAGATATATGATATCCAGACCTTGGTAACATCTTGCTACAGATCATGAGTTTAAGAGGAAACTTTGGCTGTTCCTTATGATCAAGAAATGTCACGTGTGTGTGTGTTTTAATTATATTCTGGCTTTGAAATCTGGACATGCTAGACAAATTTATTTCAAATCAAGTTAAGCATACATATATTGACTTACCATTTAATAGCAAAAGAAATCTATAGAATTGTCCCTTTATATATCACATTTGTTCAACCAGTTGCTCAGATTTTGCAAATGCAGCTCCCCATTTGTTCTTTTTTTTTATCTACTGAGGCCACATAACACAGAATACTTTCATATATTTAGAATTCTTCTATCACACTTGATGGATAATCACTTTCATACCTTTACAAATTATTTAACCTGTAGAACAGTGATTTTTCATCAAACACAGCTTGATTACATTGGTTAATGAAACCTATTTACTACTTTCATTTTTAATATGGGGATGATAATCATTTCAAGGAATTATGTTCAAATAGATGAGGTAGTTGAATAACTCTGAATTTGAATATATTTTCTGAACTTAAAAAAGAATATTTAAAAAGGAAATTAGGAAAGAAAGGAAATCATCCATTCTCTTTCAAGGTCAATGTGAAAGAATACTCCTTTGTCCTATACTGATATACGGACATCTAAACATCAATCAAGCATTGTTGTGGACTAAGAATGGTACTAAGCACTTTGCAAATATCCAATTCAATCTTCATAACTCTATAAAATAGTGGATAAATGAGCAATTGTATTTGGTTGCATTTAACAGAAAACCTAAATAATGTCTACTTAACTAAATAAAGATGTGGGGTTTTTTCCATGGAACAGGAAGTCAAGAAGTTGGTGGTTTCCAGCTAATGTAGAAGATCCACAATGCTACAATGAACCCATCTCTTTCCAGCTGCAGTTGTTGTCCACAACCTCATGCACACAAGACAACTTGGCGCGCCAACCATTGCATTGCTTCTAGGTTAGGACAAGAGGAAGGGAAAGGAGCAAAGGCAAAAAGGCATAAGCCAGCTAAGCGTATCATCTGCAAAGCCCTGTTCTACAACTTCCACTTACATCTGAGATGAACGTTCTGCAAGGTTCCTGGGAACTGTTTATATGTCTGGGTGCATTGTCAGGGTCATCAAACTTACAATTCTTTTAGAAAGAAAGAATGGGATGATGGACATTGGTTAGGCAGCCATCTGCCTCTTCCATAGGTAAGTATTAGTATTATCTTCCTTTTATATGTGAAGAATTTAAGCATCATGCATGGATATACCATGAGTAAGCAGTGTTAATGGTACAGCTGAGACTAGAATCTGTGTTTTTTATTTTAATAAAGCTAAAAAATATAAAGTTACTAGATTTGCCGTTGAGAAAGCTAATAATTCTTTTTCTATTCATCTCATGTAGAATCTAGCCTCATTCCTTCCCCCAACTTTATTTTAGAAAATTTTCACACCCTACAGAAAAGCTGCAAGAATACTACAAAAAGCACCATTGTACCCTTCACCTGGATTTCTAATTATTAAAATTTTGTCACATTTGTTATGTCTCTTCCTGTTTATACACACGTTTATACACACACACATATATATATATTTTACGCATGTATGTATTTAACCTGAACTATTTAAGGGTTACTAGCAAATGAACATCATTACCCTTCATGCTAAATACTTCAGATTATATCTGCTAAGAACAAGGGCATTATCCTATATACCAAATACAGTACTCTTCAGAAAATATAGTAGTAATATGAGAATATTATCTACTATATGATCCATATTCAGGTATCCTCATTTTTCCCAATGATGATCCAGGACTTCATCAAGGCTCACACACTGGACTTTGTTTCTTGTTTCTTTAGTCTTTTTTATTCAAGAACAGTTTCTCAGCCTTCATTGTCTATCATAGCACTGATTTTTTGAAGAGTCCAGACAGCGGTTTTGCAGAATGTCACTCGATTTGGGTTTGTTTGATTTAGCCTCATGATTAAATTCAGGTTAAGCCATTTGGGGAAGGAGAGCTTGATTCTCAGTACATCACTTCAGGAATGTTTGTCCCATCATTGATGACATTTTAACAACTTAGTTAAGGCAATATCTGCCCAATATCTACAATATCATAGAAGTAATCTCTTTTTTTCCTTTTGCAATTAGTAACTAATCTGAGGGTTGATATTTTGAGACTGAAAATCCAGTTCCCTAATAGTCTTTTACCCATGATTTTAGCAATGTGATGATTCTGATATGAATCAATTACTACTATAATGTCTGTAAAATGGCTGATATTTATTTCTATTCATACTATTCATTCCTTCCACATTTAAATTTGACCTTCTTCTGTAAAATGTGCTTTTAAATTTTTGCTTTTTAAATGTAAGTATCATCATTACTTAATGTTTGTCGATATATTCATCCTTGTTATTACTCATTTCGATGCCCAAATTTTCCCAAATTTGGCCAAAGAGAACCCCTTGAAATTAATTTCTGTTTTGTTTTGACATGTTCCTATCAGGTTTTGTGCCATTTCTTTCTTCTACTCTCACCTTGTACTTTCCTTGTCTTGTCCCTGGAACTGATTTCTCCAGAGACCACATGCTCCTTTTACTGGGGAATGATATTTGCAAACCAAGATGTGGCCACCACATGTGCTTATCGACCAAGAGATGCCCTTGTTTCTAGATACCTTAAAACAGACAAAGCTAGAGAAAATATATATATTTTTCCTTTCCACTGCAGTGTCCTTCTCTCATTCCTTCAATCTCACTGCAGGTGGACAGCAGAAGAATCGTGTTCAAAAGTCAGTTTGATTCTTTTTCATTCTTCCCTGTGTGGTTGCTTTATCTATTTGATATCTACTTAGGTTCATTTGTTTATGTTTGTATTGAACTTTAGGGGTTTTCCCATCCTTACTGATTTAAGTTCATTTTAAATATAAAGAATTAACATGGTTCAAAACTCAAAATTATATAAAATTTAGCATCAGAGGGATGCCCCATTATTCCACACTGTTCCTGCCCATGCCCTAAAGTACATAAATTTTATTAGTTTCTGGTTTATCCTTCCTGTGGGTCTTTTAGAAAAAGAAATATATGTGTGTGTGTAATATGACATGTTTTTCCCTTTTTTTCCTACCCATAAGATTGCATTTTATATACTCGCTTTTGCATCTTTGCATCTGTTTTATACTCTTTACAATCTCATACCTTTTTAAAATTAAAATATTTAACTTTTTAAAACTTAACAATTTGCCAACCTTTTTTTTAAATTATATTTAATTGCATACTTTTTTCTTAATCTCTAAATCTCCAGCACTCTCAGAAACCTATATTCTCTCTCTCTCTCTTTTTTTTTTTTTTTTTATCATTTCAGTATAATTTGGGGAGGTAGGAGAAATAAATGCAATCAGCTACCTTGATCCAGAAGTCATGGAAACTATTATAAGTCCTCATAAACCACATATTTAATAATTCATTCTGTAAATTTCCTAGAGATCAACATCAAGCCCTACGTGAAGGTCACAAAGTATGCTTTCCTTTTTAGACAGAATAATATCTCTTGTACTTTTACTGTGTGCCATGATTTCTGCACATTGATAAATATTAATTCTGAAATAGAATCTGGAACCTCTTTCCGTACCTTGGAATATAATTCAGCTTTTAAAGATGTTCAGTGGTCTCCTCTCACCTTCCTGTCTATCTGTCATTTCTGTTACCTTCCTCCCAAGTTTTTAAACCCTCTAGGTTGGAAATACTTTTCAGTGAAAGAGCATTTCATTGTACTTAATTGGCATAATTGTTGACCCAAATCAAAGTCAAGAGTATCAGGTGACATAAAACATTATGGTAGTGGCTATACTTGATTCTATAGGATTTCTAATGGCACATTCTTTTAAGAAAGCACTTCCTCTACTAGAAGTTGCATTTTATTTACTAAATCTACAACTGACTTAGGGTCTTTGTCCAAAGGATGGACAAGGATCAGTATATTGGAAAGTCCCTATAGATATTCTGAAACATGCATTTCCTTTCTATAGCTGATTCACAAGATAAAGCCTTGTTTGTTAAACCTTAGTTACATTTAGTTCAAAAAGTGGCCTATCAGATGGCTTCATCATGAGCTCCATCTCAGGCCATGATAACAAAATGCAGTCAAACAATTTACAGATGAAGACACTAAGTTTCGCAGACAGCAAGAAACAGAGTAAGAACAGGATTTAAGTTGAAGGAGAGGTTTGCAACTGTTTTTGATTTTAATCATTTTAAGCATTTGTAACTGATTGAGTTTCTGAAGAAGGGAGTTAAAGAGAATCTCTTTGATATTCATCCTCATTTGGTTTACTCTAGCTGCCTAATACAAGTAGTGACTTGAGAGAGGTTTCAATGAGAAACACTTATGGAATAGCACTCTTAAAATAAGGATGAAAAACAAGATGCATACACTGGAATGGGCAGGGAGTAGGGATAGTTACCAATGAATATATTGTAGTCTCAATCATGTCTGTTGGACAGTTTACCAGTAACAACCATCAGCTGTTTCCACTGGTGAATATATATCTCAAGGACCAATGGCGGTAGTACGAAATGGGGCCTGCTTTTAAAATCCCATAAGTTAGTCAAGTCCACCAGTCTGAAGTAAAGCAGAGGTTGTCAGAGATTTAAATATGTTTTATTTTTAAACTTCACAATCTTATCAGAAATACTGTAGCACAGCACTACAAGGAATCAAAACACTAAATAGAAACCTCAAAATGTCAGAAAAAATGGTGAATAAATAAAGAAAATGAATTTGAAGTCTTTCAAAAAGAGAATGATTGAAAAGAAATAGAAAGTATATAAGAGTAGACTGATGTTACTCTTAAAAATGGAGAAAGTGTCCCTACTAACAAAAAATGAAAGAGTTTGCTATTTAAAAGCTAAAGATTCCACCTAAGATCCTTAGAAGAGAAAAGGAGGTAAAAGGGGTGACATCTTGGGCCATCAAGTTAAGGAGGAGGGCACAAAGTCACTATTCAAGAGAGATCAATGGAAGTAGTTAATAGGAGGTGGGGGAGTAAATACAGTCTGAGGCAAAGGGAAGCATAAGAAGGAGTGGAATCTGAGAAAAAAAGAGAAAAGAGAAAGAGAGAAGTTATTAATAACTCATTATAGTCACGCAAGGATGTGTTCGAAGAAACTGTAATGTAAATAGAATATAGAATGTCAGAAATCTGAGAGAATAATTAAAAACAAAAATGGTTTTTAATTTTGATTGTATTTTGGAAATTTTGTGGGAGTTGACCATGATTAGTAGTTATATTTAAGGAAGACTATGTACATATGTAAAGATCAGAATAAAATGAGGAATATTTGTGATGACATTCTGAAAAGACAACTATTTAAAAAGCATGATTTCACTTAAGATATAATCTATTACACTGTGTGCTAGTTTGAATATATTGTGTCCCCCAAATGTCATTATCTTTGATGTAATCTTGTGTGGGCAGACGTTATCAGTGTTGATCAGATTGTAATTCTTTGAGTGCTGCTTTGGAATGCACCCCACCCAGCTGTGGGTGACGACTCTGATTGGATAATTTCCATGGAGGTGTTGCTCCGCCCATTCAGGGTGGGTCTAAGTTGATCAGTGGAGCCATATAAATGAACTGACATGACAGAAGGAACTCAGTGCAGCTGTGAGTGACGTTTTGAAGAGGAGCAAGCTTGCTAGAGAGGAATGTCCTGGGAGAAAGCCATTTTGAAACCAGAACTTTGGAGCAGACACCAGCCACGTGCCTTCCCAGCTAACAGAGGTTTTCCGGACGCCATTGGCCATCCTTCAGTGGAGGTACCCGATTACTGATGTGTTACCTTGGACACTTCATGGCCTTGAGACTGTAACTGTGTAGCCAAATAAACCCCCTTTTTATAAAAGCCAATCCATCTCTGGTGTTTTGCATTCTGCAGCATTAGCAAACTAGAACACACTGTATGCGTCTACGGTACCAATGATCTACATCAGTAGTAAATCTGTTTTCATAAATATGGCTGAGCTAATTGCCCCCCAACCCCTACCACCCAGTATCTAGAACCTCCTGAGTTTTACCCTGATACATGGCTGCCCAGCTAAAACTGTATTTTCCCAGACTCCTATGTTACTAGACATAGCCATGTGACTAAGTTCTAGCCAATGGTCTATGAGTAAAAGCAATGAGTGCAACTTTTCCTCTGTCATTCCCAGCTGCCTGTTGAGACCTCTCCTGAGCTACTTTTGGGAACACAGGAGGCATCTTGCTGCTCCTGCACTGGGCAGGTGTGTATGGAGTGGACAAAACCTGTCTCACCCAATTCATTGGCCTACACTAGTGCTGTCCAGTAGAAATGTAATTTAGCCAGCTACTAATGCAAAGCACAAACATAATTTAAAATGCTGTAATATGCACATTTAAACAGTAAAAAGAAATAGCTGAAATTAAAATTTTAATAATATATTTTATTTAATCTAAAATACCCAAAATAGAATCATTTCAAAATTTTTTTAATGAGATACTTTACTCTTTTTTTGTTGTTGCTGCACTAAGTCTTCCAAATCCAGTGAGTATTTTACACTTGCAGCACATCTCAGTGTGGACTAGCCATGTTTCAGGTGGTCAAAAGCTACACCTAAAGTGCAGACCTGTTCCCATTCCTAGGAACAGGAGTTCTCTCGGAAATTCCTGCCTTCTTTAGTTACACCTGGCTTTGCTGGAACTCTCTGCTCTTGGGTTCCCTAAACACATTAGGAGTTTTAAAAGTGCTGCCCTTAAGCTCTTCCAAACAGCCTGGTGTTGGGAAAGTACAGGGCCCTTTCTGAAAGACATTCTGCCATCCTTCTCTATTATGTACACTGTCTTTATTTTCCCAAGAATACTATGCACCAGGGAAGGGTTATGAGATAAAAGGAAATAGGGGGGAAAAAGCAAAATGCCTCGGTTAATATTACAAAATATTTATTCAGTTCCTATTCTAAACCTAAATTCAGTAAATGTATCACAGACTCTGCATTTAAGGGAATTATACTTCCCATAATGGACATCCTGGTTTGTCTAGAACAGCCCCAATTTACACCTCCTTTCTTGGCATTGTTATCAATAGCTCCCTCTGTCACTATCAAAAGTGTCATGATTTCGATGATAACTCTATGGTCATCCATGTATACCTTTATATATTATTACAATACTCTTCATAAAATTCTATGAAATAAATAATAGTACCTATGTTGACAAATAAGGAAACTGAACATTAGGTGGTGTTCTAGTTTGCTAATGCTGCCAGAATGCAAAACACCAGAAATGGATTGGCTTTCATAAAAGGGGATTTATTTGGTTACACAGTTACTGTCTTAAGGCCATAAAGTGTCCAAGGTAACACATCAGCATTCGGGTACCTTCACTAGAGAATGGCCAGTGATGCCCAGAAAACCTCTGTTAGCTGGGAAGGCACATGGCTGGTGTCTGCTCCAAAGTTCTGGGTTCAAAATGACTTTCTCCCAGGACGTTCCTCTCTAGGCTGCAGTTCCTCAAAAATGTCACTCTTGGTTGCCCTTGGGGTGTTTGTCCTCTCTTATCTTCTCCAGAGCAAGGCTCTGCTTTCAACAGCTATCTTCAAACTGTCTCTCATCTGCAGCTACTCTCTTAGTTTCTGTGTGTTCTTCAAAGTGTCCCTCTTGGCTGTAGCAAGCTTGTTCCTTCTGTCTGAGCTTATATAGTGCTCCAGTAGTTTAATTCAGACCCACCCTGAATGGGTGGGGCAACACCTCCATGAAAATTATCCAAATCAGAGTCATCACCCACAGTTGGGTGGGGCACATCTCCATGGAAACACTCAAAGAATCACAATCTAATCAACACTGATACATCTGCCCACACAAGATTACATCAAAGATAATGGCTTTTTGGGGGACATAATACATTCAAACTGGCACAGTTGGTATTAAGTACTTTCTCAGAGTCAGGGTAAATCCAGGATCAGAAATAGCCCAGTCTCCCTAGCACTAAAACTCATGTTCTTTCTATTCCATTTTGCATCTTTGGAAGTTGTTCTAGGCCCTGCAGGATTAGAAAAACTTCCTTTGGAGATTTTCCTTCTTAACTCTGATTCCACTGCCACTCAGCTCTCAGCTAGTAGAAAACCCAGTCCCTGAAGTGTTAACAGTATGTCTATCCTCTCCCCAAAATTCCTCTATGCCAAGTAAGCTCGGTTTAGTAGCTTCCAAGACAACCATTAAAAGCTCTAAACTTTCAAGTGCCAGCCAGGTTCACCCAGGGAGACAATTAACAGATTTTTGATGACTCCACACATCATTTGTCACTAAGGTTTTGAACTCAATAGCTGCAAGCTGGAAACTGAGCAGGCCAATGAAATGAAGTAACTATACATACACTGCCTAATTCCTAACCTAGAAATGCACACAGTTCTTTCAGACATGGGCATGGGCTATATGGAGGTAGATATGGAGAGCAAGAGATATCAGTGGGCTGGTGATTTCTCCCATGGAGTGCTACTGCTTGAACAGACAGGCAGCAGTGACCCCAACTAAGGGACTTCATGGAGCAAAGAACAGTCCAACACAGTTGGAGAGGTAATGAGAGGCAGTGTTCGTGGAAGAAATAGAGAAAGAAAAAAATATGTAAAGAAGAATATAAGGGGGAAATTTCATAAAACAGTATTAAAAAGGGACATTTTAAAAGACTAAAAGAATCTTGGACTTGAGGGAGCTTCACAGCATCACAGACTTCAGGGCTGGAATGAACAAGTGTGATATTGACCACCTAGTCCCCAACTGTATTGAAGGAAAACAGAAAAGGAATTCAAGCATCAACAATCAAGTTGGGTCTAAGAATTACCTTCCCGATTATGAGGACCAGGCTGGATTTTAAATACCTCCTAACCATTGAAGACACTTCTGTTACAGTTCAGAAAACAGACAGGAAGGAGATGGACCAGGGCACTACTTGTGGCTCCTGAGCACTATTATTCACTCCAGGAGACCTGGCTTGCAAAGAGGGAGTGTTTCTAAATATTATTACTACATGTGTGTTCCATTTCTCCCAATTACATTAAAAACAGCTGCTCTCAAAGACCAAACATTTGGGCCGTTCTGGGGCAGTGATTTTCAACTCCATAACACACCCATAAATATGCCAGTGAAACTGTGCTTTCGAAGCCTCAGATAAAATGTTTAAATTATGAGAGGGTTTATTCTCCCACGTTTTTTCCTCTCATTCTGGCATCACCTTTGACCCTGGTTGTGCTCCCTCAGGATATGACTTAAAAACCTGAATTGTGTGGATGTCCCACAAGAGTCCCAAAGGTTTACTAGGATTGAAATTTGCTTGCAAAGATGTAAATCAAGTGGACAGCAGGGAAGCTCTGATTTGTAGTGTTTGCTGATTTTCCTGGTGTAAATACTCCCACCGTGCCGATTTCAAGGATGGCCATGTTTAAAAACTGACTTCCAAAATTCCAGAAAATTTCACAATGGGTTCTCACCAGCTGGTGCGGGGGAAGTCTCGGTGAGTCAAATTCTCTTCTCTACAAAGAGGTTTCCAGACCTCTGAACAGTCTTATGTAACAACAACAATAAAAATAATAGCTGCCTCTTGATAATCCCTCATTATGTGCCAGACTCTGAAGTCCTTTACAACAGCATCATTGATCCCCACGAGACCTCCCTGAAGTCATTATCATTATGGCCAGGAACACAGACTCAGGGAGGCTGAATAACCTGCATAGGTCCCAGACATGGGGAGTTGCAGAAACAGAATTAAAGCCCAGATAGGTCTATCCAACCTAAAATCCATGCTCTTAACCTCAACTCTATCCTGCTTCTTTTGCAGGGGATCCAGTCATCTACAGAGTCTTCCAACAGCCTTGCTTGCCTAATAGTAAGTTCCTGCTACTTTTTCTTTACCTTCATTATGGTCTCAGTCACTTTCTTCCTTACTCCATATAAAGGTATTTTTTAGAGGGCAGGAGTTGTATCCCAGGCATCTTTGCCTGCCAACAGTGCCTTGTGAGAGCTCTATGAATGTTGGATAAATAAATGAATGACCTGATTCAAACAAGATTCATGAGTTTGCTTTATTTCTGCTTTTTTTTAAATGAAGAACCTCTCTCTGGTGTCTAATGCTCAACGTCTCCTTCCCTCAGACACCAAAGTATCGGGGTACCAGCAGACTTCTAGGAAAAGGGCAGGTAACAAGTAAATGCTGTGGAGCCTTTAGTTGAAATTTGGTCACAAGATACTTCTTACCACCTCCATGGAGTTTAGGGGTTTTTGTATTTTTAAAGTAAGGAGAGGTGAAAGACTCTTAAGGCTATATTCCCTATTCCTATGTGATCTGGGCCTGTAGTCACCTATATTTAAATTTCATGCACTCATTAAAATGCAAAAATTCAAATGGTCACTTAATTGCTTTCCTGCTCCCTAAATGATTAAGTATCACCTCTCCAGACTTGAGGCTATAACTAGTCACCCGACTCCCAGCTCTTTGACCTATGAAATAGGCTCATAAAAATTATAGTCTGGAAAGCAACATCTGGGACAACCCATAGAGGAGGCTGATAAATCATTTTCCATAATAAATCAAGCCATAAAAACTTAAGAGTGTTTTCAATTGAATAATAATAATCACACTTGAAAAGCATCTCAGCAGATACTTTTAGAAATGAAGCAATTGGGAGTTTAAAGTATCAGTGTCTAATAGAGTATTACTACATGTTTGACTTCTTTTCACAGTGTGTGAATTAGTTAGGCCAATTAACTTGCATATTTATGCACATCCAATCCAAGAGACATTAAAGTCCATGTTGGTTAGAATTTGGAAATTTGAGTCATTTCCCTTCTTCTGTAGATATTTGGGCTACAGGTTATCATCTTTGCAGCCTCACCTCCATGTCGTCTTTTGCTGACCCCAATAACCCAAGGTAAGAAATTCATGAATATCCTGATTTGGTGTTTTTGTGGCATGCCTGGTGTATTAGTTAGGGTTCTCTAGGGAAACAGAACCAACAGAAGATACCTGTAAAAATAAGAATTTATGAAAGTGTCTCACGAAACTGTGGGGATGCACAAGTCCAAATTCCATAAGGCAGGATGCATAAATCCAAATTCCATAGGGCAGACAGCAAGCTGGCAACTCCAATGAAGGTCTTCAATGAACTCCCAAGGAGAGGATGACTGGCCGAAGAAAAAATGAAAGTTCTCTTTCTTCTCCCTTAAAAATCTTCAGCTGATTGGATTAAATCCAGCTGATTGAATTCTCTCTTTGTGGAAGGCATGCCCTTCGTTGACATAATCAGCAACAGATGCAATCAACTGACTGACGATTTAATAAACTAGTCTTCTGGTTTATTAACCAGCCACAAATGTCCTTGCAGTAATGGTTAGGCCAGTGTTTGCTTGACCAGACACCTGGGCACAATCACTTGGCCAAGCTGACACATGAACCTAACCATCACACCTGGGAATAACTACTAAATCTAACCAGGAGAGATTATATCCACATATACATGTCATTCAATATATGGCACAGAATCATTTGGGCATGTTTCTTTCTAAAAGTCTAGTTTTTATTTGCTTTCCTGAATTAATCACAGAAACTAACATGTGGATGGTCCTTAGCAATGTTGTCTGATTGACTTAATGACCTTTAGTTCTCATAAAACATCAGGAGGAGGAGGCAGGGTTCAGTGTTTATTAGCTTAGTATATCTTTCGTGCTGATTGTGACTTACTTGATCATGTCATCTTTTAAATACAAAGAGCCATTGTTTGGTAGCTCGGAAATTGTGTCAGATGGAAAGATCCTAATTTATTATGTATTTCAATATTTTCTACCCTTATAAATATATTAAAAAGGATTCTTCCCTTTAAAGTAATTTATAAAATGATATCTTTCAAAGATGACCTAAGTGTCCTTAGACAACATATCATGTATCTAATTTCAAACAGCTTGTGCTTCAGAATTCTACCCAGTGTTCCACTCATAAAGTGGAGATCAATTTTGAATGTATTATGATAAGCTATTTTTGATGAGAATGCTTTATTCATTCATTCTTCCAACAGTTTTATAGTCAGAATATATCAGCAATTCATCAAGTATTACAAGTATTTATGAAAAAGAACAAAACTGGTAGATAGGCCTCTTGTTCTTCCCAGAATATTATTTATGAGGTATTTCATTAGCCCAAAAGTGAGAAACTGAAGTTTTTCATCCCTGAGCCGGATAGGGTTGCTAACCAGCTGACCTTAAAATAGAGAGAGTGCCCTGTATCATCTGGGTGGGCCCAATGTAGTATATCAGGAAAGGAAATTTAAAGAGGGAGACACAAGAGTCAGGGTCAGAGAGAAAGACTTGACTGACCATTGCTGACTTTGAAGAGGGGGGCTACAAACCAAGAAATGAGGATAGCCTCTAGAAGCTGGAAAAGGAAAGAAAAGTCTCCCCTCGAGCCTCCAGGAGGAATGCAGCCCTGCCAACACCTCAATTTCAGCCCCATGAAACACATGTTGGACATCTAATCTATGGAATAATAAAGTTGTCTGCTTTAAGTTATTAGATTTGTGGTAATTTGTTACAGCAGTCATGGAAAACTCACACAGTGTTAAATGAATGGAAACAGCTCACTCTCCAGGCTTCAGAAAGAATTCAACTGCAACAGTGGTTACCTATGCCAACTGGCTAAACACAGACCCTCAGAGCAAGTGCTGAGTCCCAAGTAAAGCAAGGCAAGCTGAGGAAAGCATCCTATGCCCTAGCACCCCCATTCTAGAGGTATAGTTTCACAATGGAAAGGCTAAGACATGCTAATAGGAGAAACACCCTTTCCTTATATAAGACCAGACAATTGTTTGGAGGAAAAAAAAAACTGCTTTCTTTAGTGAGATGTGCTTTCCTTTCAGATAATTAATGAGAGAATTACCTACAACCCCTGCTTATGTTGATCACAGAGTCCACACCATTACATTCACTCATCCTTTCGCCTCTAGAATCAGCAAGTAGTAAGTACAGCAGCATCTTTTATCATCTTTTCAAAGCCTGAAGTGCTCCAGTCTTCACCTCACAAGACCAGACAAGAGAGGTGAATCCAGTTCTCCTGTGAGGACGAGTAGAGACGGAAAGAGACATGGGGAGGGAGCCAGTGTCTTCATGGAACAAGATCCTTTCAGAGGCCCAAAGTCCAACACTTTCTTCCAAGAGAATCAAAAACTGTATAAGTTTCAATCTATATCACTCTATTTCTGTTGGAACCTCTGACTGCCCAGAAAAAGAATGTGGCAGAGCTCTAATTAGCCACATGGGTTTAGTCTCTGGGGAACTAGTTACTTAGGAGGCAGGACAGACACAGGAAAAGGATGGTAACTTCCCTTCAGTCACCCTATAAGCTTCAGGAAAGATGAGCTTGGAGGGGCATCGGTTCCTGTTCTTTTCCCGCAAGGCAAGTCACAACAACAGAAGGACACACAAGTTGCAGTGACAGAAATAACCCCTTGGCCCAAGGGCAGAGAAGCGTATTTCCCTGTTTGCTCTGCCCCCCAGCATATATCAGAAAGGAACACACTTTAAAGCAGAAAGGTTGAGCATCTCCAGGTTACACACACTTTATCTGATTTTTTCATGATGGTGTAGCTTACCCTATACCCTAGAGAACTAGAAGATTCAATAGTTCTCCCAACTTTCCCAATATAAAATAAAATATGGTATCTTCTTTTAATTTTGCTTATTGGGATTTTTCTGGTTACAAAAGTAATATATGATCATTGTAGAATGTTTGGAAAATTTAGAAAAGTAGAAAGAAAATAAAAATCACTCTCACAATCCTGCTACCCAGAGAAAACCATTGCTAATATTTAACATATTTTCTGCCTCTCAGATAATCATTTTTAATTGTCTTTAGTTAATGTATTCACAATATTTTTTCCAAGAAAAAATATCTTCACCAAAGGATTAAAATGGAATGTCACCAACTGCCTATTAAATACATTTCAGTTCTACTTACTTTTCTCTTTAAAAGTCTGGTTGAATGTTTCAAAGCAATGGCGACTTTCTGTTTCATTTTGAGTTTCATTTTA
Source organism: Choloepus didactylus (assembly GCF_015220235.1). Taxonomy (NCBI): domain Eukaryota; kingdom Metazoa; phylum Chordata; class Mammalia; order Pilosa; family Megalonychidae; genus Choloepus; species Choloepus didactylus. Next base: position 37,809,374 of record NC_051313.1, read on the forward strand.
TGGGCTTTTATGAACCACTAAGCATCTAGTTGTAATTACCATTGATGTGGTCATGAGGTATATTTGGTGCAGTATTAACTGGTTCTATAACTTTGTAATTTCTCCAGTGGTCTCAAGGAATCATCAGATGAAAGTTAAACATTCATTCCCCCTTTTCTTCTGGTTGGTTTGACAAAATATTATGCTCTATTTATGAAAAGTTGTTAAATGTCTACAATAAAGCTTGCTTCTGACTTTCTTTTCTATTTTTCTTTTTTCAAAACATACCTCAAAGTTATCTTATTTTATCTTCTATATTTTTATATTACTTGTGAAAAGAGAGCCATGTAATTTATATCAGTAGTATTTATGTTTATATAAACTTTCATTCTTTTTGTCTCTGGCTTTCTGGACTTTTGCTTTCATTGTCAAACTGATTACAAAACTTATGAGGCAAAATTCCCTAGAATAAAAGAATTAAAAGCAGCTTGTATTATATAAGGCTTTGTAGTTTAGAAAGGTTACCATTTTGAATAATGAATTCTTCACCCTCTCCCCAAACCTGCTCCTCCTCTTCAATTAACGTCACCACTGCACACTTGCCCACAGAGCTTAGACCTTTAACATCTATTTCCCCACAGGAAAGGAGCAAAAATCCCTGAATCTATCTTCCAGCACTCAGAGAATCTCTTCAGGCTCTGCCCCCTACTGCCATTCCAAACCTGTCCTCTCTAATTGGATGTCTTAGGTTTTCTTTCTATAACCACTTCTTTGATCTGATGCTTTAGATGGAGTTTCCATTTGGTTTCATTCTTGCTTTGGCCCTGGGTACGTCTTTCTATTTCCCAAGCTTTGGATCCAGGAGACAGTCCCACTCCCAGCCCTAACATCCAGACTAAGGGAAGGTGCTCAGGCATCACATAGGCCTAGGGGAAGAGACCACCCAGTTGCTTAAACTATAAACTAGGAAAGTATACCAGATTCTGTCTTCTCCTTCACTGCTCACCAGCTTCACACTGCCTACCCCCTCACCCAACACACACATACATGTACACATGCACATGCAATCAATCAATGCCAAGTTCTGTTGACTCTAATTCTTCAATATTTCTGGAATTTATCCTTTCCTTTCCACCCTCATATGCTATTCTCTAGTTTTAAGCCTTCATCATTTCTTACTTGAAATTTTGCAACAGCTTTTCTTAGGTTGGGTTCTCTGGAAACAGACACTGAAATGGAGGTTTCTGTGCAAGACAATTATTACAGAATGCACTGAGAACAATATCGGTAAGGAAGTGAGGGAAACAGGGTTGGAAAGAAGTTGATCTGTCATGTAGATGCAATAGAGCCCTCATCTGAACTCATGGGTAGCACTGAAGCTGGGATGGCTCTTTGAAGTTGTTCCAGATTGAGGCAAGGGAGCTGACTATGGTGAAGGAATCAGTCATTGGAAATCAGCTCTCCCAAACAGGAGCCTCATCTTTCAGGCAAAGGTAATTCCTGAGATGAGTGCAACATTGAAGTTTCAGAGCCAGTCCTCCAGCTGCAAGAATGTGTGCTGTAGGGGCAATCTGGGTAGCATACACATCTACTACAGACTGCTTCCTCCTCTCTCAAGAAGTGGTCAACTGAGCCCAGAACCTCCCTTGGGGAATGGCATTCAACTGTGATGTAGCACAGTTGTCCCTCAGCAGAGGACCTAGGAGTGCACAGCTTGGAAGAGGAACCCACTCACAAGTCTCAGGGACCATACACCAATACCAAGGACTTGTGGGTCAGCGGCAGAGACAAACTGTGACAAGACTGAACTGAAGGATTAAACTATTGAAACAGCTTTAAATCTCCAGGAACACCTGGGAGATTTGATTATTAAAGCCGAGCCCCACACCCTAACCACTCAGACACATGCCCCATATGCAGGGCGGGCAACACCAACTACACACGCAAGCTTGGCAAACCAATTGGACCCCACAAGACTCACACCCCCACTCCCACAAAGACAAAGTGGGGGAGACCTGGCTTGAGGGGAATAGGTGGCTCACAGATGCCATCTGCTGGTTGGTTAGCGAAATTATTCTCCATGAAGCTGTAGATCTGACAAATTAGAGATAAGGGCTTGAATAATTTTAAAGCATATGAAAAAAAAGATGATGAATAACCCAAGCCCAAACACCCAAATCAGAAGATCAGAGGAGACACAGTACTTGGAACAATTAATCAAAGAACTGAAGATGAGCAACGAGAGCATGGCACAGGTTGTAAAGGACCTGATGAAGAGCATGGCACAGGATATAAAGGACAAGACGAATACCCTAGAAGAGCATAAAGAAGAAATTGCAAGAGTAAATAAAAAAAAATAGATGATCTTATGGAAATAAAAGAAACTATTGACCAAATTAAAAAGATTCTGGATACTCATACTACAAGACTAGAGGAAGCTGAACAGTGAATCAGTGACCTAGAGAACAACAGAACAGCAAACGTAAGAATGAAAGAAAGAATGGGGAAAAAATCGAAAGGGATCTCAGGGATATGATAGATAATATAAAATGTCCAAATATAAGACTCATTGGTGTTCCAGTAGGAGAAGAGGAGGGTAAAGGTCTAGGAAGAGTATTCAAAGAAATCTTTGGGGAAAACTTCCCAAATCTACTAAACACCATAAATACACAAATCATAAATGCCCAGTGAACTCTAAATAGAATAAATACAAATAAACCCACTCTGAGACATATTCTGATCAGACTTTCAAATACTGAAGAGAAGGAGCAAGTTCTGAAAGCAGCAAGAGAAAAGCAATTCACCACATACAAAGAAAACAGCATAAGATTAGTAGTGACTACTCAGCAGCCACCATGGAGGTGAGAAGACAGTGGCATGACATATTTAAAATTCTGAGAGAGAAAAATTGCCAACCAAGAAGAATTCTTTTTCCAGCAAAGCTCTCTTTCAAATTTGAGGGAGAGCTAAAATTTTTCACAGACAAACAAATGCTAAGAGAATTTGCTAACAAGAGACCTGCCCTACTTGAGATACTAAAGGAGCCCTACCAACAAAGAAACAAAGAAAGGAGAGAGAGATAAGGAGAAAGGTTCAGTACTAAAAAGATTCAGTATGGATATGTTAAAGGACATTGTTCTAGTTTGCTAATGCTACCAGAATGCAAAACACCAGAAATGGATTGGCTTTTATAAAAGGGGGTTTATTTGGTTACACAGTTACAGTCTTAAGGCCATGAAGCATCCAAAGTAACACATCAGCAATCAGGTACCTTCACTGGAGGATGGCCAATGGAGTCCAGAAAACCTCTGTTAACTGGGAAGGCACGCAGCTGACGTCTGCTTCAAAGTTCTGGTTTCAAAATGGCTTTCTCCCAGGACGTTCCTCTCTAGGCTGCAGTTCCTCAAAAATGTCACTCTTAGTTGCTCTTGGGGTGTTTTTCCTCTCACAGCTTCTCCGGAGCAAAAGTCTGCTTTCAACAGCTGTTTTCAAACTGTCCCATCATCTGCAGCTCCTCTCTCAGCTCCTGTGCATTCTTCAAAGTGTCCCTCTTGGCTGTACCTCCTCTTCAAAATGTCACTCACAGCTATACTGAGTTCCCTCTGCCTGTCAGCTCATTTATATGGCTCTCTGATCAAGGCCCACCCTAAATGGGTGGGGCCATGCCTCCATGGAAATATCCAATCAGAGTCATCACCCACAGCTGGATGGGGTGCATCTCCAAAGAAACACTCAAAGAAATCTAATCAAAACTGATAACATCTGCCCACACAAGATTACGTCAAAGATAATGGTGTTTGGGGGACACAATACATTCAAACTGGCACAGACATTAAGAGAGAAGGGGGAAAACTTATATCCAACAAACATAAACCAAAGGATAAGATGACTGATTCAAGAAATGCCTTCACAGTAATATGTTGAAGGTAAATGTATTAAACTCCCCAATTAAAAGATACAGATTGGCAGAATAGATCAAAAAAAAAAATGAACCATCAATATGCTGCATGCAAGAGACTCATCTTAGACACAGGGACACAAAGAAATTGAAAGTGAAGGGATGGAAAAAATATTTCATGCAAGCTACAGCCAAAAGAAAGCAGGAGTAACATACTAATCTCAGATAAAATAGATTTTAAATGCAAGGATGTTATGAGAGACAAAGAAGGCCACTACATACTAATAAAAGGGGCAATTCAACAAGAAGAAATAACAATCATAAATGTTTATGCACCCAATCAAGTGCCACAAAATACATGAGACAAACACTGGCAAAACTAAAGGAAGCAATTGATGTTTCCACAATAATTGTGGGAGACTTCAACACCTCACTCTCTCCTATAGATAGATCAACCAGACAGAAGACCAATAAGGAAACTGAAAACCTAAACAATCTGATAAATGAATTGGATTTAACAGACATATATGGAACATTACATCCTAAATCACCAGGATACACATTCTTCTCTAGTGTTCATGGAACTTTCTCCAGAATAGATCACATGCTGGGACATGAAACAAGCCTCAATAAATTTTTTAAAAAATGAAATTATTCAAAGCACATTCTCTGACCACAATGGAATACAATTAGAAGTCAATAACCATCAGAGACTTAGAAAATTCACAAATACCTGGAGGTTAAACAACACACTCCTAAACAATCACTGGGTTAAAGAAGAAATAGCAAGGGAAATTGCTAAATATATAGAGACGAATGAAAATGAGAACACAACATACCAAAATCTATGGGATGCAGCAAAAGTGGTTCTGAGGGGGAAATTTATAGCACTAAATGCATACATCAAAAAGGAAGAAAGAGCTAAAATCAAAGAACTAATGGAGCAACTGAAGAAGCTAGAAAATGAACAGCAAACCAATCCTAAACCAAGTACAAGAAAAGAAATAACAAGGATTAAAGCAGAAATAAATGACATAGAGAACAAAAAACAATAGAGAGGATAAATAACACCAAAAGTTGGTTCTTTGAGAAGATCAACAAGATTGACAAGCCCCTGGCTAGACTGACAAAATCAAAAAGAGAGAAGACCCATATAAACAAAATAATGAATGAGAAGGGTGACATTACTGCGGATCCTGAAGAAATTTAAAAAATTATAAGAGGATACTATGAACAACTGTATGCCAACAAACTGGATAATTTAGAGGAAATGGACAATATTCTGGAAGCATATGAACAACCTAGACTGCCCAGAAAAGAAATAGGAGACCTCAACCAACCAATCACAAGCAAAGAGACCCAATCAGTCATCAAAAAGCTTCCCACAAATAAATGCCCAGGGCCAGATGGCTTCACAGGGGAATTCTACCAAACTTTCCAAAAAGAACTGACACCAATCTTACTCAAACTCTTTCAAAACATCGAAGAAAATGGAACACTACCTAACTCATTTTATGAAGCTAGCATCAATCTAATACCGAAACCAGGAAAAGATGCTACAAAAAAGGAAAACTATAGGCCTATCTCCCTAATGAATATAGACACAAAAATTCTCAACAAAATACTTGCAAATCAAATCCAAAGACACATTAAAGAAATCATACACCATGACCAAGTGGGGTTCATTCCAGGAATGCAAAGATGGTTCAACATAAGAAAATCAATGTATTAAAACACATTAACAAATCAAAAGAGAAAAATCAAATGATCATCTCAATAGGTGCTGAAAAAGCATGTGACAAAATCCAACATCCCTTTTTGATAAAATCACTTCAAAAGGTAGGAATTGAAAGAAACTTCCTCAATATGATAAAGAGCATATAAGAAAAACCCACAGCCAGCATAGTACTCAATGGTGAGAGACTGAAAGCCTTCCCTCTAAGATCAGGAACAAGACAAGGATGCCCGCTGTCACCACTGTTATTCAACATTGTGCTGGAAGTGCTAGCCAGGGCAATCCGGCAATACAAAGAAATAAAGGCATCCAAATTAGAAAGGAAGAATTAAAACTGTCATTGTTTGCAGATGATATGATCTTATATCTGGAAAACCCTGAGAAATCAACAATACAGCTACTAGAGCTAATAAACAAATTTAGAAAAGTAGCAGGATATAAGATTAATGCACATAACTTAGTAATGTTTCTATATGCTAGAAATGAACAGACACTCAAGAAAAAGATACCATTTTCAACAGTGACTAAAAAAACAGACACTCAAGAAAAAGATACCATTTTCAATAGCAACTAAAAAAATCAAGTACTTAGGAATAAACTTAACCAAAGATTTGAAAGACCTATACAAAGAAAACTACATAACTCTACTAAAAGAAATGGAAGGGGACCTTAAAAGATGGAAAAATATTCCATGTTCATGGATAGGAAGGCTAAATATCATTAAGATGTCAATTATACCCAAACTCATCTACAGATTCAATGCAATCCTAATCAAAATTCCAACAACCTCCTTTGCAGACTTGGAAAAGCTAGTTATCAAATTTATTTGGAAAGGGAAGATGCCTCAAACTGCTAAAAACATTCTAAATAAGAAAAATGAAGTGGTAGGACTTACATTCCCTGACTTTGAAGCTTATTATAAAGCCACAGTCGTCAAAACAGCATGGTACTGGCACAAAGATAGACATTGATCAATGGAATGGAATTGAGAATTCGGAGATAGACCCAGATCTACAGCTGACTGGGTCTGATCTCTGATAAGGCCCCCAAAGCCACTGAACTGGGACATAACAGTCTTTTCAACAAATGGGGCTGGGAGAGTTGAATGTCCATATCCAAAAGAATGAAAGAAGACTCTTACCTCACACCCTACACAAAAATTAACTCAACGTGGATCAAAGATCTCAATATAAAAGACAGTGCCAGAAAACTCCTAGAAGATAATGTAGGGAAACATCTTCAAGACCTTGTATTAGGCGGCCACTTCCTAGACTTTACACACAAAACACAAGCAACAAAAGAAAAAATAGATAAATGGGAACTCCTCAAGCTTAGAGGTTTCTGTACCTTAAAGGAATTTGTCAAAAAGGTGAAGCAGCAGCCAACTCAATGGGAAAAAAGTTTTGGAAACCATGTATCTGACAAGACTGATATCTTGCATATAATAAAGAAATCTTACAACTCAATGACAATAGTACAGACAGCCCAATTATAAAATGGGCAAAAGATATGAAAAGACAGTACTCTGAAGAGGAAATACAAATGACCAAGAAACACATGAAAAAATGTTCAGCTTCACTAGCTATTAGAAAGATGCAAATTAAAACCACAATGGGATACCATCTCACACCGATTAGAATGGCTGCCATTAAACAAACAGGAAACTACAAATGCTGGAGGGGATGTGGAGAAATTGGAGCTCTTATTCATTGTTGGTGGGACTGTATAATGGTTCAGCCACTCTGGAAGTCAGTCTGGCAGTTCCTTAGAAAACTAGATATAGAGTTACCCTTAGATCCAGCAATTGCACTTCTCGATATATACCCGGAAGATCTGAAAGCAGTGATGCAAACAGATATCTGCATGCCAATGTTCATAGCAGCATTATTCACAATTGCCAAGAAATGGAAACAACCGAAATGTCCTTCAACAGATGAGTGGATAAATAAAATGTGGTATATACACACTATGGAATACTACACAGCTGTAAGAAGGAACGATGTCATGAAACATATGACAACATGAATGAACCTTGAAGACATAATGCTGAGTGAATAAGCCAGGCACAAAAAGAGAAATATTATATGCTGCCACTAATGTGAACATTGAAAAATGTAAAACAGATGGTTTATAATGTAGAATGTAGAGGAACTAGCGATAGAGAGCAACTAAGGAAGGAAGAATGATAATCCAATAAGAACAGATAAGCTATCGTGGGTAAATTTAACATTCTGGGAATACCCAGGAATGACAATGGTCTGTTAATTTCTGATGGGTATGGTAGGAACAAGTTCAGAGAACTGTTGCTATATTAGGTTATTTTCTTGGGGTAGAGCAGGAACATGTTGGAAGTAAAGTAGTTATCTCAGGTTAGTTGTCTTTTTCTTACTCCCTTTTTATGGTTTTTCTGTAATGTTTTTTTTTATTGTATGTGTTTTTTATTTTTATTTTTTTTGCTATACTTAATTTTTTTAAAAAAAGAGTTAATTAAAAAAAAACAATAAAAAAATATGCAGAGCCCCCTTGAGGAGCTGGTGGAGAATGCAGGGGTGTTGGGATTCCCCACCTCAAGGTTGCTAATGTGCTCACAGACATAGGGGACTGGTGGTTTGATGGGCTGAGCCCTCTACCATGGGATTTGCCCTTGGGAAGACTGTTGCTGCAAAGGAGAGGCTAGGCCTCCCTATAATTGTGCCTAAGAACCTCCTCCCGAATGCCTCTTTGTTGCTCAGATGTGGCCCAATCTCTCTAGCTAAGTCAATTTGGCAGGTGAAATCACTGCCCTCCCCCCTACGTGGGATCAGACACCCAGGGGAGTGAATCTCCCTGGCAACGTGGAATATGACTCCCGGGGAGGAATGTAGACCCGGCATCGTGGGGTGGAGAACATCTTCTTGCCCAAAAGGGGGATGTGAAAGGAAATGAAATAAGCTTCAGTGGCAGAGAGATTCCAAAAGGAGCCGAGAGGTCACTCTGGTGGGCACTCTTACGCAGAATTTAGACAACCCTTTTTAGGTTCTAATGAATTGGAATAGCTAGCAGTAAATACCTGAAACTATCAAACTACAACCCAGAACCCACAAATCTTGAAGATAATTGTATAAAAATGTAGCTTATGAGGGGTGACAATGTTATTGGGAAAGCCATAAAGACCACACTCCCCTTTGTTTATGGATGGATGAGTAGAATAATGGGGGAAGAAAAAACAAAAAGTCATGCAGTGTTCTTTTTTACTTTAATTGTTCTTTTTCACTTCAATTTTTATTATTATTTTTGTGTGTGTGGTAATGAAAATGTGAAAATTTAATTTTGGTGATGAATGCTCAATTATATAATGGTACTATGAACAATTGAATGTATGCTTTGTTTTGTATGACTGCATGGTATGTGAATATATCTCAATAAAAATGAATTAAAAAAATGGTCAACTGGTTTCCCTATCTCAAGTCTCCACATTGTTGTCATAGTGACAGTTGTAAAATCAGTATTACCATATCATTATCCATTGTAAAATTTTTTAATTCTTGGCCATACTTTTCAGAGACAAGTCCAAACTCTTCAGCATGGCAGACAAGCCTGGTGAGATCTGGCCCCTTGCACACCTGTAGCCACATATCCTACCACATCCCCAAGGCAGCTTGAGATCTAGCCATGCCTAGTTACATGATCTGTCTTACCTCATGCATTTGCTCCTTCTATTCCATCTGTCTAGATCAATAGCTCTTGGCTTTTATCTTACAAAATCACATCTTCAAACTGTAGAAACAGAGTTCTTTTTTTATTTGTTTGTTTTAAAATTTTAAAAGACTAGACAATTACAAGGATAATGAGGGAATATAGGCAACCAAATTATGCCTTGGTTAAAAAATGTAAGGAATTTTAGTTGCAAAAGAAAATGTTAAAGGCTGGAATTGTCTGTTTTTATATGAAGGATATGATTATAAATTTAAGCCTTCAAGAATTATAGATAAAACAATATAATTTGTCTAGTGCATTCGTACCACCTGGAGTCTGCCTGGTGCTTCACATTCATTGTTGCTCATGTTCACAATAATAAACCCATGCACCATGTTAGCCATTTGATAGCGGAAACAACTCAGACTCCTAGAAGTTAGATAACTTGTTCAGAATTACAGACTTAAGCACAAAAGCTGTGATTTGAAACCAAGTTGGCCAACTCCAAAGCTTGTGCTCTTGAGATTTCTTTTATCTAATTCATTGGTTTAGGGCTCTTGGCAAAAAAAAAAAAAAAAAATTAATGACAAATTCTAACTTGGTCATAACTATGTTGGGAAATATTTTTATCAATTTGGAAATGTAGGGCTTTTTCAATGATGACAGATCAGAGAGTTTGCTCTTTTGATGATCACCCACCATGAAGCAGCACTAGACAAACAGGAATCACTTAACATGAAGAAGGAAAGGTCAAGGAAAGAAATGAACATGCTTTTTGATGATAAAAGTCATAGTGCAGAGAATGAAATAAGAAAGTGGGAGCTGGAATCACAGGCCTTAAGATTTATATTTGTTAGAACCCCATAGGAAAAAACAGCCTCGTATGAATTATGTGTGTGGGTTACACCATTCTTCTGAAAAAGCTACAGACTATGCAACGTCTTTAAAAACAATGGTGCTTCACACAAGAGTAGCTGACAACTGTGGTCTGTGAAGCATCACTAAAAATTATGTAGACAAAGAAAATGAATAGAAAAACAAATAATCAAAATTTTTTCAATAAAAAAATAAAAATCAATGATGTAATAAAGGCCTTTTGTTAAGATGAATAAGGTGAATCTTTTGCACCTTTAAATTTTGATTAATTTTGTCTGCCCAGAACTTTACCCTATAGACTCCATTGAGAGCACCATAAAAGAGGGAATTTCTTCATTTATCCATCTGTCCATGCAAGAACTATTTACTGAATGCCTACTATGTGCCAGACATATGATAATTGCTAGGAAAAGTGTGATAAATACAACAATAAAATCTCTGGCATCATGTAGTTTATATTCTAGTGGGGAATTAGACAATAAATATTTAACCAAATAAATAAATAGTGATAAGTGCTATGAGCTAAAATAAGGAAGGATGGGGGGGTGGGGACAAGTTTATGTAAGGTGGTTGGGGAAGGCCTCTCTGAGAAATGACATTTGAATGGGAACCAAAATGATGATAAGAGCCTGATATGAGAAGATGTAGGAAATGAGTGAACCAGGTAAAAGAAAAGCTAGTGTAAAATCCTGTGTGAAGGAACATCGCTGTGGTTTAAGTAGCATCTAAAGTACTGTGCCTGGGTGGAAGGAAGTGAGGGGAACATGACAGGAGAGTGCATCATAGAAGAGGCTGGGACTCAGTTAGGGCCTTGTATGATTTTAGATTTGGGATTTTTATTCTTAGAGAGTTTGGAAGCCAACAGATAGTTTTCAGCAGGAGAATGTTGGAATGTGGCTGCTGAAGAATTGGCTATGGAAGAGAAAGAGATGGCAGTGACTTGGACAAAGTGGAAGTAGTGGAGGTGGCAGGATTTAATCAAACTCAGGATATGCATTAAAAATAGAACCAATAGGACTTCTAGTGGTGTGGCTATGTGGTATGAAGGGAAAATCAAGGAGAACTCCTGGGTTTTTGATCCAAGCAATTGGGTGAGCAGATGGGAGAGGCTGGAGAGGAGCAGTGGAGGGAAGGTGGAGAAGGGTTGTGTACATAAAGCAATTATTCTGCCTTGGACATGTTAAGATTTCAATACCTGCTACACATCCAAATGGAGATTCTAAGTAAACAATTAGATATATGCAACTGAACCTCCGAGGGGAGATTATAGTGAGAGACAAAAATTTGGGAAGCTTCAATATGATGAGATTTATAGTCAAAAGACTGAAGGAGTTCATATAAGTAGAAGAAGAGAACATAGTCAAGTACAAAACCCCGGAGCACTTTAACATTTAATAAAAATGAACAGGACAATATTTAATCCTTGAATTCATTGGCACTTTTCTAAGGGCTTGATCTAAATTAATTTATTTAATCCTTTAACAATCCTATGACATAAAAACCTTTTTATCTTTATTTTACAAATGAAGAAGGTGAAACAAGAACAGGCCGAGAAACTTGCATAACTAGTAAGTGAGAAAACTGGGATTTGAACATAGTGAGTCTGGCTCTTTGAGTCAGGAAGGAAGCTTAAGGAAAGGAGACTGAGGAAGGTCAATGAAGTATGATAGAAGAATATGCCAGAAGCCAAGTGAAGAATCACTTCAAGAAGGAAAAAGTGATCAACTGTATCCAATGTACCAAGGTCCAGTAAGATAAAGATGGAGAATAGGGTAGATTTGTAAAATGGAAGTCACAGGTGGTCTCCACAATAGCAGGTAAAAGGAACAAAAGCCTGATGAGAATTGATTAAAGAGAAAATGTGAGGTGAAAATGTGGACACTAAGAGATATTTCCTTTGAAATGTGTTCTAGGAGGTACCATTCACACAGAATATAATTCTAAGCATATTCCGTAGAGCTGCATGTAGCATGGCAGTACTGAAAGTATACGGGTTCTGGTGCAGGTAGGTTTATAGTTTTGGTGGTGGGAAGATGTGGAGTTCTCTTTTGATTGCTTCCATTTTCTTAGTAAAATAAGAAACAAGCTCATCAGATAAGGTAGAATAGTGAGAAGGGAATGTTGTTTGAGGAGAGAAGAAAATGTATGAAATAGCCCCTCAGAGAGTGGGAGAGCAAAATGGAAGTGAAATTTTAGTGGACAAAACAGAAGACCCATTTGAGATATGCACTAAGGGTTGGCATGGTTTTGCATTTTCCTCCAGCTTCATTCAAATCCCTGAGTTTTGAGAGATGGGATTGGTCAACATGGATTGCGAGGGGGGTTAGGGTACATGCCAGGGAACATCATTAGTGATGGACTATGAAAACCAGGAGGTGAGACTGTGAGGAGGTTCCAGAAAAGGCAAGAAACTATATAAGAAAATTTCAAGCCTTGGAAATATAGGCCTGTGATTTCTCAACACATAAATAATTGCAAGGGCCCCAAATCCAAAGGAAGGTGGCCATGAATAGAGTAATCACACCCCCAGTTTCCAGGAGTAAGTCCCATTTTACACACATTCTCCTGGACTAAAAGTTAACAGCACCCACTTTCACTCTCAAAATAGTCTCTTCTGGATGGTAAATTATATGCTCACCCTAGTGTGGGAAGGACAGCCCACACCAAGTGCGTGCAAAAATAAAAATAGTTGTGTTGCAGTGGAAGAAAGAAGGAGACCTCAAATTTCTTAAATACTTGCAAAGAAACAGAACACTGTACTTGGTGGTTTTCATATTTAATATGTAATTCAATCTGATTTGGTCTTTAAAACAACTCAATGAGAGTAATATTATAGTCCTGATTTTACAAATGAAGATATGGAAAAGGCTAGCCTAATACTTTGCCTAAGTCATAGACTTACTAATCAGAACACTTGTGATATCAACCCAGGTCTGAATGACTCAAAAAAAAAAAAAAATGTGTTTATAAGTGGTATATAGCTAAATAAACAGACAGAGATGTATGCGCAACCTAAAAATTTGTATTTTTAAAAATTTTAAATATTTTCCTTTTTCCTTTAAAACTATTGTTCAACTCTGTTGTTAGAATGTTTCTTATACTAAAGAAGTGGGAAATAGAGGATAATCCCTCTTGACATGGCTTGGAGACTTTAAAATTGAACATAATCCTCAAGAAAACCATCATTGAACAGCTGTCAACCGACAACTGTGGCAGCCTTGGTTTAGGAAATTGATAATAGAAACCAGGTAGTTGTATTTTGCAAGTTCATAGTTTCAATGAATGACTTTAAGGATGAAGAAAAGGTTCACTATCATGCACCATGACTGAGCCATTTAAAACCTACATAGAAAATGTGAATTCAATGAAAACTCCAGAGACCAGAAGGAAGGAACGGAGGAAAGGAGGGAGGATGCAATTCTATAGCAATCCAAATTAAACTTTATTAAGTCAATTATCCCATTGCTGCACTATAACCTTTTTTTGCCTGAGATTAATCATATAAAGATTTTTGTTGTAAGTGAATTTGACTTGTGCAAATTTCTAGTCAAAATATGACTTCCTCTCACATAGATCAGTAGCAGCTCCCATGATGCCAGTTGTCCTCCCACAAAGAAAACTGTGACGCATCGGCACTGAGACAGCCTGCTGTGGGAACTTCTCCTTGTCCCCAGACCCAGTCTCTGCCTTGCTAATCCTCTGCTCACCACAGCTGCTTAGACCAGAATAGGCCCCCCACCCTCCTACAAACTGACCCGTTTACAAGTTCTGCCAAACAGGAATTAGAGTGATTATTTAGCCCAAAATATCTCCTCAGGAATTTTAATATGGCAGGAAATTTTTTAAAACATTCCTCTTTATTTTTATTATTCAAAAAGCTTCTTTTTTTTTTTCTTTCTTTTTAATTTAGCTTTCTGACTCTGGGCTTGTGACTTCAACACTTTCACAACCATTTTCTTCTCCTCAGTCAGGAAAGCAGGCTTGATCCTGCCACGGACACATTCAGCACACATGGAACCACCATAGGCTCTGCTAACGTGTTTTTTTTTTTTTCTTTTCTTTTTTTTTTTCTTATTTTTATATTTTTTATTGAGATTGTTCACATACCATACAACTATCCAAAGATCCAAAGTGTACAATCAATTGCCCACAGCACCACCATACAGCTGTGCATCTATCAACACAATTAATTTTTTTTCAATTTTTAGAACATTTTCACTACTCCAGAAAAGAAATAAAGACATAAAAAGGAAACTCAGGTCCTCCAATACACCTAATCACACCCCCCTCCATTACTGATTCATAGTTTTGGTATAGTAAATTTGTTACTGTTGATGAAAGAATGTTAAAATACTACTAACTGTAATATATAGTTTGCAGTAGGTATATATATTTTTTCCTATATACCTCTCTATTATTAATTTCTAGTTATAGTGTCATACATTTGTTCTAGTTCATGAGAGAGACTTCTAATATTTGCAGTTAATCACGGACATTGTCCACCACAAGATTCACTGTTCTATACATTCCCATCTTTTAACATCCAACTTTCCTTCTGGTGACATGTGTGATTCTGAGCTTACCCTTTCCACCACCTTCACACACCTTTCAGCCTGTTAGTCATTCTCACAACATGCTACTATCACCCTGTCCATTTCCAAACATTTAAGTTCACCCTAGTTGAACATTCTGCTCATAATAAGCAACTGCTCCCCATTCTTTAGCCTCATTTCTATATCCTGGTAACTTATATTTCATGTCTGTGAGTTTACATATTATAATTAGTTCATATCAGTGAAACCCTGCAATATTTGCCTTTATGTGTCTGTCTTATTTCACTCAATATAGTGCCCTCCAGTTTTCTTCATCAACACATTTCTTTTAAGATGGTTCTGTTCACACACCATACATTCCATCCTAAGTAAACAATCATTGGTTCCTTGTATAGTCACATATTTATGTATTCAGCACCATCACCACTCTCTATATAAAGACATCTCCATTTCTTCCACAAAGATGGAGGAAGAGTCAAAGAAGGCAGAGAGGCAAAAGAAAAAGGCAAGAGAAAGAGAGAAAAACAAACAAACAAACAAACAAAAACCAAAACCTGATAGCTAGAAAGTGACAAATGGAAAGATAGCATTAACCTAAAGTAGAATAGAGTCAGACAACATCCCCAATGCCAGGAGCCCCATACCTTTCCCCTATTCCCCACCCCCCCATATTCATTTAGCTTTGTCTTTGTTATATTAAAGGAAGCATAATACAATGTTTCTGTTAATTATAGTCTCTAGTTTGCATTGATTGTATTTTCCCCCCAATCCCACCCTATTTTTAATACCTTGCAATGTTGACATTCATTTGTTCTACCTCATGTAACAACATATTTGTACCTTTTATTACAATTGCTGAGCACCCTAGGTTTCCCTGAGTTACACAATCCCAGTCTTTATCGTTCGCCTTTTGTGGTCCCACATGGTCCCAACCTTCCTCTTTCAACCGTATTCACAGTCATCTTTGTTCAGTGTACTTACATTGCTGTGCTACTATCTCCCAAAATTGTTTTCCAAGCCTCTCACTCCTGTCTTTTCCTTTCTGTCTGCAGTGCTTCCTTTAGTGTTTCCTGTAGAGCAGGTATCTTGTTCACAAACTCTGTCGTCTGTCAGAGAATATTTTAAGCTCTCCCTCATATCTGACAGACAGTTTTGCTGAATATAGGATTCTTGGTTGGTGGTTTTTCTCTTTCAGTATCTCAAATATATCACCCCACTTCCTTCTTGCCTCCATGGTTTCTATTGAGAAATCTGCACATATTCTTATCAAGCTTCCTTTGTATGTGATGGATCGCTTTTCTCTTGCTGCTTTCAGGATTCTCTCTTTATCGTTGACATTTGATAATCTAACTATTAAATGTCTTTATGTAGGCCTATTCAGATCTATTCTGTTTGGGGTACGCTGTTTTTCTTGGATCCGTAATTTTATGTCTTTCATAAGAGATGGGAAATTTTCATTGATTATTTCCTCTATTATTGCTTCTGCCCCTTTTCCCTTCTCTTCTCCTTCTGGGACACCAATGATACATACATTCTTGCTTTTTGTTTTGTCCTTAAGTTCCTGGAGACATTGGTCATATTTTTCCATTCTTTTCTCTATCTGTTCTTTTGTGTGTAGGCTTTCAGGTGCCTTGTTCTCCAGTTTCTGAGTGTTTTCTTCTGCCTCTTGGGATCTGCTGCTCTATGGTTACATTGTGTCTTTCATCTCTTGTGTTGTGCCTTTCATTTCCATAGATTCTGCCAGTTGGTTTTTCAAACTTTCAATTTCTACCTTATGTATGTCCAGTGTTTTCATTATACTGTTTAGCTCTTTCACCATATCTTCCCTAAACTTTTTGAATTGACTTATTATTAGTTGTTTAAATTCCTGTATCTCAGTTGAAGTGTAAGTTTGTTCCTTTGACTGGGACATAACTTCATTTTTCTTAGTGTAGGTTGTAATTTTCTGTTGTCTAGGCATTGTTCCCTTGGTTACCCCAATCAGATTTTCTCAGTCCAGAACGGGCTCAGGTCCCAGAAGGAAGAAATATTCAGTATCCAGTTTCCCTGAGTGTGTGTCTTAGAAAATTGGTACACCCTGTGAGGCCTCGGGTCACTGTTCTTTTCTGCCAAGCAGGTGGCACCTGTCAGCCTGTAATTCCAGACTGGTGTAAGGAGGTGTGGCTGTGGCTATTTTCCCCTAGGCTCTGGGGTATGGTTCTGAATGGAAGACGGGTAGTAGAGCTTGGCCACGCCCCTTTCCTCTTAGAGAAGATAGACCTCCTAGGGGGGTGTCATTAACATTTCAATGGTCTCTCTCTGCCTGTGCTATCTCCACCCTTTTCTGGGTCAGAGCACTGGGGACTGAAAATGGCTGAGGCTTTCTCCCCTGAGCTGAAAAAGGAACCAAAATTCCCCTTCAGGGCTAGTTCACAGCAATCCTCCAGCTCTCCAAGGTTAGTCATCACCAAAAGCCTGTGTCTGCTTGTTGGGGATTCGTAGCTCATGAAGAGCAGTTCGCACTCGCTAATGAAAACCCCAGTTGGAGCTCAGCTGAGCTATATTCACTTGCTGGGAAAGAGCTTTTCTCTAGCACATGAAGCTTTGCAGCTCAGGCTGTGGGGGGAGGGGTCTCCTGGCTTGGATCCGCAGTTTTCACTTACAGATTTTATGCTGTGATCTCAGGCATTCCTCCCAATTCAGGTTGGTGTGTGATGAGTAGGCAGTCACGTTTGTACCCCCACAGTTATTCCGGATTATTTACTAGTTGTAAATAATCTATTTCTGGTTTTTTAAGTTGTTCCACGGGGACTAACTGGCTTCCACTCCTCTCTATGCCACCATTTTAGATAGCCATCTAACATGTTTTTATTTTGTTTTTTTTTAGATAACCTCATAAGAACTCTAGGTCTCACAGCATGATCCCTCGACGTCTGCTTGGGCACATGCCACAGGTGAATTTCGGTTCTTTCTCAACCTTCTTGGTATAAAGGTAAACAAATCTATTCCCAGGGGTCCGGGACAGTCTAGTTTTGTTAGAAGCAGAATTGTAGGATAGCCTACGATGCTATATCAAATGCTGGACCATTTTGAATGCCACTAGAAACTGTCCCTGAAAGAGGAAAAAGTGGGAAGAATTTTAATGTGAAATGCAGAAAGAGCTGTAATTAGAAGCAGGTGAAGATTTAAAAACACCAAAAGCAGACATAAAGCAGAGGAACCATAAAGGAACCATAAAGGAGCCAAATTATAATCAAGCAGAAACTTAAAGTGAGCAGCAAATATACCATAGAGTAAAGCTAAATAGTGTAGAGAGAATGGTAATTAGGCAGAAGTAGTAAAATCAGAGAGAACCCAGCAGAGTATTAAAGAACTGCCAATGAAGCTCCCATGAAATGTCCTCTTCCTCAGACTTGCCTTGAATCCTGAATGGCTTTTCCTTCTAGTGAAGTCTGTCAGTCGTGGCTAAAGTGTGGCTTCCATTTCTTTTGCATGATTAGGTTGTTCTTGCTCTTTGCCTTATGTCACACATACAACCTCTTAATAAATTCCCACAGTGTAAAATTTGACTCAACGCTCCTATAAGCAAATATCCTAAATATGTCTTACTCTCTATTTTGAATGGCTTCCACCTTCCCATTGACAGTGAAATACGTAGCAATTGCAAAAGGTGTAATCTTACATTTTGTAGGGATTGAGGAAAAAATTGATGCAAGAATGGGAAAGATGGGTGGGGAGAATGAATGATTTAGGATTTCACGGGTTGGGGTTTGCAATAGGTTTATGGGACTATGTTGTTTATTTGTATTGTCATGTTCCCATTATGCTACTTTTTATTTTCACAGCCAATTAAGCTCTAGAAGTTGGTACAAGTTGCCCGCAAGTAGAGAAGGCACCCAGGTTTTACATGGACCTGGTTTCTGACTCATAGTTCGGACAATGAGTGACACACGAAAGATCTTCCTAATTTCTTTCAGCCTTGCAGGTTTGCTCAGCATCTTATTTTACATAAATCACAGATTGTTTTCTCAATCTAGTTTCATTAGCCTCATGGGTAATATTCTTCACAGATCCTAACAATAAATTTACTGACAGTTCTAGTCTTCTGTGTGGTGGAATTGAATATTTTGTTAAAATGCCTTTCTCTATGCATTCATATGTAAACAATGCAAGTCTCTTGCTCTGTTTCTTTCCTTTCTTTCCTGCCTTTCTTTGGGTCAGGTGGAGGGGATGGGTGGAGATAGTGAGGGAAGGGGTGAGTTAAATCAGTCTTATTCATGAGGTGACCCAATAATCCCCTGTTCACTTGGCTGAGGGATCCTATCCAGGCAAGGACCCAAGGCACCTTCATTCAAGTCAAAATGAATTGAAGAGAGTCAAAGAAGAAGAACGCTGAATATTCCTGAGTCCATGGGATAGAACAGAAGACCCAAGTCCTCCCACAATTGCCCTCTGATGAAGGTTCTGGGGCAACCAGGAACACTCTGCAATTGACTCATGGCTACTTGTCTTCTCAGCTGGAGATGTGTTGCAGTCAGGAAAACTCCATCAGGCAAAGCCTTAGGGCTGATTCATCACATCTCCTGAATGGCGGACCTTTGCCCCTTCAATATTTGGAGCTGCCCAGGGCACCAGCCCTTCAGCAGGGATCCTATTCCAAATTTGGAAACTTCAAGTTAAGTGAGAGAGAAATTTGGAAACATGAATCATTATTTACAATCCACTTGTATTATCTATTGGACTGTAAAACTGCTATAGTCCCCTGAATTCGGCAGTCTAGGCAGTAATGAGGGCAGAAATCCTCAAATGAGTGCTCACCCACCCTGATGTTCACCTCACGTATTTCACTGACATTGGACATTTAGTCCCTTAAGAAGCAATTTCTTGGGTTCTTCCAAAACCGTGACAAATACTAACACACAGTCAAGATTCACTATCATTTCCAATCTTCCATATCCCCAGGCACCCTCTCTGTCAGCCACAAAGTTGGGGCACAGGAAATATCCTAAGGCATCCTGTCTTCTACACCCATTTGCGACAATTATCAGACAAGACCCACTCCTCCTAAAACTTATTCAGAAAACCACCTTCTCTCTATCAAATAGTCAAGAGCCCCTGCCCTCACTGTATGGGGCACTGGTACATTTTCGTGTATTTGCTAAGCCTAGGTTAATCTACACACAACTCATTTGGTCTCGTTTCTTCTGCTGCTTCACAATGAAGGATGGATAATAGAGATTCTGAGAAATAGTTATAAATAATTATTTAATATAGAACTACAAATTATTTGTGGCTTGCAAGTCAATCCCTCCAGACTGCTCCCTCTACAGGCTGGTGTATTGTGATTTTATTCGATATAGTTTAGCTTTAACACAGCTCGCATTCCACTCGTGAAAAGGCAAAGTACCGTATTCCTGGCTCACAGCACCTCTTTTAAACTTAGGCACTGCGAAGCCACTAAAGTTAAAGCTACACTAAAGTTAAAGTTAAAGTTAAAGGTAAGAGAAAAGGTACATCCTCATACACTTCTACTCTCACACCCACCTTCTATCTCACACCTCAATGTTTTAAATTTCAGTGATTTTAATGTAGTAGAAATGAATAAGACCCTAATGACTCTATCACCTCCATTTATATTAGACAAATATACAATCCAATTTACATAAATATGCATACATTCTTTAAAAAGGGAGCAGTAATGTATCATACTAAAAAGAATAACTCAAAAGAGGTATTTTAGGATAATGTACATAAATATGCAACAACCTATCACACTTTATCTGAAATTATCTGAAATCATCAGGCACTCTCCATGTTTAGTGTCAGAGAGTTTCTGAAATTTTGAAGCAAAAAAATTATAACACTAGGGAACACTTCTGACTATTCTACATTCATATTTTTGAAATCTGCATTATCAACCCAAAGTATGCTTTCTTGCTTTTCAAAATCAGGTATTAATTCTCAGGAGACTTTAAACAACTATTAAGATGTGTTTTTTATTTTGAATATTCAGAGTGCTAATGTATGCATTGAATGTCACTACCAGCAATTAATCAGGTCCATGTATCTGCACAGATACACAAGGTAAATAATTCAGTCTCATATTCAAATTGCAGTGCAGTATAATTTGATCTTGAGATTTTAATTAAGACAAGCCCTCAAGCATGAATTGTAATACTTACATTCTTAAATAATCAGAATATAAAAGTCACTGAGTGCCATCAAACCAACCAAAGGGATTCAAAGTCAACTTTGTGTCAAGTCCTTTGAAAAGCATCAATGACTGGTTCTGATAAACCGTACATGCAGAATCAAAATGATGCCAATCTTCCCTTTCAATTTATGCAATTTTATTAAATTGTTTTGACTATATGTACCAGATTGTCAAAAATCTCTTTGATGCCTTATTTAACAGCCATCTGTCATGCTTCAAAGTGATTCCAACTCCAAGTTGGATTTTTCACTACCACCAATATCCAAAATATTTACTGAGGTCTATTGTGTTAAAAGTATCTTTCATTCCGCTATCCTTTACTCTCTTGTTTATAATTTTGGTGGCCAACAGTGCAGGAGAGTTTTCCTATAGAAAATTGTCAAAGTCTATAAGTACTGCCAAATTTCTGTTTTTAAAGAAAGTGAGCTATCAACCTTGTTGCTAAAAGGTGGTTATTTCAGAGTGAAAAAGAATGAAAGGTTTGAAATGACAATGGAAAATATGTTCCCTTTGCCTGTAACAGCTGCACTTTAAGTTGATGTGTATAAGATATATAATATTATATGTATATTGAACTAAGGGGGAAAAAATGCTCCAAATGCAAGGTCAGTTTGAGTTAGTGAACGTCTAAGGCATTTTGTCTTACCAGCACCCTCTCTTTTCCTGGGACATGCTACTGTCTCCACCACCACCCCAACCAGATGGCTACCTGAGGACATGACATATTCCTACCTGATCCCACCTTAACTCCAGGTGATTGGCCCAGGGATATACTTGATTTATGCTAATCCAAGTAAAACTTTTCCCTGGGATTATTTTGGGCTGAAACTGAGAAAGTAAGTTAGCCTTTTATGTTGATGGAGGATATAATATGCAAAAACTCCTGAACTATTAATGCCCCATATTCAACTCCCAGTGGAATAAACTAGAAATGATGGTGATGACATACAGAACCTCAGAGATGAGAGAGATTATATCCTGGTAGCATCCAAATCCCTGGTCCCAGCTGCTTCTAAGGACCAGCTACTTCTCTGAAGCTTGGTTGTTCAGTTCTTCCATGGGTTCCAGCTGGTAATTTTGTGTTGTATTATGGTCAGTTACAATCCAAAGAGCCCAAATACATATGCATGAGTGAGCTACAAAACATGAATTATGTAATTTCAGTGATTCTGCATCCAAGTTAAATGCTCTTTTATTTGCATTTAAAACTGGCAATATACAATATGAAGATGAATAGTAAAATCCATGCTGATGATTTAAAATTTTAGTCTTTTTTTTTCACTTGCAATGACATTACATAAGTAAATTTTTAAAATACCATGATGTCAAGAGGGAGCATAGAATAAAGGAAAAAGCTTTCTATTTTAGTACCCGTAATGGCAATTGTTTCCTGCTTTTTGAACAAGGAGCCTTACATACTCCTTTTGCACTGGACTCCACAGATTATAGGAGGTTAAGAGCCGCATTCCTCTTTGTGGCCATGACTCAGGAGGGTACCCAACTCCCACCCTCTCTTGTCCATTAGAGCTAAGCCTTCTCTTCTCGGTGTGCCATGCTCTAAGGTTCTTAGAACAGAGGTGAGATTTACTTTTCCTTGGCTTATCTGTTGTTCTAGTCGTTTTATCTTACTTAGAGAAACACAAATTAAAATCTGATATAGTGCTAGAATTTAAAATATTATGGCTCAGTCATGTTGATCGATACTGAATTATCTTTACTCAAGACAGAAAATTGTAAATCAAAATGTACTCAATAGCTAAACCCAAACAAATTCATTTTGACTCTTATTTTACTTTTATTTAAAATAAAATATTATTTTGGAAACGTCCAATGCTGACTTGTCCTCTCTAATCTATACTTTGTATCCTTCCAATGTAGACCTGAGGGGAATTTAATTATAGTTGTAGTAGTTGATTTGCATTCAAAAATTCTCTTTAACCAAACAACTTGAAAAAGGCTGAAGATTAAAAGTGTCTCAACAATTCACATCTCTGAAATCAAAAGTTCATAGTTTCTGCTGGGCAAAAAGTATGTTAATTGGCCTGTTAATATCTTGAGGAACACTTTCCCTTCATTCCCCAGTCAGAAGCCCTGATCCAGGCACTTGTTCTTAAATAGTCAAAGAAGTAATTCCAGCGTGGTGCCTAATTCTTACCAGGCAAATAAGGACAAAGCCTATGGTAGACCTTACTTTAAGGTAAACTTGAGTTATATATTAAATTCCCACTCTGGGAGTTAGCAAAATCTGCCTCACTAGAGGAGAGTCTCTCTCTGCAGAAGCTCTCTAAAGAACAAAATGCCTTCTGAGTCCAAGACGTGGAGCAATTTGGGTGTTAATTAAAAACTATAGTGCAAGGCTTTTTTACAATTGAGCAAAGCCCTTTTCTGGCCTGGCCTCATCTCAATACTACCCCAGATATCTTCAAGGCCATTTTTGCCTCTCCACCATGGGAAAGCACAGATAGACTGTCCTGCTAAGGACTCAACATTGAGTAACTTAACTCTAGGGAACCCTCTCTGCTTTTAGTGAAAGGTGATGCAAAGGACCGTAATCTGAGTGCTAGGCCCCCAGGTTGTATCATTCCAAATGAACACTGGTGACAGGTAGTGTCAGCAGAAATAGCAAAGTTTATTTTCTTTTTTTTTTTCTTTTTTAAATGTAATTTTGTTGAAATGTATCATATACCATACAATTATTCAAAGTGTACAGTTGTTCACAGTTTCATCATATAGTTGTGCATTCAACACCAGCAAAGTTTATTTTCACTACTGAATAAGAATTTTTTGAAACTATGAGTTCATGCAGATGCTTTCTATACAATGCATATAGCTATATTCCTTCTCCTTTTTTTAAAATTAAAACACAAAACACACTCAGTCTGTTGAACCTGGATTTTCTGGAGGGTTTTTCCCCTATATGATATACATATATATAAAATTTTCTTCAAACTGCCTCATCTAGTTTCTGCTTGTTCCTCTAAAATGTTATAGCAAATGGTGGGTATTTATTATTTACTAATTTATTAAATTCAGAAACATTCAGCATGTAAGAATATTGACCCAAATAAATTAATAAATATATAAGTAATGGATGTGGGGAACTAGTTCAAATGCCAATATCACCAATTCAGTTTCTTTGGTAGGATTTGATTGTGTGAAAGCAAATTATAAAGAAATATTTATAATATGTAAAATAAAGACTCTTTATTATTAAATTTAACTACTTAAAATTACTTGCAGAATAATTTGAGATATAATATACTCCATATAACTATAGCACTATTATTCAAATTAAAGAGCACTGAATCATTTTTTTTTAAATTGTGCTACCAAGTTTGGTTATTTGGAAATCCATGTGGAAAACAAAATATACCTATCTCAAACAACAAAAAAAATAAGTTCTAGGTGGACTGTAAATCTAAATGTAAAAGTTAAGACAATAAAACATTTAAAAGAAAACATCAGAGGACACCTTCATGATTTCCAAACAGAACTAACAATAATACATATATACATAAATTGGACAATAATAAAATTAAGAACTTCTAGTCACCAAAAAACACCATTAAGACACTATTAAGCAAAAAGGCAGCCCACATACCCACATAATGGGAGATGATATATACAATACATTTATCCAATAAAGAAACTGTATCCAAAATATGTAAAGAACTATGAATGAATATGAAAAAAGACAAACAACTTGATAGAAAATAGAAAAACTGACTTAAACTTGCACTTCACAAAAGAGGCTAATAAATAGAAAAAGTGGACAACTTGTTTATCACATCATGATAATGCAAATTAAAAGCACAACACAATACCACTACAAACCCTCAAATTAAAAATGCAGTCAGTGTTGGCAAGGATGTGGAGTACCCAAAACTCTCATACGGTAATGGTGGGAGTGTAAATGGAGACACACACTTTGGAAAACTATCTGGCAGTGTCAGTTAAGGTTGAACACATGTCTACCCTATGACCCTACAGTTCCACTTCTAAGTACACACCCAAAAGATGTGTGTGCATATGTTCACCAAAAGACACTAAAAAAGAATGTTCATAGCACCACTATTCATAATAGCCAAAAACTGGGAATTACCCAAATGTCCATTAAGAATGGAATGAAAAATAAGTAGTGGTATATTCACCTAACAGAACACTAATCAGTTTTACTCTTCAATGATACCCTTCAGAAGCAACCACAGCCATGCACAACAATATAGATAAATCTTACAAACATAATTCCAAGTGAAAGAAGCCAGATACAAAAGAGTAAATACTGATTTCATGTATATCAAGTTCTTGATTGTTTCTTGATTAGGGTGTAAGTTTACATGGATGTGTTCATTTTGAAAAAATTTCACCAAACTTTGTACTTATAATTTATGCACTTCTCTGTATGCATGTTAGAGTTCAATTTAGACAATTTTTTAAAAAAACTCTGCCACCTGGAGAGTATCTATATTCTTAGCAGAATATTTTAACACTTTGCTGAGTCAAATTATATAACATCATCACTATCTAAAAAAAGAGGTGATTGTATATGTACCGGTGTTTGTGTTTGTATCGGGAGTTGCCTTTCTGTAGGTCTCAGCATAAACCACAAAAGAGCCATTATCCTCAATTCATATCACTAACTCAAGTGAACGAAGTATTTAAACTATTTTTATCTGCCTTCCTTATATTTTCAAAGTTAGAAGCCTGACAGCATTGGAAGTTTAACTTTTTTTTTTTCATTCTGCTTCACCTGTTCTCTACCTTAAATTGACTTGATTTGCAATTAAGAGCAAAAAGCCATTTTAGTATGTGAGTTTATAGAATCAAATACATTTTTAAAGTTCACAATATTTTCAAATTTGAGAAATTTAATGCTGGCCTTAGATTTTTCACATCCAGGAGTCTTAGCTATGAATTTGCTATTCCCTGTCCACACAATTTAGACATTATTCATTTCTGTCAGTTAAATTACCTTGGTTCCACACACTTTCCTATATTGCCCCCAAATAAATAAAACTAAGCCACAAACCCTGATTATCATTAAAATTTCTGGAACTTTCTGAAAGCAAGAGAGACATTTGATTCTATGGAAAGCAAAGATGCCTGGGGAAATGAGGTACATTGGTGGATCCAGGACCAAAGTTTAGCCACGGCTTCTTAGACCTGAGCAGAGTTGGTCTAGTTACCTAAACTATATGAGTTATTCTATTTCTATACCATTTCCTCATTGATAAATTGGTGAAATGATACCTACCTTTCAGCATAGCTATGAGAATTTAAATCAAGTTGGCAAAACATATGGCATTGAGTAAACGTCTGCAAATGATGCCTATTATTTATCCAGTAGAGTGGAAGCTCCTCAAGGCAGGTACCACACATTGTTCAATGTTATCCTCAATGACTAATAAAATTCCTGGCAATAGTAAGTTCTCAAAAATAGTTGTTAAATCAATAGGTTAAAGAATTAAATAATTCTTTAAAATTATGATTTTAATGACTGAAAAATATTCCTTTTTTTTTTTTAATTTGTAACCTGGTTGGTTTTGAAAAGCTAGATAGAACTTTCTTGTTTTCCTGGAGTTCTCTACAAGAGCACACAGATGGAAACCAAAGTACCCCACATTCTAAGTTCAGAGAATGGTCTGCTCTGAGGCCAGTCTCTGTAGTACGGGGCTTTCTGAAAAGGGCCATGTGCTGGTTTGAATCTATTATGTCCCCTACAAAAGCCATGTTCTTTAATGCAATCTTTTTGGGGGCAGACTTTTAGTATTTTGATTAGAGTAGGATGTTTGATTAGGTAGTTTCTATGGAGATGTGACTCACCCAACTGTGGGTGAGACCTTTTGATTAAATTATTTCCATGGAGGTGTGATCATGCCCATTCAGGGGGATTAAGTTTATTTGATTAGGTTTAATTAACACTCAAGACTGTTGATTGCTGGGGGGCGGAGTCTACATCCCAGACCCTTAAAAAGGCCAGTGTACCAGCTCCAGTTCATTGCTGAGAGGAGCAGAGACCCCAAGAGGTAGAGACATGAGACCTTCAGGAACTCGACTGGAAGTCTCCAGCTCAAGGTAAGTTGGCTCTTCAGTCTGGGATATTTCCACTGTCCCATTTCTCTTCTTGGTGACAACTTTCTCAAATGCCTTCACTTTTGAATTTAAGGAAGAAAATTATCTCCGTTGTCGCCCAACCAGACCCCATCAGACTGGAATGTTGTGTTCCGTGTGGGCAGATATCCTGACTATTGTTATACACATTCATGTCTCTGGAATCTAGTTGAGTCTGAGAGCCTGGAAGGCTCTCAAGAGGTAATTTCTGGATGGATATGCATGAACGTTTTTCAGGATGAAGGACACTTTTTTCTTGGCTGGCCGCAGCAGTGTACTTTATCTTTCTGTAATAAGGTTGGGGTTGTTCTGTTCCTTGTTTGATCACTGATTCCAGCCACAACAGAAAGTCTGATTTGTGTGTAAATTCTTAGTAAAAAGGAGGTCTGCTAGTTATTATTCAGTTTGTATCCTTTTGGGGAAGAGACCTCAGTTCCCACCATCTCACAGGTCCTGACCAGCCTTAGATGGCTATCGTGGGCCCGTGGCCCAGCCTGGTGTAACTGGACATTCCCAGAACATCAGAGCAGCTTGCTCAATGTAAGGCAGCCTTCTTAGGAAAGCCCAGAAGGAGGCTGTCAGTGCACCAGAGGTTCTCAAGCTTTGGGAACAGTTGGGGTTGCTGGAGGGCGTTTTCCTTGTCATGAACACCTTTTTGGCCTGAGTTCAGATAGGATTATTTCAGAGAAGCTGAAACCAGTAACTAATATATTTTTAGTAACACTCACTCATTCCTTGGTAGGCTTTTTAAGAGTGTTTTCAAGCATTTAATCTGACTATTTTGTTGATAAAACATTGAGTCTACAATGGGCATCTTATTTTGTAGTGGATTTTGCTAGTTTTACTTGCAAATTTCTTTGGAATTCTGAGGGTTCCTTAGAGTCACCTTTATGTGAAGGATTGACTTTATTCTTATGATTGAATTTAGACATGGAAATTGATCCCTGAATGGCAGATGACGTACAAAGGAAGGGGCATAGACAGTGTTCCTGGATCCTATTAAAAACCCAGTTCAACTCAGCTTCCACAAAGAGAAGCTGTGGTCAGCACAGACAAGATCTCACCTGGTGGTCTCCAGACAAGGTAAGCTACAGGCTCTGAAAATGACAATTTCCACTGTCCTGTTTCTCTTGTGATCACTTGCACCTCTGCAAGAGCCAGCATTGCCCTGTGCTATGTGTCAGGAAACTCAATGATTCCTCTTTAACACAACAATTTGAGTTTTCATATTGACTTTAGGCCTTTTGA
Source organism: Choloepus didactylus (assembly GCF_015220235.1). Taxonomy (NCBI): domain Eukaryota; kingdom Metazoa; phylum Chordata; class Mammalia; order Pilosa; family Megalonychidae; genus Choloepus; species Choloepus didactylus. The sequence continues at coordinate 37,837,642 of NC_051313.1, forward strand.
CATATGTATAAATATTTTTAAATGCTATCAATTGAAAAGTCCAGGAAATTTTGATACATTAATTTTCATTTTTTTACTTAACATAACTCATTCTAGGTTTTGTGCAGTTTTTACAGTTAACACTTGCTTAATATTGCATCATATTGATATATTATTATTAACTTAATCATACTCCTATTTTGCATATAGATTTTCTCCCATTTGGTTTTTCACCAGGGATAATATTGAAAGGAAAAATATTCTTCATGTAGGAAACATTTTTCTGTAGTTGAATTATTATACTGAGTCGGAATTACGCTTCAATATAATATGTTAATAATACTGTTAATAGGTCACTCCAATGATTAAATTATAGCTTTATTCACACCTCTCAGGTCGTAATGAGTCTTCTAGGAATGTTGTACTTCATTTAATTTGGAAGACATTTTTGTCTCTATGGTTGGCTTCTGCCATAAGGAAATCTGTCATTTTACATAGAATTTTGATAGTTTTCTCTCAGATGGTGACTTTGCTATGAATCTCTGGTGGCTTGGTATCACTTTCATGCATAAGCTACACAAAGATTTTAATTATTTAATTTTTGTGTTGGATTTATATACGTTCTGGTTACTAGAAGAGAAAAAGGCTCCCACTCACTTCCAGAAGCCAAAAAAAGGTCAATTTCAGCTCGGTTCTTTCTACTGAAGATGAGTGACCTTCAGGATCAATGGCTAAAAGTATGCAAGAAGAGGCAACATGTCCTGTTTGTCTGGATTTTTTCTGCAACCCCATTTCTCTCTCCTGTGCACATACCTTCTGTTTTAAGTGCATTCAAAATTGGATGCTAGAAACGGAGGGTTTCAAATTGGCCTGCCCCCTGTGTCGAGAAGTAAATGAGAAACCTCCTTTGGAAGAATGGTAAATTCGAGCCTTGACTCTTCTCATCATACAACATGGTCCCCTACTGGATCAGAGTCTGCACATAAGTGATGAAATCCTGAAGTTCCAAGAGTATATGACCCTGGATGCTGCCACCGCCAACTCCTTCCTTGTCCTCTCTCACGACCTAAGGAGCGTTCAGTGTGGGAAGATCCGCCACCACCTAATGGAAGGTCCTGAGAGATTCACCTACATGGCCTGTGTCCTGGGCACCCCCCACTTCTCCTCTGGCTGCCATTATTGGGAGGTAGAAGTGGGGAAGGGCAAGGAGTGGGCTTTAGGCATTTGCAAGGAATCTGTGAACAGAAAGGAGAGGTGCAGTTTATCCTCTGAGCTTGGCTTCTGGATCATCAGCGTGGAGGGAAATGCTATTTCCTGTAGCTCCTCCCCACAGACCAGAATTTCTGCAAGCCCTGACCTTGACAGCGTGGGAATTTTCATAGATGCCGAGATGGAAGAAATCAAGTTTTTTGATGTTCGAAATGATGCCCTCATCTGTACAAACAGTCAACTCTCCTCTTTGGAGACTTTGCGTCCATTCTTCTGTCCTGAGTTGCCTGGAGATGTGACAGTGGTGCCCCCTTGAGCCTCTGCCCATGAGAAACTCAGCTCAGTAGACACAATCAGAGAATGCCAAGTTTCCATAATGGCAGAAAATTCTATATGTCCTGGAGTTAGTTACATAATAAAGAGGGAAATGACTGTTCTGAAGACTGGGTCCCTGACCTGCCCACTAGAAGCAAAAACTCCCACACATGCTAACTCTGAGATACAAGGACAGCAAGCTCATGCTGCAGACTCCCGCGAAGTTTTGATGAGTAAGAATTATCAACCATATTAACTATTCAGTGGGCATCCAGCAAAAATTGTTTTCGAGGTTGCTATTGAATTTACTTTTTCAAGTTAGAATGTTTTATTTTCTTGCAATTAAATCAATAAAATGTTTGCTGTTTTACTTATGTTTAATTCATTCTGTTTGGCATCGTCCAATCTGATGTACATTTCCCCTTTCCGCTGCCCCTCTCCCCCAACACATCCCCATCATTTCAGATTCCAATTTCCCATACCCAAGTCTTATACTCTGTCATGATGGCTCTATTTCAAACTGTTCAGGGCCCTTCAGATTGCATTTCTTCCGATTTACTAAGTCAGCCACTTCTGAATTGACACCTGCCCCACCTTTGCTTTCCTTTCCAAAAAGACCCATAATTGTTATCTCTTTTTTCTTTCCAATGCCATTCGGGAAGGGGAGTCAGCCCCCCTTTTTTTCTTCCCCTGTTCTCATCTGATCCCGAAGATGATTTCAGTTCAGAGGACTCCTTGATCTTCCCTAACACTTGACCTGGGTTGTGTCCACCCTGATCCACCTCAGCAGGTCTTTGTAATGTCAAATATCATTGAGAAATATTTGCAGTATTAGTCCCTTTCATTCTGTAATGGTTACTTAATTTTTTGATCTTGAACTCAAGTAAGAAATACATTTTACATTGCCACCCAATACATAATAAGTACATATGGAACAAAGGTTTTCCAAAACAGTACTTATGCTTATGAGGGGAGACATACTATATATTTTTTCTTTTATTACATTTTATTAGAAAAATATGCTGGTCTCACGCACTAATTTGATTTCACAGCTCACCAACAGGTTGTTCACAACAGGTTGGGAATTACAGTTTGAAAAACTGGAGAGGCACTTAACCTTCTACATCATTTTTAGATCTTTGAATTCTAAAGGGAGGGGCAGCTCCAGTTCCCCAAGAGCAACAGTAAGAGTTTGCCCTCATTTGCGTATTTTAGACCTTTCTCCCAGGGTCTCTTTGCTTCAAGGTACTTTCTATCTCTTATGGAAATTTAAACCCCAAGCTTCCTTTCTCAGGAGTGAGGGACCTGAGATTTCTTTCCTTATACACTAGGGGGAGATGCCAGTGGCCTGTTCCTTTTTGTGGCCAAGGGGATGGGTGGGAAACGGTGATGGGACAGGAGCCCCAGCCACAGGCTCCCCAGGACCCAATGCACCCCCAATGTTGAAGCTTAGGTTTACAGGACAATTTTTATAAAAATTACATGCTTGAAATGGATTGCTCAAAGAAAAACAACTTTTCCTTGAGAGAGCTGACCATACACCTCTTTATTTTGTTGTTCAGTTGAACATATGTGACAACTCTATTTCTCCTGCTCTTTCTCAATTTTTAGTCTGTTTCCTGCCATTAAAATAACTTCAAAAGTTGAAGAGAAAAAGGGAGGGTAGGAATGAGGGAGTTTGGGTGGTTTTAGCTGGGCTTAGATCAGTGTGTTAACAAAACTCTTGATTAGCTCATTCTTGCCTGTTTCCCCACCCCCACAATAGATCACAAGAGTCCACCATCCATTCTGATACTCTAATAGTACCCCAAACTGAAGATAAAAGAGCTGTTCACTATAATGACACAAGTCTGTCTTCTCCTTGATGTTGGGTTTTAGAATTTTCTGCAAGAAAAAAAGTCTTGCTAGGTTGGCTTTTTTCATAGCAATTAGGAAAACCAGTGAAATATTCCACTTTTAGAATTTTGGGCAACTATAAATATTGGCTTAGAGTTTGGTGAATACTCCTTTTTTTTTCCCATAAGTAGCAGATTCTGTCATGGCTCTAAAATGTGTATATTGGAGGGAAAAGAGCTGATAATGCCACGTGTGGCCTGGTCACAGCCTTCAGTGTGGTGGCTTCTAAGAATTTTCCTTAAGGGAGAGCTGGTTCTCTGTCTTTGTCTACTTTTCAGTGTCTTCCTCCATCCTTCTGCCTGGAATGCGGATCCCATACTCTTGAACCATGAGGATGAGGGCTTGGCAGAATGGTGCTGGAAGGACTCTGGATGTTTCTTGGCCACAGAGCCATTAATCCCAGCCCTGGAACACTCACCATCAATTTCACTGATGTGATACAGACATAAAGAGCATCCTGGTTTAAGCCACTACCATTTTGTTTTAGTTTTTACTTGCAGTTGATTTTACTTCAAAGTTATATGAAGGTGTACCAAGATTTCTGCAATCTGGTTTGATTCTTGTGGGTTCTATGGAGGATTCCCCTCCCTACATGCCCTTCTGAAGGCTTCTAGAGCAACCTTTGATGCTCTCATTTATTTTGCCTTGTCCTCATAGGCTCTGGGCATTAGGACTTTGGTGAGTGTCTTCCAGGATTTTGCACTCTCACAGGCAACCCTAAGTTTCCTTCTTCCTTTGTGACCAGCTTCAGGAACTGAAATAGGAGGAGAAAATTGTGCTTCAGCAATTTTTTAATGGAAAATGTCAAACATATACAAAAACAGAGAATAGTATAATGAATCCTTATGTACCTTCCACTCAGCATCAATAATTATCAACTAAGGGTCAGTCTTCCCTATTGGAATATTTAGGAGCAAATCCCAGAATCATATCATTTCATCCATAAATGTTCATAAATATATCTAAATGGTAAGGGCTTAAGAAACAGTGATGATGATATCATCATCATACCTTTAAAAATGATGACTCCTTAATATCATCTGTGATAGTTTGGATATATTATGTTCCCCCAAGAAAAAGTCATGATTTTTTAATCCAATCTCATGGGATATTGGGATTAGGTTGTTTCCATGGAGATGTGACCCACCCAGCTGTGAGTGATACCGTTGGTTAGGGTGTGACCTATGATTGAATGTTTCCATGGAGGTGTGGCCCCATCCATTCCATGTGGGCCTTAATTAGTTCACTGGAGCCTTACAGAATCACAAACAGAAGGACCTCAGAGCTGCAGCGGAGGCAGACATTTTAAAGACAGCCGTTGAAAGCTGACACTGATGCTTAGACATGTTTGGAGTTACGGACCCCTGATGTTAGCTGCAGCCAACAGAGAGATTTTGAAGACAGATGTTGAAAGTAGACTTTTGCTACTCCAGAATTTGCCTGGGAGAAACTAAGAAAATACCCCCAGACACGTAGAGAGAAACATCCTTGGAGAAAGCCATTTTGAAACACAACCTGCGAGCAAAGAAAGAAGATGCAAGGCACATGCCTTCCCAGATAACAGGTGTTCCAGATGCCATTGACCATCCTTCAGTGAAGGTACCCTGTTGTTGACGCCTTAGCTTGGACTCTTTTATGGCCTTAAGACTGTAACTGTGTAACCAAATAAACCCCCTTTAGAAAAGCCAATCCATTTCTTATATTTTGCATAACGACAGCATTACCAAACTGGAACATCATCAAATATCCAACCAGTGTTCTCAATTCTCCCTTTTGACTCAGCTTTAAGTGATTCACTTCAAGTAGCCCCAGATATCCTGAATAGCCATTCAAAAGATACTTCTGTGTTAAGATCTCTAACCTTAAAACACAAGCACTTTTTTCCAACATGCTTTTAGGTGCTTAAGAAAACAACCCTGGCTTTCCTCACCTCCCAACCTCCACCTCCAGCCCCTGCAGCCCACTAAAGCCTGGGGCACCTGGGCACCCTGCCACAGGAACTAACAGGTAGCTGCTTTAAGGGCACCTGTTCTGGTTGGCTAAGCTGCTGGAAATGCAGTATACCAGAAAAGGATTGGCTTCTACAATGGGGATTTATTAGTTCACAAATTTACGGTTCTAAGGCCATGAAAATGTCCAAATTAAGGCATCAAGAGGTAGATGCCTTCTCTGAGGAAAAGTCCAGTGGCCTTCTGAACACCTCTGTCAGCTGGGAAGGCACGTGGCTGGCATCTGCTGGTCCTTTGCTCCAAGTTTCATTGCTTTCAGCTTCTGATTCCAGTGGCTTTATTCTTAAGCATCTGTGGGTTCTCACTTAGCTCCTTTGGGGCAAACTCTGGGCTTCACCTCTTAGCTTAGCATCTCCAAACATCTGTCTCCAAAACGTTTCTGGGCATTTTCTCTCTAAGAGTCTCTCTGAGCTCTCTTCAAAATGTCTCTGCCTTTTATCCTCTCATAGAGGATGCCAGTAAACTGATCAAGACCAACCTGGAATGGGCAGGGTCATATCTCCATGAAAAGAATCTAATCAAAATGTCCCACCCACAACTGGGTGGGTCATTCTATGCAAACAACCCATTCAATAGATCCCACCCACAATAAGTCTGCACCCACCAGAGTGGATCAAAAGAACAGTCTTTCCTGGGGTACACAACAGTCTCAAACTAACATAGCACCCATGATCTGAAAGTCCCAACTTTTAGATTTGTATCTGTCCAAGACATTTTTCACATTCCGATGCTTATTACCTAAACAATATCTCACTCTTCACTAGGAGCTGGAGTAGCATTGCCTAAAGATTATTTCCATTTTCTTTATTAGAGTTTTCTTTGTAATCAGGGACAATTTCTGAGCTTACTGGCCAGATCTACACTTTCAAAAAGTAATTTTAACAGAGAAAATTTAATATAAAGAATTATTAGTTATAACAGGGTATTGTGGTAATGAGGAAATGACTAGTAATCAGTAAAGAGAAATCTAAAGCATTTAGGAATAGGAGCCACAGGTAACAGCCACTACCCATAAGGCTAAGACAGAGCACCTAGAGAAGAGGCCCTATCTCACCCCCTGGGTGAGCTCTAGGCCTTTGGAGAGGACAAGCTTGCAGTTCATTGGTTGACAGAGAAGTTCACTGAGGTGTTTCACCAGCAGGACTCACTGGTAACTTCCATCTGAAGTGTGGGAGGAAAGAACTTCACCAAAGAAGTGTCATGCCTAAGAACTCATTGCAAAACCTTCCAAGAGGGTGATGGGAAGGTGCCAGTTGCCACCAACAACCAGGCCTTGCTGACTACCATGCTTTACAAAAGGAGGGTGCTGCAGAAGTTGTGTGCTCTATAGGAGCCTAGAGACAGGAGCACACTAGAACCTGGAAGGAGAAAAATCCCTTCATCTTCTGGTGTCACTTCAGTTTCCATGACTGACAAATTTAATCTCATATCAGCTGGCAAATGGAAATATTTATAAGGCCCATCTTCATTATCACAGAGCAGGCAACAACAAGTGCATTTGGAACTGAGAAACAATACATGGATAACTGGCATAAGTACTGTTTATCTTTTGTTTTTTTCTACCTCTCTGAATATCTTACAGCTCTTTTATTGGATCTGTTATTTCACTTATTAAATATGTATATGTGTGTGTTTGTGCATGACTATGTTTGTGTGTCTGTGTATATATATGCATATACATATATAAATTTTCAAGATTTCTTCCTTGATTTGTGCTATTATATTTTCATAACCTCCTCTTCTTTTTTTTATAGATACAACATCTAAGATTGTATTATCAAATAGTTTCTGTTCTAAAGTTTTATTTTGTCCCCTGTCTTACTTCTATTTTCTTCAGGTGTTTTCCTTTCCTATTTATTTATTTAGGATTTTCTCTCTCACTTTGGAAGCTTTCCTGAAATGTCAGTTGATCTTTCACTGAGAATAGAAAATTGAAGTTTTATGAACATGGGAAAGGTTTGTCACTAGGCTTTACTATCAGAGTGAAGGAATGGGTAATCACTAATTTCATTTAATGAGCACAAAACAGTATTTGAAGGTCTATTTTCTAGAGTCATTCAATTTTCCTCCACTCTTCTGCCTTTGGTCACTGTGGACAACTGCTGTGTGTCTGATGAGAACTCGAGTAGAGTGATGCTCCACTTCTTTGTACATAGATGTACAATCAATCCCCCAATTTTCACAGTCCTCTGTTATATCTGTGGCCTTACATATTGACTTCTAAGACAAATGGCTTGTGTCTGCCTCTATAAGCACTTAATTTGTGGGCTGCTTCCCTTTGTTAAATCCTCCATCTTTAATTTCTAAAACTTGTTGAAGTCTCTCATGTGTTTTCTTTTCCTCTTCCTTTCTATTCTCTTGGTTCTTGTGGATTTATGATTTTTTATTTCTTTACTGCCACTTACAAGATGCATTTGAAACATCAAAGATCAATGTATTCTCCTATTGTATTTCATTTTCTAATTTATCGTTCTTGCTTGAACAATTATTTATTAAAGCCAAGCTTTCTTAGAAATTATATAGTCACAAATGATAAATATTTTAAAAGTTCATGTTGGAAAAGTATTGTGTGGGAAAATAGAAAGAATAAGTGAATTAGAAAGAAATTGGGTGAGTGTTTTGGTTTAGATGTATTATATTCCCCAAAATGCCATGTTCTTTGGTGCAGTCTTGTGGGGTCAGATGTATTAGTGTTAATTAGGTTGGAAACTATTGATTGTTTCCATGCAGATGTGTATCAATCAACTGTGGGCGAGACCTTTGATTGGATAATTACCATGGAGGTGTTACCCCACCCATTCAGGGTGGGTCTTAATTAAGTCACTGGAGCCATATAAAAGAGCTGGCTTAGCTCAGAGATTTTTTGGAGTTGTGGACCCTGAGGTTGGCTGCAGCCAAGAGAGACACTTTGAAGAACACACAGGAGCTGAGAGTGGATCTGGAACACAATCTGGGAACAGCGAATGCCAGCCACGTGCCTTCCCAGCTAACAGGTTTTCCAGAGGCCATTGGCCTTTCTTCGGTGAAGGTGTACTTGTGTGGATGCCTTAGTCTGGACACTTTCACAGCCTCAGAACTGTTAATTTATAATCTAACAAATCCCCTTTATAAAAGCCAATCCATTTTGTGTATTTTGCTTAATGGCAGCTTTACCAAACTGGAACAGGCCATTTTATCAGAGTCTGCACTAAAATGATGCATCCCCTTACCCCCAGGGCAAGATAGGGGATGAAAGGTTGACTGGATGAGGTGAGTAATGAAGATGCAGAATTTGTGAAACAACACTTTCCTGACTCCTCCCCTTTGTGGGGGATGAAGCCATTCAGTTAGTAACACACCACCCCCGCCCCCGCCATTCCTACAGTATTGTAGGTGCCCAAGTCACTATGTGGAGGAATGACAGTTGTTCCTCATGTGAAAAAGGCTGAGCTTCTGACCTCACATGGTGCCCATCTCCCAAGGCCTGATGCTAGGGTCATAAAGTAAAGAGCAGAAGAGAGAACCCAGAACAGAAAGAGGGCCAGGCTAGCCTGCTCCCTACCATTCGGTGTGTAAGCATCTGTGGGGTTGCCAAGGATAAAATGAGCACTTCAGAAGTTGGTGGGGATTTAGCCATCATACTGGTGACTTCGAAAGAGCCAGCCAACTCTGGGGGAGGTGATCCTAGCCACAAAGGGTGATCTGGGTGACTTGTTATAGGGTCTGAGAGATGAGGAAACACAAGCCTCAGATGTTCCCTCACCAGGGCCCCTGAAGGGGAGGCCCCCCCCCAAAAAAAAACTGAACGTACACTCCACCACCCTGGACATCTGGCATTTGAACACCTGCCACACCTAGGAGACCATCAGCCCCATTTGACTCAGTGACGCACAGCAGAGAAAGAAGACTGCGGACTGTGGAACGTATCAACCCCTCCTCCCTTTTCCTCTCAACTCTAGGGGGATGGAAGGAGGAGGAGAGAGAAGCCATCCCAGTGCCCCCAGCTCCAGGCTGCTAGAGCTATAAGCCCATTCTGCATTGAGGAAGACAGGAACGGAGAAGTGGAGAGGGAAAGCACAATGCTATCTCAATATTTGAAATCCAACTGTCCTAACAACTGGAAGCATCTGAAAAAAATACAGAAATATCTTGAGATTTCATTAAGGGAACCAAAAACCCAACAGAAAAATAAGGATTAATGGACACAGCAGAAGCAGTCAATGGAAAAAAAAAATTAATAAATCTGAGACTCCACAATCAAACCAGGCCCATCATTTATTTAAATGACTTAAATAAATTTATCATTTATTTAAATGATTATTTAACTGCTTCCAATCACATTCGGTTGGTACAGTCTCTAGTTTCTGGATTAATGCAAATAAGGCACAGCCAGTGCTGTGCCAGAATCTTTGGAGATTTTGTATCTTCAAATTGATAAAATAACTAATATCCAGCTACAAAGCTGACCCACAAAGATTCTGTAAGATGAACTTCTAATTCCTTTTGTCCCACTCCCTTGTCAATGTGCTCTCAGCACCATTTCAGCCCTTCTATTCTGCTCCATAATGGACCTGGTTGATCCCTGCAAATTGCATTTCTCAGGTACCTGCCAACTGCCTACAGGTTGGAGTCAGTCAGTGGGAGCAAAGCAGAAGATGGGAGAGTGGAGGCAAGGAGAAGCCAGGATGTTTCCTCATTTCCCTCTCTGCTTTGGGAGCATCCCAGCAGTGGAGGCATCTCCTCCAGGGCTTCCTGCTTCCTCTGTCAGCTGCTGCCTCCATGCTCCCTCCATGATCCCAGGGTCCACCTCCATCTTCCCCCCTTCTTCCATCCTAGACTCAGGAAAAATGTCTCTGGGCTTCTGTCTCTCTTAGCTTCTCTCTCTCAGCCTCTGTGCATCCTTGCTTGTTCTCCCAGGGTGTTTCTCTCTAAGCATCTGTGAGTCTTCTCTCAGCTTCTCTGGGGCAAACTCTGGCTTCATCTCTTAGCTTAGCATCTCCGAAGTCTTTCTGTCTGCATCTCCAAGCTTCTGGTCTGTGTTGGCTCTTAGCTTCTCCCTGGGGCAAACTCTGGATACATAGCTTCTCTGCAAAATGTCTCTCCATGGGCTCTCTTAAAGGACTCCAGTATACTAATCAACACCCACCCTAAATGGGCAGATTCACACCTCCATGGAAATAATTTAATCAAAAAGTCTCACCTATAGTGGGGTGGGTCATATGTCCATGGAAACATTCCATCAAAAAGTCCCACCCCCAAGATTGAATTAAAAGATCATGGCTCTTCTGTGGTCCCTAACAGTTTCAAACCAGCACACCTAGTTTCCATTACCAATCTCAAATTTTCAAAGGAAACATGATAACCATCAAGAACTCCAAGGGGGTATCAAATTAAGTTTTTCAATCATTAGGCTAAATGGACATAACACAGCACTCCCCGTGCTCACAGTTCAAGATGGACACTTTCAGGGATCAGTGTTTCCTTCCAACACAGGGGCATAAGTCCCCAGAAAAGAAGTCACAAAACCAGTTAAATTTTGACTGGAAATTGATTTCTGAGAAGGCAGATTCAAAGAATGAAGGTTCATTTATTCAACAAATATCTATTGATTGACTACCAAGTTCTAGATGCTGGGAATACGGCTATGAATAAAACAGGCAAAATCTCTGCCCTCTTGCAGCTTACAGTTTGGAGCAGGGGAGATTCAAAAAGTAAACAAATAAATAAATGATATTTTTTAGGCAAATGCAAGGGAAGGGGAAGAGGAAGGACTACAACTGGGAGGGAGGTCTCTTGTTGTCAGGGAAGATCCCTGAGGAGGTGAGGTGACAGCAGAGTCTGAATGACGAGGGGGAGTCAGCCATGCAAAGAAAAGAGCAAGGATGGAAGCCCCGGTAGGAATGATACAGAGTGGGTTTGAGGAATTCCATCCTGGCTCCAGTAGTTGTCCTCATAGAGCCTGCATTTTACGGTACATTCAGATTTCCCTAATACCAGTGAAATTATATCTGAGTCATTTTTAGTCTATGTCCAAACATTTCCAACAGACACACACACACATATATGCCATAATTGAAAGTAACCATCCCTTAATTTTTCTGAATAAATTCACTTATAAATGGTTGCAAACATTCCCATCATTCGCCTAGGCTCAGCTGGTATTTCTCTGAGTGATAAATCCCTAAACCACTTGCTTCAGAGTCACTGGGGGTTCCTGCTCAAAGTGCTCCCTACCCATCCTCTGCTTATAGGACTACTGAACCAAAGCCCTAGGCTTGGGGTTTGCAAATGTGTGACAGTCTTCCCATAAAGCATTTATGCACACAGGTCTGAGAATCACGAAACCTCCTGGCCTGCCTCTCCAACTTAGTATTCTGTAGTTGGTGAAACTTCAGCTTGCCAGCAAGTATATAAAATTTCACAGTAATATTCAAATTCATCCAAAAAATCCTATTGAAGTGAAAAGCAAGCAATCAGTATGGAAATGTCCAAACAAAAGCAAAATGCATGATTCACTTGTCATTCTGATTTCAGAGAGACAATTTTTCAAATCTCATTTGCAACTCTCAACTTTAGCAGCCATCCCTCAGTGTGTTTCTCCCTCTAACCTACAAAGAGAGGATTTGGGCTAACTTTTAATATAGTCTAACAAGGTTTCCACTTCTTGATATCTCTGGGGCTGCCACTGAGCTTCTACGGAACTTTGATTAAAAAGAAGCTGCGGTTGTCTCCATTTCTGAGCACACTGCCTTTTCATTGTCCCTTTCTCTACTGCACGCTGCCAGTGCCAATGGAGCAGTCATAGAAGTTGATCCTAACACAAAATCTCCTTTAAAAATTATTACATCTGTTTGGGAAGAGAATAATAATGTATTTGCAAAGCCTCCTTGAGGGACTGGGGAAAAATTGGAAATAGTAAACTTTCCCACCAGGGGAATTCCTGACATTCTCACAAGCACTGGGGACTACCATTGTAGTAGGCCAACCCCTCTATCTTGGGACTTGCCCTTATGAAGTTTTTTTACTGCAAAGGACAGGCTAAGCCTACTTATAATTATGCTTAAGAGTCACCCACAGAGAACCTCTTTCATTGCTCAGATGTGTCCTCTCTCTCTAAGCCAACATTGCAGGTAAACTCACTGCCCTACCCTCTACGTGGAACATGACTACCAGGGGTGTAAATGTCCCTGGCAATGTGGGACATGAACCCCAGGTGTGAGCCTGGACCCAGCATCCTGGGATTGAGAAAGACTTCTTGACCAAAAAGGGGCAGAGAAATGAAACAAAATAAAATTTCGGTAGCTGAGAGATTTCAAATGGAGTTGAGAGGTCATTCTGGAGTTTATTCTTATATATTTTATAGGTATTCCTTTTTAGTTATTAGTGTATTCGAATAGCTAGAAGGAAATACCTGAAACCGTTGAAGTACAATCCAGTATCCTTGATTCCTGAAAATGATTGTATAACTATATAGCTTATATGGTATGACTGTGTGATTCTGAAAACATTGTGGCTCACACTCCCTTTATCCAGTGTATAGACAAATAAGTAGAAAAAAGGGGGACAAAAAGTAAATGAATAATGGGGGGTGGGGAGAGTATGAGATGTTTTGGGTGTTCTTTTGTACTTTTATTTTTATTCTTATTTTCATTTTTATTTCTTGGAGTAATGAAAATATTCAAAAAATTGATTATAGTGGTGAATGCACAAATATATGGTGATACCGTGAACAATTGTTTGTACAGTTTGGATGATTGTATGGTATGTGAATATATCTCAATAAAATTGCATTAAAAAAACTGTAAGTGAATAAATTCCCACTGTTCAACCACCCAAAAATTATTACAAATAATCATTACAAATAATTTTTATAAATCTGATTAATACAAAAAACTTGGTAGATGGAATTATAATCTAATTATAATAATATATGTATATAATAATATAATCTTATAGCACAGAATTCTTTTTAATCTTGCATTTTTATTTAAGAACAAACCAAATAAATTGCAAACATACTGAGCCAAAAGTTTTCCTAATTAGCCAAATTCACATCAATCTTGGTTTGGAGGCTTGGAGCAAGTAATCGTGTGTTTCGTGATTTCAAAAGTAAAACTGCTTGCAGGCCCAGTAGAAATATTAAATGAACACAAAGAGAAAAGACTTTCCCTAATTTCAAAATATAAATTAACATTCCAAATCAAGTAATTAAATTATGTATGTTCAAAGTATCATTTCTAACAATGATATTAGTTTTGATATCCCTGGAACTCTGATTTTTCTCCCAATTCATTTGAATTAATCCACATGTATCACTGCTTTTAGCTGAGAAAAAGGAAATGTGATGCATGAAATTTTTTGAGAGAATATTCATTATTTAAAAATTAATAAATAAAAAGGAACCAATCTCTGCTAGTGCCGGCTTTTAGGGTATTAGACCACCATATTGTCACTTTTTTTGATTGCACATCCTATCTCATTTCATAGAAATATTCTCTCATCCCACAGCCTTCCAGGAGTTAATTGAGAGTGAGGTCATGGAGACAGAATCACAGCATTCAAGAGCAAAATTCCCACTTCCTTTCCAAAACCTGACCAATGCTGTAGGTGTCAGGTGATTTGGGTCTAGTAAGAATTAAAGGAATTTTTGGAAGTTCACAACCACAGTTGTTCTCGTGTTCTTGTATTTCAGTGCCATGATGCCCAGACCCTCCGGCTCTTTTCTGAGAGAAGAGCGTCTCACTAAGCCTCTTCCTTTTTCCCTTAACATTTTACAGAGGACAGCAGGTGAAGCAGCAGCAACTCCACCACCCTCTGTGTACACACACCCCTCTATCAGCCAGTGCCCTCTTTCCGTCCTGGGGTTAGTCTTCCAGACTCTTGGTATAACCACAAAGACAGTAACCAGTACACCTCGGATTAAAGGGAGCTAGTTGTGGCCCGTGTTGCCACCCATAAACTGCCCTAATCCCCACCTGTTCTGCACAATGAAGTCTATGCCACTTCTTAAAATGTCCACTAGGGTGTGCACTTTCTTTCCAGTTTGTTGAGGGTGACTCCCAAGTGATATTAAAGGCAATCCCTTCCAACCCGCATATCCCAAATGCTCCTCCTAAATTAAGCACTCAGTATCAAACATTAAAAAAAAAATAATAGTAGAACAGTCATATTTCATGGGTCTAATGGACATCAAAAGGAAATAGCAGCAACTGCCCACCATTAGTTCCAGTGCACGATAGTTTCCTAATCTGAAAACCCTCAAGCCCAGGGTGAATGTGGCTGGCACCACATGCACCATGATTGGTCTGTGCTGCCTGCTGACATACCCCCCAACACAAACACAATCCCACTTCTGGCAAGGTTCTTGGGGAAAGTTATAGGGGTAGAAATGAATCTAGGAGCAGTACCCAGATAGGATAGATATGACAACTGCAACAGCTCTGTTTGACCACAGGAACTCAGCTCTTTTTATGGTAGCCCTTGTCCATCAGACTGTCTTCTCCTACAAATGAGAGCAAGGCAGTTGCACAATGGTTTTTTTCTCCATGAGCCTGTTACTGCAAAAGCAGGCTTGCTTGTCAATGATGATCAATAGGGTAGACTATTAACTGTTGTGTTTTGGGATTCAGACAGCATGTCCACCCAGACTGAGGCTTTAGTGTTAGGAGATCAGAGCGCCAATGACTCTGTGCAAACTTTGGTAAAGAGAGCTAGGGATGGGCAAACTCCAGGACTGGACAATGGACACCACTGGTACTCATTAGAAAAAAATACAATTGGAATTTCTGCAATAGTAATTTTAAGTGTAAGGTTCACTATCCTGTTCAATCTGTATGATAACCTTTTCTTCGACTGAAAATTTATGTATGTAATACAAATGCCTTGCCATAGTCTGTCAACAACCTTCATGTAACCTGTTTAAAAATATATGTGTGTATCTTTACAGCTCTTGTACCAATACAACCTGTTTCACCTTATGGTATTAACTGACTGTATTTGCCACCACGTGCTCACCTTTATGGCTGACCTCTTTTTACCTTTCAGTGCTACCCCAGGAATCTCTGAGAGCATCACTGCACCCCATCAACTAAGATGTCCCAAGCTTTTCCTGCCCCAAACATAGCAGCAGATGCCCTCAAAGAAAACTTGGTTCATTTTGGGAAAAAGAAAGTACAAAATCCTGAAATCTGGTCCTTGTCTGCATTTTATATTACTTCACACTACCACTGGCAATAAACTGCCTAATATTAGAAGAGGTATAAGTGATTTCAATAACACAGGAAGAGATATTGAACATCAGTATAAGTTCAGATAATCGGATTGCCCCAGGATTTTTATAACAGTGGGTGTTTGCTACAATGAATGTTGATCTCCAATATAGGTGCTCCCCTAAGTTGCAGTGAAGTGAGTTAAAATCCAAGAAATGGGTCCCATAAAATGGCAGAAAGCCATAATGTCTCAGTATCTACACATAGCCAAAAATAGGTTCATATCTGGTTAATTTCTCCTGTATTATCAAGTACAAAACAAAATTTTATTAACCCACTCTGCCAAAATGTCCCTTGGCTCTCAGTTTCAGTTAACAAAAAAGTAATTTAATAAAATAAATTCGATTAGTTTCACTGATCTTAACTAGGCCTACCCTACTGGATGAAATATATGTCCTGCACAGGTGATCAATGGTGGGGAGGGAGCTGGATATTCTTTGATTTTCCCTTATTCCTAAGTAGAAAATTTTATTGAAGCTTTGTTATTTTTCTATTCATTACAAATCAGTGAAAACGGTGGTGGTACATGTGTTGTTTCATCCATAGTTTGCAGAGGAAACTTTTAATCTCATAAATTAAGCTACTTGGAGTTGTTTCTATTACTTAACACCAAAGGGTCTCTTAACTTTTGAAGGTGGTCTCAAGTAATTACCTATTCTAAAATAAAACATTCTTAGCATTTTAATAAAGGAAGTTCATGACTGGAGAAGTAGCTGTTTTCTGACAAGAGTCTACAGGAGTCAGAATTCATTGACACATTTTTAGTAGGTAAATTGAAAACTTTAATCAGTTCTCATGTCTAAGCATTCCGAAAAAGGTAGAGAAGTCAAAGGTGAAAAGAAGTTAAGCCTCGGTTGTGCTTTTCATAGTCTCTTAACTGAATAATTAATGATAGGAGAAGATATTACATGTAAAGACTTTATGGACTTTTAAAAATTCATCCTTTAGTTTTCTCGGGCAAGATGGCGGCATAGAGAGGAGTGGAAGCTAAGTAGTCCCCCTGGAGCAACTACAAAAAACCAGAAACAACTAGTGAATAATCCAGAATAACTGCGGGGGGACAAACTAGACCATCCATTCATCATACACCAACCTGAATTGGGAGGAATGCCAGAGAACACAGCATAAAATCTGTAAGTAAAACCTGCAGAACCAGGTCGGGAGACCCCCTCCCCCATAGCCCGAGCTGCAGAGCCGCGTGGTGCCACAGAGAAGCTCTCTCCCAGCAAGCGAATACAGCTCAGCTGAGCTCCAACTGGGGTTTTAAGTAGCGAGTGTGAACTGCTCACTACAGGTACGAATCCCCAAAAAACAGACAGAGGCTTTGGGTGACAATTGACCTGGGAGAGCCGGAGGGTTGCCTTGGACTGGGTCTGAAGGGGACTATCTGTTTCTTTTTTGGCTCAGTGGAGAAAGCCCCAGTCATTTTCAGTTTCCAGGGTTGTGACTCTGGGAAGGGTGGAGACACCACAAGCAGAGAGTGAGACCATTGAAATGCTAATGACCTCCACCTGAGGGGTCTGTCTTCTCTAGGAGGAAAGGGGTGGGGCCCTTTCTATTCAGAACCAGACCCCAGAGCCTGGGGGAACACGGTCATACCTCCTCACACCAGTCAAGAATTATAGGCTAACAGGCATCACCTGCTGGGCAGAAAAGCACAGTGACCCGAGGCATCAAAGGGTGGAGCAATTTTCTAAGACACACCCGCAGGGAAACCAGATACTGAATATTTCTTCCCTCTGGGACCTGAGCCTGTTCTGGTCTGGGAAAACCTGAATTGGATAACCAAGGAAACCATGCCTAGACAACAGAAAATTACAACCTACACTAAGAAAAACAAAGTTATGGCCCAGTCAAAGGAACAAACGTACACTTCAACTGAGATACAGGAATTTAAACAACTAATGCTAAATCAATTCAAAAAGTTTAGAGAAGATATTGCAAAAGAGATAGAGGCTGTAAAGAAAGCACTGGACATGTATACGGCAGAAATCAAAAGTTCAAAAAACCTACTTGTAGAATCTATGGAAATGAAAGGCACAACACAAGAGATGAAAGACACAATGGAAACATACAACAGCAGATCTCAAGAGGCAGAAGAAAACACTCAGGAACTGGAGAACAAAACACCTGAAAGGTGTTTCTCCATCTGCAAACGAGCAGATGGAGAAAAGAATGAAAAAATATGAGCAACGTCTCCGGGAACTCAAGGATGAAACAAAGTACAATAATGTACATATCATTGGTGTCCCAGAAGGAGAAGAGAAGGGAAAGGGGGCAGAAGCAATAATAGAGGAAATAATTAATGAAAATTTCCCATCTCTTATGAAAGACATAAAATTACAGATCCAAGAAGTACCGCATACTCCAAACAGAAGAGATATGAATAGGCCTACGCCAAGACACTTAATAATCAGATTATCAAATGTCAAAGACAAAGAGAGAATCTTGAAAGCAGCAAGAGAAAAGTGATCTATTACATACAAAGGAAGCTTAATAAGACTATGTGTGGATCTCTCAGCAGAAACCATGGAGGCAAGAAGGAAGTGGTGTGATATATTTAAGATACTGAAAGAGAAAAACCACCAACCAAGAATCCTGTATCCAGCAAAGCTGTCCTTCAAATATGAGGGAGAGCTCAAAATATTTTCTGACAAACAGACAATGAGAGACTTTGTGAACAAGACACCTGCCCTACAGGAAATACTAAAGGGAGCCCTATAGGGTGATAGAAGACAGGAGTGTGTGGTTTGGAACACAATTTTGGGAGATGGTAGCACAACAATGTAAGTACACTGAACAAAGGTATCTATGAATACGGTTGAGAGAGGAAGATGGGGAGCATGTGAGACACCACAAGAAAGGAGGAAAGATAACAACTGGGACTGTGTAACCTGGTGAAATCCAGAGTATTCAACAATTGTGATAAAATGTACAAATATGTTCTTTCACGAGGGAGAGCAAGCAAATGTCAACCTTGCAAGGTGTTAAAAATGGGGAGGCATTGGGGTAGGGATGCAATCAGCATAAACTAGAGACTGTAACTAATAGAATCATTGTATTATGCTTCCTTTAATGTAACAAAGGTGATATACCAAGGTGAATGCAGATAAGAGGGGGGGATAGGGGAGGCATGTTAGACACTTGACATTGGTGGTATTGTCTGATTCTTTATTCTACTTTGATTTAAGGTTATTTTTCCTTTTGCTGCTTCCTAGCTGTCATTTTTTTGTTTCCTCTTTCTTTTGCCTCTCTACCTTCTATGACTCTCCCTCCTGCCTTGTGGAAGAAATGTAGATGCTCTTGCTTAGTATGAGCAGAATGTTCAATTAGGATGAACTTAAATGTTTGGAAATGAACAGGGGTGTTGGTAGCAAGATGTGAGAATAACTAACAGTGCTGAATGGTGTGTGAATGAGGTGGAAAGCGGAAGCTCAGAGTCATATATGTCACCAGAAGGAAAGTTGGAGGTCAAAAGATGGAAATGTATGAAACTGAATCCTATGGTGGGCAATGTCCATGATCAACTGTACAAATACTAGAAATCACTTCATGAACCAGAACAAATGTATGACAATACAATTAGAAGTTAATAATAGAGGGGCATATAGGGAAGAACTATATACCTATTACAAACTATATACTACAGTTAGTAGTATTTCAACATTTTTTCATAAACAGTAACAAACGTACTATACCAATACTAGGAGTCAACAATTGAGGGGGGTTGGTTAGGGATAGGGGAGGTTTAGAGTTTCCTTTTCTTTTTTTCTCTTTTCATCTTTCACTTTATTTCTTGTCTGGAGTAATGAAAAGTTTCTAAAAATTGAACAAAAATTAAGTGTGATGGATGCACAGCTGTATGAGGGTACCCAGGGGCAAGTGATTGTACACTTTGGATCTTTTGATAATTGTATGGTATCTGAACAATCTCAATAAAAATGAAAAAAAAAAATTCATCCTTTATCCAAAGATCAAATATCAAGGTTTATTTATGTGTGTGTATTTTTTATTTCTATTGTTTTAAATAATGTCTTATTACCAAATAAGATTTGTTCCCCCTTACTGCTCCTCATTTTCTAAATTATCCTTGTATTTATAGACTTTTATTCCTCCATATAAATTTGGGGATCAGTTTGTGAGTTACACATGCAAAAAAAAACATGCTAGTATTTTAACTCAATTGCCTTAAATATTTAAACTATTAAACTTTTCCAAACATGAACATGGTTTAGCTTTCTATTTCCAGGTCTTCTTTTCTATGTGTTATTCATAAAGGTGTGACACATTTAAGTCCAAGATACTTTATAGATTTTGTTGCTGCAAATATTGGGATTAAGTACCCAAAAGCATTCAAAACCACTTTTTCTCTTACTTCTACAATAGAGGCTAGAAACTACAATACTGAACTTCTAAACTCTGCTGTAGCATGAGGGTCCTAACCTAGTCTGGCCAAAGAGAGAAAGTCTCTGGGGAGGGGTTTTCTTCCCCAACAAGCCCTCAAAAAGGCAAAGCTTGATGAGGAGAAGGCACCAAAGTTATATCCACCTGAGATTTAGGTAACTTTTTAACATTTTTAAAACACTTGGAGCATAGGGATGCACTCAGTAAAATCCTGACACTGAAATTTCTTCCACCCAGTTTCTTCAACAGAAGAATTGCAAGGGAAAGAGAAGAGGAAACATAAAGATTAAAAGGCACCTTTGGAAACCTATCAGCCAATATCAAGGTTTGGACCTCATTTGGACCTCAATTCAATCATTCAAACTGAAAAAAAAAGTATAAGACCATCAAGTTAATGTGAATATTGGATATATGATATTGCTGAAGAGTTATTAGGTGTCATATAGTATTGTAGTTATTTTCTAAAGGGTTCTTAACTTTTAAAGATAGATACACTGAAATATTTGTAGATGAAATGATATTATGTCTGGGGTTTGCTTCAAAATAATCTGGAGACCACATATTGAAAATCATTGAATTTGGCTGATAGATTCATTGGATTCACTATATGCCCTATTATGTGTATGTTTGATACTTTACTTTCTACAGGAGAGGGTTTTTTTAATGTTATTCATAGTTTTTTAATTACCTCTATTCATTGATGGGCCAGTTTTTTGTTTGATAAACTTTGCTCTTCTTTTCCAAGATGCAAATCTTCTTCAACAATGTCTGGTAAAATTTGCTTGTCTGCTTATATTATGAATGAAGGACTAAATTGATAACTATAGGCATATGACATGAATTTCATCTGCCTTTGGTAGATATGTTTATCCAAAAGTCTTCTTTGATTAGAAAGGATAGCTACAGACTCTATATAGATGGATAAAGTGGGGCAACAGTTGGGCTTCATATAAATATAAGACAAACCAAGAGGCATTCACTTTAGCATATTTCTCTCCTGAGATAAAAATGACCATCCCATAATTTTCCCTGCTCATACATCTATTGTGGTCAACAAGGATTACCATTAGATATACTTTACTCTTCTCTAATTCAAAGACCATTGTAGTAGCTACCCCCAAATACTTTCTTTAATGAGAAATTATTGAGTTTTAACCTGGGTGTATTAGTCAGGATACTCTCGGGAAACAGAATCAACATGCGATATCTGTAAATATGAGATTTATAAAGATGTCTCACGCAACTGTGGAGATGTATGAGTCCAAATTCTGAAGGGCAGGATGCATGAGTCCAAATTCCATAGGGCAGGTTACCAGCTGGCAACTCCAATGAAGGTCTTCAATGAACTCCTCAGGAGAGGCTGGTTAACTGAAGAAGAAGTGAAAGTTCTCTCTCCTCTCCCTTAAAAGTTTTCAACTGATTGGATCAAATCTAGCTGATTGAATTCTCTCATTGTGGAAGGCACGCCCTTCGTTGCTGTAATCAGCCACAGATGCAATCAATTGACACATGATTTAATAAACCAGCCTTCTGGTTTATTAACCAGCCACAAATGTCCTTGCAGTAACAAGCCAACATGTGCTTGACCAGACACCTGGGCACACCATCACCTGACCAGGTTGATACATGAACCTAACCATCACACTGGGTATAGAAATTACTTTGCATTACAGTCAACTTGTGAATACACTTTTAAGTACTCTAATTTATGCCCCATATACCATTCTCATCAGAACTGGTTTCCTCCAAGCTTGGAGCATCTCTGAAGTTCTGTTAGAAAAAAAAAAAATGGTTCCCAACCGTTGCACGTTTTCCCATATGTTTTGGTCTAAGGCTTCCTGCTATACTTTTTTTGTTAAAAAGATCCCAAATGCTTTTCTAAACTCCAAAAATCCATATAAAACATATGTTTCCCATTCCCCATTCACAGAATTCTTAAAAATTCAACCTTTTGGTACTTCTTTCTTGTCATTCTATGAGAAAGTAACTTATACTCTTGGACCATGAACCTGAACCAGATGGCTTTGTATACACCTGTAGATATATTTAGATATATTTTCAAAAAGCAAGGTCTGAGGGTGGAAATCCTTTAACATCCACTTGTGCACTTTGGAGAGGGTGACAGGGGCAGATAATTGCCAATAACAAAATGAGGGCCAGAAAGAAGGAATCTCATAACTTTTAGCACAGCACTGATTAAGAGAATAGTGACGGGCTAGCAGCCTAACATTGGCCAATCATTTATCATCACTGTGGTGATCACGATTTTTATAACACCAAAGTGTTGTTCCCCAACATGGCTGATTACACTTGCCATGCACAGATCAGCAACTCTCTTTATATAGCCTGTAGATGCACTGTTCCAGAAAAGTTGCAAAATAAGTAGTTTATACTGAAAGTGACAAGTAGAGGCTTATAGATCTGGAGAGGTGTCCCTGCATGCAAAACTTAAATGTCAAAACATGAATGTCTGTAAGACAATGCAGGGACAGGGAGGAACTCTGAGGTTTTTTCCTTTATAGATTCAGTAAGAATAAGTAGATGATTAAGCTGTTTTTGAACAAAATGATGGACACCCCAAATTGAACTTGCTTTAACAAAAAGTGGAGATTTTAGGAAGGACACTATGGAGTGTCATGGCAAAACCAAGGAGCAAGCAAAGCCGGGATGCAGCTGGGCCTCAGAACCTCTGGGACTTGAACTCATATATCTCCCACATCTGACTCTCGCTAAATGTTGACTTTCTTTTCCTCCCTTGCCGCTGATCAGACTTCTGCACACGATGGAAACCACAGGCGCTGTCATCCTTAAGGTCTACAACTTACAAGTGCAACCAACACCAAAGTAGCAATGGTCTGGGACATTTTTCCCCCTAAGGTTTTCAATGTGTGAACTCATATGCTCTCCAAGTAATGACAATGTTATCTTTTTTCACTAGTTAGCTTTATTGCCATCTTATAAGTCTGTAGTATTCTAGTAAATGTTTTACAACCTGTTAAGAAAGAAAGAAAGAAAAGGAAGGAAGGGAGGGAGGAAGGGAGGGAGGAAGAAAAAGAAAAAAAGAGTTGAATTGTAGCATTTTCTCCAGTTTCCCAGCGTAAATACTTCAACCATGGCCTATGTGAAGCAACCAACACAATGTCACTGAACTTGGAGTTGGGAAGAGATGTCCATAATACTCTAGCAAGCTGGTACAAACCAGATCCAGCACAGCACTGCTCATAGTCCATTTCTTTGGCACTCTTTGGATAACAATGTTAAATAGCAATGATAGCATGAAGCAGCCTTTTCTTGATCTTGATACTGTAGTATTCAGGGACAAATAGCTTATATCCTGGGTGCTACATTTGATTAAATATCAGTGGGCCCTTGGAGCTCTGTGTCTGGATTTAAAAAGAGGAAGTGTCACCACCAAATAGAAATGTTGGCCAAGGATGGAGGGCAAGGGAGGGGTGTCCCACATCTATCAGTTGAGAATATGGTCTCTGAACCCAAATGTTTGGATCCAGAGTCTTATTTTGTCTTTTTTTTTTTTTTTAGGCTATACACTAGTAGACAACTGATTTAGCCTCCATTTGCCTCAGTTTCTCTATTATTAAAATGGGGGTATTAGAATATATACCTCACATGACTTTTATGAGGATTAAATGAAATAATTCATGTTGCATAATGAATTCTGTGTCTAGCACGCAATATTGATTAATTTGTTTCAGTATCTGTTATAATTATTTGTCTTTTTCTCTTAAATACTATTTTAACCATTGGTTTAACATGGTGTATTAGTTAGGGTTCTCTAGGGAAACAGAATCAACAAGAGATATCTATGAATATAAGATTTTATAAAAGTGTCTCATGCAACTGTGGGTACGCATGAGTCCAAATTCCATAGGGCAGTCAGCAAACTGGCAACTCCTATGGAGGTGTTTGATGAATTCCTCAGGAAACACTTTACTGGCTAGCCAAAGAAGTGACGGTCCTTTCCTTCTCTTCCTTAAAAGTCTTCAACTGATTAGATTAAATCCAGCTGATTGGACTCTCTCATTGTGGAAGACATGCCCTTCGTTGATGTAATCAGTCACAGCTGCAGCCAACTGACTGATGATTTAACAAACCAGCCTTCTGGTTTATTAACCAGCCACAAATGTCCTTGCAGTAATGGTTAGGCCAGTGCTTGCTTGACCAGGCACCTGGGCACCATCACCTGGCCAGGCTGACACATGAACCTAACCATCACACATGTTCTTTATTATGTTTCTAAAATATCCTTCTAGTCCTTGTTTTCTAAGTTCTTTTTGAAAAACAAGGAGCGACTGTTAAATTTTGTCCTTTGCATTTTCAGAGTCTATCGTCCAGTTTCTCTTATGGATCTATGACAGAAGGAACCACTTTCCGTTAATTAGCCTAAGCCAGTAAATTACCAACTCCATCTGTCTGCCTCAAGTCCCCTTTCTCTACCAGCCCTGACCTTTTTCCAGCCCTGCCTCCCTCCCCCATATAAGAGGCCCTCCCCACCCTACATCATCTATTCTATTCCTGGCCACTCCCCCCATGACCTCATTTATAGCCTCTCCCACTAACCCTCCACTGAAGGACCCTTTCAGCCAGCACAAAATACCTTGATCAATCTGCCTCAATTTAATGGAGGAAAGTACAAAAACAAAAACTTAAGCCCTTAGAATATTGTGTTACACAAGTGAGGGAGGGGTATTATTTTAAACCATCCCAAGAAAGTAGAGACCAAGAGACCTAATTTGCTCTGCCTAAAAAAGTAAGAACATTAGTTTTCTAGGAGGACCTTGAGTTTTCTGCAGGGCTGCAGGAGGGAAGGAGGCTGTTTGGAGGTGCAGAGAGGTGGAGAGGCTAAAGCAATAGGTTTGGGCTGGGTTCTAGCAGGGATTATGATCCATTAGAAAGCTTATGAGATTTTTACAAAATCTGAAGATCCAATATTGAGGTTTTTAGCTGTATGATGTGTAATGCCTACCCCATTATCTTAAAAATGTTATCAAATCTGCTATGGTCAGAGCAGTATGTTCAGAATATATTCTAGAAAGAGAAGGGTAGCTGCTCAAAGAGGTCCCAGTATTGCCTTCTCCCAGCTCATCAGGACAGAATAGATGCACAGGTTCCACACAAAAGAGCTGACTATAGAGTGAGAGGACCATCACTAACCTCAAAAACCTCATTTCCTCCACGTCAGCATCTAGAAAATTTCCCACACAATGGAGTAAGGACTGGCAGAAATTCGGGCCTACAGAGAGGAACTGGCCCCCTAAAGGACTAACTGTGCTTCTCCTTTCTGTGAAAGGATGCCCAGCAGACCCCCAGCTGTCCCTCTCTCCCACTTCTACCTCCCAGCAATGGTCACCAGAGGTGGGGAGTGCCCAGGACACAGAACATGTGGGTGAATCTCTTAGGGTCATCAATTAGATATGACAGATCTTGCCACACGAGACCCTCCTTAGGTCATTGGAGAAAACAAGGAGAGAGTTGGCTGTGGTGGTGTTGATGGTTACATCACTCGGAAATTCTGGAGTTGATCAAATGTATTCATAAATATTTCCCTAGAGCAGAGTGCTGAAATATTTGATGAGAAATGCCACCTTTCAGAGCCCTGAATTTGTCCACATTAGTCTCTTGGTTTCTGTCTGACTCTACTGAGTAGGAAAATCCCATTTCTTCCTTTTCCCCCTTCTATACCATGATGTAAGCAAAATTGTACCAGGAGGGAATATGGGGGCTTAGGAAACTGCCATGGTTTGTGAAGTTCTGATGTCTGTAATTTGTCATCTCAGCCATCCTCATAAAAAAAGAAAAAAGAAAAAAGGAGCTCAAATGGACCTTCAGTGCTTACAAAAAGCACAAGTAGATCTGTTTAAAAATATATACAGCAGTCATTACCAAGAGTTTATTTACTTAATCTTCCTCAGTGTGTAACATTGAGAAGGTATAACCGATTTTGAACTTAATAAGGCTTGAGGAAAAGTGTTTGTGCTTCAGAGTAGAACAGATGTTTGACAAAATCCTGTGATTTCTAAAACCTGTATTTAGTTTTTGTCTCAAAAACTCAACCACTCGTCTCATTCAGTGTTTCATCTGAGGAAAACAAAAGTTTCACATGAATAAATAAATAGTTTTAGTAACAACAGTAAAACATCTTCTAGAACTAGTTGTAATAATCAGTCTGTGAGGCATCTGGTCCATTTTAATCAGAGACTGTTAGTGTGAGGTTTCCTAGCTGGAAGAAAAAATAATCTTGGTTCTATTCTTTTGGTTCCTCATCTTAATTAAATCGTTGCTGACCCAAAGGTAAGTAGACAGACCTTTAAAACGATCTTTATAGATTAGTTCAAGGTTCCTCTTCTCCATCTATCTGGAGTATCTGGCATGGGCTAATTATTTACAAGCCAGAAGTCCCCACCTCATCTGCCTTCTTTTGTAGACCCTCTGCCAGATCCAGTTTTAAAAACATCAACAGCTTTTACGATCGACTTGCAGGGGATGCTCTGCTTACAAGCCTCGCTCCAGGTCACAGGCACTGCCTGCCACAGAGCTTCCTTCCTCATTTGGCCACAATTTGGATTCTCCAGAGCCTGTTAAAGGAGAGCATAAGCATCCCTTCCTCTATGAAAGCATTACCATCTTCCTGCTTACCTTTCCATCCTTGTTTCCAGGGAACCTCCTGAGATGGTGCTCAATGTCCTTTCACAAATCTAAGGCTCCAGACTTAAACACCACTTTTATCATATACACAATAATATGTGTTTTAAAACCAAAATTAACTTCTCATTTGAAGGATTTAGGGCATGAAATCAGTCTGTCTTTACTGATAATTTATGGTTATTAGATAGTCTAGCAGTTCTTTGATGACAGTTATGGTGGCAGGCATTTTGAAGCAAGAAGTGCTGACAACTTCTGGGGAAAATCAAAGGGGACATCTACACTTATAAATCTGATTGGGAACTGTTTTCACAAAATTGACTGATCAAATTGATAAGCAACAATACAGGAAGTCCTCATTATCTGAGTCCTGGGAAAGACCATTTAAAGCAAATGTCTTTAAATGTTCTCACGTGGAAAAAGCAAGGTACAAAAGAATGTATAAACTAAATGAACATTTAGGCAAAATATACACATATACACGTGGGGTAACTCTGGAAGAGTCCCCAACAATTGGAAACAGGAGTTGTTTTGGGAAGAAAGAAATAGAGGGGAACAAGAGTGCCACGAGATGTGCCTACTTGAATTTTGTAGCAAGTACATTTACGATCTGGTTAAAAAAATCTAAAGCATAAATATCTTAAAATATCCAAGGGCCCTGTCAAGAATTGTAAATATTTGTAAAAAAATAAAGTTCACTTTAAAGGAGAATTTTTCATAGCAAATGATGGTAAGAGTTATTTCAAATGCTGTCGAGAAAGATGAAATTAAAGACTAATGAAAATTGGTTTAATTTTACATAATATAGAGCAAATGTTAGATTGTCATTGCAAATATGCAAAAATTCTTCAACCAAGCAAAGACTGATTCAAGTAATTTTTCTGACAAAATTGTATTATAAAACCTCTGACCCTCCCTAATTAATGCTTAATTTTGGTGCATGGCCATAAAGAAGAGCCTTTTTGCCAGAATATTCTACTTTTCCCAAGGGCATCTCTTAATCTTTGACCCTTATATCATTCTCCTAGGACACCTATTTAGAATCACCTTCCCCTTGCTATTGTTTGCATTGCATTGCAGCTTGCTATTGATTACTGTAGATGGACCATTTAGCAAGATATTGATGGGATAAAATGTTGACAACAAGGTCTGGGGACTGAACCATGGTGGGACTGGGAGTTAATGGAGATGTTTTATTAGTGTAGAGTTTCATGGTTTGAGGGTTTTTTCTTCCTTCTGCACTTTCACAACTGTGAGTACCTGGAAAATGAATATCCATTTTAATCAGGACCCCTACATATTCTTTGTTATTATGTAAATATCATTTCCCAGCACACAGAGCTCAAGAATTTGCAAGCATGGCTCTTAAAGTTGCATATTTCCTTCTTTTCACCATGGCTTAAATAGAAAAGAAATAGTTATGCAATTAAGTCTCTCATGTTGGTCCATTTTTGGCAACTAAAATATTTTGGCCTAATCTACCCTCTAACGGTCTCTACCAAACCTACAATCAAATGCTTTTCAATGGATGAAACTGTCTGAGCAGTGAGCATGAACATTCAGATCCTCTGCACACCCAGTTATAAAAAATTCTTCCTCTTAAGGGTTTTATCCCAAAGTATTAGCTGATTGCTCATGGTGTATGCCCTTTTCTGTTTGCACCCTGTGGTTTTTCCCTTCCCAAAGCCACACCGACACACAAAGATTCAGAGGCTGCTGACATATATGCCAAAAGAAGCTTGCTTGTAAGAAACTAGGAAAGACTGGATATGGAAGCCAGAGAGAAGGCAGAGTAGCTACTAAAACATAATTGAGAGGGCAGGTAGTGGGGAGACAAGGGCAGAATGCCCTGGGGGCAAAGAGAGATTGACTCAGGGTTCTAAGCATGGTGATGCTACCCATCACCAGGGATCCTAAACCATTCAGCAGAGTAGGCTCTTATAAGCCTTCCTGAAGAGGGGGGCCAGCCCGAGGGAGGCTGCCACCCTCTGATTAAGGTGGAACTGAATCAAAACAGTGGGTAAAGTCCCTGTGATCAAATCAGTAGTGGGCACGCTGCCACTGTTAGATTTAAGGAACCTGTCTGAGACACGAACAGTGAATCTGTTTGCAATATGGGCTTGGAAAAACCCTACACTAGAGCTAAGAGGATCCCTCTTGATTCTTTAGCATCATCTAAGATCAGTACCATTATGCTAAAAGAATGTTAAATGGGGCTAAATATCAACCTATAAAATGATTGCTAAGGGTGGGGAAAACCACTGTACCCCAGGAAAGGCTTTGAGATGTTATCAAAACCAATCGTAACCTTCATGCTATAGAGAGTGGGTCTCAGACACTTTGGGTTATTAATCCTAAGAACTTGAGGAGAGGATGGATTTGGAAAGTGTTGGGGAAATATAACTAAACATGAAATCTTCTCCCAATCCAGAAAACATCTCCACAAATGTAGAAGGGAAAGAAAAACAATTTTACTATTGAATTAGCATTAAACCAGAATGTGAGGTATCTGCTAAGGAGATTGCAAAGAAAGAAATCTCACCCTTTTGTATAGCCAAGCAGATGCAACCCATTACATACATGTTTTCAAGCAATAATAACAATATAACAATATATTATAATATATTATACAATATATTATATAATATAATACAATATATTATAATAATAATAACAAAATAGTTCTCAGGCAAAGGGATTTGACAGCATTTTCACATATAGTTCATCTTAAATTTTCCTGGTAATTGGGGTAGTCTTTGCGTTTGTTGACTTTCTATCTAAAGGAATGAGAAAACTTCTCACATCTCTATGACAGGAATATAGTTACAAGGTGGAGCCAAACCACCAAGTTAAACTGCCCTGGAGATGGGGAGATAAGGATGCTAACTTCCTTGATGTTTATATTTCCAAAAAGATGGCATCCAGGTTCTTGAGAAAGACATTTCTGGGTTGCAAAGCTGGCAAAAGACTTATTTAGCTTTTTAAAAATATTTACATACATCTCGAAGGGGTGGACAAAAATATTACAATTACAGGGTTTCTGAAGAATTCTCCCAAAAAGGGGGAAGGTGGGGGAGGGAGGAGTGGGTCTATTGACCTCTTTGCACTAGGGAAAATTGATAAATATAATTTGTAGTTACCCTTACAAAAGTAATTCACAAACCTATGTTCCCAGATGCAGTTTCTTAAAAAAAGGATGGTTTCACCCATGAGGGAGAAGGTCTGACCTTGGCTGATCTGCCCAGACTCAATGAACTTTCGCCCAAAAGTTCAATGGAGAGTAGATCTGGGCTGCAGAAAAGTCTTGAAAGAATCCTTCATGTTTCTAGACTAACCTTTCCTCTTCCACTGTGCAGATGAGGAGATCCACTGTGCAGATGAGGAGCTTGCCCAGGGCTTCACAGAAGGGGAGACACAAACTCAAAACTCAGATTCTGGCAGTCCAGTGTCCTTCCCACCACACCCTTGTGTCTACTGATGTGAATCATTTATTTCTTGTTTCATTTTTTCCCCATTTACTCTCCCAATTTCTTTCCCATTCATTTATTCTTTCTTTCTCCTTTTCCACACAGTAAGTTTCCCAACATGAGTTTTTAAAATATTTGTCATTTGTGACTATACCATTTCTAAGAAAATATTTGGCTTTAATAAATGACTGTTCAAGCAAGAAAGATAAATTAGAAAGTTAAATACAATAGGAGAATACATCAATCTTTGATGTTTCTAATGCAGCTCTCAAATGACAGTAAAGAAATAAAAAATCAGAAATCCACAAGAACCAAGAGAATGGAAGAGGAAAAAGATAACACATGAGAGACTTCACCAAGCTTTAGAAATCAAAAATGGAGGATTTAGCAAAGGGAAGAAGCCTACAAAGTAAGTGCCTATAGAGGCAGACGCAAGCCATTTGTCTTAGAAGTCAATATGTAAGGCCACAGGTATAATAGGATTGTGGAAATTGGGGGATTGATTGAACATCTACGTACAAAGAAGTGGAGCATCACTCTACTCCTGAGTTCTCATCAGCCAAACAGCAGTTGTGCACAGAGACCAAAGACAGAAGAGTGAAGGAAAATTGAATGACTCTAGAAAATAGACCTTCAAATACTGTTTTGTGCTCATTAAATGAAATTAGTGACTATCCATCCCTCCACTCTGATAGTAAAGAAAGCCCAGTGACAAGCCTTTTCCATGTTCATAAAACTTCAATTTTGTATTCTCAGTGAAAGATCAAACTGACATTTCAGGAAAGCTTCCAAAGTGAGAGAGAAAATCCTAATAAATAAACAGGAAAGGAAAACACCTGAAGAAAATAGTGATAAGACAGGGGACAAAATAAAACTTTAGAATAGAAACTATATGATAATATAATCTTAGACACTGCACCTATTAAAAAAGAAGAGAAGGTTATGAAAATATAACACAAATCAAGAAAGAAATCTTAAAAATTTATATACATGTGTATGCATATATACACACAAATACACAAACATAGACATGCACACACACATATACATATTTAATAAGTAGAATAAATTCAATAATATAGTTGTAAGATATTCAGGGAAGTAGAAAAAGACAAAAGATAAACAGTACTTATGCCAGTTTTCCATGTATTGTTTCTCAGTTCCAAATGCACTTGTCATTGCCTGCTCTGTGATAATGAAGATGGACCTTATAAATATTTCCCATTTGCCAGCTGATATGATATTAAATTTGTCAGTCATGGAAACAGAAGTGACACCAGAAGATGAAGGGATTTTTCTCCTTCCAGGTTCTAGTGTGCTCCTGTCTCTAGGCTCCTGTAGAGCACACAACTTCTGCAGCACCCTCCTTTTGTAAAGCATGGTAGTCAGCAAGACCTGGTTGTTGGTTGCAACTGGCACCTTCCCATCACCCTCTTGGAAGGTTTTGCAATGAGTTCTTAGGCATGACACTTCCTTGGTGAAGTTCTTTCCTCCCACACTTCAGATGGAAGATTCCAGTGAGTCCTGCTGGTGAAATACCTCAGTGAACTTCTCTGTCATCCAATGAACTGCAAGCTTGTCCTCTCCAAAGGCCTAGAGCTCACCCAGGGGGTGAGATAGGGCCTCTTCTCTAGGTGCTCTGTCTTAGCCCTATGGGTAGTGGCTGTTACCTGTGGCTCCTATTCCTAAATGCTTTAGATTTCTCTTTACTAGTTACTAGTTATTTCTTCATTACTACAATACCCTGTTATAATTAATAAGTCTTTATATTAAATTTTCCCTGTTAAAATTATATTTTAAAAGAGTAGATCTGGCTAGTAAGCCCAGAAATTGTCCCTGATTACAAAGGAAACTGTAATAAAGAAAATGGAAATAATCTTTAGGCAATGCTACTCCAGCTCCTAGTGAAGAGTGAGATATTGCTTAAGTAACAAGTATTGGAATGTGAAAAATGCTTTGGACAGATACAAATCTAAAAGTTGGGATTTTCAGATCATGGGTACTATGCTGGTTTGAGACTGTTGTGTACCCCAGGAAAGACTATGTTCTTTTGATCCACTCTGGTGGGTGCAGACTTATTGTGGATGGGATCCTTTAAATGGGTTGTTTCCGTGGAGACGTGGCCCACCCAACTGCGGGTGGACCTTTTGATTAGATTCTTTCCATGGAGGTGTGACCCTGCCCATTCAAGGTTGGTCTTGATCAGTTTGCTGGCATCCTCTATGAGAGGATAAAAGGCAGAGATATTTTGAAGAGAGCTCAGAGAGACCCTTAGAGAGAAAATGCCCAAAGACATTTTGGAGACAGACGTTTGGAGATGCTAAGCTAAGAGAAGAAGCCCAGAGTTAGCCCTGGAGAAGCTAAGAGGGAACCCACAGATGCTTAAGGAGAAAGCCACTGGAAACAGAAGCTGAAAGCAATGCAGCCCAGGAGCAAAGGCCAGCCATGTGCCTTCCCATCTGGCAGAGGTGTTCGGGATGCCATCATCTTTTTCCTCAGAGAAGGTAGCTGCCTCTTGATGCCTTAATTTGGACATTTTCACAGCCTTAGAACTGCAAATTTGTGAACTAATAAAAACCCATTGTAAAAGCAATTGCTTTTCTGGTATATTGCATTTCCAGCAGCTTAGCAAACCAGAATAGGTGCCCTTAAAGCAGCTACTTGTTAGTTTCCATGGCAGGGTGCCCAGGTGCCCCAGGCTTTAGGGGGCTACAGGGACAGGAGCTGGAGGTTGGGAGGTGAGGAAAGCCAGGGTTGTTTTCTTAAGCACATAAAAGAAGGTTGGAAAAAAGTGCTTGTCTGTTTTAAGGTTAGAGATCTTAATGCTGAAGAATCTTTCGAATGGCAGTTCAGAATATCTGCGGCTACTTGAAGTGAATCACTTAATGCTGAGACAAAATGGAGAATTGTGAACACTGATGGGATATTTGGTAATATTATGGAGTCATCATTTTTAAAGGTATGATAATGGTGTCATCGACACTGTTCCTTAAGTCCTTTACATTTAGATGTTGTTCCGGTTTCTAATGCTGTCATTATGCAAAATACCAGAAATAGATTGGCTTTTATAAAGGAGGTTTATTTGATTACAAAGTTACAGTCTTAAGGCCATAAAGTGTCCAAGGTAAGGCATCAACAATAGGGTACCTTCACTGGAGAAAAGCCATTGACATCCGGAAAACCTCTGTTAGCTGGGAAAGCACATGGCTGGCGTCTGCTTGCTCCCAGGTTGCGTTTCAAAATGGTGTTCTCCAAAGTGTCAGCTTCAGCTTTCGATGGTCGTCTTCAAAATGTCTCCCTTGGCTGCAGCCAACATCAGGGGTCCACAACTCCAAGCATCTCTGAGCTAAGCCAGCTAGCGTCTGGGTCTGTGACAGTGTTTTTAAAGGACTCCAGTGATTAAATCAAGACCCACACTGAATGGGTGGGGCCACGCCTCCATGGAAATAATTCAATCAGAGTTATCACCTGCAGTTGGGTGGGTCACATCTCTCTGGAAACAACTTAATCCAAAGATTCCAACCTAATCACTGTTAATACATCTGCTCACATAAGATTGCATCAAAGAACATGGCATTTTGGGGGACATAAGGCATCCAAACCAGCACAGATATATTTAATAAACATTTATGGATGAAATGATATGATTCTGGGATTTGCTCCTAAATATTCCAATAGGGAAGACTGACCCTTAATTGACAATTATTGAAGCTGAGTGGCAGGTACATAAGGATTCATTACACTATTCTCTGTTTTTGTATATGTTTGACATTTTTCATTAAAAAAATTGCTAAAGCACAATTTTCTTATCCTATGTCAGTTCTTGAAGCTGGTCACAAAGGAAGAAGGAAAATTAAGGTTGCATGTGAGAGTGCAAAATCCTGGAAGACACTCACCAAAGTCCTAATGCCCAGAGCCAATGAGGACAAGGCAAAATAAACGAGAGCATTAGAGGCTGCTCTAGGAACTTTCAGAAGGGCTTGTAGGGAAGGGAATCCTCTGTAGAACCCACAAGAATCAAACCAGGTTGCAGAAATCTTGGTACACCTTCATATAAGTTTGAAGTAAAATCAACTGCAAGTAAAACACTAAAACAAAATGTTAGTGGCTTAAACCGGGATGTTCTTTATATCTGTATCACATCAACAGTGTTGATGGTAAGTGTTCCAAGACTGGAATTAATGGCTCTGTGGCCCTCAGAAATCCAGGCTCCTTCCAGCACTGTTCTGCCAAGCCCTCATCCTCATGGTTCAAGAGCATGGGATCTGCCTTCCAGGCAGCAGAATGGAGGAAGACACCAAAAAGTAGACAAAGATGGAGAACCAGCTCTCCCTTAAGGAAGATTCTTAGAAGCCACCACACTGAAGGTTGTGACCAGGACAAACATGGCAACACCAGCTTTTTTCCGTCCAGTATGCACATTTTAGAGCCATGACAGAATCAGCTGTCTATGGGGGAAAAAAAAAGCAGTATCCACCAAACTCTAAGCCAATATTTATAGGTTGCCCAAAGTACAAAAAGTGGAACATTTCACTGGTTTTTACTAATTGCTCACTATGAAACAAGCCAACCTAGCAAGGCTTTTTTCTTGCAAAAAATTCTAAAACCCAACATCAAGGAGAAGACAGACTTGGGTCTTTATAGTGAACCGCTCTTTTAAATTCACTTTGGAGTATTATTAGGATATCAGAATGGATGATGGACTTTTGTGATCTATTGTGGGGGTGGGGAATAGGCAAGAATGAGCTAATCAAGAGTTTTGTTTAATACACTGATCTAAGCCCAGCTAAAACCACACAACCTCCTTCATTCCTACCCTCCCTTTTTCTCTTCAACTTTTGAAGTTATTTTAAAGGCAGGAATCAGACTAAAAATTGAGCAAGAGCAGGCGAAATAGAG
Source organism: Choloepus didactylus (assembly GCF_015220235.1). Classification (NCBI taxonomy): domain Eukaryota; kingdom Metazoa; phylum Chordata; class Mammalia; order Pilosa; family Megalonychidae; genus Choloepus; species Choloepus didactylus. The sequence goes on from NC_051313.1 coordinate 37,872,727, forward strand.
TTGTCACATTTTTTCAACTGAACAACAAAATAAAGAGATGTATGGTCAGCTCTCTCAAGGAAAAGTTGTTCTTTTTTTGGACAATCCATTTCAAGCATATAATTTTTATAAAAAATGTCCTGTAAACCTAAGCTTCAACGTTGGGGGTACATTGAGTCCTCTACTCCAGTGGTTCTCAAAGTGTAGTCCCCTCCAGCAGCCTTTGGGAACTTGTTACAAAGCAAATTCTTGGGCCCCACCCCAGACCTACAGAATTCATCCAGGAAATTCCTGTCCCTCCAGGGCATTCTGATGATAAAATTTGAGGCCTCTGCTCTAGTCCAGTGACTCACAATCCTGGCTACACATTGGAATCACCAAGGAAGTTTGAAAGTTAGCAGATTCTCATTTGATTGGATCAGGGTGTGGTTCCCCAGGTGATTCTAATGCTCAGCCAGGTTTGAGAGGCCTTGCTCTGGCCTGTAGCTCATGTTAGAATTTGTGGTCAAAGAAAACCACTCAAATTGACTACCTTCCAGGACCAGTGGAGAACTAACATGTATACTTTCCAAAATCTGTAGAGATTCTGGAATTCTGCAGTAGAAGGACCATTGTATAAAGAAAGTATTCTGGGAGGGCTATTTGGGGGTAGGCAGAGGCAGATGGGGATATGACGACAGCAAAGTATTCGTGGAGAAATGTTTCATCAGGGCATCCCAAATGAGGAAAGGATAAGTTAAGGCCTGGAAAGCTGAAATTTGAAGAGGGATGATGGAAGGGAGATAGAGGGTGCTGTGATAACAGAATTGTAATTTATTCCCACACTACTATTGACTTCTACTGTACTGCCAATTAATACCTCACTGTATTCATCCACTACTATTTGGAGGGGGAGAACAAAGATCGAACAGGATGTAATTGGCAGGGATGGATGGAGGATGGGAGCCCAGTGATGCTTTCTTCTATCAATCCATAAGTAACACCAAGCAATCATTTTGTTACTAAAAAAATTAGTCAAAATGCAATGTCTCCTCCTAAATATGTGTAAACATTTTAAAAACTAGGACTAAAATATGTTTCTCATGTGATAAAGAGTATGTTAAATTAACAGCCAACCTCACACTTAATCAAGGAGCAATAACAATAATAGTAGACGAAGTCAATAACTGACTGCAATTATTTAGCACTTTGTATGCTCAAGGCTTAGAACTAAACAATCAGTGTGAATGATCTCATTTAATCTGCACAACCATCTTACAGGTAGGGCTTATTATTAACCCCATTAATCTGTTTTTACTGATTAGGAAACAGGAGCACAGAAGTTAGATAACTTGCCCATGGCCACATAACCAAAAGTGACAGAAATCGAATTTGGGCCCCAGGAAACTGATTTCCCCAGTCTGACAGAAAGAAAGTTAGTGTATCTGGATAGGAGTAACAGGGAGAGTGGGGGCGAGGGCAGGAGATGCTGTCTGAGATTTCCTCTACCTGGCCTGTTAAATCTTTGCAGGATTGAGACAGGAATGACCCGATTGATTGATCACTTTGGTTTCTGGTGGAAAACGAACTGTGAGAAGGTGGGAGTGGAGCAGGGTAGAGTTAGGAGGCTGCTGCACTTGTCCAGGTGGGCATGAGAGTGGCTTGGATTGGGTTTATAGCAATGGGGATGTTAAGGAGCTGGACGTGTGATTTATTTTGCTGAGGATAAACAACTACTGGTGAGCATGTGGCTGGAGCTCCTGTCCCATCACTGTTTCCCATCCCCTTGGCCACAGAAAGGAACAGGCCACTGGCATTTCCCCCTAGTGTATAAGGAAAGAAATCTCAGGTCCCTCACTCCTGAGAAAGGAAGTTTGGGGTTTAAATTTCCATAAGAGGTAGAAAGTCCCTTGAAGTGAAGAGACCTTGGGAGGAAAGTTTAAATATGCAAATGAAGGGAAGCTCTTATTTTTGCTCCCAGGGGAACTGGAGCTGCCCCTCCCTTTAGAATTCAAAGATCTAAAACGGGATGTGGAAGTTTAAGGCCCTCTCCAGTTTTTCAAACTACAATTCTCAACCTGTTGTGAACAACTTATTGGTAAGTTGTGAAATCAAATTAGTGTGTGAGACCAGCATATTTTTCTAATAAAATGCAATAAAAGAAAAAATAAATGGTATTTCTCTCCTCATAAGCATAAGTACTGTTTTGGAACACCTTTGTTTCATATGTACATATTATGTATTGGATGGCGATGTAAAATATATTTCTTACTTGAGTTCAAGATCAAAAAATTATGTAACTATTCCAGGATGAAAGGGACTAATACCGCAAACATTTCTCAATGATATTCGACATTACAAAGACCTGCTGGGATGGATCAAGGTGGACACAACCCAGGTCTAGAGTTAGGGAAGATCAAGGAGGCCTCTGAACTGAAATCACCTTGGGGATAAAATGAGAATATGGGAAGAAAAAAGGGGGCTGACCCCCCTTCCCCAATGGCATTGGACAGAGAAAAGAGATAACAATTATGGGTCTTTTTGGAAAGGAAACCAAAGGTGGGGCAGGTGTCAATCCAGAAGTGGCTGACTTAGTAAATTGGAAGAAATGCAATCGGAAGGGCCCTGAACAGTTTGAAATGGAACCACCATGACAGAGAATAAGACTTGGGTGTGGGTAATCGCAATCTGAATTGATGGGAATGTGTTGGGGAAGAAGGACAGGAGAAAGGGGAAATGTACATCAGACTGAATGATGCCAAACAGAAGGAATTAAGCATGAGTCAAACAGCAAACATTTTATTGATTTAATTGCAAGAAAATAAAACATTCTATCTCTAAAAAGTAACAAATTCAAAAGCAACCTTGAAAACAATTTTTGCTGGATGCCCGTTGAATAGTTAATATAGTTGATAATTCTTACTCATCAAAACTCCACGGGAGTCTGCAGCATGAGCTTGCTGTCCTTGTATGTCAGAGTTAGCATGGGTGGGAGTTTTTGCTTCTAGTGGGCAGGTCAGGGACCCAGTCTTCAGAACAGTCATTTCCCTCTTTATTATGTAACTAACTCCAGGACATATAGAATTTTCTGCCCATTATGGAAACTTGACATTCTCTGATTGTGTCTATTGAGCTGAGTTTCTCATGGGCAGAGGCTCAAGGGGGCACCACTGTCACGTTCTCCAGGCAACTCAGGACAGAAGAATGGACGCAAAGTCTCCAAAGAGGAGAGCTGACTATTTGTACAGATGAGGGCATCATTTCGAACAACAAAAAACTTGATTTCTTCCATCTCGACATCTATGAAAATTCCCATGCGGTCAAGGTCAGGGCTTGCAGAAATTCTGGTCTGTGGGGAGGAGCTAGAGTGAATAGCATTTCCCTCCATGCTGATGATCCAGAAACCAAGCTCAGAGGATAAACTGCTCTTTTCCTTTCTACTCACAGATTCCTTGCAAACGCCTAAAGCCCACTCCTTGCCCTTCCCCACTTCTACCTCCCAATAATGGCGGCCAGAGGAGAAGCGGGGGGTGCCCAGGACACAGGCCATGTAGGTGAATCTCTCAGGACCTTCCATTAGGTGGTGGCGGATCTTCCCACACTGGACACTCCTTAGGTCATTGGAGAGGATGAGGAAGGAGTTGGCGGTGGCAGCATCCAGGGTCATATACTCTTGGAACTTCAGGATTTCATCACTTATGTGCAGACTCTGATCCAGTAGGGGGCCATGTTGCATAATGAGAAGAGTCAAGGCTCGAATTTGCCATTCTTCCAAAGGAGGTCTCTCATTTACTTCTCGACACAGGGGGCAGGCCAGTTTGAAACCCTCCGTTTCTAGCATCCAATTTTGAATGCACTTAAAACAGAAGGTATGTGCACAGGAGAGAGAAATGGGGTTGCAGAAAAAATCCAGACAAACAGGACATGTTGCCTCTTCTTGCATACTTTTAGCCATTGATCCTGAAGGTCACTCTTCTGCAGTAGACAGAACTGAGCTGAAATTGCCTTTTTTTGGCTTCTGGAAGTGATCAGGAGCCTTCTGCTCTACAAGTAAGCAGAATGTATCTAAATCCAATACAAAAATTAAATAATTAAAATCTTTCTGTAGCTTATGCATGAGAGCGTTACCAAACCACCAGAGATTCGTAAGTCATCATCTGAGAGAAAACTATCAAAATTCTATGTAAAATGACAGATTTCCTTATTGCAGAATCCCACCATATAGACAAAATGTCTTTCAAATTAAATGAAGTATAACATTCCTAGAAAACTCATTATGTCTTGAGAGGTGTGAATAAAGCTATAATTTAATCATTGGATTCACCTATTAACAGGATTATTAGCATATTTTATTGGCACATAATTCTGACTCAGTATAATAATTCAACTACAGGAAAATGTTTCCTACATGAAGAAATTTTTTCCTTTCAATATTATCCCTGGTCAAAAACTAAATGGGAAAAAAATCTATACACAAAATAGAAGTATGATTAAGTTAATAATAATATACCAATATGATGATATATTAAGCAAGTATTAAATGTAAAAACTACACAGAACCTAGAATAAGTTATGTTAAGAAAAAAAAATGAAAATGTATCAAAATTTCCTGGACTTTTCAGTTGATAGCATTTAAAAATATTTATACATATGCCAAAAGACCTAAAGTTAACACAAAAACTCAAATTATTTTTGTTAAAGAGGAATCATTAAGTTTCCTGACACATGGCACAGGGCAATGCTGGCTCTTGCAGAGGTGCAAGTGGTCACAAGAGAAACAGGACAGTGGAAACTGTCATTTTCAGAGCCTGCAGCTTACCTTTTCTGGAGACCACCAGGTGAGATCTTGTCTGTGCTGACCACAGCTTCTCTCTGTGGAAGCTGAGTTGAACTGGGTTTTTAATAGGATCCAGGAACACAGTCTACGTTCCTTGCTTTATATGTCAACTGCCATTCAGAGATCAACTTCCGCGTCTAAATTCAATCATAAGAATAAAGACAATCCTACTCTCATCTTCACATAAAGGTGACTCTAAGGAACCCACAGAATTCCAGAGAAATCTGTGAGTAAAACTAGCAAAATCCACTACAAAATTAGATGCCCATTGTAGACTCAATTTTAAGGACAAAGTAAATAAAGCCAATCAAGGCTTGAGTGAGTGTGACTAAACATATACTAATTACTGGTTTCAGCTTCTCTGAAATAATCCTATCTGAACTCAGGCCAGAAAGGTGTTCATGACAAGGAAAACGCCCTCCAGCTACCCCAACTGTTCCCAAAGCTTGAGAACCTCCGGTGCACTGACAGCCTCCTTCTGGGCTTTCCTAAGAAGGCTGCCTTACATTGAGCAAGCTCCTCTGATGTTCCGGGAATGTCTGGTTACACCAGGCTGGGCCATGAGCCCACAACAGCCATCTAAGGTTGGTCAGTGCCTGTGAGATGGTGGGAACTGAGGTCTCTTCCCCAAAAGGATGCAAACTGAATAATAACTAGCAGACCTCCTTTTTTACTAAGAATTTACACACAAATCAGACTTTCTGTTGTGGCTGGAATCAATGATCAAACAAGGAACAGAACCCTAACCTTATTGCAGAAAAATGAAGTACACTGCTGCAGCCAGCCAAGAAAAATTGGTTACCAGAAGTGTCCTTCATCCTGAAAAATGTTCATGCATCTCCATCCAGAAATTACATTCCAGTCTGATGGAGTATGGTTGGGTGACAACAGAGATAACTTTCTTCCTTAAATTTAGAAGTGAAGTCATCTGAAAAAGTTGTCACCAAGAAGAGAAATGGAACGGTGGAAATATCCCAGAATGAAGGGCCAACTTACCTTGAGCTGGAGACTTCCAGTTGAGTTCCTGAAGGTCCCTTATCTCTACCGCTCTAGGTCTCTGCTCCTCTGGGCAACGAACTGGAGCTGGTACGCTGGCCTTTTTAAGTGCCCGGGATGCAGACTCTGCCTCCCAGCAACCAACAGTCTTGAGTGTTAACTGAACCTAATCAAATAAACTTAATCAAGCCTACTCTTTTTAATACCTGATGGTGGCATTAAAACTCTCCAAATTTCATAGCACAGTTTTCCTCTTTGAGTTAAGCTAGCAAGCCTGAAAGTGAATGATTTTCTCTAAATTTAGAACTCAACTTTAAAAAAACAACGTGTTTTACCATGCAAATACAGAAATGCACTGTTGAAACCTAATCAGATCTTGGCTAATATAATCATTGGCGTTGATGTCTCTGATATAATTAAGAGTAAACAATCTCACCCAGCTTTCATATCCTTTGACTCAGCAATTCTACTCTTGAAGGTAGTTACGGGACAGGATAAGAAAGATGTTGGCCAGTTTAAGCCTGCTGTCCTTGTGTCATTATTAATAACCTCCCCTTTTGTTCTCAAAAGTGTCCCAGTTTGGACAATAAATTATATAGTATCTTCATTGGAAGTAGAAGGAACATTAGAAGTCATAAGGAAGGAGGGCTAAAACACAATTATCAGAAAAGGGGGTTGACAGACTAGTTTAGTATCATTTGTATTATTGAAGCAATATCAGATTAAGGTCTATAAATGCCACTAGGGATGTGAATGTCTCTACATATGGATCCCAAAGAAATAAGAATATTAACTTATGATTATTAATAGACTTTGTATTTTCCCTTTGAGATGTATTAATTTGTCTCTAAGAGGACTGAGGTTAAAAAGAGAAGAAACTGGGAAACACAAGATTGCTGTTACTTCAGTGAGTCTGGCCACAAATGTGATTATTAAATTGTATACTCATTTGAATAAAGAACTAAATTTTAAAGAGTGAAGGGCAGTTGGCAGATCAAAGAATTCCTGCTGCTGAAGGAGTCAAGAATAAACCCTTCCCCCTGAGATGCACTCCATTCTGGAAAACCTCCTGGTTCTCATCTTCACAAGGCTTGGACCAGGGCCGCTGTTCCAACCACACAGCTTTTACTGTATTTTTACCTCGTGGCTGTCTCCATTTCCATGAGTTTCAAGCATTTTTATTTTAATCTCAGGACCCTTTTAACTCTTAAAACCGAGGACTCAAAAGCTGCTTTCTTATATGAATGATTTCTCTCCATATTAAAAATTAAAACAAAACCTGGAAATATTTGTTTAATAAATCACTTAAATAATAAAGGCTTTAACAAATATAACATAGTTTTTAATGAAAATTAACTTTATTTTCCAAAACAAAAAGCAGTGAGTGAGAAGAGTTCCATTGTATTACATGTTTGTAAACCTCTAATTCCTGGCTTAGGACGGGGCAAGCAGATTCTCACATATACTTCTGCTCAATCTGCTGCAATACGTTGTCTTGGTTGAAGTACGTAAAGAAAATTCAACTTCCCATGGCAATTTAGTTGGGAAAAGGAGGACCCTAGAAAGTTTGGGACTAAAGTTTAGCTGAGCATCATTGTTCTACAATGAATGCCAGATCCAAGCAGACACATCTTAGCTCCTTGGCACCAAAAAGACCCTAATGACACCCCTGGCCCACTTTTTGTGTGGCCTCTACCATCTCATATGCAGTTCATAAAATGGAACTAAATACAGAGCATTGCCCTTCCTTTTCCCGATATTTACAAGATTATTTTCACTTTTTTTCCATTTAAGTTTTTTAACTACAGCTTTGATGCCAAATCAGGTTGCTTTCTGTCTAGAGCTACCTAGAACCTAAGAGGCCCTCGATGGATGTTTGAAAATGGTTCAAAAAGCATCATTTTCTCATTGATTTTACATTTTTCACCTAGCTCTGATTGTGGCTTGAACTTACGCTGACTCGCTGCTGCTGAGCTTTTGTATGCCGGGAGAAATGTTTCTTTTCCAAAAAACCTCAATTTGATTCCCAGATTTTCTACTACTATGGTAAAGCTGAATTCAAGAGGAAATGTCTTTTTTCTAAGAGCTGGAAATATTTAGTTACTTATCTGTAATATCTTAACATCACAATGACAACATACACATGATTTTTATTTAATTTTTAGATTAATTTTTAATTATCATTACTGCTCTCACGAGTTAAGATTAAATCAAGGATTATACTTGTTTCCATAGCTTCCTGGCTAAAAATGGAATCGCCTTTCACACATGCCAGTTAGATAAGATGGTGGGGGGTGGGGGGAGTAGATAATCAGCCCTGTCAGACATTTAAGATCCCTACAAGGGGATGATGTGTTTGCTCAAAACACAGTTTACATTTTTTAAAAGGCAGCAGCTGTAGTGGGACAGCTTTTTACAATTAGCTTCCATCTCCCGTGCTGGTTGGCAACCTCTTCTCTCTGTCACTCATCCTCACCCCCTCTCTGCTGCCCTGTTATTTATACATTATGGCAGACTCTTCTGTGTATCTGGGGAGAAAACAAAGGGCACTTCCCTGAATTATCACTATCAAAGCTGGCTAATGGAGCTCCCAGTCACTCCTCTTCAAAAGGAGCTGTGTTATGAAGACCTGGCAAGCTCCATGAAAACAATATTTTTGAAATTTAGAACATCTAGAATGTTCCACTTCTAGTACACTTATTTTAAAGGGTTGATTCTACAAAAAAGTCATGGACAATTAGTCTCCATAGTTACATAGTTGATAATCTGAACTCTCCATGTGATACTGTAATCCCTCGGAATGAATCTCTTCCCTTATGTCTTATTCTTCTGAATTGTATTTTGTCAAAAATATTTGGAGAAAATACATTGAATAACGTTTGTGGTTTTTTGTTTTTTGTTTTTTTTTTTTACACAAGGTGTGTTCAAATCCATATAAGAACCAGCAACAGATTTCCTTTTCTGAAACAAATTATCTTTAAAAATAATAAGCTCTAACCATGTACCTCCAATGACCTGAGGCCACCATGAAGGAAAGAAATAGTGCTCAGTTACCCCAAGTTGGCTGATGTTCTTTCATCCTGTGGGTCCCAGACCTGAGCAGAGGTCAGAGGGGCACGGATGACTCTGAGTGAGTGGCACAGGTACTGGAGCAACACATGCTGCCCCACTGGCATATCTATGTGGTTCCTAAGCCAAATGTAAGTATTTTCAGATTAGCTGTGTATCCTCTCTGGCTTAGGGCTATTGAATTATTTTTGTGCTGGTGAGGAAGGCTGGGTCAAAATAAATTTCCTTTCCACCTAATTATCTGACATCCAACAGATTATTGAACGCAGACTGCAAATCTTTTAGAACTACTGGGGCTCCACCCCCACATCGGGCACTGCATCAAGGCAAGTTGCCCGCCGTTCCACAGAGGCTCCTTTGCCTCCTGAGGATCCCAAACGGCCAAGTTCAGGCAACCAGGCGGAGATCCAGCCACAGTAACCTCCCCCTCCACTACTTCCCCCTCTTCAGGGGCTGCTCAAGTCTCCTCAGATAAACACCAAAACCCCTCACATGTCCTCCTGGCCCCTGGCCCCTTCTCCAGCCTCTTTTTTCTGAAATCCAGACACAGAGCTTGCTCTCCTTCCTTCTCCGTGCTCCCTTCCAATTCAGGGTGGTTCTCTCTGACACCAACTCATCTTTCAGAAGCAGCTGGGGTGTCAGATCCTCAGGGAAACATTCCCTGAGCCCCCAGACTAAGTCAGAAATCCTTATTACATCCTCTTACATTCAGGTTGCAACCCTGACCTTCCCCTGTGTGAGCTAACACAATGGTAATTATACATTTCTTCATGTGATCACTTGATTAATCTGTGGCTATCTACATGATAATAAATAATATTTATTGAGCACTTAATAAGTGCCAGCAGTTTTCTAAGTACATCGCGTATTTTATATGATTGCATCTTCATAGTTCTATGAATAGATGCTTCTGATGGTTAGGTTCATGTGTCAACTTGGCCAGGCGATGGTGTCCAGGTGTCTGGTCAAGCAAGCACTGGCCTAACCATTACTGCAAGGACATTTGTGGTTGGTTAATAAACCAGAAGGCTGGTTTATTAAATCATCAATTGGCTGCAGCTGTGACTAATTACATCAACAAAGGGTGTGTCTTCCACAAGGAGAGAATGCAATCAGCTGGATTTAATCCAATCAGTTGAAGAGTTTTAAGGAAGAGAAGGAAAGGACCTTCACTTCTTCTTCAGCTGACCAGTGAAGCATTTCCTGAGGAGTTTCATCAAACATCTTCTTTGGAGTTGCCAGTTTGCTGCCTGCCCTATGGAATTTGAACTTGTGTGTACCCACAGTTATGTGAGACACTTTTATAAATCTTATAGATATCTCATGTTGATTGTATTTCCCTAGAGAACCCTAACTAATACAGTTCTGCTATCATCTTAACCTCTCAGATGATGAGTTTAAGGCCCAGAGAGGTCTGGTGCTCACTGAGGTCACAGAACTAGAAAATTGTGGAACCAGGATTCAAACTCAAACAGCCTGTTTCCAGAGCTCACACTCCTAACCACAACACTAGGAGCAGGCACACCAGCTGTCTTGCTTAGCATCCTATCCTCAGTCCCTGGGAATAGTAGATACTCATTAAAAATGTGTTGCTGTAATCCAGTAAATGTTTTGGGGGTGCATTTACTTCCTCTCTGCCTTGGCTACCTTAAGTTCTCTCCCCAAGCTTAACACAGACTTTCAGCCATTTGCCCCCCTCCCTAGAAACTGATACGTGCTCCTACCACTTCCCTCTGCAAAGGCCTGGAGATTCAGAGTGGGTCCAGGAGTCACTGAATCAGGTAGAGGACAGAACCAGAGCTCCTATAGAAGTTGAAGTCTGGGAGGGTCAATTTGGGGCAAGAGGTCATGATCAAGTTAAAGTCCAAGAGAGAAGATGGGTTTGCCGTCATGGGTCAGGCCAGGCGGATGCTGTGGAACAGTGGTCTGCCAGTGAGGGGCCTCAGGGTTCTTCAGCCTCTGTTCCCTGGCACTGGCCCACAGGAGAAAGGAAGAGAATCTCCCTTTATCATCCTGGGTGGTATCCACCTGAGGAGTAAACTAGAGGTGTGTCTGCTCAGGCTGGGAATGTCAGGGAAGAAAGGCCAACTTGAGTTACCTTTCAACATCTTCTAACTCAACCCTTGAAGGTATCGGGAGCAAGATGTTAGGGAAAGGGGGGCTGTTATAAACTGAAAGAGCAAGGGGGCCTGGTTTATTCTCAAAGTGCTTCATCACTAGGGAAGCTGTAAGGGACCAAGAATTTGGTCCTAATCAAGGCCTAATGTATTTCCGTACTTTTAAACACAGATTATCCACATGGCAATGAAAATTAAGCTTGTAATAGTGTCTTTAAAGAAATCTTTCCTGGTGCTTTGCAAACAAGAAGGGCAGAATTTTGGAGGTAGGAGTCTATCAGTGACACCTATGTGGTAATCAACTTGGTTGTGCCCCTTTGGGATGGTGTGGCCTCAGAAATATTTGACACAATGGAATATTTTTGCTCCACAAATAATTTAGCCCTGTTACTGATGCTGATGAGTATTGTAATTATAATGCTTTTATGTTATAGACTCGAGTCACTTAAAGAAATTCTTTCCTTTTTTTCTCTGTTTTTTCTGAGGGGGCAGATGAAGGACTCTGTGGCAGAGATTTCCAATTACCTACTGCAATACCCAATGTCTATCTTTTCTATATGTTCTAGTTTGCTAATGCTGCCAGAGTGCAAAACATCAGAAATGGACTGGCTTTTATAAAAGGGGGTTTATTTGGTTAACACGGTTACAGTCTTAAGGCCATAAAGTGTCAAAGGTAACGCATCAGCAATCGGGTACCTGCACTGGAGGATGGCCAATGGTGTCCGGAATACCTCTGTTAGCTCAGAAAGCATGTGGATGGCGACTACTCCAAAGTCCTGGTTTCAAAATGGCTTTCTCCCAGGACGTTCCTCTCTAGACTGCAGTTCCTCAAAAATGTCACTCTTAGTTGCTCTTGGGGTGTTTGTCCTCTCTTAGCTTCTCTGGAGCAAGAGTCTGCCTTCAACAGTTGTCTTCACATCGCAGCTACTGTAGCTTCATCTGCAGGTACTCTCAGCTTCTGTGCATTCTTCAAAGTGTCCCTCTTGGCTGTAGATCCTTTTCAAAATGTCACTCTCAGCTGCACTGAGTTCCTTCTGTTTCTCAGCTCATCTATATGGCACCAGTGATTTAATTTAGACCCACCCTGAATGGGTGGCGTAACACCTCCATGGAAATTATCCAATCAGAGTCATCATCCACAGTAGGGTGGGGCGCATCTCCACGGAAACACTCAAAGAATTACAATCTAATCATCACTGATATGTCCATCCACACAAGATTACATCAAAGATAATGGAGTTTTGGGGGACATAATACATTCAAACCTGCGTACTGTATTAGGAATCCAAATTTTAAGTAGGCACGTGGCATCTAGCATAAGCCTATATTTCTCAGCATCGTTTGCAATTAGTTGTGTCCATGTATCTCAATTTTAGCAAATGACATGTAATTAGAATTGTAGTGTGGGACTTCTGGTAAGGATGCTCAAAGAGAGATGATTCAGTTGAGAGGGCCTCTTTAATTGACTTCTCATTTTGCTCCTTCTACTGGCCTACTAACTTAGACTTAATAGCTGGAGTGCCAGCAGTTGTTTGGACTGTGAAATGACACTGGCCTTAGAAGCCAGACAATAGAAAGGTAGAGCTGAAAGACAGGAGGCTAAGAAGATAATTTCCTCTAACCACAATTTCATCTCCATTGCCTACTTCTGGTTGTCCTTTAAACCACTCTTGTTCTGGTTTGCTAAGCTGCTCAAGCAGATACTGTGAAATGCATTGGCTTTAACAATGAGAATTTATTAACTTAGAAGCTTACAGTTTTGAGGCTGAAAAAAATATCCAAATCAAGGCATCATCAGGTGATGCTTTCTTCCCAAAGACCACTGCCAGCGATCCTGGACTCCTGTTACATGGCAAGGCACATGGTGGTGCCTGCTGCTCTTTCCCTTATCTTACAGGTTTCTTTGCTTTCAGCTTCTTGCCTCCATGGCTTTCTCTCTGTGTCTGTATTCATCCTGTTTGTAAAGGACTCCAGTAAGAGGATTAAAACCCACCATGGACCCTGCCTTAACTGAAGTAACCTAATCAAAAGGTCCTACTTATAACTGGTCCACACCCACAGGAATGGATTAACTTTAAGAACATACTTTTCTGGAATCCATACAACTTCAAAGCATCACAACTTTGTTTTAGAATTTTTTTCTATTTTATGCATTCAATTTAATCCAATTAAAACAGGTGATAATCTAATCTTTTTAGTTTCTGAAACTATGAACCCATGCTATCTTGACAATCTGTGTAACTTGTCAGAGTTTATCCAGGGCTCTGGAAATGATCTTCATTTTCCACCATTTATTTTTCATTTTATCAATAGTTTATCTCCTAACTGGAGAGACAAGTGAGGCTCGTTGGCTCTGCTATACTTCTAAATGTCTTTGTCAGTACTTGTCTGCCTGGACATTAGCTTTTCAGTTTTCTAAAAATTCTAATAGTGAATCCCTTAGCATAGTTAAATGCAAAACAAGAAAAAATAATGGACTAGTTAGCAGAGTCAGCACAGACCTGTGAACTCAGCAGAGGGTTGCCTTTTGCAGTCAAATATTTCAATTAACTATCATCGAAATGCACCATCTTAGCAGCATGCTGGCAGTTGTCACGTGGTAGGGTAAAATAAACTAATCAAAATAGCTATCCTCTTTCAGAAGTTGCCAGAAGAGCCAGCAACAACCCCAAGCCATGCACACAAGCATTTACTGTGTGCCCACTATCTTTGAGGTTCCCTACTAATTATTGAGGAGACCTCCTCCACCCAAAAAAAAGGATTGACACAGCTCATGCCCTTTATGTTATGGTAAATTAAGGGGAAGTAAGAAAAATACATGACAGGGTAAGTAATGTCATGAAATAGACAAGTCGGCCTGTGATATGTAATGGAATGCTGGTTACACATATATCTTGTAAACCACATCTACATATAGAAAACAAAGGACAAGTACCCATCACCCTGACTATGCCACAGGAAGTGTCCAACAAATGTCATGGAATGAGAGTTTGCAATGGATTTATTATTCATTCATGTATTCCTTCCACAAATAATGTATTCCTATATCCCTGTATTCTATTACCTACTATATGGGAAGCAATGACCTCAGTAATAGAGATAAAAAGATGAACAAGCTAGACACAGCCAAGCCTTTAAGGAATACGCAAATAGGCAAAAGTAATCTCTTCTACGAAGGTTATAGTAGGAAAAGCATAAGGTGCTATAGGAGCATGAAAGGGTATTCGTTCGAGTTTGAGAGGGTCAGGATAGGTGTTCCTGAGAAAGCGGCAACTCAGTAGAGGTCCAGTGGGTGAGAAGAAGGAATCCAGGGGAAGGTAGGTGGTGAGGAAGCACAGAGGAAGGCTTGGTGGTTTGAGCGTGGTGTCTGAGGGGAAGAGTAGTGAGAGAAGAACCATGACCCCTGAGCCATGAAGGAATTTTGGCTTTTCTCCAAGAATAACAGTGAGCCATCGAAGAGTTTTGAGCAGGAAAAATGATGATAGTATGAGTATTTGAGGGATAGCATCCAACTACAACATGGGGAATGTATTGGAAAGAAGCAAAGCTAAAGATAAGGAGATCAGTTAGAAGGTTGCTGTAGAATTCCAAGTAAGGAACGATGGTGGTGAGGTATAGGGTAACAGCAGCAGAAATGGTGAAAAAATAAAATAATGGTTTTCCAAAATATTTAGGAGCCAAAACCAACAGGCCTTGGTTATTGTTTGGAGGAAGAAAGGATCAAGAATGAATATGTGATTTCTGGCCTTGACGCAGAGATGAATACTGGTTATCAGTCACTGAAGTGGGATAAACCAGAAGAAGAACAAATAAGTGGGAGAATGGATGAAATCTTGGTCGTAGGATCTTTTGGGGTGTCAGTGAGGCAGCTAGTGTCCCTACAGAAGTGAGGCATCGACAGTTCTGAAGCTTGGGAGAGCCATCTGGGTTACAGGATGAACATGGAAGTGATCAGCATGTAAATGGCAACTGGGGCCTTGAGCTGGTTGAGTTGCCCACAAAAGCTGAGCAGTGAGAAAGGAGGGCCTTTTCTCGAACTCTGAGAAACAGCAACATTTAAAGGAAGGGGAAAAACAATTCTTAAAAGAGACTGTGTTGCCGGTACTGAGGATACAGACTCCTACAACCAACAACACAATTTTAGAGTTTAAAGACCTCCTGTCCAATGGAGGTGACTCTGAAGAGTTCAGTGGTTTTGCATAACTGGTGCTTGGGTGCCAGCAAAGAGAGTCAGTCCGGAAAGGTCAAGAATAGGCCCTCCAGGGGATTGCAGAATTGGATGGAGTTCTGAAATCTAAATAGACAAAGAAGTCAGGAAAAATAAATATGATGTAGCATATTAGCCCAAGTGAGAAAGGCCAGGCAGACCACACACACTGCAAACCCAGGCTCAAAGCAAAGCCCCAGAAGCAAAGATACAAATGCAGACAGGCAGGAAGGCTTGAGCAAGTGTGAGTGTGGGTGTGTGTCTATTTAAATTATTAAATCTCAATGAAATTAGTGCTATACATAATTTACATAAAACATCTCTCCTTTCCTAGAGGAATTTCTATTTTAAGGAAACTCTCCTTTGAAAAATACCTGTTACAAGGGCTGACCAATGTCCCCTTTGCTAGTGTTTAATAATGACCATCTTATTAGAAATGATCTGTTTGCTTATTAAGGAAGTCATCACAGTTTTAAAATCTTCAGCCTGTCTCTTCTGTAATAAAAACATGTAACTTATGTAACTTTTAGGGCTATTGAAGAATGATTACTAATTTTTATGTGAAATTTTATGCAAAAATACAAAATTCTATAAAAATTGCTTCAAAATAACCAAGGAATACAGTCCCCTAATTAAATGTGGCCTTTGAGAATATACACTGATATTCAGATTAATCTGGCCGTGATGCTGAAAAGCCAAACCAAAAGTCTTTATGTTTAGTGTTTGCTTGTACAAAATGCTTATCTGTAGGTTTTCTAGGGTGACTTTGTTTTAGGGATTAATAAAATATGAAGCCCAGGGAGGTTAGCACATCATATAACTGAAAGATTATGCCATGCACCAAAGAAGAATTTTGAAGTATAGATTTTCCAGGCTTAGATGAAGGAAGCTTAACATCTCTGCTATCAAAGAAGTTCAAAACAACTTCAGTTTACTGATTCAGCCAAACCAAGTTTATGGTAGAGAAACTGTTTCCTGGGAGGACAACCTCTTCCTCTGGCTGAGCTGGGAAAAAACAGCATCCGATCCCAGAGAGTCAATCTGTTCCCAGTCCGTTGCCCCAGAACGCTGAGACTTTCTGGAATCTGTGTAGGACACTGCCATCTGCCGTGCCTCTGTGGGAACTGGAGCTGGAGACTGAATTATTTATGATCCTAGAACTTGCTGCAACCAGTCAATAAGCATCACTTTCCTTTTGTCTGTGGGCGGTTTTATGGCTATTAGAAAAGAATGCAAATGAGAGGCGTATATTATGGAGTTAAATTCACCGAGATCCATAGGATGATGAGTTTAGGAACTGTGGGGTAAAATTAGACAGGAAGTTTTCTCACAGAGGAGAAGTCAGTTTTTAAAATTTGTAACCACTTCTCTTGGCATCACTGAGAACAGACAAAAAGCCATTCTGTTTTTGTTTTTTTTTTTTTTTTTATCAAATCCCAAAGCAGAAAACTCTAAAATGAATAAATTATGCCTTTGTGAAAGGAAAGAAAATATTCATGTAGGCTTTTCTTCTTGTTTGTCAGGCATTAGTGGTTCAAAGATCAACAGACTACATTTGGTCCATCCTCTCTATTTTTAATCTTGGTACCTACCTTTCAGCTGTTTCTCTGCAAAATGGAGGTGAAAGGAAAGAAGATAAAAGAAAGGGGTCACATTGAACTGTCACACAGTCTCCTTAGTTGCCCTCATTAGCAGTTCTGATGAATCAGTTGGGGGAGAGATTTTGAAACTCAAATAGGATTCCAGTGTGGAATTAACTCACAAACACTATGCCTAATCTTCAATACCATTAGTGATTGAATACTGGATAGGTTTCAATTAAATAGGTGGGTATAACCTGTGCCTAGTGTGTGGCTGGCACATAATTGGTACCTAACACTAGTGCCTCCTTGTGAGACTAGCTTTGCAAGGAGTTGACTGGCTGCTGAGAGGCTCTGTGCATTTGCACAGAGCTGGAAATGCCACAATTCCAAACACTTTTTCCTAATATGATAGATGAGGCCTTGTGAAAATTACTCTGGGGATAGCAGCAACTTGAGATGGATATCTTGAGCAGGTAAGTAAGACTTCAGTCCCTGAGAAACAGAAGCATCTGAACAGAAATAGAAGGTGCAGCACAGTGGGGGTAGGGAAGGTGGGGAGGGCCCCAAAGAAGCAACTTCTGCAGTGGTATTTTGTGCAGTCTTGGGTCTTACCCTGTTTCTCAGTCCAAAAATTCCTTTACGATATTTTAGTTGATTATACCAAGGTAAAAGGTTGCATTGTTTTGGTTTGGATTTTTGTTGTTGTTGTTTGGTTTTAAGTTTTCAGATCTCTTTGGATCTTCCAGCATATATTCTGAGCATTCTGTTTAAGGAAAACTACCAGTTGTAAATGCACAGCTGTCCCTGAGGTAAGGGAGTGTACAGCAAAATTTCTGTTCTTCAGCTGTTCTAGCCATTCATTTCCCCCACCAGACTGATCCAGAATTTCAGAACAGCCCGGCTCCTATAGAGTTACAGGAGCCTTCAAACCTCTAATTTTGACCACCCACAGCTCTCTCTACTCCAGGGACTAAACAAAACCACTGATTCCTCTCTCCTCCTCAGTGAGATGGGTTTTTAGAAGAGGGAATTTTTTCCATCATCATTTCTCATGCCCCCCAAATGTATTTATCTCATTTTTCCACCTAGGAAGGGCAAAGCCAAACAAAACATCATCTGGGCCCCTAATTTTAAATATCCCTGCCTAGGCCTTGTGCAGACAAGTTCAGCCAGGAGCTCTCTGAACCTTCTCCCACTTCCTCCTCTCTCTTCGTGTGCCGGCCGAAGAGCTCACCTCTCACAACCATCTATATCTTTCCACCACCTCAGCCACTATCCCAGGCTAGGCCACCATTATCTCTGGCCCCAACCACCCCAACAGCCTCCTAACTGGTTACACGGCATCCACTCTGTTCTCCTTTCAGTCTTTTTGTTACTCTGACCTGCCACTCTCTGCTCCTTGGTTAAAACTCTTTAGTGGATTCCCATTGTCCCTAAGGTAAAAACCAAAATCCTTACCAGGCCTACAAAGCTATACATTGCCACTGTCTGGACACTGTCTACTTTTTTGGTTTTATTTCCCAGCACTCTCCACTTTTATTCTGAAAACACAGTCCTTCTTTCAGTTCCATGATATCCCTCCTGCCCCCTGTCTGAGCAGGAACTGATGTGATCCTCTTTGGGCTGTGATGTCTCCTCCTTCCCTTTGTCACTTAGTTTATTTCTCTCCATCCTTTAAACGTAACTTCTTCTGAGAATCTTTCCCTGAGCCCAAGTCTAGGTGTCATTACTTCGATAAACTATTTTATAGAACCTCATAGTTTTCCTTGAGATCACTTACATAATGATTATTATTGTTGTTTTTATTATCAAGTAATCAAATTAGTTGATGGGACTCTTGGTTTATAGTCTGTCTTTTCAGATTATGAGTTCCATGGGGGCAACAGCAGTTGCTGCTCCCCATTATATGCCAAAAACCTGGCCAGGGCTGGCTTCATGGACATGCGATCTGTGCAGCCACAAAGGACCCACAATTACAAGGGTTCCAGGCTTGGCCTAATGTTCTGCTATTGCTGTCTTGAAATTCCTATCAATTTTTGAACAAGGAGCCACACATTTTCATTTTGTAAAGGGCCCTGCAACTTACGTATCCCATCCTGTATCTAGCATAGTGCTTGACACACTGAAGATGCTCAATAAGTATATCTTGAATGAATAATAAATGAATAATTCTCCACAGCATAATTAATACACAGGTGACCAGGCAGACAATCTTACAAAAGATACATTATCATGAATTTCACATGCAGTGGGAAGCCCCACCTCCACCCCAATATATCTGGCTCCTGCTAACTCACATCTGTGATCCTCATAGCATAGTCACAACATTTTATTAACAATTAGGGAGAAGCTAAAACTGCCATTTTCCATGAGAGACGTAAGAAAACTCTCTCACTCAGGTATACAGATCTGACATAAAGACACAAATAAGATAAGACTTGGTGAGGGACAATGGAGAGAATAAGGGCCGTCATCCTGCACTGAGGACCATTGCAAGGAGAGGCTAGCAGTGCCGAAGTCAGACCTCATCTACTTCCCAGGTTCTTGTGAAAGTACACAACCACACATCAAACACATTCTACCACTAAATTCCATGATTAGGTCAATGTCAGACATTGATTTTGTTAATTTCTTAAGTTTGTGTGGGTATTTTGTTCATGGAGTGAGATATTTGGTTTTTCCCCCATGTATCTCTTCCTACCTGTGTGAGGAACAAGTTATCTAACCCTCTGAGACAGTTTCCTCATCTGTAAACTAACGATAATAAAATTTAGCTTACGCTGCTGTGATGATTAAAGGTATGTAGAACACCTACTATTCTGCCGTGTAGTTGCCTGCCACTCAAATAATCTCAATGGTTATACCAGGAAGAGGCAGAAGTCACCAGTGGAGTTTATATATTTATTACCATCTACTTAACATTCACTCAAAGACAAGTGTACTTTCCTTCCTTTCTTTACCATTCACTCTTTGTACTGAGTACCAGGACTTATAAGTCACTTAAGTGCTTTAACCTCTTGATATTTAACTTGAGCTGGCTCTTAATTACATAAATAATGTTATTATTAACCCTACTACTTTAGTAGGGTTAATCCTTTCCCATCTTATCCTTGCAGCCAGATGGACTTGGAATACTTTGTATTTTAAAAAAGTTCAAAAAACACTTTATAGCACAAGAAATAAGTATGATCCTTTGAACCTAAGCTTTATGTCTCTTTATTAGTAAATAATTGTATTACAATCTCCTTATGAACTATAAGAAATGAGCAAGTAGCTCTGTGGTGCCAGAATTGAATCATTGACCTTAGATAGGGCTTGCCTTTTGGGGATTTGGTGAGAAAACTATAAAACTGGGCCAGAAATTGAGAAGGTACTGAGTGGAGTTATAGGAGTTAAGATCATGATGGTGGGAGTAAGGATACGCCCTGGTATTTTTTTTTTCCAGTTTTTCACAAAGGAAAAGTAGCAATAAAAGATAAAAATGAGAGAATTGAATTCCTTTTCATCATCCTCATCATGATGATCTCATCCCTGGGTTCACAAAGCAATATCAATAAGAAACTGAAACCAAAGAGCTCCAAACTCTGAAGTGTGCATCAGTCTGATCATGTTAGAACTTAGAGACACCCAGGCTTTTGTGATGACCGTTCATCGTCCATCTGTCCATTCTTTTTTTTTCTTTGCTTTAGAAAAAAATTTTACTTAATATTTTGATAAACCCACCCCACATTCCTTGTACAGAAGTACAAGTGTTAGTTCTTACATTACTAATCATTGTACTGCTATAGCTAAATCAATTCTGGCCTTGAATTCTTGATATGTGCAGAGAATTTGGCAAAGATGTCCATTCCACCAGTATTTGATTCTGGGTGTTTTGGTGTAAGCTTTAAGTACTTTGGAGGGTGTGCCAGTTTGAATGTATTATGTCCCCCAAAACGCCATTATCTTTGATGCAATCTTGTGTGGGCAGACATATTAGTGTTGATTAGATTGTAATTCTTTGATTGTTTCCATGGATATGTGCACCACCCAACTATGGATGATAACTCTGGATAATTTCCATGGAGGTGTGGCCCGGCCCATTCAGCACGGGCCTTGATTAAAGTTTACTGGAGCACTATATGCTCAGACAGAAGGAACGTCCTGGGAGAAAGCCATGTTGAAACCAGAACTCCGGAGCAGACACCAGCCACGTGCCTTGCCAGCTAACAGAGGTTTTCCGGACCCATTGGCCATCCTCCAGTGAAGGTACCCAATTGTTGATGCCTTACCTTGGACACTTTATAGCCTTAAGACTGTTAACTGTGTAACCAAATAAACCCCCTTTTATAAAAGCCAATCCATGTCTGGTATTTTGCATCCTGGCAGCATTAGCAAACTGGAACAGAGGGCATAAGACTTCTTCAAGAAATTCCTCAATCTTATTTACATCTGTTTTGGCTTCATTTTTGAAAGTTATAAATGGTGGGTGGGTCCCGGGAGCCAAGTTCTGCAGGTCTGCAGGCTTCCTTTTCAGGTTAAGGGTAGTGACACTAAATACAATGCCTTTGATCCAAAGAATCATGAAAAGCCTCTGGAAAAAGGGGCAGTTTCCTCTGCTTTCACCATCACTGCCAGCCTTGACGAAGAGCTCGATAATGGACTCTTTGTCCTCCTTCTGCAGCCCATTCAGTGGCATCGACAACGCCATGGCCGGCTCAGTGGGCTCCACGGAGGGTGGCTGCTGCTGCCCCGGGGCTGCTCTGGCTGCCGGCTCCCCCCGCCCTGCACTTCCCTCGAGAGCCCGAGTCCTGGCACCGAGCTCTCAGCAGCCTAGGCTCCGCAACACCGCCCCACAGCCATGCTATTCATTTTATGCGACAGCAATTTGCAAGGCTGTATTATATACCACACACCTTGATAGGTGCTAAAGATACAAACTAAAGAAGTCATTGTCTTTGGCTAGTGAAACACAACCTGGCTTGGCAACCCAACTAACCACAACATCATATGTGGTTGCCCTGATCTCAGTGTGGGGGAATAACATTCGAATCATGAATTAGGAGCGTCTAATTCTGCCGGAGTTATGGGTGAGGAAGCCAGGATAACGCTTTGGTGTTTAATGCCCTTATGGACTCTACCATACTCTCCCAAACATGAGAGTGATGTATCTTCTGTTCTCTACAGGATCATGTTCTCCTTACAAAGCAGGAGGGCACATTAATTCTTCCATCTCTCCCCCACATTGCACAGCATCGTGCCCAATGGCATGGTTAAAGTTCAAATTGAGGCGACTTGAATTATAGAATGAATTGGGAAAAAATATTCATAAGTACAAGTAGATTGAAAGAGTGAGTAGTGGACAGAAAGGCAAGTCTTTCAAAGATAACAAAGAATTGGGACAAAACTATGAAGTTATTCATCTTGCAAAGAGCTGCTGAAATTCAGTCTTTATGGACCCATATCCTGACTGCCAGATGCTCAAAAATGATGACAGAACAAACGAATAGAATGGTCAAATTTATGATTGAGGCTTCTTAAAAAAAAAAGTGAATTCTATCAAACTACTTTTGATATTTTAAAAGGGGCCCGAAAGACTTGTCTAAAAATCATATGTGAACATGCCTAGTATCCTGGGCTAACTGACCTATTAAAACACAAAGATTCCTGCTAGCTCACATAATCATGGAGTGCTTCTTTCAAACTTATGAATCAAGCCCTCAGTGCGCATAGACAGTGAGGGAATTTTTTATGAATAGCCTCCCTATTATCATGGTTCATGACATTTTACAATGCAATTATTGTGGTGCATATCATAACATAATTGAGATTCTAGAGATGGAAATGGGAGGTAACAAGAGGGACAAAGTTACTCAAGAAAATGCAAATGCCATTTTATTTGCAAATTAAATTTAAAAATATAATTAAGTGGGTGTAGAGAGTGATTGAAGAATTAATTGAGAGAAACAAATTTGGAATATGTCTGTGATGGATCTCTGTAAAAAGAAATCCTTCTGCTCTGGCACACCTCTTCAGGGAGTAAAGCTCTTCCTGTTTTAAAACTCGAATGGAAACAGATTTTTAGGACATGTCAGAATGATTGGATTTACACTCTGAGGCCAGTTGGTGAACTTGTGAACTTGCCTGGACTTGAACAACAAGCAACGGGAAACTTTTCCAACCTGAGCTGCAAATCAATCTTTAGGCCAGAGTTTGTTTGTTTGCTTAACATTTCGCCTCCATTGTTTTATCTCTTTCTCTCTCTGCATCTTTGTCTCTCTCTGTCTCTTTGAAATAAATTTTAAATAAGTTGCTGACATGAAAGCACTTCCAAATACTTCTAAATATATCTAGAGGTATATTTAGAATGTAAATATATCTAAAACATCTCTAAATACTTTAGCATGTACCTCCTCAGAACAGTGGCATTCTCCTTCAGAACCACAGTATCATTGTCACAACAAAGAACCAAGCTGCAAGGATCTATATTCTATTTGCTTGTCTCTCAAATCTCCTTTGTTACAGAACAGCCCACCACCACTTTCGTTGCTGCTGCTACTGCTGATGTTGTTTTAGATTCCAGGACATTGACATTTTGATAATTCTAGGCCAGTTGACTTGAAAAATGTTCCACCAATTGGACGTGTCTGGTTGTGTCCTCATGATTAGGTTAAGATGAGACTTGGCCAGAATTTTTTAAAGTGGAGTACAATTGTGTTTACTGTTCATGTGTATCTTTGAATGCTTAAAAAGAAATAAAAAGTATAAGTTAGCTTTTTTAGATATTAGAAAGTATCAAAGAGAAGATAAAACATTGTTGATTTGTTTCAGTGCCAGATTCTTTAGATTAGATTAGGATGGTATATTCATGAGGTGTGTGTGAATCCTAAAATTTCTGACATGTTTTTAAGTGATTCATCCAGCCTTTAGAGATTTACTTAAAAACTCCCATTTCTTACTCCACTGAGATTTCTGAACTTGAGAATTTAGAAAGTGATTGTTCATTATCCAAAACCTTTTAAAAGAATAAAAGGAGTGGGCAACACTCTAAAGGCAGAATCTTAGTTACTGGGATAAAAGACAAAATTTATGACTTTCCCACTGATTCCTCAGCCAGATTTTCCCCTCCCCAGGACCCGCTTCTCCAGAGATTAATACATGCTTGAATTGGAGTAGTCATTTCCTTCCTTCTGTTCAGTGCCAGTTCTCAGAGGAAAACATCCATTTGCTCTTTGATTCTTGTAACCCAGAGACAGAAATGAAAGGACCCGCTGCTTCCTAGAGTATAACGATTTCATTTGGGGGGCCACAGAGCAGGAAAGAGAGTTTGAAGAGTGTGTCTGCATCAAGTATGGGTGTGAGAATGATTTTCCCCAGGTCCATTTAGCTGGCCTGGAGCCTGGAGTGAGCCATTCATCCACCTTAAATTGCACCACGAAGCAGAGATGGCCAAGGGAGAAGTCACTGAGGACCCTGCCACTTGTTTCCAGTTTTCACTGTGTCTCTTTGATGTTGGATTTCAAAGAAATTGATGCAGTTTTCTGTCTCCTCCCACAGGGGGAGTTTAAGCTTCACCTCTTGGCAGGTCAATACCTGGAAAGGGCAATAAACCAAAATGTGAATAATCTTCCCATAAAAAGCAAACAGTCGGAGCTACCCTCATACTGATATGGTCCTATAGTACCAGATGGAAAACTGCTCACAGTCTTTAGTTGTAAGCCTCATACCTAAGTACTGAGTGGACATTAAAGATGAAATTCTATTGGATTCTATTCAGACATGTGATACTCCAAAGGTAGAACCAAACAGATCCATTTTTGAGCTGAGAATGTTTACTTCTTACATTCAGCTTCAGGATGTAACAAAAAGAACCATGAAATAAAGCATATGAATAAAACCTGGCTGAGTTCCTTGCAAAATGAAATGGCTCTCTTTAATCATTTCCAGTTAAAAGCACATGAGTTGAAAGCAAAGAGATGTTTTCATTTGAAAAAAGGAGAAAATTTTGCTAAAGCCATATAGTATATTTGGCCAAATCTAGGGTGGCTGGTTGTCCCAGTGTGCCTGGGTCAGAAGGATTTTTCAGGACAAGGGACTCTGCTAAAACAGGGATAGTCGATCACCCTAAAAAACCTAAAATGTGCACAGCACCTAAAACATGGAATGCTTTACCCAGTCCAATTTTTATAATTTTAAGCTTATCTCAGAATCAGTGAAATGGAAAAGATACACTACTTGCTGGACTTAAATTGCAGAAAGCTCTATATAAGTACAAATGTCCAGGAATACAGATGAGTTAGGATTTAATATTATGTGCTTAAATGGTTTGGAAAAGACTAAGTACTCATGTCCATTTCAATAGCTCTTTGTGGTGCTTACCTCTAAAAAAAGTTAAAAACAGACTTTCATGCTCTTGATTTTTTTCTCTTGTGCTGAGAAAACATCCCAAAGTCTACAACTCCATTTAATTAGGCTTTCTAATGAATGACAGAGGAACCAACAGAGACACAGAAGGGAGTTTTTCTCTGATGGTCCCGTTGAATCAATTCCTTAGTCCTTGAATTCCATAGGATCCTTTTGTTAACAGTATCTACAGTAAAGAACTTCTTGTTCAGAAAATATATACTCCAATAAAATAATTAGAAAAAGAATCTCTACTCCAGCCAAAGCTCAGTATTCCATTATGAAGTTGATTCCTAAAGAGAATGTTCAACAGGAAGTGGAAATATTAGCATAATGTCAAGAATTTATAGGAGAGCCAAACAAGTCACAGAGGAAAATATCAAATCAAAACAAATTTATGGCATGTTGATAAGGATATGCTGTGTCTTCTTCATAAGAGGTTTGTGTATGACTTCTGCTAATTGTAGAATTACTAATCAGTTCCTCAATTATCATTCACTGAGAATCCAAATATTAGATGGTGTTTCATTAGTCAGGAAGACTTATTAAACAATTTGAGAAGCAAGAAGAGAACCGTAATTTATCAGGACAGCCATCAAGGTCCAAGAGAAGGTGAAAAAGGAAGTGACAACAGTGAGTATAAATCAGGATCAGTGAAATGGAAAACATACATTGAAGAATATTTTTAATCTGGAGAGCATCTGGACCTCCTAAATCTGGCTGCCTAGTGGTCTGAGTGCAAGGATGGGGGAGAAAGAGATTAGATAGGATAAATAGAAGAAATACTGTTGCAGTATAGAGTAATGAAGAGAATGGGATCTGGAGTCAGATGATCCTGGATTTAAATTCTGACCCTATTACACATAACTTTACTTTGCACAATTTATTTGACCACTTAAGCCTGTTTCCATTTATTAAAATAGGAATAATATAAGCTCAAACCATATTAAATTGCTGTTTTGGTAGGTCAAAATTGGTGAATATCATCAATTTCATTAGGTTCAACCTAGTTATGGGACCTTGGGCAAGTTATTTAACCCCTCTCTGCCTCCATTTCCTCTTCTATAAGATGAGGCTAATAAAATACTTACCTCATTGGTTTGCTGTGATCAGTAGTTTGAAAATCACAACCATTCATAAAAACAGCTTTGAGTACTAGGGCAGTTGGTTTTAAACAAGTCCTGGAAATAATTGGTAGATAGTTCAGTGCTCTATCAGCAACTCTTGTATGTAATATTGTCCTTATGTAGGTAACTAATAAATAATTGGATCATGATATTTGATAATATATATGAAGACAGTATTGTATGTGTGTATATATATACAAATATATATAGCACATATAGACTGATAAATATACATCTCAGTGTCATCACATTAATTAATAATAAAGTTGCCTTTTGTAATTTTGATTCTTTTATTTCACACTAATATATGAAATCATGGTTGATATTCAGATATATACGTATATATTTAAACCTACAGTTTTTTTTTAGCAGACAAGGAAACTGAATTCCAGGGAAGAAAAATGACTTCCTAGCAGACTTACATTGCTAGGAAGTAGAGGAATTGAGATCCTAATTACTTTTATAAGACGATGTAACTTACAAAGCATTTGAGACTCTTATTTCAGTTTGAGATCTCCCTGTTTGAACAGTTTCTCTTTCAATTAACTCACATTATTGATTATTGATTATTGCTGGTGACTCATTTCCTTTTAACACATCTATATATAAAAATAATAGGGCTGGTGGACTGCAAGCAATGTAGTTAAGTATGAATTGAGTACATAGTTGCTTGTTCCAATCCTCCAAATGGAATCTGAGTGTTTTAATGTGGAAGACCAACAGGTTTTAAGTTTGAGGTTTCATTTGAATCACAAAAAAAAGAAAAAAGAAAAGTGATTTAGCGCACTGGGGGAGTACTGTAGTTCAGAGAAAGGGTACTTAATTTAGTGGAGCCAGAAAGGGGAATGCAATCAGAGAGGGCTGAGAGAAGCAGTAAAACATAAACTTTGGAATAAGATCTAGATTTGACGATTTGCTTTGCCACATGCTATGTATATGACTATGGATAAGTTATTAGCTTTTTAAGGGTTTCCTTGTCTATATAATAACATCACAGAGCTATTGTGAGGATTAAACAAGATTATTCATGTAAAGAATTTAGCAAGAGGAAAAGGCATCAAAGCCAGTTTACTATTTCAGGAACCTGTGGGAAGGGAGAGAGAGGTTGGCGACTCTGGAGAGGGTCAATGACTGTAGTAAAGAGGTGCCAGAGAGTTCAGAGTGGGCTGAGGTCGGTGGTTTCATTTAGTGATCTAGAGGACTTCTCTGAAGTAAGGAGCATGGCATCCTCTGAGACTGGAAGACAGATCAAGGGGAGCAGTGTGGACGTGAGCAGAAGGGAACATGTAGATATCCAATTGGTGGTTGAGGAGGGCTTATCTGGGGTCCAGTTGTCCTCAGTGAAGGAGCACCAAGGTCATCTGCTGAGACAGAGGAAAGGGGCATGTGAGAGGAGGGTTGAGAGTGTGGAAAGCCTTTGAGGGAATTGGAGAGGGTGATGACAATGACAAAGTAAAAGCCTTGTCAAAATCTTCTGAAGGACCAGTTGAACTTGGAGACCAATTGTTTGCGGAGGCCCTGATCTGCTAGATTGTGTGGCTTTTCCTCCAAAGTGATTTTTTTCCTGAACATGGGAGTAGAGGGGGCAGATGGATTCAGAATTTGGGTTTTGCTGGCCAGAGGCAGTGAAAGGAAGTGGAAATCGAGAAGACTGGCAAGAATACATTTTCAACTACACTGTTCAGGCCAGAAATAAAATGAGGTGCTTGCACCAATTGTTGGTGAGTTTCATTTCTCCCTGCTCCATCTCTTCCACAGCCCCAATTCCAGACCATGTATGGCAGAAGTTAAATCATATGACCAGAAAATTTCCTAGAGAGTTCAAGTATTTTGCAGTGTTGGATCTTTGACCTACAAACACTGCCCCTGGTGTATAAGGAAATGAACTTTTAAATCAGATCCTTACAGTAAAACATTGAGAAATCAAGAAATGTACACTAACGTCTACACATCACATGGAGAAAATGGATGGGTATGCCTCTAAATTCAAAATAAATATTTATGGTATGGCCCTCAGAAAGAATCCTCCCCACCCCCATCTATCACAGTCCAGAATGTGGCCAGATTAGAAATCAGTGACAGAAATGGCACACTTCCTTGCCAAAATAAAATAATCTTAGAATAGGAAAAGAGGTGAAAAACTATTTAAATCACCTTTTTAATATCCAGAGTAGGAAACTGCAGTCCAAGGAAGTAAGGCATTTTGTAGCAGAGTTCAGGACTAGAATCTAATCCTGCTCTTGTATCCTCTATCTCTCAAGTAAGAATTTAACACTTTTTTTTTTGTTGTTTCTT
The DNA here is from genome assembly GCF_015220235.1 of Choloepus didactylus. Classification (NCBI taxonomy): domain Eukaryota; kingdom Metazoa; phylum Chordata; class Mammalia; order Pilosa; family Megalonychidae; genus Choloepus; species Choloepus didactylus. The sequence goes on from NC_051313.1 coordinate 37,901,298, forward strand.
TCTTTAAAATTGTTGATATGTATCTTATTCTTAAAAATTTAAAAACAAATGGAGTAAAGCAGTTTGGAAGCTACCCAGAGACATTGTTCAGGAAATATTTGCAGACACTGATAAATTGGACTGGGTCTTGTATTATAAGAAATTGTAATTTTTGCAAATTTAATATAACTAAAAGCAGGGCTTTATAAAGAGGCAGTGTGGCTTGGACTAAAAGCCTTACTCCAAAACTTACTACCTGAATAATTGAATTATTGAGTCAGCCTCTCTACACCTCTATTTTCTTTCCTGCAAAATAGGTACAATAATGCTATTTTACAAGGTTTTTATGAAAATTATATGCAAAGTACTTGACAGAGAATAAGAAATGTAAGGAGTTTTAAAAAGAATGGCCATTATTATTATTACTATTGTTACTAAAATGTTTGCTTAAATTTTTTGTGATAACAGAGAGAACACACATTGAACTTCCCAGTTCAAAAGACCCTGGGGCTGATAGCTGCCTCCGAATCATCAGGGAAAACATCACATATTTTTAATCTGGAGACTCGGCTCACCTCAAGAACATTGACCTTCAACTGCCAAGGTTTATGTTAAAGTTGTTTCATTTGCATTTTTATCACAAACAGAGGGGGGTGTGCTCCCTGAATTTGCCTCTCTCTAGGTTTTTTGCCTCTAGAGTGTAAGGTAGTTTCCACCCCACACCCATACCCCATAGTACTCATATCTTGCCTCTTTCATAGCACCCAGCATAATTGTTCATTTTTGTCTTTGTTCTTCAATACATCATGAACACCTCAAAGGGAAAAAACACCAATCCATGCATATTGGTATTCTACTCACATTGGTACTGGTACAGATAATAAATATTTATTGAGCAGTGAATAAATAAGACAAGGTCCCTGTCCCAGCCTTGCTTTGGAGTTCAACTCTTCACAACACTCAGTTCAAGCTCTTGATTAGCTAATTGGCACTTCAGCTGATTGAATTGAGTTTTCCTTACTTAAATCAGAGAAACAGGTACTCTCTGCTTCTCTTCCATCCAACATGTCCTTATTTCCTTCCAGTTCCTTGGGCTTTCCTGTCCAATTAGAAGAGTCTTTGAACAAGAAAGGAATTACAAAAGAATTAGGCTGCCTGGGACATATCCCAGCAAAATTTAGGTGTTCATGATATAGTAGAATGGAGTGCTTCATTTAAGAAATCAAATTCCTCAATATACCAAAATGCAGTTAGTTACTAGGTCAACAACATGTACAATATGATTCAGGATAAGTTAGAAAACAATATGGTTTCCCCATGTAGGTGAGGGTGTACGCTTAGAAAAGAAAGGCTTCAAGGGCATCAGCCCCTCAGGGTCTGCTCCTCAGATGTAGGAAGGGGACTCAACTCTTCAACAGCTAGGCAGATCATAAAGAATGAAAAGTAAAGTGTCACTCTTCCTGGAGCAGGAAACTAACAATAAAGAAAGTCCTCTACCACATACATTTTTGTGTTATCTGAGGTGTGAAAACAAGGAGAGAGGCTAGTCGGTGGACTGTAAACTGGGGCATTTTGCAGATAGACCACAAATTGTCCTTCGGTTTGCCAGAGGCGTGAGTCTTTGAGACTGTCAGTTCTCTTATTTGGGCCAAGGTTCCCCCACACCTTCTCTGGCGGTGGCGGAAGGACTAGAGATGGCAGAATGGAATCAGCTGTAGGGTATGTGCCACTGCTGGAGGAGCTGGAATAAGTGGAGCCAGTACCAAGGGTGACCTGAGTTTCGGTGGCTCCTAATGAGGTCTCACAACACAGGACAGGTTGGCTAAGGGGTTCGGGGCCTGCCTACCATCTCACAGCAATGTGTCTCAATAGTTTGCTCCTAATCTACATAATCCTGCCACAGTCCCCACTTTATATTTACCTAACATTAATCTTTTTTTTTTCTAAATCACTTTTGATGGTGCAGATCATTATTTCTCAAGGGATGCCTCTGGCGGCCTTCCAGAATCTCCAAATTCCAGAATGCAATTACAAGTCATTATTTTTCCTCTCTTTCCTCGATGAGAGGCTAAGTAGATACTTGCACCCCAACATTAAATGTAGTTGACAAGTGGCCAATTAGGCTTACTCATTCGCTAAGAGATTTGCTCCCACACACCTGCCTTTGTCAAAGCCCGTGAAATTCAAATTGAGTGCAAATTGCTACATGCCATACACCCTCAAAGGTAACTTGTAAATTCTGAAAACCTCAGTGTTTGGTCTGCCAAGATCCGGAATAATATTCAGTCAAGTCTGAGAGGCTTGAGTGAATATTTATCAGGTAAGTGTCAGTATTCTGCTAGTTTGGGGCTCTGTATTCGTTAAATATTCATCATTCAACAAAAATTACTGAGCCCTGACTGTGCCTGTAAGATACAAAATTGAATAAAATACAGCCCCTTGCCCTTGAAAACTATGCAATGTACTGAGGGAAGATTATATATATATATAAAAATATATATATAACAATACAGTGAACAAATTGCCATGGGCCAGAATTGTTGGGTTTGGTTTTTAGGAGAGTATTTTTTTTTTTTTTAAGTTAAGAGCCTAAGAGCAAAAAAAGAATAAAATTTTAAAAATTAGAAAAATAAAAAGATGGACGTAATGCAGATTTATTTTTATTCCTCCTGGAACCATAGTAAACCACTTTAAAGAAACTGAGACTTGGAAAGGGTGCACTGTGATGCCATTTCCTAGTGATTGAATAAATTCCATCAGATAACAAGTTTGGACTAACCATGTGTAAGCCATTGTCCTGGTTTGTCACAGTACTGGGTGAGAAGATGATGCAGCAGAGTCCACGGCCAGGGTCAGCTCTGTGGATAAGTTCCCGTGATTTGTTGCAACAAAACTAAGCTCATGAGATTCCTTTGTAAACTACTTTATCTAAGAAAATCTTTTGTTATGAGAGAGTGTTCACAAGAAATTTATAGAATACTTTTATTTCTAGCTTAGAGCCTGAAGCCGAGGGTCATAGGTGCAATATGATGGTTGTGGTGAAGGACAAATTAAAATAATATAACACATTTTTATGATGACTTAGGTCACACAGTACTTTTTAAAATAACAGCTTTACTGAGATATAGTTCCCATTTAAAGTGTACAATTCAATGGTTACTATATTCACAGAGTTGTACAACCATTCACCAAAATCAATTTTAAAATGGTTTCAACACCCCAAAAATATACTCCATACCCATTTGCAGTCACTCTCCATCCACCCCCACCAACCCTCCTGAGTCTTAGACAACCACCAATCTACTTTTTGTCTCCATGAATTTGCCTATTTTAGACAATTCACATAAATAGAATTATACCTGTGGTCCTTTTTGACTGACTTCTTTCACTTAGCATAGTGTTTTCAAGATTCATCCATGTTGCAGCATGTATCGGTACTTCATTTCTCTTTATTGCCAAATAATATCCCATTGTAGGGATATACCACATTTTATTTAACCATTCATGATGGACATGTGGGTTTTTCCAATTTTTGGCTATCATGAGATTCGTGTATAACTTTTTGTGCAGACATATGCTTTTTCCTCTTGGGTATATACCTAGGAGTAAAATTGCTTAGTCATACGTGAACTCTATGTTTAAACTTTTGAGGAATGGCCCCACTGTTTGTCATAGCAGCTGTACCATTGCACATTCCCACCAGCAGTGTATGAGGTTTCCAATTTCTCTACAACACTCATTATCTGACTTTTTTTATTATAGCCTGCCTAGTGGGTGTGAAATGATGTCTAGTGGTTTTGATTTGCATTTCCCTGATAAATAATGATGTTCAGCCTCTCATCATGTGCTTTCTGGCCATTTGCTTATCTTCTTTAGAGAAATGTCTATTCAGTTCTTTTGCCCACTTTTACCTGGATTATTTGTCTTTGTATATGGCACTTTAAAAGTTTACAAATATTTTAATGTATATTATTTCAAATATCTTGCATAACCCAGTGCTATGGATAGTATTATCATTATAATACAAGATTAAAAAAAAACAAAAACTGAGGGTCAGTGACTTACTAAGGCCACTCAGCTATCAAGTAGCAAAGCCAAAACTTGAATCTAACAGAGGGACCTCCCCTGCCATAACCATGAGCTCTGGGGAAGGAAGGAATTCAGTTTTCCTTGTATCCCACCTGGCCCTGACTGGACAACTCATGGATTGGTAAGGACACTGATCTCTTAATTATAAATCAAAAGTGTCCAAATGTTGCTAAATCAAATGACACTAAAATTTCTACTCTAAAGATAATTCTCCAGGAGAGTGAAGCCAGAACATTCAGAGTCGGTTGTGTGATAACCATTCAGGAGTATTCCACAGGACTTTGTCATGAAGTCCCGTGAGAACTTTGCCATTTGGCAAGTCATCTTGCTGTGCCCATCAATGATTCTAATTTTACACTGCCTTCTGAAGTCCAACAGATGCCCTGTTTTGTACTCCATCTCAAGATGGAACTTAATTAACTTGCTCAGGATTATAAGAATTTTCAGATGCTTCTAGATGCAGCAGGTAGGTCATTCTATGGAGTCAATGAAAACCATCAGAAATGGTGCCTGTGCTGGTTTGAATCTATTATGTTCCCCACAAAAGCCATGTTGTTTAATGCAATTTTGTGGGGACAGACTTAGTCTTTTGATTAGGGTGGGACATTTGATTAGGTTGCTTCCATGGAGATGTGACCCACCCAACTGTGGGTGAGATCTTTGATTAAATTATTTCCATGGAGGTGTGGACCTCGCCCATTCAGGGCGGGTCTTGATTAGTTCACTGGAATACTTAAAAGAGGTCAAGAGCCAACACAGATGCTGACGCTTGGAGACACTTGGAGACGCTTGGAGATACAGACAGAAGGATATTTGGAGATGCTAAGCTGAGAAATGAAGCCAGAGTTTGCCCCAGAGTAGCTAAAGAGAGGACCCCCAGATGCTTAGAGAGAAACACCCTGGGGGAAAAAAGCAAGGATACACAGGAGCTGAGAGAGAGAAGTGAAGACAGAAGCCCAGAGACATTTTGGAGAAAGCCATTTTGAAACACAATCTGGGAGCAAAGGACCAGCAGACACCAGCAACCTGCCTTCCCAGTAGATGGAGGTGTTCCGGACACCATCGGCCCTTCTTCAGTGAAGGCATCCTCTTGCTAATGCCTTAGTATGGACATTTTTATGGCCTTAGAACTGTAATGTAACCTAATAAATCCCCTTTATAAAAGCCAATCCATTTCTGGTATTTTGCATAATGGCAGCTCTAGCAAACCAAAACAGTACCCACAATCTACAGAGTTCCAAGACACCTTACATGAAATAGAAATCCATGTCACTGAGGGAACATGGTAAGCCTTGTGCTGATTTTCCAATGGTATGAAAGTTAAGCATTAGAAGGAAAAACACGTAATAAATTGAGGCATGGAATAGTAAGGAAGAAAAACATGGGTTCTGGAGTCAAAAAACGTGAGTTCAAATTAAGGTAGGTCTCTTGTAGTATGAACTTAAGTAACTTGGTTATTTTATCTGAGGCACAGTTTCTCCTCTGTAAAGTGTGAAAACAGTACCTATCCTACCTTTCAGAAATGCCACAAAGTTAAGTGCATTGTGTATGTAAAGTGTCTGGTAAATCATACCCAATAAATTGTGCCCTGTTTGTGAGGATCTTTGTCACGCTAGTTCTATTTGAAAGAATTAGCTCTAAAAGAAGGGAGATTTTTCTAGATCCATGTACCAAAGGGCATATTTTAATATAGTGGGGGGAAAAAAGATAGTTCAAGGCAGTAAGAATGCCCTTGGGAACATGGCATATGACTTGATAGCATCCCTGGGAGGATCTATGACCTTGAATAAGGATATGAACCTATGATACTAAAAACAAACAAAAAAAAAAGCAATGCTTACATGGAAATGCATTCTGTTTTGTTTTTCTCCTTCTTTAAACAATCCATCATTTATTCTTTCAACAAGACCTGGCATTGTCAGTCTTTCCCAAATTATGTTTTTATTGCATAAGAAATGACAGATACACTTTATTACTGACATAAAAATGGAAACGTGCCCTTGCAAGATAATATTATCTTCAGGATTGGTGTTAGGGTACACAGATTCCAACACATTCCTGGAAAAAAAAGAAAGCTTTAGCCCCGTTGACACCCTTAAGAAAACATGTTGAAGCCTCAACTTTGGGCTCAACATAAAGAATTGCAAGCAAGTTAATCATAAGTCTTTATGGAACCTGTTTGAAAGATGTTTAATATGCCTCCAAAACATTTCAAAAAGAAAAATGTAAGAACAAAAACTGACCATAAACTTTTTTTGCTCATTAGTGAAGGTGAACATAATTTTATATATGAATTATTTGTATTTTGTCTTTTGTGATATGTATGTTTGTGACATTTGCCCATTTTTCTATTATGGTGTTTATCTTTTTTCACATTATTTAGAGTTTTAAATATTAGGAATATTAATTTACTTATCAAATACATAGCAAATATTTTCTAAGTTTTTTTTTTTTTTGCCTTTTAGTTTTATGAATCTTGTTGACGCAGAGATGTCCTCCATTATAATGTAGTCAAATCTGTCTTTTCTTTACAATCTCTTTCATTGAAACAGCGCTCTCTTCAAATGTTATTTTATAATTCTTTCTAAAAGGCATCTAATGCTACAGAAAGGTATAGGAGGGTGAAGACTGAAGAACAGCCATTGGATTAAACTGTTAGAATGTCTTTTATCACTTTCTGGGAGCAATTTTTGTGAACTTGTGAGCTTTGACCCCAGATTGCTGGAGTATCAATAATAAGTACAGACTAACATTTCAGAAGACTTTGCATGAATGGAAATAGACATGATCAAAGTCTATGGGTGGGAAGAATAAAGAGCTGCGCTGAGGATGTTAACTTCAGTCTTCCACTCTGGCAGGTACGATGTGCCTGCAGATAGACAGTATTCTTTCCTCATTGAGGCAGTGACCCTCTTTGGTGATTCAGTCCAGCCTCAAAAAGGAATTCCATGACCTATATGAGGAAAGAAAATGGAGGTTATTCATCATCACAATAATGGTAAATAATGATCTTGAAAGCTTTTGAAGCATTTTTCCACATTAGTTCATTTTAGCCTCAAGCATCAAAATGAGACAGGTGGAGAGATATCATTATCTCCATCTACAGAAGAGAAAAAGTGAAGTAATTGACAAAGCCCAGCAGAGTACCCCAGTGTGGAATATCATACTATATTCTTATCCTCAGAGGCATAGAGTCATGTGTGAGACAAGATACATACAAGGAACAATTAAGATTACTGAAGAGAATACAGACTAGTGTCAAATTAAGTACAATGAAATACTATAAAGATGGGGAAACGGAGAAAAGTCACGTTAATGTTACCTAGACTATTAGAGGAGAGTTGATGGAGATGTTACTATTTCAAATGGGAGTTAGATTTTGGCACGTGAAGAGAAAGAAGACACTGTAGACGGAAACAATGGAAAAGCATTGAGATAGAAATGTGGGAAAGAAGGGGTGGGCCATGAGGAGGTTGGCATGATGGCCCTAGCTCTTGTTGAGAGCAGGATATTGGATAAAGTCAGAATTGAAGGACCTAGAATATCAGGCTGAAAAATGTGAAACCAAACCTTCGAGCAATGGAGAAGGATTGCAGTTATTTTCAAGGGTTAGGTCAATGGTGAAAGAAATGCTCTTTAGGAAGAGTGGAAGGAAAAGATGGTGGAAGCAGGAAAAAAAATAGTTAAAAGACTAACAGCCATCCACATGCGAAGTGATGAAGATTTGTGATAGTAGTGGGGATAGAAAAGCCCAGGGGTAAATTCAGTTTCAGAGATGCTGAAGGAAACTTCTTCCTCTAGCATGGAGAGACTCCAATGCCAGTGAAGGAAAATCAGCAGAAAAAGCATTTAACTTAAGAAATAAAATGACTGGGGCAACCCTGACATATACTATTTGGGTAAAAGATGGAGAACAGGACCAGATGAAAGATGTACCTGCCACCAGGCCTGCATGTGGCAGGTACCTGACAAATGCTTGTCTCCCCTCCCCTTCCAGGACCCTGGACCTGCTTGGTGGTGCCGGGTCAGAGGTCACAGCTGCAGATGACACCGCTTAAGAGGTTATTGGTTTAGACTTGATAACTAGGACTGTGAAAATAGAAGAGCCCTCAGATACAACAATTATCAAAATTAAATGAAAATTAGAGGTCCAAGGAGTACAATTTGAGGAGCATTCACAGTTAAGGGAGAGGAGAAACTAACAAAGGTGATTAGGGAGTAGGGGAGAGTCATAGTTTCCTCTGAAAACTGCACAATTACCTCTTCAAGCATCAGGTGTAAAGCCTCATATTCACTGTAAAGGGTGTGAAGGGTAAAGTAAGTTGAGAGAGTAGAGTTAATTCTGCCAAAGAGACCCATCTGAAAGTGAAATAGAGGTCAAAACCCCACTCTAGCATGGAAATTGGATACTGCCAGATGTTCCAGTGCTACGGTATAGTTCAAAAAGGGCAGAATTGACGGATTATCAACCATGCCAGCTGCTATTGCAGAATTTATGTTTTCTTTATGGTGTGAAATGTACAATCATAATAGAAACATTAAAAACCTGTGTAGGTTCAAGGAACGGTATGTAACAATATAAATCAAAGTTCACTGTAATTAATAAAACCAACAGCAGAGGGCTCTCTTCAACGCCTGGCAAACTCTCAGGCAGAGAAACAGCATGACCAGGCTTTTTATTTTTTAGTAACTTCTGGTAACAATTTAAAAATTCCATACAGAATGGGGGAAAAGAAATTATGTATTTGAATATAAATTAGAAATATGGTATTTAAGCCTTCAGGGCCTAAGCCTCCTTTCTTCAAAAATTTCTTTTTTCCAGTTTGCTTTTTTGCTAATGAGAAAATTTATCTGAAGTAATAAATGCTGTGATTTGGGGTAGTCTAGGTGTAAAATGCCTTAATAAAGTACAATAATTTTGTTTGCTTCTATAAAGTATTTCAGACTATCCACTGGATGACACACAGATAACATTTCTATAAAATTGCAATTTTTGACCTCTGATCCCTGTATCCAAAGGCACAAAATAGAAACACAAGAGAGCTTCATTCTGCAACCAGGAATCGTGAACAATTTGGGGACTGGGGAGAACTGACATTTGGTTAAACTCCAAGACGTTTTTAAAAGAATCAAAAGCGTATTTATATTTTTAAAAAATATTTTAAAAGTAAAGAGTTTAGAATCATTTACAGATCTCACGTCACTATGTGGTATACTTTATGTAGGTTATCCATATTTACAGCCAGCCATTTTGAACTTGTTAGAAAAAATGTATAGGTAAAATTCAGTAAGCTTTGACTCGAAATGTTGTGATTCAATTTGCACATTGTTCATAGAAAGTAAAATGACTTTCAAAGACCAGTTTTAAAGCTGGTCTAGTAGGGCACTCATTTTGAATACTGATTTTTTTATTTTTATTTAGATGCATATCTCTGTTGGTATCTTTGGAGTCATCAAGATAAATCATTAACTACACTAGGAGTCAGCAAAAATTTGGCCCAGTGTCTGTTTTTGTACAGCCCACAAGCTAAGAATTGTTTTTACATTTTTCAATGGTTGGAAAAAATTCAAAAGAAGATAATACTTTATAATACATTAAAAGTATATGAAATTCTAAGTTCAGTGTCCATTAAATTTGAATTTTATTAATAAAAAATTTGTTGAATTTTGTTTTCTCTCTTGCCATATATGTATTTTTATAATGTCCTCAGTTTTGCCTCTTGGCCCAAAAAACCTAAAATATTTATCATCAGGGTCTAAATAGAAAAACTTTGCCAATCTCTATATGATGACATTATTCAATACTCTTTGAGTTCTTTCTATCTAATTACAGGCAGTGGTTCCCAAAATTATCTGCACTTTGGACTTATCTGGGTAACTTCCAAAAATACTGTTATCTGTGTCTCAGCCTGAGATGGTGATTTAATAGGCGTGGTGTTTGGCCTGAGCTCCAAAATTATTGAAAGATCTCCAGGTAAATTCTAATGTGATTTAGTACTTTGGCAAATTCAATCTACCGAATTTCAGCTGGACACTCCCTACTGTGGACAAACTTCTATTCCTCTTCCTTATTCCCCAGCACATTGCCCATCCTAGCCAGCTACTCCAAACCCTCCCAACTCACCTTAAGCCTCACATTTGCTCTGCACCATTTTCTCTGGCTCCATTCCTCCAGGCAAGTGACCTCCTCACCATCTCAAGATCAAGGCCAACCCAGGACCAAGTTCACCGATTTTATTTCCTGAGTGTTTCTTAAATCCATTCTCTTATCTCCAGCCTTCCCAGAGGGAAAATACTATAGTGGTTACTAAGAGGTTTACATCAGACAGATCTGAATTTTGAGTTCCTGTACCACTATTTGAAAAATGTGTAAACTTGAGCAAACTATTTAATTAGGTTGAACATCAATTTTGTCATACATAAAGTGGGGTAAAAATGATACCAACTTGATAGGGATATTTATGAGGATTAAATGACATTTGCTTGCTATTCAAAGAGTGGTCTATCACATTGGCATCACCTGGGCACTTGTTAGAAACGCAGAATCTCAGACCTATTGAATCTGAAACTGCATTTTAACGAGATATCCTAGTGATTTGTGTGCACATTAAATTTGAGAAGTATTGTGCTAGAAAGCTTTAATTTCTTTCCACTCCCAAGCTGAGTTAACTGTCTCTTCTCAGCCTTTGTATAATTCCCAATAAATATGAGGCTAGCAATACTCTTGAGGAACAGATTTTGTGTGCAAAAAGAAATTTGTTTAAGTTAAAATAAAAATTGATCTGTCATAGAATAATTTGAAATCACAAGAGACTGGAGCTGCAGGATGGGGAGGTACCAAATTAAGAGGTTCAGGGTCACCTTCATGTAATTTAGGAAAAGATACTCAAAGGAAAAGATACTTTCTCTGAGCAGGCACAGCCCCACAGGTGCACACCTGGTGAGCTAACGAGGTCCTTACTCATTAGAGAAAGGTGTGCCTTCCTCCAGGTTCATGCTACTCTGTAGTGGAGCACATGGCTTTCCAAGTACAACAGGGACTCTGCCAGTGGTCCTTGAGCAACATGTGGCAACCCTGAGGTAAGACTGACAGAGCGAGGTGGCTGTCCTCTCCTTCACTGCAGGCTCTCCTTGTCTGTGGTTCCACATGCTGTGCCTTCTCCACAAGCAGTTATGAAATTTGGTCACATCTTCCGACACACCCCAGCTGTCTTTATTGTGTCACATTCCTTTCTCCCTCACTGGGGGACTCCTCTGGGGACAGTTGCCCTGCACTCTCATCTAACTCTCCTGGCCAGTTCCTAGGCCTGCAGCAAGTACTTGTGGGAGCCACTTCAGTATGTCTTGTGAAGGGCAAATGTCAATGGCTGGGTAGTAAGAAGTCCTGGTAACTGCTTCACCTGACAGTCCCCTCCACAACATGCGAGTGCATGCACATGTGTACTTGTGAATACACACACATCATCATTATCACCATCATCATCTCCTCCCAATTGTCTTTTTCCCTCATCCAGAGGCTGTGCTAACCCTGCTCACATTCAATCAGATAATGAAGTGTCAGTCTCCCCTTCTTCAGCCACCCCCAAACTTACAGATGATTCTCTTGGACTGTGATGGTTAAGTTCATGTGTCAATTTGGCTGAGTGATGGTACCCACCTGTCTGGTCAAGGAAGCACTGGCCTAACTGTTGCTGTGAGGACGTTTGTGGCTGGTTAATAAACCAACAGGCCAGTTTATTAAATCATCAGTCAATTGGCTGCAGCTGTGACTGATGACTTCATTGAAGGGCGTGTCTTCCACAATGAGAGAATTCAATCAGCTGGATTTAATCCAATCAGTTGAAGACTTTTAAGCGAGACAGATAGAGGACCTTCACTTCTTCTTTGGCAGACCAGTGAGGTGTTTCCTGAGGAGTTCATCAAAGTTGCCAGTTCGTTTCCTGAGGAGTTCATCGAACACGTTTGTCAAAGTTGCCAGTTCACTTCCTGAGGATTTCATCAAACATCTTCATTGGAGTTGCCAGTTTGCTGCCTGCCCTACGGCATTTGGACTCATGCATACCCACAGTTGCATGAGACACTTTTATAAATCTTGTATTTATAGATATCTCTCATTGATTCTGTTTCCCTAGAGAACCCTAACTAATACATGGACCTCCCTTTCTTGACTTCTGCAGAGGTGACAAAGAGGAAATGAGCCCTTTACTTTCCTCAAAGCTTATTTTTCTTTTTCTTTTTTTATTTCTTTCTTTCTATTTTTTTCTTTTTTTTTTTTTAGGATCTCACAACTTTATTGAACTATTCATGAATCGGGCATCATCCCAACCAGAAAGTAGAAGGGAGCTCCAAAGAGTGATAGAAAGGGTAGTATTTATAGACAGGCTGATACTACCAACAAGGAAGCTGGGAGTATAAATGGCTCCATTGGCTGTATCAAGATATTATCCTAAGTGGCTAAAGCCAAGCCAGAGGGGCCGGGATACACAAGCTGAATTGGAGCTAGCAGACTATGTTTGGTTTGTCTTAGTTTTCTCTTCTCAGTTTTCTTCTATCAGCAGAGGTTGGGGGACAACGGAGTGATAAGACCAAGTTGGCAGGAATAACGTTTCTTAGCAAGCCCTGCAGGGAGACAGCAGACCCTAGTAGCTGCAGGTTTCAGGGCTTAGAATTGGGGGTACATTCTCAGTTTGAGGCCTTATTAATGATTCTGAAACAAAATGAACAATCCCACTCAGTCTCTGATATCACACCATTACAAGATTAAAATACTAATTCCCAGAGAACGGAAGAGGTTTTCTCAATTTACGTAAGAAATAAGAGATGGGAATTAAATGCCAAAACCATGCTCTTCCCACTGGTTCTTGATAAGTCAATTTACAGAGAATTTTGAACTAACATAAGATGGACATAAATAGGTAGGAGAGGACTCCAGGAAAATGAAAGAAGCAGTCACAGCTCGAAAGTACCACCATTAGTCTGTCGCAGTTAACACTTCCACCTGCTTTTTACAAACTGGTATCATTAAGTCAGAGTGCTGAATGCTGAGCCTAACTCACTCATCAATTACAAGCAGCTCAATGAGTTGTGTTGGTCTAACAGTAAAAGTAAAATCCACTCCCCATTATCTAATGTATCTATTTCCCCACAGATTTTGACTTGCTGAACTCTGGGGCAAATACTAAAAGGGAGGGACTTTCCTTGGGAACACTGCACCAATTACATCAACACATTCCAACCTACAGCCGTGGACAGCTACACGTAAGCCAGCTTCCTGTGCCTCCCAAAAGGTCATGCTATAGATCATCTAAACTAAACATCTATTTTTAAGTTAGGCCAGATCTATACAAGCAAAGGGAGAGAGAATGTTCTACCATTAGCTAAAACATTTGGTTCCTCTCCAAAGGACAAACGAAGATCATTGGCAGACATGGGTTAGAAGTAGGGTGCTGAGCATATATTAAATCTTCAAGTTACTCAATTTTTATGCAGACTTTCATTTTCACTGGTGATTACAAGGCTTATCTGTGTGGAGACATTACTTGGAGAAAGCTGGTACATGGCTGTGCCCAAGAAGTTCATAAATTCATAAATACCCCTGGATCAGACAAAGACACTTTACAGGCAATTCAAGTCAAACATTACTTCAGCAAATAAGTGTTTACTGAGTAACTGCTCAGTGCTCAGCAGGGTTTATCCTTCATTACACAATATAACTTCTCTGTGAGCCAAAGACACATGTCCATTTTTTTCTAAAGGCAGAATGGAGAGATAATGGCAGTTTGGCCAAATTTTAGCTGCCTTGTCCATCCCTGTTCCTGCACTGATCCATGCTGCCAAGGTCCATGTGCTTTCCAGATGCTTTTCTTCTCTTGATGTAAGTAATTTTGAGTTGGCACCAGCTGGAAAATCCTTGCATGCTTCACTTGACTAGCTGTCAGTCCAGTTCCAAAACCAGATGGAGGGGTGGGGAGGGTGAGGGATGAAGGGATAGAGGGAGACTGGGAAGGAGAGAGAGAGGGAAGGAGGTGGGTTTGAGTCTTAACCATGACTTTTTAAAAAGGAACTAACACGCTGTTCTCCAGATGCTCAATTTTGTAGGGGATGGGGCCCCAGAGAAGTGCTCAAACATTTATTAAAAAGAGCATTATTAAGTATCTCATTGTGGTTGGATGATGCATTTCCCTCATTTATATGTCTCCTTTTCTCTTTAACCAGAAGTTATCAGTAAACAGTTAATGGATGAATAAAAGAATAAATAAATGTCCAAAGGCAACCTGAGTGTTTAAGTGCTGGCTCACAGGAACTAATGATTCATGACACCTGGTGAAAGGAAACAAAGGCACCAAGAAAAAACTCCAGGACTCTCAGCACAAGAGTGATGCTCTCCCCAAAAAGATGCTGTTGACCGAGGGACAACCTGCAAATTTACAACATTTAAAAAGTGTGGTATAAACAATAGAATCTACTGTTAACAATAAAGCCTTTGTGATGACCTAGAACACAGAAATTTAACCAGCTTCCTTTTTAGGAGTAGTTCAGTCTTGTTTACCACACACTCAAAAAATCCATTATCTTATTAGAAGAGATAAAAAATAAATAACAATGTAAGAAATAGAAGGAAAAAGGGCAATGGATAGAAAGGAAGGGAGGAGGATGGGGGGAGGGAAGGTAGACAAGAATGAGAAAGAAAGAGAAATAGCTAGTTTCTTCCTTCAGAGGCCATCTGGGGGTTCAGAGTCATGAAATATGGAGGATGTCTCTGCTGAGGAGATGGCATTATTCTCAAACTAATGTCACGTATAAGACATCAATTTTCTGCTAGTGCTGCTGAGGAAGGATGAAGAGCTTTCTACTACCTGAGGCAGCTCAGTGGTGATGAAGAGCCTACAGTCTGTTTTGCCAGTTTATTTCAGAAGTGGAAAAAGAATAAAGTAAACAACAAAATGTATGTGCCTCCTTAGTCCGCAGCTGAAATATCAAGCTCCAGTGGGAGAGAATAATACAACATCATTCCCTCAAGTGTTTTGTTTTCACATATGTGTTTCTCTGCTCCAGAAGAGTTGATATTTAGAAGAAAATGCAACCTTATACAATACACCTAATGTGTATTGCCATATCTGTGTTTGCCTTAAAATTCTTCAGTACAGACAGTGTGTGTTAAAGTTAAGTCTCAGGCATTTGTTGTCCTAAGCAGAAATCCAGCCATAGGAGTGGTAAGTTAGCTAGCTAGTTAGTAGCTAACTGGGAAGCTCACATCCACAGGAGGCAACTTCATATGCACCAGAGGCTTGTGAAATTAGCATAAAGAATATTGAAAATGAGCTCTCACTGATGAAGTTAATTGCACTCTTGAAATGTGCATGAGCTAAAATAAAACACTTTCAAGATACTCCCCAGCCTAGAACAGGAATCTGAAAGGCCTGTTGACCTGTGCCACCTGGAGCGGTCCCATACCTAGCTAGAAGTTCAAAAGACTACCGTGACGTCAGCTCACCAGGTAATAGAATCCTG
Organism: Choloepus didactylus; assembly: GCF_015220235.1. Taxonomy (NCBI): domain Eukaryota; kingdom Metazoa; phylum Chordata; class Mammalia; order Pilosa; family Megalonychidae; genus Choloepus; species Choloepus didactylus. Next base: position 37,916,877 of record NC_051313.1, read on the forward strand.
CATCTGGGAAATCAGTGTGCCTGCCTCAGGTAAGCCTACCATAGAACATGTGGCTGAAGCTGAGGAGCTAGGACCTCCTTGCGCTTAGCAGCAGGAGGTATGAACCAGCCTGGCCCTGCCTGGTAATAAATGTTAACAAATGTCTGTATGTGACTCAGAATTTTACCTGAGAGTTTCTTTTATAGTAACCTGATTGTGAGGTGGTGAGAAAGTAACTAACCTCATCCACCAGAAAGTTATTGGCAGTTCCTATCATCTACCAAAAATAACTTAACAATTGTGCATTCCCAAAATGGCCTCGATCACTTTGCAACACATAAGTAATTAAGTTTAATAAGTAGAGCTGCCACTGCTTTCCAATTTGTCTTTCAAATGTTGAACAGTATAGCTCAAATGATAGCCCCTTGGGCATCCGCCCCACCAAGTGTGGGTTTTGGGTGACAATTCTAGCTGCTAATTACAAAGACTACCACTGCTTGTGACTTTGGCCTGATGGTCACGATGACTGTCAAACAGGCTGCTTGACACTACACTGACAAGCTGGTTCCCAGCTATGAATGCTGTTTTCAGCTTTTAAACATTTGCTTTGGTTTCCTATTTTGCATTTTTTATATGCCCACTAAGTCTACATATTAATAGTCTAAGATATTAATGTGGAATGTTAATATACTGAGGAAGATTACTGCACATTTTAGACAAAATTTTTCTTGTAAAGTGAGCATTGATTTCTAGGAATGTCAAACATGGAATCAGAAATTTAACATTAAACCAGGTGCACATTAAAAAAAAAAATTATATACCATGATCAAGTGGGATTTATCCCAGGTATGCATAAGAAAAAAAAAACCATATGATCATCTCAATTGATGCAGAAAAGTTATTTGATATAATTCAGCACCCTTTTCCTGATAAAAACAAGACAGCAATTCATTTACAATAGTAACTAAAGGAATCAAATATCCAGAAATAAATTTAACCAAGGTTGTAAAGGACTTCTACATGGAAAACTATAAAAATTGCTGAAGGAAATTAAAAGAGGCCTAAATAAATAGAAGGACATTCCATGTTCATAAATTGGAAGACTAAATATTGTTAAGATGTCAATTCCACTAAAAGTGATTTACAGATTCAATGCAATTCCAATCAAAATTCCAACAGACTTCTTTGCAGATATGAAAAAACCAATCACCTTCACATGGAAGGGTAAATGGCCAGAATAGCTAAAATAATCTTGAAAAAAGAAGAAATGAGCAGACTCATACTTCCTGATTTTAAAACTTATTACAGAGCTACAGTTATCAAAACAGTGTGTTACTGACACAGGAACAGACGTATAGACCAATTGCATCAAATTGAGATTTCAGAAATAAACCCTCACACCTTCAGCCAATTGATAATCTTTGACAACGGTACCAAGTCCATTAAGCTGGGAAAGAATAGCCTCTTCAACAAATGGTGCTGGGAGAACTGGAACATGTACAAAAATTAACTTAAAATGGATCAAATAACTAACTATAAGAACTGATACCATAAAACTCCTAGAAGAAAACATAAGGGAACATCTCCAGGACCCTGTGTTAGGCAGTGGTTTCTTAGACTCTACACCAAAAGCACAAAAAGCAAAAGAAAAATAAATGGGACTTTCTCAAAATTAAAAATTTTTGTACATCAAAGAACTTCATCAAGAGAGTAACAAGACAACCTACAGAGTGGAAGAAAATATTTGGAAGCCATATATCTCATAAGAGTTTAATATCCAGAGTATATAAAGAACTCCCACAATTCAACAATAAAAAGACAAATGATCTGATTTAAAAATGAGAAAAAGAAGAGAGTAGACATTTCTCCAAAGGAGATGTACAAATGGCCAATAAATACATAAAAGGATGTTCAATGTCATTAGCCATCAGGAAACGCAAATCAAACCCATGATGAGATACCACCTCACACGCATTAGTATGGCTACTATTTAAAAAAAAAAAAAGGAGAATAGAAGATGTGGAGAAACGGAAACACTTGTATGTTGTTGGTGGGAATGTAAAATGTAGAAAATGGTTTGGCAATTCCTCAGAAGGTTAAGAAATAGTATTACCATATAACCTGGCACTCCTACTTCTAGATATATACCCAAAAATTGAGAGCAGGTTGTCAACTAGATATTTGCACACTGATGTTCATAGCGGCATTATTAAAAATTGTCAAAAAGTGGAAGCTTTTGGCTTCATAAAATGGAATGAAGTTCTGATGCATACTACAACATGAATAAACATTGAAGACATCATATTGAGTAAAATAAGCCAGACACAAAAGTACAAAAACTATATGATCTCACTTATACAAAATAAGCAGCTTATACAAATTCATAGTCAGAAAATAGAGTGCAGGTTACCAGAGACAGGGTGGGGGAGGGGTGTGGGGGGTTAATGTTTAATTGGTATGGAGTTTCTTTTGGGGGTGAGGGAAAAGTTTTGGCAATCAATGATGGAGATAGAGGTAAAATTTTGTGAATGTAATTAACATCATTGAATTATAGATTTGAAAAGAGATAAAAAGGGAAATTTTAGGTTGTATGTAAGTTACCACACCCACCCACAAACAGAACTGTACAGCAAAGTGGGCCAAAGTTATAGCTTAGTTAATTATAATAATATTGTTTCATCAATTGTGACAAAATTACCACACTAATGCAAAATGTTAATAATAGGGAAAACTGTGTATGTGATAGAGGGTGTATATGGGAACTCTGTACTTTCTACATGATTTTTCAGTAAACCTACAAATGCTCTGTGCCAGTTTGGATGTCTTATGGCCCCCCAAATGCCATTATCTTTGATGCAATCTTGTGGGGACAGATTGATTAATCTTTTTGATTAGGGTGTGACCTTTTGATTGGTTGTTTCCATAGATATATGACCCACCCAACTGTGGGTGATGACTTTAATTGGATAATTTCCATGGAGGTGTGACCCCACCCATTCAGGGTGGGTCTGAATTAAATCACTGGAGCCATATAAATGAGCTGAAAAACAGAAGGAACACTAGCGCAGCTGTGAGTGACATTTTAGAGAGCAACTGAGAGTAACATTTTGAAGAGGAGCTGCAGCTAAGAGAGGGCAAAATGTCCCAAGAGCAACATTTTGGAGAACGGCATTTTGAAAAGCAACCTGGGAGCAAGCAGTCACCAGCCATGTGTCTTCCGAGTTAACAGAGGTTTTCCAGACACCAATTGCCTTTCTCCAGTGAAGGTACCCTATTGGGTATGCCTTACCTTGGGCAATTTATGGCCTTAAGACCGTAACTTTGTAACCAAATAAACCCCCTTTATAAAAACCAATCCATTTCTGGTGTTTTGCAAAATGGCAGCATTAGCAAACCGGAATATGCTCTAACAAAAAAGAAAGCATTAAGCCAAGTGGCACATATTAAGTATAGACGTATGTTCAACATAGCTCTTGTGTTCAGCAAATACATTGTTGGTGAGCTGAGTCTGAATTGTAACTTTGGAATAGACGAAGAGTATTTGATTCAACATTTACAAGGTTTGGTGATTGCAAATTGGTTCATCACAACTAACATTTTTTAAGTATATTTCCTCAGAGGCTCTCAAAACATTTTACCAAAAGTTTTCACTTCTTAATTTTTAAAGCATTGATGTGCACACTTAATAGATGAGTAAACTAAAGAACAAAAATGCCTATGTCCAGTCCTCCAATAGGATATGAACAGACAAAGACCAAATGCTAATTGTAGCAATTTGAGCATATCTTTTTTAGAATCCAAATTATACAGGTATGTGTTCTAAAAAATTAAATAGAGCTAAAAGGATTATAAATAAGAATAGCAGTTACTTGCCCCACCCTTGCCCACACCTAGTCCTACTCTCCAGTAGAACCCAATACCAATTCTTTTAACTATTTTTTCTAATATTCACCTCTACATTTAAAAATAATATATGCATTTTGCTATTTCTTAGTTTATGGACTTTACATAGTAATCTACTGCCTTCCAATTATGGAAGTTGTAGGTTCTATCTGACTCTTGAGCCCACTGACAAGATCAAATTTACACAAAGAGGTCAGAATATGAAGAGGAAAGGAAACTTGAAGAGAATTCTTTGAAGGAATTGATGCTGTGACAACCAGCCCTTTTCCCCCACAAAGGTAATGTTCTAGTTTGCTAATGCTACCAGAATGCAAAACACCAGAAATGGATTGGCTTTTATAAAGGGGGTTTATTTGGTTACAGAGTTACAGTCTTAAGGCCATATAGTGTCCAAGGTAAGTCATCAACAATTTGATACATTCACTGAAGGATGGCCAATGGTGTCCAGAAAACCTCTGTTAGCTGGAAAGGCATGTGGCTGGTGTCTGCTCCAAAGTTCTAGTTTCAAAAGGGCTTTCTCCCAGGATTCTAGGCTTCAGCATCTCTCCAAAATGTCACTCTCAGTTGCTCTTGGGGCATTTGCTCTCTCTTAGCTTCTCTGAAGCAAAAGTCTGCTTTCAAATGCCATCTCCAAAATGTCTCTGTAAACTGCGGTTCCTCTCTCAGCTCCTGTGCATTCTCTGAAGTGTCCCTCTTGGCTCTAGCAAGCTTGTTCCTTGTGTCTGAGCTTATATAGTGCTCCAGAAATCTAATTCAGACTCACCCTGAATGGGCAGGGCAACATCTCCATGGAAATTATCCAACCAAAGGTCTTGTTGCTTGAATCACATCTCCATGGAAACACCCAAAGGATTCCAAAATCTAATCAACACCAATACTTCTGCCCACACAAGTCTGAATCAAAGATAATGGCATCTGGGGGGACATAGTACATCAAAACCAGCACAGGTAGGAAGCCATGTTGGTTTCAACTTTCCCTCAAGTAGAAAGACAATGGGCTTCAAAGTGACCATCAGAGGGGTTCACTATGTGGTCCCTGCAGTGAAACATAGTAGAGGCAGTTCTAACTCCTGTCTAGGAAATCTGGAAGTGGGGGGAAGAAAGAGAGAGAGAGAGAGAGAAAGGCCAACAGACTGCTTTGTGGCAGGGCAGAGAGACAGCTGATGGTGTCTTAATGAGAACCTATGCTATGCTCTCCTCCAACAGGGGTGAAAGGTCTGTGAGACTCAGGGACCAGCTGTAGACTCTATGGTAGGTAGGTGGACACATTCTAAGGTGATTGTCAGTGAGTCAGGCCCTTGTACAATCCCTTCCCCATGAGTGGGAGCAAAACCTATGACTTGCTTCTAGGCAATAGAATATGGCAAAGTGATGGAAGGTCCTCCCTTGACTAGGTTATGTAGTGTGTCAAAGTATGAAGTGTCACTCCCTTGATTAGGTTGTATTATGTGCCAAAGGTGATGCGATAACCAGTCCCCTGATCACATTATGTTAATAAGACTCCATCCTGGCAGACTGTATCCAGAGTTTCTTCTTCTGTCTTTGAAAGAAAACTTCCATGTTGTGAGAAAGACGGTGAGAGAGACATGGCAAGGAACTGTAGGTGACCTCTAAGTGCTGAGGGGAAAGAAAATGGGGACCTCAGTCCCACACCCACACGGAACTGAATCTGCTAATAACCTCATGAGCTTGGAGGAAGATCCTGAGCCCTAGAAAGTAACAAAGCCCACCTGACACCTTGATTGCAGTGTTGTGAAACTCCGAATGAAGAAGCTAAGCCATGCCCAGACCTCTCCACAGAAACTGACATAATAAATGAGTGTTAAGCCACTAAGTTTGTGGCCATTTGTTAAACAGCAGTAGAAAACTAATGCAGTAGAAATGTTGCTTTGAGGTCATTTTAGAAGGGATCCTGCCCAGGGCACAAGGGAATCTCCAAAATGGGAACCTGTGTGGAGCCGGGCATCTAAAACCAGAAAGTGATTAAGGATTGGGAGTGGTCAGCCAAAGGATAATGTGCAGAGCCCATTATGTCACAGGTTTGACAGAAAGACACTTGATGGTGGAAGTTGCCAAAGAACTCACCCCAGAGAACTCACAGGTCAGGGGAGGAGTCAGGTTAATTGTCAGCTAAGTCCAGAGAGCTCCATGCCACCAACCGTCAGCAAGAATTTCCTGCTCTCTAACCCAGTGGTGTGCTGGTAAACTGGCTCTACATAAAGGAGGAAAAAGCCCTGAGTTGCAGCATTTGCCAATTTTTGTAGTCTAGATATGCCCAGCAAGATTGATTTCAAACTACCAACAATCCGCTCGTTAACATTCCTCATACTTAGCAATTGGCTCTCCGGAGCCGGTGCTCCAGCACACCTTGAACAGAATATCAGGCAGCCTGGGGGAGAAGGTGAGTGGAGGGAGAGAGCAGAAGCCTAACCCTTCATTTGTAGGTCTTCAATGAGGGAAGAGGAAGAGAAGACGCTTAACCTTGAATGGAGACTGGAGTGTTGATTAATACCTTGGACAAGACATTTATAGAGTTGAGATCAGTGTTTGTGATTTAAGAGGATCTAGAACAATCTATTACACAAGAGTGAGAGAAAGGTCATGGGATCTGCCCAAGTTTATACACACACATGGACAAACACACATATAAATACAATGCGGTAAGAAAATAAATTTAATTTTGTCTGTAGATTAACCAAGACAGAGATAAAAATTGCAGATCTATGACTTTTTTTTCTTTACTACTTTTTAATACCCCCCACCTCTTTCTCAAAAATGCCTTTATAAGTAAGGTACCCTTGCACATTCCAAATTTATAAACAGATGAATGAGTGCTTAAACGATTAAATGGAGTCGCTTCCTAATGTGTTTCTCCATTTGAAAGTGCTGTCTCTGTCTCCCGGGAAGCCCCACCGTGTTGGCGCTGCCTCTCCAGTCAAGACATTCATGAAGGCACACTATTGTGAGGAATCTCAGGAGAATGCCAGGAAAAAACAAAAAAAAATTTAAAAGCAGTGAGAACTGAGTGGCTTTGCATACCTAAATGGACCTGAGAGCTAATGGGAAGAGACATGAATATTTGCTTCAGGAAACTCACAGGGTGCAGAAGAGGAAAGAAACTTAAACCTTGGGTGGAGTTAGACCTCTAGGGTCAAGATGAATCTGTCTGCATCATTTCCACTCAGAAGCTTCTGATGAGTCATATGGGAGCAGTTTATGCAGTTGCTATGGGTTACCCTCTTTTTAGAACATTCTCCATGGGACTGAGGCCCTGAAATTTGCCTTCACATAGACCGAGTTCATTTTGATTTCTGTATCAAACAGTTAGACATGAGCAGCACATGCTAGCTGTTATTTGTACCAACTTAGCGCATTATTAGGGTACTTCTCAAACTGAAGTCTTGCCTCCACTGAGTGTGTGCAAGTGAAACTCTAGCAAATAAATTCTGTTTAGTGAGAAGATACTTATATGTTCATAGAATTTTGGGACTATCTCACTCGCAGATAGTGATCTTAATTCTCACTTCATTGATTGAAGCAATCAGAAGAGAATTTCCACAGACTTCTATCAAAGTATCTACCCACATTCTTTGCTTTCCCACATCTTCCCTAGATGAAATTTCCATTCTCTTATGTAAGTCAGCCCTTCTTCTTCCTCTTGCATATTAGATTCCATCCCTCTTGCCTAAGCAAAGATATCAATTCATCAACTTTCCCTAATATCTCCTACATCATTACTTTTTTACTGTCTGCTAGACCATTTCTATCAGGATTCAAACGTGCCCTTATTTCTTCCATCTTAAAATGAAACACACACACAAAAAAAACTTGTTTAATACTTTACTTCTACTACCAACTACTGCCTCATTTCTTTTCTCCCTTTTGCAGCTAGACATCTGGCTGCATTTAGTTCCTTTCTTCCTTCTCTGTCTTAAATCCACTCCAATCAGGCTTTTGCCCCACTACTCCACTGACAGTATACTTGAGAAAGTCACCAGTTATGTCCATGTTACTAAATCCAATGGTAAATTCTCACTGATCATCTTATTTGATCTATCAGCTCAGCATGAGACATGGTTGATCACTCACTCCTCTTTATACAGTTTCTTTATGTGGTTTCCAAAACAACACACTTGGTTTTCCTTCTTCACTGATCATTCCTTGATTGGGTATTCTACTTTTCCTTGATGACTTAATGTGGGAAAGTCCCTAAGTTCAGTCCTTAACCTCTTTCTCTGTCTACGCACACTCCCTTGGTGATCCTGGTCAAGTCTCCAGGCCTTACTCATCATTTATGTGCTGATGACTCCCAAATTTACATCTCCAATGCAGACCTCTCTCCCAAATTCTAGACTTATATACCCAACTACCTCCTCCACATCTCCATGTGATGTCTAACCTCTCAAGTTTAACAGATCCAAAATTGGATTCAGTTGAGGGCAACTCAGATCAAAAACCTTGGGGTCATCCTTGATTCCTCTCTTTCTCCACACTCCACATGCAACCAGTCAGGAGATCATGCTGGCTTTACCATCGAAATATGTCAAGACTCTGACCACCTCTCCCTACTCCCGCTGCTCCCAGGATGGTCCCTCTCACAGTCCTCTCTCATCTGGATTACTGTTAGAGCCTCCTACATAGTTTCTTTACATCTGCTATTGCCCCCTAGTGTCTTTTGCAACACAACAGCCAAAGTAATTCACCTGACACTTAAGCTCTTTTATGTCATTCCTTTACTCAAAACCCTCAGTGGTCCACATCGTCTGCTAGACAATTGTCACAAGTGAGCCTGCTGCAGGCTTTTCGGCAAGGGGAGGCTAGCTTCCTCAGTCAGGAGAGAAAAGACTACTGTCAAAGCAAGAGGAAATTAGTGGTTCAAGTTCTTTAGCTTCACTGGAATTCACCTGTATGTTACTATCTCAATTTTCAGGGTCTTTCAAGTTAAAAGACCATGAGAGGTTTCAAATTCAATTTACCTTGGAATTCAGATAAATTGGGTTTGGTGTTCAGTGATCTTGACCCTGCTGCTATAGGAGATAAAAGGTTTTTTTTTAAGAGTACGGCCATAGACAGTTTCTGGTTCCTAACCCAGACCATGACCTGAGAATTTAAAGCCCTGAAATTATAATTGTCTTTCCGTACCATTTCCAGCATACATAGAAGCAAACAGCCAGCCACTATATGTTGCTTATTTTCACTAAAATATTCTATGGCAACAACTGCTTGCTCACCCAAAGCCAGTGTCTACAGATGATAATTTAAATTACTGTTTCCCACTACAAACAGGGTAATGAATGTCTTTAAGTCTAATAAGTTAACGTATACCAGATTCCTATCCCTATACTCTGTTCCCCAGGAACTGCACTTGCATACCAATAATTGTATCAGTAATAGTTCAATCAGAGAAGTAACCTCTATGATCATTTTGGAATATGAAATTTATTATAGGAATCAGACTTTACACAACTGTAAAGGAGCTGGGGAAGGAAGGTCCTGCCAAGATAGCTGGAGAAGTAGAGAGGAGATACTGTCAGGTCCTCCTGAAGCATTGGTACAAGTGGACAAGTTGGAGCTTGCATGAGAATCTGGGAAGCCAGACATGTCCAGCTGCTCTTGAAAGTGTGCAGGGTGCTATAGAGAAGTCTATGGAAGACTTTTACTATTGTACATGGTGCTGGGCCTGTGGGTGCTACTGGTCACCAGGGCCATCAGCCAGGAAGAGGAGCTGAACACATGGCAGGAGAGACTGGGAACAAGCTGGAAGCTTCCAGCATATCTGTGTCAGTCTCTCACTGAATCTAGCCACAATGAGCTTCAGAGAGTAACGGCTGCTACTTCACATCCATGTTTCAAATAGCACAAATTTCTCTTTGGCAAACTCTGACCTAGAACCAAATAGGAAGGAAGAATCTGGGAAATGCAGCTCCAGTTTAACCAAGTTGACACAATATAAATTGCCACAGGATCTACCTATACGTTTTTCTATTATTGACACATTTTGGGTAATTTACATTTTCAAAGAACATCATCTATTTCATCTAGATTTTTCAAAAACTTTATTCAAGTAAATGTACACATTGTATTTTTGTTCCTACAATTAAAAAAATACTTCTTAATCTACAGTCATAACCCCATTTTAATTTTTAATGTTGTATTTGTGTCTTCTCTTTCTATACTTAAGTTGCCCAGATTTGAGTATTCTATCAGTTTTTCAAAAAAAATCTACTTTGCATTTTATTTCTATGTTCTTATTTTTTGTGGAGAGCCGTCTCCCGGGACGGGCATAGCGCATGCGCTGTAAACCTGCTCCAAAGTCCCCCCGCCCATCGAGTGGTGCCAAGATGGCGCCCACATCCTGCTTCCGGCTTCTGATGTATGTAACCACCCGCTGTATTCACCAATCATGCTTGTGTGCGTGGCGTTAGCCCATTGGATACACGCAAGGTTTATAAGAAAGTTCCCGGGCAAAGCTCGGGGAGACAGCCCACAAGGAGCCGCGCCTGACGGCCGCATCGAGGTTGTTCTCCCCCGAGGCGTCTTGCCCCGGGCGGAACCTGTAAAGAGGATGATTGCCTAGTCCCATTAAAAGTTTATCTGCTTTACCACCGCGAGTCCTGAGTGATCACAAGTGCTCCGGGTAAGACGTTGTCCGCACCCTCTCTCCCCTTATTTCTCTGGTCCCCATCGCCGGCCGACCGAGGACTCGAGGCGGGGCGGAGAGAGCGCCGGACAAGTGGTGGCCCGTACGGGGCACTTCGAACCCGCAACCTCATTTGCGTTCCCCTCGACCCGACGGAGACGTGCTCCCGGGATCCGTGGTTTGACCTCCGCGACTGATCACCGCGAGAAGGTAAGCACCCCCTTTTTCCGTGCGAGGACTAGGGCCCGTGGGCGTTCAGGTAGCCCCGGGGACTCGGAAGAGCTCTCCGAGTGATTACAAGATAGTGCCGACTGCAAGCATGGGGCAGTCTGAAAGCTCACCCCTATTAACCCCCTTAAAGACCCTTTTGAAGCAGCGGGGCTGGCGGCGATCGGCACAGCCATGCCGGCCGCGCGCGTGGAGTACATCGCGCCCTGGTGGGTCGTGTGGCTGCACCGCGTCCCCCACCTCAGCCTGCGCCTGCAGCCAGTGAACAGCACCTTCAACCCCCGCGACGAGAGCTACCAGGAGTCGCTGCTACTCCTGGGGCTGGTGGCCGCTGTCTGCCTGGGGCTGAACCTCGTCTTCCTCACGGCCTACCTAGTCTGGCTGTGCTGCGGGCGGCGGGACGGGGCAGCGCAGACCAAACAGCACAGCTCCTGCTGCGTCACCTGGGTGGCCGTGGTGGCCGGGCTCATCTGCTGCGCTGCGGTGGGCGTTGGTTTCTATGGAAACAGCGAGACCAATGATGGGGTGTACCAGCTGATCTACTCCTTGGACAACGCGAACCACACCTTCTCCGGGATCGATGCCCTGGTTTCCGGAACCACCCAGCAGATGAAGGTGGAACTCGAGCAGCACCTGGCCCGGCTCAGTGAGATCTTGGCTGCCCGGGGAGACTACCTGCAGACCCTGAAGTTCGTGCAGCAGATGGCGGCCAGCATCAGGGCCCAGCTCTCACGACTGCCGGTGTGGACGGACGTCACCGCAGAGCTGACCGAGGTGGCCGGCCAGACCAGCTATGTGGAGTACTACAGGTGGCTCTCCTACCTCCTGCTCTTCATCCTGGACCTGGTCATCTGCCTGGTCACCTGCCTGGGACTGGCCAAGCACTCTAAGTGTCTGCTCGCCTTGATGCTGTGCTGCGGGGTGCTGGCCCTGATTCTCAGCTGGGCTTCCCTGGCTGCAGACACCGCCGCCGCCGTGGGCACCAGTGACTTCTGCGTGGCTCCTGACACCTTCATCCTGAACATCACACAGGGCCAGGTTAGAACAGAGGTGACCCGCTACTACCTGTACTGCAGCCAGAGTGCAAGCAGCCCCTTCCAACAGGTGCTGACTGTCTTCCAGCGCTCACTGACCACCATGCAGATCCAGATTGGGGGGCTGCTGCAGTTTGCCGTGCCCCACTTCCCCTCGGCAGAGGGAGATCTGCTCGAGATCCAGCTGCTGCTGAACTCATCTGAGGCCGGCCTTCACCAGCTGACGGCCATGCTGGATTGTCGGGGGCTGCACAAGGACTCTACCTCGGCCTCTTCTCCCTCCTGGCTCTCCTGGCCTAATCTGACGAACTGGGTTCTCCTTGCTGTGGGGTTGTTAGTAGGTTTGATCATTGTTAAGAGCTTGCTGGAGCGTCTGTTTCAAAAACAGCAGCAATTGCGCGTTACCGCCATGATGGCCATGTCCTCTGCCTGTAACCCTCCTGATGACTATAGCCCCTCTGCCCAGCACCCATCCCAACCACTCGAAGCGGGGCATTCGAGGGTAAGGTTTGCGGCTATGCATATGGAAAAATCCCGTTTATAAACATTCGGTACCAGTGGTCATAATTTTTGTCTCAGGTAGGTCCCTAAGGCAGAGTCATAGTTGTGGCCAGACTTGACTCTAGCCAATGCATAGGGACGCCTAGTGACGCCTTCGACTCTGGTTAATGCTATCCCTGCCCCCGCCTTTGTCCCCCAGTTGCAAGGCAAAGCACTGCAGGGAGAGTCATGTTGTTTCCAGTTCACGGACTCTCCTGTCTCCATATGAGGTGAGCATTCTGGTCGGTGCTAGAGGCTCCGCCGCTAAATGGCTGAGACCTAGTCCAGACTCCCCAAAGCACCGGAACAAATTGTGAGCCATCTGGGTTCACGGGAGCACACTCATCACTGGGGACACTGGGTCGATATAAATAATAAAGGGGGAGATGTGGAGAGCCGTCTCCCGGGACGGGCATAGCGCATGCGCTGTAAACCTGCTCCAAAGTCCCCCCGCCCATCGAGTGGTGCCAAGATGGCGCCCACATCCTGCTTCCGGCTTCTGATGTATGTAACCACCCGCTGTATTCACCAATCATGCTTGTGTGCGTGGCGTTAGCCCATTGGATACACGCAAGGTTTATAAGAAAGTTCCCGGGCAAAGCTCGGGGAGACAGCCCACAAGGAGCCGCGCCTGACGGCCGCATCGAGGTTGTTCTCCCCCGAGGCGTCTTGCCCCGGGCGGAACCTGTAAAGAGGATGATTGCCTAGTCCCATTAAAAGTTTATCTGCTTTACCACCGCGAGTCCTGAGTGATCACAAGTGCTCCGGGTAAGACATTGTCCGCACCCTCTCTCCCCTTATTTCTCTGGTCCCCATCGCCGGCCGACCGAGGACTCGAGGCGGGGCGGAGAGAGCGCCGGACAATTTTTGTTTTATATTTAATTAATGTATGCCTTTGTGTTTGTTGATCTATTCCTTTCTCTGAGCTTAATTCATCACTTTTTTCTTGCTTCTAGATTTAAAATTTTAGCTCTTTTCAGCCTTTCTGACTTTTAACAAATTTATTTAAGCTATAAATATTCTTTGTTACTGCTTCTGGATACATATTGACAGTATCACATAGGTTTTGATAAGCAGCATTTTTGTTACTAATTTTTCCATAGTTTGTAACTTTGGCTTTAATATCCTTGTTAAACTAAGAGTTGTTTAAAAGAATACTTCCATCTACTTTTTTTTTTTTTTAATGAATTCAATGACCCTTTATTAAGTGTGTCTGGTATGTGATAGGCATTATCTTAGGTGCCTTCCAATCCTATAGTAAAATCTTTCATGGAGAGAAACATTCATGGGCTCAGAAGTAGCATTTTAGCCCTGGAAGGACCAAGGGGCTCCTACTCCACCTTTTAGAGGTTGTGGCTCCGGAGGAAGTTATTTAATTTCACTGATTCAGCCTACCTGATGAAGTAGGTTTAAGGGTGAAATGAGCAATGCTAGTAAAACGCTTAGCAGATGCTCAGCATGGAGGTAAATCTCAATAAACATTAAAGAGAGCAAAATTAGCTTGAGTCCTTGCAGTTCTAGGATTAAAACCATTTCTATTAAGATACAGAGCTAACCTCCCACCCCACCATTTACTTTGATCCTTGTGCTTGCCTCTACTTTAAAAAAACGATTATTTTCTTGTTAGTTTCTCCTTTTGTTGCACTGTTGTGAGATAATGCGCTATATATGGTTTCTTCTTTCTTGAATGTTTTGAGATTTTATCTGTGGCCTAGTACATGGACAATGTCTTTAACTGTTTCCTATGTGTTTGAAAAGCAAATGCATTCTCTACATTTAGGGCTGGCTAATATGTTAATTTTGATTTTCAAATTTCCTCTAGCTTTACATACTTCGTGTTGACTTGATTTTTCCCCATTTCTAGCAAAGATGTATTAAAGTTTATGCTTGCGGATTTGTAACAACAGCAAATCCCTGTAGTGGCTCTGGTTGCACGCAGATGGAAAATCCAAGTTCTTACAGTGGCTGCAAAGCCCAGCTACCTCAGTTACTTCTCTGCTCCTTTCCTTCTCTCCTCCTCACTCAGTGCTCCCCGGGCTCCTGCCAGAGACCCCCTCACTGTTCCTCAAACACGACCATTGCTCAAACTGTTCCCCCAGGATCCACTTGGTTAACTCCCTCACTTCCTCCAAATTTTTGCTCAAATCTCACGTTTTCACCCTTTTTAATATGCAACTGCCCACACCATCCACAATTGGGAGTTCCTCCCCTCTCTTACCTGCTCTACTTTTTTTCTTTTCTGTATCGTTATCACTCTCTAACATACTATATAATGTATTTATTTTGTTTATTTATTCATTTTTAACTGCCTTCTCTACTTGAATATAAACTCCATGAGAGACAAAAGTTTGTCTGCTTTGTTCACCAGTGTTTGTCATAAACCTAGAACTGTGCCTGGCACCTGTAAGGAACTGGTACATTTGACAAACGAATGACCCGTAACTTACACGGAAGCTTCAGTCTGCGTCATGGTGGCAGACTGAGTCATGTACCCCAGAAAAAAATAAATTCTTAATCCATTTCTGTAGGTGTGAACCCATTGTAAATAGAGCCTTGTGAAGATGTTATTTTTAGTGAAGGTGTGGCGGACTGAGTCAGGATGGGTCTTAATCTTTCTACTGGAGGTCTTACAAAGAGAAAGCCACGGAGAACAGCTAGAAGGGAGAAGTCGGCGGGAACCAGAAAGAGAAATGAGAGGACATCACCATGTGAGGGGAACCCAAAGAGTGCCAGTTTGCCAGAGAGAAAACAAGCCTTCCCGCCTCTGAGGCTGTGAGACAACAAAGTCCTGTTGGTTAAGCAAACCCATTGTGTAGCATTTGTCCTAGCAGCCAGGAAACTGAGACAGCCATCCCTTCAGGGAATGTTCATTGTCTTCTAGAGTTTTCTCCAGTCTATTCTGAGAGAAATAAATGAGTTCTTTATTATTAACAGATCTTATGTGATTTAGATCACAGTGCATCTATTTTTGAGTTGTTTGATTTAAAAGTATAATTTAGGTAATAAAAAATCATGCTGTTGTTTCTCAGAAGACTCCCTGTGGTCAGTGTTTCCTGATACTTTTCAGCTCACTGTCCTAATTGAGAATCACTAGAAAAATGTACATGTATATATTTTCCTTTAATCTTAGAGAGTCTGAGGGACCCCTGACACTTTGTGTATTTCTAGGAATGGATCTCAGCAAGAAGCTTCATGCACACATACACTTACAGAGATGTATGAACACACTTGGGATTTAATTAGTGTGGCCTCTCTGATTTCAATCTTTTGCTCCCAGTGCACTTCTTAAAAGCTTTTTCCCATATCTTACCAAGTTGGAGTTTTTTTTTCCTCCTGTTTATTGAAATAACTTAAGTGTTTCAATTTCGTAAGAAATTTGCAAGAACAGGAGACCATATGAAAATCCTGCTGGAAATATACCATGTGTGAATTTTTACCTCAAAGTAAATGGAATGCAAAATATGAAGATGTGGAAATAATTCCCTGGCCCATAAATATTTAATAAACTTTGAGTTTATTGTTGTCAAGTAGCAAACTTATAATATACTGACTTTAGAAATAAAATACTCAGGTTCCATGCAATTCTTTGTGTGAAAAGATACTTGACATAATTATATTCCTCATACTCAGAATCATCTATGTCTTATTAATTAGTAAAATTTTGATTATAATTGTAAAAGACAATTCTAGCTAACTATGGTCTCTGAGAAATTGTCACCATAAAACATTCAAAAGGCTATCTGGGGGATATCTCATATGCCACCTCTGTTTGTCCTATAGACAGGTGGTTTGCAACACCTGGAGGTATGAAAATCTCATGTGGCACTTTACAATAACGCAGCTCCCCTAGCCTCATGAAAGTCCTATCAAATCAGAACATCATAGGTGGGGCCCAGGAAGGTATATTTCCAAAAACTTCCAGGTGAGTTTTTCAATATAGGTTAAGAGCAGTGTACAAGCAGTGGAAAGCCATGGCTGTGTTTTTGGTGGGGTTTTTTTTTAGTTTTTATTTTGGAATATATTAGATTTATATAAAAGTTACTAAGTTAGTACAGAGAATTCCCATATACCCTTCATGCTATTTCCCTAATCTGGAACATTTGTGAAAAGTAAGAAATGAACACTTATATATTACCATTAACTAAGCTACAGACTACAGCCTTCATTTGGGTTCCACCAGTTTTTCCACTGATGTCCTTTTTCTGCCCCAGGGTATCACACCACATGTAGTCAACATGCCTCCTTGCTCTCCTCTAATCTGTGAAGGTTTCTTTGTCTTTCTTTTTTTCTCATGGCCTTGACATTTTTAAAGAGTACTAGTCAGGAACTTTATAGAACATCCATAAATCTCAGTTTGTCTGATGCTTTCTCATGATTAGACTGGGATTATGAATGTTGGGGACAAATACCACAGAGGTGAAGTGGCTCTCCTCATATGGCATCAGGGGACATGATGTCAGAATGACTTATCACTGGTGATGTCAACCTTGATCACTTGGTTAAGGTGGTGTCTGCCAGGTTTCTCCACGTAAAGGGATAACTTTTCCTTTTTCTTCTAACTACAATTCATTAGACTAGAATCACAGGTATAACCTACACCGAGGCGGAGAGGTATTAAATTCATCTCCCAGAGTGGGAGTGGAGGAGTATTTACGTATATTATTTGGAATTCCTCTGGAAGGAAGATTTGTCTCTTCCCCCCACTTTATTTATTCAATCATTTGTTTATATGAGTACAGGGTAAGGGGCATTTATTTTATTCTTTGGATTGTAATGCAACACTATCATTATTTATTTTATTGCTCCAATTGTTCCAGCTTTGCCATTTCAAGCTCTATCAAGTTAGCTCCTGTGTCCTTTTGACATACCTATTTATTTATTTATTTATTTTGTTTATTTATTTATAAGCATTTTCTTCCTTCCTCACACTATAAGATTCTCCCGGCTCATCTTGTATTTTCCCTGACCCAGCCCTAGAATCAGCTATTTCTTCAAAGACCCTTGGATTTTTTCTTACAGAATGCTATTTAAAAACCAAGACCTGGACACTGAATATACTCATTGCTAATGGGATATCACTGTTTCTAGGCTTTCTCGGTGGGCATAGCTAGGAAATAAATGTCTATATACTAATGCACATATACACACATACCTAAAATTATTCTGTATCTCTCTATATAGATACAGATATAGATATAGATAAATATATAGATATAGATCTATAGATATAGTTACAGCTATAGATATATATAGATACAGATATAACTAAACACAAGTTTACATTAATGTCTCCAGCTCTAATCCAGCATCACAGGATTTATTCTAGCCTCCCCCAGATGCTTATTTATAACTTTTGTCTCTGACAATGAGAAACCTGGCGTCATTATCTACACTTTTTGAAAATATTTGCTTAACTCTAGTATACATGTAAAATAGAGTCAAGATTGTTAACCAACACCCCTGTGAAAAATACATTTACCAACTACAGTACAGTGTTTATGTGAAGTTCTTTTTCATTTGTTTTTTGTTTTGTTTTTGTTTTTTATATTTACCTTTATGGTATTTAGTCAATACACCATTTTCCAAAGTTTCTAAAGTCAGCTCCTTTTTACCCCACCAGTTTGTTTTTAAATAATCTTTTTGTCTTGTTATACAAGTAAATATAAGCTCAATGTGGAAAATAAGGGCAAGCAAAAAAGAAGAAAATAAAACTCATCCCCAATACTATGACTCAGTGATAACAAGATAACCACTACTTAGATTTTGGTATAATGTATGTGTGTTTAGTTTTTATTAACATTGGGAGCATTCCTTGTATTGTGTAGCATGATTTTTTTTCACCTAACACCACACATTCTGATAAATTATTAAGTTTGTAAACAGAGGGCACCTCTGATAGGATTCATGTTTAAAAAGATTGCTCTGGTGGCATGTGGAGAATACAGTGGAGGTGGAGGAAAGGAAGGAAACACTGAAATCAGAAACATTAGTTAGGCAGATACTACAATTGTCTAGACTGAGAAATGATGTGTGACTGCTTTAAAGTAGTAGTTACAGTGGGAATAGGGGAGAGTGGATGGATTCCAGACACATTTCAAGAGAGGATTGGCAGGATTTTGGTGAATGATTGGATATTGAAATAAGATAGAGGAGTTAGAAACTCTGATATTTCAAGATTGAATAGATCTGTCCACAGTAATGATATTCACCAATGTCTATATGGAACATGAAGTCAAAAAGAGATTTTAGAGAGAACATAATAGCTTTATTTTTAGAGTTTGAGGTGCTTGAGATCTTCCAGCTGCAACTATCTGATGATTAGTTAGAAGTTCACACCTGGTGTTCAATAAGAGGGTCAAGATGGAGGCATAACTTTTGGAGAAAGTGTTGAAGTTCACACTAAATGATTGGTGAGATCATTCTGGGTAATTTGTAAAGCTGAAGAAATGAACAAGTACAGTTGGACATTAGATAATATTTAATATTTAGTCAGGTGGAAAGGAACAATTAAAGCAGACATAGGAGGGAAAAAAAGTGATCCGAGCACTAGGAAGAGAATCAGCACAAGCACGAGTAGTATCTAAAAAGTAAAAGAAGGAGAGAGTTCTGAGAATGGTGTTGTCAATAATGTCAGGACAGCAGTCACAAAAGATGAGGGGGTTTCCAAGGACTGAAAGAGGTGAGAACACTGAGGTACACATGTCAACTCTCCCTCAAAAAATATGAAGCTGAAAATAAGCAAAAACATAGCATGGGCTCTTGAGGAGAATTGGGGGTAGAAGAAAGGTATTGTTTCCTTTCTTTCTTTCCTTATTAGACCAGGGAAACAGACAGACCAAATGGTTGGAGATGAGAAGGAAGGCTGACCAGGCCAGTTGGATGACTTGCCCTTTAAATTACCTGTATAGCCCAAAGGTATAGTGAGGAACTTCTGAGAAATGTGGAGAAAGTGGAAATTCTCAGTGAGGGTTGGGTAGCAGCAGATCTAACAAAAAGTGTTGTGAGCCTTCGCAATTTACACATGAAGAATGCAAGAGGAAATAATAAACAAGTTCATTTACTTAAAATATTTGGTTATTGGAGGAGTTGTTACGCAGTTAAAGTTGCAGTTTAAAAACTTGGGAGTACTTGAGTACTTGGAGAAAATCGTAAGACAACATTGTATTTTTCACCCACAACATTGTTTTTGAAGTTAATCAACCTATAATGCTGAAGCGGTTCAAGAACAATAATATAATGTGTTTCCTGAGGCTTCAGATATGCAATGACCTTGAGTATGGATGGAACTCCATTCAGCCACTATAAATACTGTGAGAAACATCTAAGCATCAAAAGAAAAATCTACATTGCATTCCTTAGTGGGAATAAATGTTTTAGACCCATCTGAACAAACAAATTCAACTTTTATTTATTTATGCTACATTTTATGGAAGAATGTATTGAAGATATAAACAACACTGAACTGAAATATGGATTGTTTATTTATTGAATGGCTTTAAAAAAAATAATGTAAGTCATAGAAGTTTACTGCCCCCTTTTGTTATACAACCCAGAATGTCTTTTGATGTGACTAAACATACAATTATTTACAAGTAAAATAAAAGAAATTTTTTTTAAAAAGTAAGATAACACTGGTTTAAATCAAACTCTGACTGAATACAGATAGAAATTCTACTCTGTACTTAGGACAATACTTCCAGGTAGAAAATCAGAAAAGCCACCATGGTGAGGAGTGGACCTACCCCTCAAGACCCTTGAATCCCAACCAAACCCAATTCTGTTGCCAAATGTCAAATTGTTCAACTTCTTTGGATTTTTGTGGAAATACATTGTGAGGACTCTCTGATTCCAAATCTCCTATCTTAAGTATGTGTTAACCCATTCCATTTCTGAGAAGCAGAGAGGTCAAAACTTCTGATGAGCAGACTAAGGCAAAAAGTTCATTGACTTACTAACAACAAAGAGTAAACACATCTAAAGAGCTAGAGGTAAAATGGAAGATTCCAGTTCACACCAACATAGTATACAGTACAGTGGCTCTGGAATCTGACTGCCTGGGTGTGCATCCATCCAGCCTTTGTCATTTACTAGCTGTGGCCCAGGGGTAAGTTATTTAAAATCATCCTTTAAAAATGCAGCTAAGACCCTATGAAGCTTGTTCCTGCAAAGAAGAGGCTAAACCTGCTTACAATTGTGCCCAAGAGCCTCCCCCTGAGTGCCTCTTTGTTGCTCAGATGTGGCTCTCTCTCTCTCTCTCTAACTAAGCCACCTTGGCAAGTGATCTTGCTGCCCTCCCCGCTACCCGGGACCTGACTCCCAGGGGTGTAAATCTCCCTGGCAATGCAGGTTATGACTCCCAGGGATGAATCTAGACCTGGCATCGTGGAATTGAGAACATCTTCTTGACCAAAAGGGGGATGCAAAATGAAACGAAATAAAGCTTCAGTGGCTGAGAGATTTCAAATGGAGTTGAGAGGTCACTATGGCAGACATTCTTACGCACTATATAGATAACACTTTTTAGATTTTAATAAATTGGAATAGCTAGAAGTAAATACCTGAAACTACCAAACTCCAGCCCAGTAGCCTTGACTCTTGAAGACTATTGTATAACAGTAGCTTACAAGGGGTGACAATGTGATTGTGAAAACCCTGTGGATAGCATTCCCTTTATCCAGTGTGTGGATGGATGAGTAGAAAAATGGGGACAAAACCTAAATGAAAAATATGGTGGGATGAGGGGAGAGATCTGGGTGTTCTTTTTTTATTTTTATTTTTTATTCTGATTCTGATTCTTTCTGGTGCAAAGAAAATGTTCAAAAATAGATTGGGGTGATGAATGCACAACTATAAGATGGTACTGTGAACTGTTGATTGTACACCATGGATGACTGTATGGTATGTGAATATTTCTCAATAAAACTGAATTTTAAAAAATGGGGCTAAGAATAGACTTTACTGCTTAGGGCTATTGTGAGTATTAGATGAGTTAATACAAAAAAAAAAAAAAAAAAAAAAAAAAGAACACCTAAAACTGTGCCTGATAAGTGGAAAGGCTCAAAATATGTTAGCTTTTTCATATTATCTGCACTAGCTTTCTCATATTTAATGTTCAAAGGTTTGAATTTCCTAAAAAAAGGTATGGGGTAGTCAGATATGGAATAGATTGCACAACTGCTCAAAAAGTTACTAAACCAGGGGCAGGCAGATCCAGGTTTTAAGTGGCCTTGAGAATATACAATTTGGGGGCCAGATTTAAGAAACAGAACACAGAATTATGAATCATGAATGCAACAGGGCCCCTGCCAGAACCTGAGCATTTGGGGAGCCTGCAGCTTAGGCAAATTAGCATGATTGTCTAACTCCCCTACCTTCCACCATCGTTATAGAATACACTATGTGGCTGTGACTTAGAAGCTCTCTCAGTACCCTTGTAAAACAGAACAAATGGAAGAATTCTTCTACAAATTAGCTACGGTATAGCCCTAACTCCACTGAGAGGTTGTTGGATCCCTGACAACTCAAGGCTGGGAGACTGACAATATGTTCAGAGTTGGAAGGGACCAACTCGATGTTTTTATTATTAAAACATGCTTGACTTGCAGACCCAGGGGCCAGCTCTGTAATTGCTGGGTCCCGAGATCCGGAGGAGCAGACGGGAGTTATAAGGCTGCCAAAGAGCAGAGGCCCAAGCAGCTGCATGTGGTGTTAGTGTTTAGAGCCAGCTTTCTCAGACAGGGCTCAAGTTACCGAACTCTTGGGTAAAGTAGGCTTTTTATTAATTTCAGAAAAATATAGCTGAGGAAGGAAAATGAAGAGGATCAGAGTAGAAAGGAAGGAAAGCAAAAGATGTTTCCTGTCTGTCCTCTTGGAAAGCAATGAGGCATTGTCCCTGATGGCTTCACTCTGATAGTGACACTTCCTCAAGAACAACACATAAGCAGTGAACCGAGAGCCAGGCGTTTGGAGTGCAGGAGCAGATGAAGGCAAATAATCCATCTGAAATTTTTCTTTTTCTTATTCTTTTTTTAAAAATGTTTCTTGCAAACCATCCAAAATTCCATCAGTTGCCTTACTTTTCTGACACTAAACGAGTAAATAGTGAATATAATAATAGAATATCCTTTCCTTTTGGTGAGGATTGGGGGTATTGTGAAAGCAAAAGAGGAATATTGGAATTATCTAAAAACTCCTTTCTCTTTTGTGGGAGGCAGGGTAGCTTGGTGATTACCAAGGGCTTGGGGTGTTTGGACTGCCAAGTTCCATCACTTTTTAACTGTGTCCTGAACAGTAGGTAAACCTTTCTTAGCTTTAGTTTCCTTGTCTGCAAAATGGGAGTATGCATGGCATGTACCTCATGGGAGTACTGGTAAGATCAAATGAAATAAGGCCACCAGGCTCCTAGCAAGGCACTTTGTGCTTTTGTCTGCTCTAAAAGAGCAGCTATTGTGCACAGTTTGATATTTTCTTAATCCAACATACCAATCACTTAACTGATGAAAGCAAATATGGGCCAAGGTTTTCTTGAAAGTAAAAATTACTGAATTCTTTTTTCCTTTTCTTTATTGTTGACTAGCTAGTAACAAGAAAATGTTTCTTAAATTGTAGCTCATTCTTTTAATTTTGAAAATGTGCAAAGTTGCCAACTGAATACTTCCAAGTTGAGCATTTCTATAGAATGCTGGTTATTGTTGTCAGTGCTTTAAGAAATAATGCCCAAATGAGAACACAATGTTTTAAAATTGCCATTCATATCTTATTAAAACAGTACTGTATGCTTAAGTTTCAGCCTTCCTGAAATCTATTTTTGGAAGGACGTGTGGACCTGTTGCAGAAGTAGCAAGTGTGGTCCTTGGCCCCAAGGAGCTTATAATTTAATAGAGCAACTGGCTGTACACAGAATCATATAAATAAGTGTAATCAAAGTACATAAGCAAACATTTATACATAGCTAAGCACAGCTGCACAAGTTTACACGGGTGCTAAATAACATATCAGGGAAAGAAAAATGAAAGTGGAGGTGGTTACTGTGCTTACAATTAGAATATAGAGCAATGTAAGTTTTGAAAGACTCCACAAGTGCAAAGTAGTATATGGAAGATAAAGAAACCGAGACTAGTGAAGGAAAAGAATTTCAAATTATGGGAAGAGCAGGTAAAATAGAATAGAAATGAGTGCAATTGAATTACTATTGTTGTTGACAATTATTTATGACTAATCTTTATGCCTGGAATGGGACTTTACATGAATCATCTTATTTAATTCTCATAACAACTGGATAAGGTGGGGCCATTGTTATTTACATTTTTCAGATGAGGAAACTGAGGTTGAAGAAAATTAATGACTCGAATGAAATGCATCAAAACACATGTCTGACTGTCAGCAAATGCCTGTATTGGGATCTGAACTTGGATCTTGACTGACTCCAAACCTACCTTCTTAAGCTCTTGCTCCACTTCCTTACCCTCATGTGCTAGAAGGCAAGAGAGGTGAAAGGACTATTAGGAAAACAGACAGAGGGAAGCCCTTTAAAGCCCCAAATGAAGTCCATGGCCTGACCAAAACTGTGTCTAAGCAGCCAAAGAGGAGGAGATGGTGAAGGGGAGCCTTCTATCTAGGAGGAGCCAGAAAGAAGAGCACCAATGGCCCACACCCATCTTCCATCTAAAGTACTAGTGACAAACTCTTCCTTTATAGTAACAAGTTTCTTTTATCTCAAGACTTCAGCTCCCTTAAAAAATGCAGCAATGACACAATACCAGGCAGTAGAAATCCAGTCATCCTCAATATGCATAGACTTGGCCAGTTGGTCACTGAACCAGAAAATACCTGCTGACCTAATTACTATTCTACCAAACCCCCTTCCCTCGAGTTCCCTATACAGCACTTTCTGTTGACCCACCCATTAGGACAAGAGTGACTGTTTGGGAAAAGACTTATCTGAACTCAACTCTACTGACTCTGAGACCCTGAACAAGCTTCATTGAGAAGAGCTCTGGGCAGATCTGTAACATGCATAATAATTCTATCCTAGAATTATGGAGAAGATTAACTGAAATGATACAAGGAAACACTTAGTATGGGGCTCGTCTCGAAGCAAGTGCTCAAACATTTTAGCCATAGATACTAAAGATATTATAAGCCAGGTAAAGCACTTCATAAGCACTTCAAAGCAGTCAGAGGCAGTCTTTCTCACTTTGTTACTGAAATCAGCAATGCTATTCTTACAGTAGGGATACAAGCATCTGCCATTTGGGGCCTTTGCATTTTTGCTGTGGGTGGCACCACTTATTCATGAAGGGTAAAGAGCTATCTAGTGGTGTACAGTATGTTGGGGCTCCCAGAATAAAATCCTATAGCTGCAGTGGTCTGAGGTTGCCACCGCTGCTGATTTGAACATTTCTTCTCAGATTCCTGTGATGCTATCCCAAGTACAATTGCAACCATGGTATACAGTGCAGTTTAATGATGCTTACTTCCAGTGGGGTTTTGATTGGGTGCTGCTTTGTCAAAATGATGTGGGGGGGAGGTGCAATCAATTGCAGCTGTTCATCATTACCCAGATAAGCCTGCAAAGCCTCCCAATTAACCTTAGTGTGTAATAAAGCCAATCAGTACATGAAAACAAGAATTTCTCATTTACTGAAATGATATTTGCCTTGTAATTGCTGTCTGGGAATGCTGAATCAAGTAGAAAGCATTAAGGAAATTGCCCTCCTCCCCATGAATTTAAGCTTGGTGATAATTAAAAAACAAAAACAAAAAGATGGAGGACATCATTTGGTAGCCTAAGCTGTTTTATGCCAATTTCAAGGGAAGAAAAGAAATGCACGTTATGCTTTTAATGGAAAATAATATATTAAAAGATGCTGGCAGCTTCAAACCCCAGAATAAATATATAGAACTTATAAATATTTTCATCAGTCCTTCTGTGATTTAAGTCTAGACAGGTGAAGTTTAAAAATATATTTTCCTTATACACATAATCCTTTCAGAGAAAGAAAACAAGGGAAAGAAATTGCAGCATGTATGGTAGACACATCACCATACAAAATAATAAGGCAATTGGCCAGTCATGTGATACTATTTTTTGAGGTCTTGTATACGTGTCACTGTGCTAGGCTGAATGGACAATATAAGATTAAGGGTGTGAGGACCGAGCTCATTCATTTTGTGTCTGTCACACTCTCAAGCATTTATTGAGGTGAATTGGGTTCAATTGAATTGAAACAAACTGAATTGACTTGAGTTAGGGCAGTTATGAGACATTGTCACTATACTTCAGTGTCTATTCCACCTAAGGAATGAAGGCAAAATGCCCCGAATTTTAGATAATACAACAAATGACTAACAAAACACAGCATAATTTTTGAATTTTGAAATAATGGTAGGCGCACAGGAAATTGCAAAAATAGCACAGAGTCCCATGACCCCTTCACCTAGTTTCCATGGTGTCACAGTATATAGTACAATATCAAAACCAGGAAATTGACATTGGTACAAAACCAATAACTAGATTATAGACCTTATTCAGTTTTCACCAGATATACATGCCACCCATTTGTATGTGTGTGCGTGTGCATGTAGTGATATGCCAGTTAATCCTCTGTATAGAGTTGTGTAATCATGACCACAATCAACTCAGAACGTTCCACCACCACAACCCTCAGAACGTTCCACCACCACAAAAGAACTCCCTCATGCTACCCTTTCATAGTCTTACCCACCCGCATCCCTGTTCCCTGCCAACCACTAACATGTTTTCCATGTTTTCTCATTTCCAGAATGTTCTATAGTAGTATATAGTATGTAACCTTTTGAAATTGGCTTTTTTTCACTAAACATTATGCCTTTGAGGGCCATTCAAGTTGTTTCATATGTCAATCATTTGTTCATTCTTATTACTGAACAGTTATCCATAGCATGGACATACCAGAGTCTGCTCAACCCTTCATCCATTGAAGGACATTTGGGTTGTTTCCTATTTGGGAATCCTTCAAATCAAGATGCCATGAACATTTGTGGACAAGTTTTTTGTCAATACAAGTTTTCATTTCTCTGGGATAAATGCCTAGAAGTACATTGCTGGATCATACGGTAGTTGCGTGCTTAGCTTTGTGAGACACTGCCATACATTCCTACCCACTAAGGATGAGAAATCAAGTTTCTCCACACTCCGTCCAGCGTTTGGTGTTATCACTATCTTTTTTATTTTGGCCATTCTGATAGGTGTTTGATGATACTTCATTGTGGCTTTAATTTGTATTTCCCCAATATTCACCTACAAGTTAAGAGATGCCATAAGAGTTAATTATGTATAGACAAATTGTATAGACAAATCTAGTAGCTCTCAATCTTGGTTTTATACTCAAATAACCTGAGAAGCCTTGAAAATATATCAAAGCACAGGCCCCAACCCAGAACACTGAAATCTGAATCTCTGGAGGCAGACACAGGGATGACTATTTGTTTAAGTTCTCCTGATAATTCCACAGTACAGCCAAGGTTGAGAATCAGTGCTGAATCCAATTTCTATACATACTTAAAACACTTTTTTGCTCCCTATAATCTGTACCACAAATAAAACTTCCTGTCTATTCCTCCAGCCTCATCTCTTCCCACTTTGTGTCTCACATTTTACACTCCAGTGTAATAAATTATTTGTAGCTGGCCATATACACCATTATGTTTTGTGCAAAATCCCTAAAATTAGAAACTGAGAATGTGCATTTTTATCAAATAGCTCTCAAGTGATCCTGATGCACAAGAATATTTGAAAACCACTGTTTCCACTAATTGGGAAATGATTAACTTATTTGTTCATTCTCTTATTTCTCATTTCTTCATTGCTTCATTCATCCAATGAGCATTAATTGAGGACCTAGTATGTGTCAAGCACTGGACAGAACAGCTCATGGTGCAGAAGCTGCTGGGCAGACAAGTCAATGTGTGACAAGTGCTGGAGTGGGTGTGTAAGCACAGATGTTCTGGGGGCACACGGGAGTGACACCCTACCCAGCTCAGGGAACTGGGACACCTAGCTCAAGCCTTAAAGGAAGAGCAGGAATTAGCCACACAAAGAAAGGTAAGGTTTAGGAAAACATTTTCCTAAAAGAGAAAACTGCATGTTTAAAAGCTAACAACAAAAGGACATAACTTGTTCAGAAAATTTTAAGAGCTTCAATGTGACTGGTGCAGGAAGGGAAAAGAAAAAAGATAAACATTGAACGTTTTAATGACATGGCTTTAATATCTCTAATAAAGTAATACGTAAAAAAATTTTTTGATATTTGTGATTGGCTGAAGTCTTTGCTTAAGAAGGCAAACAGAAGGTGGACTTTCCTTTGGAAATAGCCCTCACTCCATTAAACTCTAACAGAATTTTTTTAAAGCTTCTGACCCTGCCTAGGAATGAATGGTTAGCCTCAACTTCAGGGTCAAGAGATTTGTTTAGGGCACTTATTTCAGGCTCTAACTTTTATGGAAACTAAGTACGCTCTCTTAATCCAAGTGTTCATCTCTGATGGAGGAAATTGCTCTGCTGCCTAAATGACTCTAACACTTCACTTTTCAATGCATGTCAGCTGTGCTGTGGCACGTCCACAGCAGATGTCATCCTGCAGCTTGAGTCCGGGACTCAGAGAAGCTGTCTTGGTTGGGGATGGGCAATGGAGGTGGGGGGAATAAAGCATAAGATCCAGATCATAGCACTTTAAATTGTTAAAATTGCTACATTCCTCCACTGGAACCAAAAGGAGGAAAAGAATTCCTCAACTGAACTGCTGAAAATGTTATCAAGAAAACGGAAGAAGAAACGAAGTAAAACTTAATTTTTAACTTTCAACTTTAAAAAAGGAAAAAAGTTCTCATCTCACTAGGGAGCTTTGCTGTTCCAGAATGACTTTTTAAGTTCACTTTAGGATATTTTAGTTGTATTCATGTTTTGGCAAAATGTATGAGCTGAACATCATTTCCTGAAAATAAGACATTTGTACAGTCACTGCCAACACGGAATAAATCTCACTTTATCAAGTAAAGCTGTTCAGGCTCAGAATTAAAAAAAAAAATTACCCAGGTGCTGTTGAGAGACTTTTCTCCTTCCTCTGGAGCACTGGAACAATAAAACCTGGTGTCCACTCAGCGGAGCAACTACAGCAGGAGCCCCTGACCTGGGAGTCACCACTAACTAGTTAGAACAAGCCATGTAAGCTCCCTGTTCTACCACCATCACAACAAAGCTGTAATTAAGAACCTTTCTGAACATGAGGCTGTGTGGACAGTGTAGCTATGGGACAGATAGTCTAATAAATTTGAGAGTATTTGGGGGGTCCACAGAGTAGAACATCTGAAATCAGGTCTATCTTAGAAATTCTAGAGCATATGATCACTGTTCCTATCCTCAACTGACTTGCAATCACAACCATGTTGACATGGATAAAGATGAGGTGAAAGGAATAATAATTTCTGAACAAGTAAGCAACAGTCAAAAATTTATATTTTCAATAATTTTTTTCACCACAAGCATTTCTCAAATGCTTTGAAGGCTCAGAACTCTTTAGTGGAAGGGGATGTCAAAACGGTCTGCCCCTAGAAAGAGGAACACTCATTCATTGCTTGAGGCAATGTAAAATGGTATAGCTGCTGTAGAAGACAATTTGTAGGTTCCTCAGAAAGCTAAGTATAGAACTACCATATGACTTGGCAATCCCGCTACTATGCATATTCCCATAAAAACTGAAAGTAGGGATTCCAACAGATACATACACACCGATGTTCATAGCAGCATTCTTCACAATTGCCAAAAGATGGAAGCAACCCGAGTGTCCATCAACTGACTAACGGTTAAACAAAATGTGGCATATACATATGATGAAATATTATTTGACTGTAAAGAGGAATGCAGTCCTCAGGCATGTGACAACATGGATGAACCCTGAGGACATTGTTTAGTGAAATAAGCCAGACAAAAAGGACACATATCATATGATTTCACTGTTATGAACTAATAATAATGGGCAAACTCATGGAGTTAGAGTCTAGAATATAGGTTACCAGGAGATAGATTGGAGTTAGGGAATGGGGAGTTGATGCTCAGCTTGTACAGTTTTTCTATATAGGCTGATGGAAAAGGCTTAGAAATGGATGTAGGTGATGATAGCACATTATTGTGAGTGTAGTTGACAGCACTGAACTGTATAGGTGAACGTGGTTAGAAGGGAAAACTTCAGGATGCATATGTTACTAGAATAAAAATTGAAGGATAAAGCACAGGACTGTATAACACAGTGGACCCTATTATAGATGAAGGATTATAGTTAATAGTACAAATATAAGACTGTTCTTTCATGAATTATGACAAACATACAACACTAATACAAGATGTTAATAGGGTGGTATATGGGAAAAAAATACACCTAGTGCAAACTAGGGACAATGGTTAACTGTACTACTTTAATAATCTTTCATAAATTGTAATAAATGTAATTACTGTAAAAAATAGTACAATTATTTTTAAAAAGTGCTATCTTCAAATTGCAACAAATAACAAATATTCCACACCAATGCAATGTGTCAGTGGTCAGCGAGGTATGAGAATCCCGTGTTTGATACATGATTGTTCTGAAAATCCACAAATTCTCTAATAAAAAAAA
Organism: Choloepus didactylus; assembly: GCF_015220235.1. NCBI lineage: Eukaryota > Metazoa > Chordata > Mammalia > Pilosa > Megalonychidae > Choloepus > Choloepus didactylus. Next base: position 37,946,852 of record NC_051313.1, read on the forward strand.
TTATTTAAAAATCTCAAGTTTCTCACATTTGCCATTTTATGTGACAATATCTTACAACAAAATTCTTCACCAGAGTGGAAACAGCTGTGTGTGTTTGTGTGCACATGTTGTGTGTTGGGGGGTGGGAGACGCAGGTGAGAAACCCAGTGGTTGAACGCAGCACTAAGGAGTAGTACATTACAACATCATAACAGTCATGTTGCTATTAAATATCTTAAGCCAATAATTCACTCCATCTGTGACTGCCCTATTCAGCACATAATTCCAGGAGAGGCCGGCCCTTGTTGTTTCAGTCCATGTACACTCAACTGTGGACCTTTAGTTAGTGGAAAATTCAGTATGAGAATAAATAAACAGGCCCTCCAAATCACTGCCAACATTGGGGCAACTAGTCTCCTCCAAAAGCCTAGATTTGTGTCTTTTCCCCACCCACCTCAAAAATTAAATAGGATAGGCAAGAGGAGGAGCAGAACATTTCAAATGGCCTCTTCTCACCCCAGTCTTTTTCCTCAACCCTAAAAGTGTCTTGTCTCTTCCCCTTGTCATCTGGCAGCCAAGAGCATTGACTATGGCTTTAAAAAATAACACTATTATAGAAATATCATTTTATATCGACATCTGATGGCATATGTTAGTGTATATATTCATTTTCCAGACTGATACGCCATTTCATGGACAAAGAGAACGCTTGGGTGTGGTCTTTAGGCTATTTTACTAATTTCATGTGCTGTCGATAAAAGAGCTTGCCATTTTCCATTTTTGCAAGTTTATGAGAATTAGGGAGTACTTTCTCTATCCTGTGATTTCACACGACTCTGAAAATTGCCTGCAAACTCCCAACAAGATTTTGATATTGCAAAGCCCTAACAATCACTAAAAAGCAAAATATAGCTAAAATCAAAACGGATTCCATCCAGGGGGATGACATGAGACATATCTAGGGTCTAGCTCAGCAGAGACAGGAGACTGATCACAAATGTGGCAAATTCAGGCTTTTAAGCACGATGTCTTTCTGCTCGTGCAAGCTTTCTTTCCAGCTCACATATACACCCTGGCATGTTTATGGTCTGGCTTTCCTTTTCTTCTCTGCCCTTCTCTCCCTGTCTCCCTGATAGCCCTAACTCCTCTCTTCCATTAGAACTAAGCTGCAGGGTGATAAAAGGAAATGATTTCATTTGGGTGGAGAAGGGAAAAGATATAACTTTAGTCCCAAACACTGTAAGTCAAATGTGCAGTCTAAGAAAAACAGCTGCTGAGCAACAGGCTGTCTTATTAAAAGTCAGGGCAGCCTCCCCAAGGGATGGGGGCAGGCAAGAGATGTAACTGAGACTTGTATATTCGTGATTATCTTCATCTGTAGTCCTTTCCCTTTTTAGTTTTAGCAGGAACATTTGTCTCCAGAGGTCTAGAGTGCTGCTCTGGCCAACATAACTTATCTCTCACGAACTGTAGAGAGTGGTAAAAAGACAACGAATCTTCTTTACCATGGAGTGTGCAAAATGTCTATCTCTAAGATTATCACATATGTGCTGATGCTGAAAACTAATCTAGAAAGAGATTCAGAAAATAAGACCCTTTTTAAAACTTGGATTTAAGATTATCTCCCAAACCAGAAAAGCACAGTTAATCCTCAGGGTGCAAAGAAAAATGTTGTGAAACTTGTGCTAACAAACTTGCTCATGATGTCATTTTTTTATCCTCAGCATTTCTCACAGAGGAAGACGTGCATAATACATTGAAAGAGTCTGGTTTTCAGGGTTACAATCACACACCGTGTGGATGTTGGTGGGCTTTCTGGTATGCAACAGAAGAAGAAATCTCTGGGCTGAGTCTTCTAGGGAGCTCAGATTGTGGATGGCTGTGAATTTACTACTTCGTGTGCCAGTTGTGTGTGTGTAAAAACCTTTGGATGGAAATATTTGAATCACATTTGCATACATCTCTGCCTTCATAGACAGAGAACATTTCAATTGTTTTCCTCTTTTTATGACCAGGGTCTTTATTATGAAAGTTCACCATCTGTCCTGCATCTATCCCTCTGTCAGCTCACTTCCTTTCCAACTCTTCCCCAAAGTGGAAGTTCTTGTTAAACTGACCCTTACATTGAGACATTGATTGGGTGACCATTCACTAGGAGGCAGGATCATTCTGTGTTAACAGACCCTAGCTCATTTCCACTTCTTATGGTCCTTCTAGGGACCTGCCTGCATGTATTGCCTCTCTCTGATGTCCTATATCCATGAACCTATTAAGAGGAAAAACCTATCAGCTGGGCACTACATATGCTACCCTGGTAGATTTTACCATTCTTCAGCCTTCACCATAACCCATGAGGTATGTACTATTCTTATTTTCATTTTACAGATGGGAAAATAGAGCTTAAAAAAATGTGAGTAACATGCACAAGGAAAGTAGAGGACCAGCTTCTAAAAGGGTGTGTGTGTTGGGGAGAGGTGTCTGTCTCTAGCCCTTGCACTTGACTCTTGCACTATGCAGCATTTTTAAGGTTTCCCCTACAGGCCACCACCAGCTACGCTCTGAACAAAGCTAGAAATATGGCCACAATCTCCCACTGGGTATCGCATCTTGCATGGATAGTGAAACAGCCATGCTTGGGTCCTCATTTTTCAATTTCCTCATGAAGTTTTGTAGTAAGCATTCCTTTCTAAGGCCAATGAACACAACTGTGGGGCATAAGCAGGGACCAGCGTCTGAGAAAGACACCATGCACTTCTCTTCCTTCTCCATCAAAGAACACATGCAAACCCACCTCTCCATTCTTCTTCAATAGGGTGAGGGTGAGAGTAGTGCAAAGGACAGATCACATACAAATCAACTCCCAGAAACCTCATCTGCTAATTTACCAAAGTTTCTTCCCTGATCCTCCATTGGACCTCAGATGTAAAGAACTGGATTAATCATAATCCCTTTTTTCATGACATACTCTCATCATTGGTACATGCATGTCAGCTTTCATTTATCTAGTTAGCTATTTAGCTGGACATTTTAAATAATTTAATAAGCCCCTATGGAGCTACACTCCCCCCAAGAAAGCTAGAACTTGGTCAGTAATCTACATACATCCAAATGGCTTCTCTGCATCCCCTTAGCCACTCCCAACCAACCAAAGTAGCATCATCCTGAATCCAGCATTGATCATTCTCTTGCTTTCATTTTTTAAAAAGGTTTACAGAGGCGGAGCAAGATGGTGGCATAGAGAGGAGTAGAACAACTACAAAAAACCAGAAACAACTAGTAAATAATCCAGAATAACTGTGGAGGGACAAACGAGACCATCCACTCATCATACACCAACCTGAATTGGGAGGAATGCCTGAGAACACAGCATAAAATCTGTAAGTAAAACCTGAGGATCCAAGTCGTGAGACCCCCTCCCCCATAGCCCAAGCTGCAAAGCCTCATGGTGCCAGAGAGAAGCTCTCTCCCAGCAAGCAAATATAGCTCAGCTGAGCTCCAACTGGGGTTTTAAGTAGCGAGTGTGAACTGCTCACTACAGGTACGAATCCCCAAAAAACAGACAGAGGCTTTGGGTGACAACTGACCTTGGAGAGCCGGAGGGTCGCCTTGGACTGGGTCTGAAGGGGACTATCTGTTTCTTTTTCGGCTCAGTGGAGAAAGCCCCAGTCATATTCAGTTTCCAGGGCTGTGACTCGGGGAAGGGTGGAGACAGCACAAGCAGAGAGCGAGACCATTGAAATACTAATGACCTCCACCTGGGGGGTCTGTCTTCTCTAGGAGGAAAGAGGTGGGGCCCTTTCCATTCAGAACCAGACCCCAGAGCCTGGGGGAACATGGCCATACCTCCTCACACCAGTCAAGAATTATAGGCTAACAGGCATCACCTGCAGGGCAGAAAAGTACAGTGACCTGAGGCATCAAAGGGTGGAGCAATTTTCTAAGACACACCCACAGGGAAACCAGATACTGAATATTTCTTCCCTCTGGGACCTGAGCCTGTTCTGGTCTGGGAAAACCTGATTTGAATAACCAAGGAAACCATGCCTAGACAACAGAAAATTACAACCTACACTAAGAAAAACAAAGTTATGGCCCAGTCAAAGGAACAAACGTACACTTCAACTGAGATATAGGAATTTAAACTAATGCTAAATCAAATCAAAAAGTTTAGAGAAGATATTGCAAAAGAGATAGAGGCTGTAAAGGAAACACTGGGCATATATACGGCAGAAATCAAAAGTTCAAAAAAACAACTAGTAGAATCTATGGAAATGAAAGGCACAACACAAGAGATGAAAGACACAATGGAAACATACAACAGCAGATCTCAAGAGGCAGAAGAAAACACTCAGGAACTGGAGAACAAAACACCTGAAAGCCTACACACAAAGGAGCAGATGGAGAAAAGAATGAAAAAATATAAGCAATGTCTCCGGGAACTCAAGGATGAAACAAAGTACAATAATGTACGTATCATTGGTGTCCTAGAAGGAGAAGAGAAGGGAAAGGGGGCAGAAGCAATAATAGAGGAAATAATTAATGAAAATTTCCCATCTCTTATGAAAGACATAAAATTACAGATCCAAGAAGTACCACATACTCCAAACAGAAGAGATATGAATAGGCCTACGCCAAGACACCTAATAATCAGATTATCAAATGTCAAAGACAAAGAGAGAATCCTGAAAGCAGCAAGAGAAAAGCGATCCATTACATACAAAGGAAGCTTAATAAGACTATGTGCGGATCTCTCAGCAGAAACCATGGAGGCAAGAAGGAAGTGGTGTGATATATTTAAGATACTGAAAGAGAAAAACCACCAACCAAGAATACTATATCCAACAAAGCTGTCCTTCAAATATGAGGGAGAGCTCAAAATATTTTCTGACAAACAGACAATGAGAGACTTTGTGAACAAGACACCTGCCCTACAGGAAATACTAAAGGGAGCACTACAGGGTGATAGAAGACAGGAGTGCGTGGTTTGGAACACAATTTTGGGAGATGGTAGCACAACAATGTGAGTACACTGAACAAAGATAACTATGAATATGGATGAGAGAGGAAGGTGGGGAGCATGTGAGACACCAGAAGAAAGGAGGAAAGATAAAGACTGGGACTGTGTAACTTGGTGAAATCCAGAGTATTCAACAATTGTGATAAAATGTACAAATATGTTCTTTTACGAGGGAGAACAAGCAAATGTCAACCTTGCAAGGTGTTAAAAATGGGGAGGCATTGGGGGAGGGATGCAATCAGCATAAACTAGAGACTGTAACTAATAGAATCATTGTGTCATACTTCCTTTAATGTAACAAAGGTGATATACCAAGGTAAATGCAGATAAGAGGGGGGGATGGGGAGGCATGTTAGACACTTGACATTGGTGGTATGGTCTGATTCTTTATTCTACTTTGATTTAAGGTTATTTTACCCTTTGCTGCTTCCTAGCTGTCATTTTTTTTCCTCTTTCTTTTGCCTCTCTACCTTCTTTGGCTCTCCCTCCTGCCTTGTGGAAGAAATGTAGATGTCCTTATGTAGATAGTGGTGAAGGTGGTGAACACATAAATGTATGACCATGCAGAGAACCATCGATTATTTACTTGGGATGGAATGTATGGTGAGTGAACAAAACCATATTAAAAAAAAAAAATGGGTTGATGACAAAACCTTGAGGGCAATATACTGAGTGAAATAAGCCAGACACATAAGGACAATTATGGCAGGGTCTCACTGATAGGAATTAATTATCATATGTAAACTCATAGACATGAAATATAAGATACCAAGATATAGGAAGAGGTTTAAGAATGGGGAGTGGTTGCTTAGTATGAGCAGAATGTTCAACTAGGATGAACTTAAATGTTTGGAAATGAACAGGGGTGTTGGTAGCAAGATGTGAGAATAACTAACAGTGCCGAATGGTGTGTGAATGAGGTGGAAAGGGGAAGCTCAGAGTCATATATGTCACCAGAAGGAAAGTTGGAGGTCAAAAGATGGGAATGTATAAAACTGAATCCTATGGTGGGCAATGTCCATGGTCAACTGTACAAATACTAGAAATAGCTTCCATGAACCAGAACAAATGTATGACAATACAATTAGAAGTTAATAATAGAGGGGCATATAGGGAAGAACTATATATCTATTACAAACTATATACTACAGTTAGTAGTATTTCAATTTTTTCATAAACAGTAACAAATGTACTATATCAATACTAGGAGTCAACAATTGAGGGGGGTTGGTTAGGGATAGGGGAGGATTAGAGTTTCCTTTTCGTTTTTTCTTTTTCCATCTTTCACTTTATTTCTTGTCTGGAGTAATGAAAAGTTTCTAAAAATTGAACGAAAATTAAGTGTGATGGATGCACAGCTGTATGAGGGTATCCAGGGGCAAGTGATTGTACGCTTTGGATCTTTGGATAATTGTATGGTATCTGAACAATCTCAACAAAAATGAGAAAAAAAAAAAGGTTTACAGCATCTATATACATTCCAAAATATGTATTTTTATTTAAGCAGTTCCTAACATTAGAAAAAGAGTATCCTACTCTCTGTAATCATTTAACTTAATATTATGATGCTAAGATGAATCTATTCATGAAACTAAGGTCTTCCCATGTAATAAACCATGGTGTATTCATCCAGGCTCCCATTGGTGGGGCATTTAGACTGTTCTCCTGTACCTCTTGTTGTGAGGAGCTCCACCACAGACATTCTTGTCTGTATATCAAAATGGGCATATGCAGGACCATCTCCTGGGAATACACCTAGGCATGGAATAGATGGATCACAGGGCATGAGGATGTTCAGCTTTACAAGATGAACATCAAACATTCTTAGCAAGTGTGAGTCCTTGTATAGACTCAAACAGGACCCCATTCTACAATAAAGTAGTTCCTTCAAAGATATGAGTCAATGGCCAGTGTAGATGCAGAATTGTGGAAGAAGGATAGTGAAAAACCCTCAGCTTCTGATAATTAAGGGCTTTACTAATTGACAAATCAGTGGAAGGGCTCAGAGTTAACATTTCAGCCATTTTGGGGAAGATTTGTATTTTGAGACATGGATTAAATTAACTGTTTAGTTTATTATACATAGTTATTTCCACAGTATGAGGGTTTAGTCATTCTTAACAAATTATTTTACTGCTTTATGAATCTCCAAATTAAGGAGCTTCTCCAAGTATTGTTATGACTAATTCTTGAACTGGAGGAGTTATGGAGAAGAGGGGATGGAGCCACTAACAAATGCAGCAAGATTCTAGTACCCAAAGTGGGCAAATCAGATAAGTAAAGCTGTTTGCAGATACTGCCTCAAAGGCTTAGTGGGTATGGTAGTTTATTAAATCATCAGTCAATTGATTGCATCTGTGGCTGATTACATCAATGAAGCTAGCATCTTCCACAATGAGAGAACTCAATCTGCTAGTTTAATCCAATCAGCTGAGGACTTTTAAGGGAGAAGAGTGAGAAGTTTCAATTCTTCTTCAGCCAGCCAGCCTCTCCTGAGGAATTCATCGGAGTTGCCAACTCACGGCCCACCCTATGGAATTTGGACTTGTGTACCTCCACAGCTGCGTGAGACACTTCTATAAATCTCATATTTACAGATATCTCCTGTTGGTTCTGTTTCCCTAGAGAACCCTGACTAATACACACATCAGTAAGAATTCCAACAGCCCAATGGGAAAATTGGCAAAGCACACCAACAAACAATTTACAGGATGAACACAAATGTCTAATAAAGATAGGACAATCTGCTCAAAGAGCTGATAATCAAAAAAAAAAAACATTTTTCAATGGCCAAATTGACAAAGATTTACATCTTTGAGAATGCTGGAACCTTTTTGGATCTGAATTTAATTTTTAAAAGTTTTCTCTGCTCTCCCTTCTGCCAAGTTACCAGCTATCATGTTACTTTCTTCCAAGTAACTTAAGGCTCAATGGCCTCTTTTTCTCACGTTTTGTTCTCAGTTGTTTAGGTGATGAAGGTTACTAACTGGCCAAATGCCAACTCTTTAAAACAGTTGGAAAGATGATTCATGTTATTCAGGTTTCTATTTCAATTCTGATATTTGATTGTCATAGCACTGAGCAACAAGTTTGTGATGGTTAAGTTCATGTGTCAGCTAGGCTAGGTTATGACGTCCAGTTGTTTGGTCAAGCAAGCACTGGCCTGATTGTTACTCTGAGGATATCTCATGGATTTAAATCATCAGTAAGTTGATTGCATCTATGGCTGATTACATCTACAATCAACAGAGGAGATTCCCTACAGCAATTAGCGATGTCTCACCCAATCAGTTGAAGGCCTTAAAGGGAGAACTGATACTATTAGCTGTCAAAAAGAAGAATTTCTATCTCTTCTTCAGCCAGCCAGAATCTTCTGGGGAATTCATCAAAACTGCCAGAGTTTCCAGCTTGTGGCCTGCCCTACGGAATTTAGGCTTGCCCATCCCCACAGTCATGTGAGCCAGTTCCTATAACAAATCTCATAATATTTACATTTTATACATATGTATATCTCCTGTCAGTTCTATTTCCTTGGAGAACCCTGACTAATACAAAGTTAAATCATGCTTTAAGTCTCTCAGTTTATGCAATGCAAAATGTTCACCTCTCTTCAGGTATAGAAAGGCGTGATCATCACCATGTACCTTAATTTTCTACTGTAAGGCCTTGCTACAACAATAAAGCATTATCCTAGCCAACTAAGAATATCTTGGAGCATGTTGACCTTGCTTAGAAATCTGTAGAAAAGATTCTAAAATCCCTAGGCCATTCATTAGGCAAAGGGCCAAGAAGTTGATCTTTTCCAACAAATATTCCAGTTGTTGCAAAAATATCATCATTGCCAAGCCCCAGGGTAGATGTTTTATATAGTTGAAAAAATACTGGATATCTAAATAAGTTTTCCTTAAACTGATATATAAAGTGGTATTGTGTTAAAGTGGGTGAAATGAAGGAAAAAGGCAAGGAGAGTGGTATACTTACTCTTCTAATGCTCTTTAACTAAAATTTGTCAAATCAGATAATGGGAAACTCAATGTGGCCTATTGCAAATATGGCCACAAACTCATTCCCCTCTTTCAAGATGTGGAGGCTGTTTTGCTACCCTTTGAATGTGGGTTGGCTGTGAGTCTTGCTTTGGCCAGTGGGATATTAGCAAATTTGACAGAAGCCAAAGCTAGAATTTTGCTTACACATTCGAACTTGCCTTCTTGCTATTCTTGGAATCTTTCCCCACTGTGCCGATTTGAATGTATTATGTCCCCCAGAAAAACCCATATTCTTTGATGCAATCTTGTGGGGCAGACATATTAGTGGGGATTAAGTTGGAACTTTTGGATTAGGTTGTTTGCATGGAAGTATGCCCCACCCAACAGTAGGTGATAACTCTGATGAGATAGTTTCATAGAGGCATGGCCCCACCCATTCAGGGTGGGCCTTGATCAGTGGAGCCATATAACTGGGCTGACAAACAGAAAGAACTCAGTGCAGCTCCACCTGAGAGTGACATCTTGAAGAGGAGCTACAGCCAAGAGGGACACTCTGAAGAATGCCCAAAAGCTGAGAGAGGAACTGCAGTTTGAAGATAGCCGTTGAAAGTAGACCCTTGCTCTGGAGAAGCTGAGAGAGGACAAATACCCTAAGTGCAACTAAGGGTGACATTTTTGAGGAACTGCAGCCTAGAGAGGAAAGTCCTGGGAGAAAGCCATTATGAAACCAGAACTTTGGAGTAGACGCCAGCCACATGCCTTCCCAGCTAACAGAGGTTTTCCGGACACCATTGGCCATCCTCCAGTGAAGGTACCCGATTGCTGATGTGTTACCTTGGACACTTTATGGCCTTAAGACTGTAACTGTGTGACCAAATAAACCCCCTTTTGTAAAAGCCAATCCATCTCTGGTGTTTTGTGTTGCGGCAGCATTAGCAAACTAGAACAGACAATAATAATTTATTTTGGATGGTAATAAATCAAAAATATTGGATATCTAAATAAGTTTTCCTTAAACTGATATATAAAGTGGTGTTGTATTAACGTGGGTGAAATGAAGGAAAAAGGCAAGGAGAGTGGTACACTTACTCTTTTAATGCTCTTTAACTAAAATTTGTCAAACCAGATAATGGGAAACTCAATGTGGCCTATTGCAAATATGGCCACAAACTCATTCCCTTCTTTCAAAATCTGGAGGCTGTTTTGCTACCTTTTGCATGTGGGTTGGCTGTGAGTCTTGCTTTGGCCAGTAGGATATTAGCAAATTTGACAGAAGCCAAAGCTAGAATTTTGCTTACACATTCAAACTTGCCTTCTTGCTATTCTTGGAACCTTCCCCCACGATGAAAAGAAGCCCCAACTAACCTGGGGCTTATGCTGGAGACTGAGGGACCTTGTCAAGATAAACCAAGTTGTCAGCTGAAAGACAGCCAACTGCCAAACTAGGGCCACTGGTCAGCTCACAGCTGACTGCAGACACAAAAAGGAGACCATGCAAATTCACAGAGCCATCTAGATGAGTCCAGCATGAACTGCTGACCCCAGTTCATGATCTAAATGGAGGTTGTTTTAAGCACTAAGTTTTGGGGTGATTTGTTACTTGATAATAGAAAACTGATCCATTAGTGTCCATTGCCCTTTCTTCCTTGCTGGAAGGTTACAAATTAGTTCAAGTGATTCCGGGGAGGGGCCTAATCCCCTTCTCTAAGACTTAAGTCTCAACTGATCTAAGCCATTGATCTATAAGTCATAAATGATCCTTTGCCATTGATTGATGAGCAGTCAGTATGTGTCCCCATCTGGCCAATGGTATCTGAGGATGGTCTGCTGAAAGCTGGATCTTTCTCTGCTTCTAGATACCGTAAGATGTGGAACTGCTGCAGTCACTTCACTGCCACCCCAAAGAGGGAAATAAAGTAATGGAGGCAATAAGAACCAAAAAGCCACACTGGAGTCCTCACACCCAGTATGTGTATTGCCACTTTTTGGTCTCTTTTTATGGGACATTCTGAATTTTCCTGTTGTCTGTACCAGTTTGAGTAGGTGTTACCAGTGTCTTGTGTTCTGATACTTTTACCTTTCTTTTTTTCCTTTCTTATTTATTTTAAAAAGCCATCCTTATACATAAATATAATAAAAACAATAACTATAAACAATCACAAATGTCTAAAAAGTAACAAATATCATAGCAGTTAAAACATACATATAAAACTTTATTGTTAACTGTTCTATATCTTCTATATGTATAACTTTAAATACTGCTCCCCTCAACAAAAGGATAGTGTCACATGCGCAAACCTTTTAAGTCTTGCAGTGTGGTTCCCTCCGTTATTACTGCTACATTCTAAGCATAAGGTTCTCATATTTTCCTATATCTAAATAAAAAATAGCTAGGAAGTGCACTTTTTTGATCCAAATTCTGGTTCAGTTATGATCAAGTCTGTAACCGCCATAATATACAGCAGAAAGCTACCTCTCAATCCACTAAAACTAAGAAATATCTTTTGAATATGGTACCTGTGCTAAATGTAAAAGATATACTTACTTAATACTTGTAGTTTAGGTTAGATACTGGCACATTAAATACACTAATACACTAATATTTTAGTTTAGGTTAGATACTGGCACATTAAATACACTAATACACCAATATTTTTCACTAAAATCAGGGAATTAACCACACAACATTAAATTCTAAAAACAGAACTCCTCATAGGAGATCCTTTACAAAACAAAAGTCAAAAGGAATAAAATGCAAGGCTAGTCATTCACATTCTACAGCAATTCAAGTTCTATAACCATTAAAATATACATTAAACATCTATGATAAAAGGGATACCAAGAAAATTCCAGGTTTACTTCTAAGCTTAAAATCATAGTTTTTGTTAAAGCATTTAAAATTTCTTACCCAATAGTCTTCATCCTGATGAAAAGAGGGAGTGACAGGGGTGGAAAGTGGGACAGAAAGATGCAGAGCTTTGTGGCATTTTCGACGACGACGCTGCAGTTAGATATAAAAAACCCACTTTGTTCATTCAGGCATTCTGAGTGAATCCACACTGCATCTAGGACTTAAGGACACACTGAATAGTACTCATAGGTTGGGGAAGTTAGGTGTCTCGTGGACTGTGAGCTGAGAGCAGAAGGGAACAGTGTGCCAAACTCCCCTGAAGAATCACAGAATCAAACCCTACGGGTGTCCAACTGGGATCGTCAGTCTTACTTCCAATCACTGCAGCAACATCGAAGTTTCACTATGGACAAGAAAATTAAAATACTCATCCTAACAGCTCTCAGCATCTCAAATTAAAGGTGCACGAAAAGTAGTTCTTCATACACTTACATTCCCCCTTGAGAAATAACCAAAGATTAGTGAGACTTTCATCGTAGCACTGATATAGTATAAATTTTAATTATATACTTGTAGGCCTGAATCTGAACAATTGTGTTTTCATTTCAGGTTAACCTAAACCATACTATCCTACAAATGAAGGGCAAGCACTAGTGAATCTCATTAAACAAGACATCAAATATTATCATTTTCCTTAACTCCCATCTTTTAAAACACATTTATGTATATATGACCTTCAGTTTTAGGCACCCTAATATTTAGGCACATCTTGGCTATTAATACTTTTCATAGACAGGTTTCTTTAATAAATACATTCATATTGAGTCCAATCTTTAAAGTAGCTAACACTTTTAGGTCCTAAAAATATTCACAGATTATAAAATGCACTTTACATATTAAATTCCCTTGTGTACTATTAATTTAGGTTAATCAGTGATAGTGTTGAATAGCACTTTTCAGACTGTATTAAAACATTTATTTCAATATTACCTTTTGTTTTTGTCACCCATGATTAGTCCAGTCTTATCGTTTAAAAGAGCTACTTAACCTTGAGAAGAATTACAGGCCAGTGTACTTTGAGCTGTCACTCCAATTTGAAGCTCTCATCAGAACAGTGGCACACATTCACTCATGTAGGCTAACCTTCCGAAATGTGATCTTTGGAATTACATTCGCTTTCAATTATTAAACGTGAATTTAAATCTTTAGTTTAAAAAAAATTAGATAAGACAAATATATGTAAAAACAAGTACAAAAATTACATATCTGCAGCCTATTTAAGCCATCCTTGGAAGCTGACCCTTGCCTGAATGAAGCTTACAATTTTGCCTCAGGTTGCAAAAATATATATTTTCAAGTTGTTTATAAAGGCATTTTCTAATAAGATATGGAGTACGCTAATTTGTTAGGTTGCTTTTTTTTTATTTCAAGAAAAGATGGGTAAATGCATGGTTAGAAAATGTTCCGGTAAGGTTGAGGGGAAGTTGACTAATAGCTTACTTCAAACTGTTCTGGATTCGTTACCACAATCACCACTCTGACATATAACGAGATGTTTAACAATTTCACTTGGCAAAACTTTCTGATTACCTTACTCCAAAACTTTCTTTCATTATACTTCATGAGCAAGATAAAAGCACATTCTAAAAATTCCAGACCAAAAGAATTGGATAGTTTACCATTATCATCCAAAACATAAAATTGTGCAGCTAATTCCAACTCCCTTTATGATATTCTTAAATCCGTATATAAAAAGAAGACTACTCACCTCTCATCTAACCCTTTGAAAGGCAGGAGGCAGAGAAAGGGAACATTAAATAATAATAATAACAATAATCATAGCTGTTGATAACTTACTTCCTTACTCAGAATAACCAGGAAAAGTTGAGTATATCTAAGCCAAATTACTTCATCCAATAATGTTGTAATCTTTGTCATAGAATTATATAGGCCATTTTCCAAGTTTATGCCAAAAATCAGCACAATGTAACAAATAGGTGTTACTATTCTCTATCCCAGAGTTAGCAGAATTTGACAGATGGATCAAATAATCCTTGAATTAAACTCAGATCTTTCTCAACGAAAGCACTACAGAAGTGCAACTTAAGTCTAACAGTCTATCCATCCATATTTCACAGCATCGCATGTTTAGCTATTCTAAATACTAATATATTTAAACTGCTATCTAATTATGATCTTTACCCTAAGCAAAGAAGGTATAAAGTTTTGCCTATGAAAAATTTTTTTAAAAACCCACACTTGCCTAATTATTATTTAAATGAAAAAAAAAAGGCCCTCTTATAAATTGTAAATATACAGAAAACAGAAGCTAAACCATCACCAAAAGTGACAGAAAAGACACCAGGGGAAAAAAGCCAAAAAAGAAAGAAGCTGATAGAGGAGCGCACCACTGAAGTACAGCTCCTGAAGAACAGAAAGTGCGAGTTCCACAATCTCGAAATTAAAAATTAAAATATTTCAGGGAGAGAGGCTGGTCAGGAAAGAAGCCAAGTCAGGGGCTTTTTTCTTCTACCTCGTACCCAGGAACTGATTTGGACAGTACAGAATGTTTGCAACCATCTTTTCTTGAAGTAGCAGCTTTGTCTTTTTGTTTCTGCCTTCCCTGAAAAGAATCCTCCTTGTTATCAGGAGGACTTTCGCCTTCAGAGATATTGCCAGAGGAGCTGTCCCAAGTGCCTTTATTTTTTCATCTCTCATCTCCACGACCGTCTTCAGCATCATCAGAATCGCCATCACTATCTAGAGCAGGGTGCTCAGGGGACCCAGAGGGACTCATACAGGGCTGTGTGCAACAGCAGACATCGCAGTTCATCTGGCGAGTACCTTTTGTAATACTCCTGGAATTGTCCAGGGGTGAGAGCCTCTGGGTAAGAACTCTGTAGGTAACACTTTGTATTTTCCCTGAGGCACCTGGATAAAGCTCTTCTTTCTTCTGTATGTTCCCGGTTTAAGTTGCTGTTAAACTCAGCAGCTTTTTAGGCAGCTTTCTTAACGTACTCAGGCACTTTGCTGGTTTCAACCTTCTGAGTATTCTGGTGTTGCATTTAAGAATATTCTTTATAATGATCTGTAATTCGTTGACCTTCTTTTTCTTGTAGAATAACAGAATATTTAGCATGTTTGGATGGATACTCTTTTATCATTAAATCAATTACTTCATCACTGCACAATGCTGTTAGACTTCAAGTACACTGAGTTTCTGTAATGATATTTAACTCTCTAAGGTAGAGTTTTTCCCTGTGAAGCAAATCTCATCTCTCTAAATCTGGGTATTTCCATTTAAAGGAGGTCACATTCAAATACTCACTGACTTGTTCTTGAAGCATGCTGTATTTTTCAGTTTCATCAGATGGCCATTTGTACACTATCAGATTTTCAACTGGATAGTAGCTAAAGTCAAGATCTTGACTTGAGGTTTCACAATTCCTAGAGCTATCTCCTGAGCCCATTTGCCTCAGGATGGTTGGGTCCCATCATTTGAAGTCTCTTCATTATCATCCTTGGAGACTGCTCTGGGGGTGGCTGCACAGTCCTAGGGCCACTGATGCCACCTTGTCCTGGCCCTTTTTTACCTCTCTTGAACACTCACTCCCTGTACTGCAGGACACACCAACTGACAACTAGAAATGTGCCACTTTCAATAAATATTTTATAGCCATTGCATGAAATGTAAATATATTTACTTTTTACAGAAATGCATAACAAATTAAATACTTATTTTTTGTTCTTTCCATACATTTTGATCATATTACATTCTAGAAATGTATCTTTAATGTGAATATAGTTTCTAGGCCATAATTTTGAAGCCACATACAGACAAGGGTAGACATGACTAAGGTCAGTTCTAGACCTAAAAGAAAGAGCAATAAATCTGTTCAACTGGGTTGATTTACAGTTAGCTTTTTATGGAAACCAAATATATCTAGTCCTTGATGCATCTTAGAACATAATTTTTCCACTTGGTGGTAGGAGGATATAAATGTACTTTTTCCAATGGGAATTAGTAGATACCACTTAACAGACAGTTCTTTTGCAGACCCAAGCAGGACCAAACCAGAGAGAGCAAGGAGTCTGGTGCTCACTGAAAAGAATTTCTAGCCAGGGTGATACTGAGTAGGCATGAAATTGTTTTTACTCAGTTTTTAAATGCCAGTGCACCAGAGACTACTTTCACACTGATAATAGAAATTGTCTGAAATAAACTGCACAAATGTTTACTTTCTGCAATCAGAAACAATGTCAGGCAAGAAACCCACCACCCATTCTCCTTGGGTCGCACAAATTTGGCCCTCTCATATAGCTCACATTTGCATGAATTCAGTAAAATCATACACCAAAATGCTTTTGTTAGAGAATGCCTTTTAACCTATATATGCATTTGCCAAAATGTATTCCTCTATTTCTCTTGAAAAGTGTTCCTTAGTCTAGTAAGTGGAGAAGTGCATAGGACCTATCCTTTTTTTTTTTAATCTTCATTTTATTGAGATATATTCACATACCACGCAGTCATACAAAACAAATCGTACTTTCGATTGTTTACAGTACCATTACATAGTTGTACATTCATCACCTAAATCAATCCCTGACACCTTCATTAGCACACACACAAAAATAACAAGAATAATAATTAGAGTGAAAAAGAGCAATTGAAGTAAAAAAGAACACTGGGTACCTTTGTCTGTCTGTTTCCTTCCCCTATTTTTCTACTCATCCATCCATAAACTAGACAAAGTGGAGTGTGGTCCTTATGACTTTCCCAATCCCATTGTCACCCCTCATAAGCTACATTTTTATACAACTGTCTTCGAGATTCATGGGTTCTGGGTTGTAGTTTGATAGTTTCAGGTATCCACCACCAGCTATCCCAATTCTTTGGAACCTAAAAAGGGTTGTCTAAAGTGTACGTAAGAGTGCCCACCAGAGTGACCTCTTGGCTCCTTTTGGAATCTCTCTGCCACTGAAGCTTATTTCATTTCCTTTCACATCCCCCTTTTGGTCAAGAAGATGTTCTCCGTCCCACGATGCCGGGTCTACATTCCTCCCCGGGAGTCATATTCCACGTTGCCAGGGAGATTCACTCCCCTGGGAGTCCGATCCCACGTAGGGGGGAGGGCAGTGATTTCACCTTTCAAGTTGGCTTAGCTGGAGAGACAGGGCCACATCTGAGCAACAAAGAGGCATTCGGGAGGAGGCTCTTAGGCACAACCATAGGGAGGCCTAACCTCTCCTTTGCAGCCACTGACTACCCAAGGGTAAAACCTATGGTAGAGGGCTCAACCCATCAAACCACCAGTCCCCTGTGTCTGTGGTCATGTTAGCAACCATCGAGTTGGGGTAGGCGAATACCCCTGCATTCTCCACAGGCTCCTCAAGGGGGCACTACATCTTTTTTTTCCTTGTTTTTCTTTCTTTTTTTTTTTTTTAACTTTCCCTTCTTTTTTAAATCAACTGTATGAAAAAAAAGTTAAAAAGAAAACAAACATACAATAAAAGAACATTTCAAAGAGACCATAACAAGGGAGTAAGAAAAAGACAACTAACCTAAGATAACTGCTTAACTTCCAACATGTTCCTACTTTACCCCAAGAAAGTTACATAATATAGCAACATTTCTGTGAACTTGTTCCTACTATATCCATCAGAAATTAACAGACCATAGTCATTCCTGGGCATCCCCAGAACATTAAATAGCTTATCTGTTCTTCTTGGATTATTGTTCCCCCTTCCTTAATTGCTCTCTATTGCTAGTTCCCCTACATTCTACATTAAAAACCATTTGTTTTACATTTTTCAAAGTTCACATTAGTGGTAGCATATAATATTTCTCTTTCTGTGCCTGGCTTATTTCGCTCAGCATTATGTCTTCAAGGTTCATCCATGTTGTCATATGTTTCACGAGATCGTTCCTTCTTACTGCCGCGTAGTATTCCATCGTGTGTATATACCACATTTTATTTATCCACTCATCTGTTGAAGGACATTTGGGTTGTTTCCATCTCTTGGCAATTGTGAATAATGCTGCTATGAACATTGGCATGCAGATATCTGTTCGTGTCACTGCTTTCCGACCTTCCGGGTATATACCGAGAAGTGCAATCGCTGGATCGAATGGTAACTCTATATCTAGTTTTCTAAGGAACTGTCAGACTGACTTCCAGAGTGGCTGAACCATTATACAGTCCCACTAACAATGAATAAGAGTTCCAATTTCTCCACATCCCCTCCAGCATTTGTAGTTTCCTGTTTGTTTAATGGCAGCCATTCTAACTGGTGTTAGATGGTATCTCATTGTGGTCCTAATTTGCATCTCTCTAATAGCTAGTGAAGCTGAACATTTTTTCATGTGTTTCTTGGCCATTTGTATTTCCTCTTCAGAGAACTGTCTTTTCATATCTTTTGCCCATTTTATAATTGGGCTGTCTGTACTATTGTTATTGAGTTGTAGGATTTCTTTATATATACAAGATATCAGTCTTTTGTCAGATACATGGTTTCCAAAAATTTTTTCCCATTGAGTTGGCTGCCTCTTTACCTTTTTGAGAAATTCCTTTGAGGTGCAGAAACTTGTAAGCTTGAGGAGTTCCCATTTATCTATTCTCTCTTTTGTTGCTTGTGCTTTGGGTGTAAAGTCTAGGAAGTGGCCGCCTAATACAAGGTCTTGAAGATGTTTTCCTACATTATCTTCTAGGAGTTTTATGGTACTTTCTTTTATATTGAGATCTTTGGTCCATTTTGAGTTAATTTTTGTGTAGGGGGTGAGGTAAGGGTCCTCTTTCATTCTTTTGGATACGGATATCCAACTCTCCCAGCCCCATTTGTTGAAAAGACCATTATGACTCAGTTCAGTGACTTTGGGGGCCTTATCAAAGATCAGTCGGCCATAGATCTGAGGGTCTATCTCTGAATTCTCAATTTGATTCCATTGATCTATATGTCTATCTTTGTGCCAGTACCATGCTGTTTTGGCAACTGTGGCTTTATAATAAGCTTCAAAGTCAGGGAGTGTAAGTCCTCCCACTTCGTTTTTCTTTTTTAGAGTGTCTTTAGCAATTCGAGGCATCTTCCCTTTCCAAATAAATTTGATAACTAGCTTTTCCAAGTCTGCAAAGTAAGTTGTTGGAATTTTGATTGGGATTGCATTGAATCTGTAGATGAGTTTGGGTAGAATTGACATCTTAATGACATTTAGCCTTCCTATCCATGAACATGGAATATTTTTCCATCTTTTAAGGTCCCCTTCTATTTCTTTTAGTAGAGTTATGTAGTTTTCTTTGTATAGGTCTTTTACATCTTTGGTTACGTTTATTCCTAGGTACTTGATTTTTTTAATTGCTATTGAAAATGGTATCTTTTTCTTGAGTGTCTCTTCAGTTTGTTTTTTTCTAGCATATAGAAACATTACTGACTTATGTGCATTAATCTTGTATCCCGCTACTTTGCTAAATTTGTTTATTAGCTCTAGTAGCTGTATCGTTGATTTCTCAGGGTTTTCTAGATATAAGATCATATCATCTGCAAACAATGACAGTTTTACTTCTTCTTTTCCAATTTGGATGCCTTTTATTTCTTTGTCTTGCCGGATTGCCCTGGCTAGCACTTCCAGCACAATGTTGAATAACAGTGGTGACAGCGGGCATCCTTGTCTTGTTCCTGATCTTAGATGGAAGGCTTTCAGTCTCTCACCATTGAGTACTATGCTGGCTGTGGGTTTTTCATATATGCTCTTTATCATGTTGAGGAAGTTTCCTTCAATTCCTACCTTTTGAAGTGTTTTCATCAAAAAGGGATGTTGGATTTTGTCAAATGCTTTTTCAGCATCTATTGAGATGATCAATTGATTTTTCCCTTTTGACTTGTTAATGTGTTGTAATACATTGATTGATTTTCTTATGTTGAACCATCCTTGCATGCCTGGAATGAACCCCACTTGGTCATGGTGTATGATTTTTTTAATGTGTCTTTGGATTCGATTTGCAAGTATTTTGTTGAGGATTTTTGCATCTATATTCATTAGGGAGATTGGCCGGTAGTTTTCCTTTTTTGTAGCATCTTTGCCTTGTTTTGGTATTAGATTGATGTTAGCTTCATAAAATGAGTTAGGTAGTGTTCCATTTTCTTCAATGTTTTGAAAGAGTTTGAGTAAGATTGGTGTCAGTTCTTTCTGGAAAGTTTGGTAGAATTCCCCTGTGAAGCCATCTGGCCCTGGGCATTTATTTGTGGGAAGATTTTTGATGACTGATTGGATCTCTTTGCTTGTGATGGGTTGGTTGAGGTCTTCTATTTCTTCTCTGGTCAGTCTAGGTTGTTCATATGTTTCCAGGAAATTGTCCATTTCCTCTACATTATCCAGTTTGTTGCCATACAGTTGTTCATAGTATCCTCTTATAATTTTTTTAATTTCTTCAGGATCTGCAGTTATGTCACCTTTTTCATTCATTATTTTGTTTATATGGGTCTTCTCTCTTTTTGATTTTGTCAGTCTAGCTAGGGGCTTGTCAATCTTGTTGATCTTCTCAAAGAACCAACTTTTGGTGATATTTATCCTCTCTATTGTTTTTTTGTTCTCTATGTCATTTACTTCTGCTTTAATCCTTGTTATTTCTTTTCTTCTACTTGGTTTAGGATTGGTTTGCTGTTCATTTTCTAGATTCTTCAGTTGATCCATTAGTTCTTTGATTTTGGCTCTTTCTTCCTTTTTAATATATGTGTTTAGTGCTATAAATTTCCCCCTTAGCACTGCTTTTGCTGCATCCCATAGGTTTTGGTATGTTGTGTTCTCATTTTCATTCGTCTCTATATATTTAGCAATTTCTCTTGCTGTTTCTTCTTTAACCCACTGATTGTTTAGGAGTGTGTTGTTTAACCTCCAGGTATTTGTGAATTTTCTAAGTCTCTGACGGTTATTGACTTCTAATTGTATTCCATTGTGGTCAGAGAATGTGCTTTGAATAATTTCAATCTTTTTAAATTTATTGAGGCTTGTTTTATGTCCCAGCATATGATCTATTCTGGAGAAAGTTCTGTGAGCACTAGAAAAGTATGTGTATCCTGGTGATTTGGGATGTAATGTCCTGTATATGTCTGTTAAATCTAATTCATTTATCAGATTGTTTATGTTTTCAATTTACTTCTTGGTCTTCTGTCTGGTTGATCTATCTATAGGAGAGAGTGATGTGTTGAAGTCTCCCACAATTATTGTGGAAACATCAATTGCTTCCTTTAGTTTTGCCAGTGTTTCTCTCATGTATTTTGTGGCACCTTGATTGGGTGCATAGACATTTACAATTGTTATTTCTTCTTGTTGAATTGCCCCTTTTATTAGTATGTAGTGGCCTTCTTTGTCTCTCAAAACATCCCTGCATTTGAAGTCTATTTTATCTGAGATTAATATTGCTACACCTGCTTTCTTTTGGCTGTAGCTTGCATGAAATATTTTTTTCTATCCTTTCACTTTCAGTTTCTTTGTGTCCCTGTGTCTAAGATGAGTCTCTTGTATTCAACATATTGATGGTTCATTTTTTTTGATCCATTCTGCGAATCTATATCTTTTAATTGGGGAGTTTAATCCATTTACATTCAACGTTATAACCGTGAAGGCATTTTATGAATCAGCCATCTTATCCTTTGGTTTATGTTTGTCATATTTTTCCCCTCTATTAATATCCTTTATTGTACCCAGACCGAATCTCTTTACTACTGAACCTTTTTCCAAGTCTCTCTGTCCTTTCTTTGTTTCTCTGTCTGTAGGGCTCCCTTTAGTATCTCCAGTAGGGCAGGTCTCTTGTTAGCAAATTCTCTCAGCATTTGTTTGTCTGTGAAAAGTTTAAGCTCTCCCTCAAATTTGAAGGAGAGCTTTGCTGGATAAAGTATTCTTGGCTGGAAATTTTTCTCACTCAGAATTTTAAATATATCGTGCCACTGCCTTCTCGCCTCCATGGTGGCTGCTGAGTAGTCACTACTTAGTCTTATGCTGTTTCCTTTGAATGTGGTGAATTGCTTTTCTCTTGCTGCTTTCAGAACTTGCTCCTTCTCTTCTGTGTTTGGCAGTGTGATCAGTATATGTCTTGGAGTGGGTTTATTTGGATTTATTCTATTTGGAGTTCGCTGAGCATTTATGATTTGTGTATTTATGTTGTTTAGAAGATTTGGGAAGTTTTCCCCAACAATTTCTTTGAATACTCTTCCTAGACCTTTACCCTTTTCTTCCCCTTCTGGGACACCAATGAGTCTTATATTTGGACGTTTCATATTATCTATCCTATCCCTGAGGTCCATTTCGATTTTTTCAATTTTTTTCCCCATTCTTTCTTTTATGCTTTCATTTTCCATTCTGTCATCTTCCAGGTCACTGATTCGTTGTTCAACTTCCTCTAGTCTTGTACTATGAGTGTCCAGAATCTTTTTAATTTGGTCAACAGTTTCTTTAATTTCCATAAGATCATCCATTTTTTTATTTAGTCTTGCAATGTCTTCTTTATGCTCTTCTAGGGTCTTCTTGATTTCCTTTGTCTCTCGTACTATGGTCTCATTGTTCATCTTTAGTTCTTTGAGTAGCTGCTCTAGGTGCTGTGTCTCTTCTGAACTTTTGATTTGGGTGCTTGGGCTTAGGTTATCCATATCGTCTGTTTTTTTTCATATGCTTTATAATTTTCTGTTGTTTTTGGCCTCGTGGCATTTGCTGAACTTGATAGGGTTCTTTTAGGATTTGTAGACCAATTGAAGTCCTTATCTCTACTTTATCAGATCTACAGCTTCGTGGAGTACACTTTCTCTAACTAACCAGCAGGTGGCGTCAACGAGCCACCTGTTCTCCACAAGCCAGTTCTCCCCTGCTTAGCCTTTTTGGTGAGTGGGGGAGTGAGTCTTGTGGGGTCCAATTGGTGTACCAAGCTTGCGTGTGTAGTTGGTGTTGCCCGCCCTGTATATGGGGCGTGTTTCTGGGCAGTCAGGGAGGGGGGGTGGCCCTAAGAATCAAATCTCCCTGGTTATCCTAGAGTTTTAAAGCTGCTGCAATAGTCTAATCCTTGAGTTCAGTCCTGCCACAGTTTTTCTCTGTCACTGACCCACAAGTCCTTGGTATTGGCGTATGGCTCCTGAGACTTGCAAGTGGGCCCCTCTTCCAGGCCGTGCACCCCGGGTCCTCTGTTGAGGGATGACTGTGCTATGTCACAGGTGAGTGCCGTCCCCCCAGTGCAGTTCTGGGCTGCTGGGCTGTGTAGGGAGGCTCCCAGTCTGCTGAAATGATGGCTGAATGGGGCTTTGTTAATTCACACTGCTCCACCTTCCCAACTCTGGGACAATCAGCTGAGGTTGCAGGGAAGGCTAATGTCCACTCCCAGTTTTGTGGTGTGTGCCTGTTATTTGAAGCACTTCTGTCACACTGGGTTGTCTGGGGCAGCTCTGGGCTATGGGGCTGGCGATGGGCAGGAGTGTTTCCCCTATCCTTCTTAAGAGATTCACAATGCAAGACTCTGAGAAGTATTGCAGTTTAAATTTTTTAAGGCTGTTTAACCTGTTATTCTGAAAGATGCTATTTATGAAATGCTGCTTTAATACAATCTATTGACTTGGCAATGAATGGGAAATGAGGTACAAGAGAAAGACAGTAGTAAAACTGACAGTAAAATTTTGAGCCTAGCTGACTAGAAGAATGATGATTCTGTCAAGAAAAAAAGTAAGCAGGAAGGTTTCAGGTGGGGTGGGGAGGGGGTGATGAGTTTGTTCTGAGCATAGTGAGTTTAAAGTAAAGATCCCCTTAGGGGTAAAACCATCCAGAAGTCAGAAATTCAAGTCTTGAGCTTACTGGAATGCTCCTGACTAGAGATAAAGATTTCAAAGTCATATACAGAAGCAATAATTAATGCAGAGCAGTAGATTTTAAATGTAGAAGGAAATGATGAAAAGAGAAAAAAGAATGCCAAGGGTGGAGCATCCCATATTTAGGGAACTAGCAGAAAGTTAAGAAGAGAACAAGAAAAGCATGTTCTTATGTAAGCCAAGTTTTGAGTCCTGAGGAGGAAGAAATGCTATCCAGATGTTAAAGAGACAAAGAACTGAGACAAGTCATTGAATGTGTTGATTTAAGGTGACTGGAGACCTTTGAGGGGTCATTGAGGCTTTATGGTGAGAGGTCATGAGCCTATGGAAAGGGTTAAGAATTAAGGGAGTGTTGAGTGATGTCATCAACATGGTGATGTAAACAGCTGCCGAAAACTTCTCCCCAGATATTCAGCAAAAAAGAGGGATAACCCTGACTTGTTCAGAACTCTGGAAGAGGGTATGGATGGGAGAAGGATCCTACAGATGCCAAATTGAAGAAGAAGAGAGATATAAGGTAGGAGAACTCCACCTGGGCCAGCGGGTATTCTCCCCTCCCCCTCACTCGATCTCCAGCAGCAAGGAAGGAACACAGAACCAGCAGTTAGGATTCTTGTCACCTCCCAGCAGGGACCCAAGACTAAAAAATCACTCACAGCAATGAGACAGATCCCCACTGTTTAGAGATCAGGGGGATAGGGGAGGACATTTCAAGGCCCAGATCAGTGACGGACAAAGAATCTGAGAAAACGTGGGCAGAGACTGTTCCACCCTGGGTCTGAAAGCCCTTCCCCCAACCTTGAGAAACACAGTAGCTAGCAGCCTGATACTTGCCTTGGGGATGGCTGAAAATTGTGGCAGCTGGGGGAGTCCTCTGCCACAGAGAGAGTGGGAGACACAGCCCCACATTGAGTCAGACTTTACCCAGGAAAGTGAGGGTGCAGAAAACCCACAGCTTCAGCCTTGCCTGGTCACCACAGTACCTGGAGGCAATTAGGCAACACCCAATAAGACTCAGCCAGGCTCCAAGAGACAATTGAGTCCCCACCAACCTGACTCAGCTGGGCTCCAAGGGGTAATTCAGCCCCACCCAGCCAGACTCAGCTGAGCTCCAAGAGTAATCACCCCACCTGGCCAATCTCAGCTGTACTCCAAGAGGAAGGTCAGCCTCACCTGCTAGACACAGATTCAGATCCAGAAGGTAAACACCTTCTGAGGACAATTAAGTCAGTGAACAACACCATCTGCTGGGCAGACTGGAAAGTGCAAGGGGATTTTAGGAATTCTCAGAACCTCTCCAGACCTTATCCCAGGCCCAGTGGAGCTGGTCTACAACCCATGCATGGGAAACTGGCCCTGTTTATATAGAGAAATACAGACAACCCAACAGTTAAAGCAATGCTCTAAAACAAACCCAGGGCTTGCTGGCTGGTGAAAAATGAAACACCACTGGATGTCAATAGACTTGTTTTATCCACAAACTGAGAATTTGCTGTGGTTCCCAGTGCCTAATCCCCCAGAGGCAGGTTGCTGTGAGCACCTAGTTATAGGGGGAGTCTTTTGGGGGGGGGGTGTGCAGAACTAATCTGACAACTGGTCAACAAGAGAGACACATAGGCAGGGCAAGAACCAGAATAACAAGAGCTGAAAAATTCTGATCAGTTAAACAGAAGCTATATTATAGGTCTAGAATAAGTTGAACTGAATGCCAAATAACAGGTAGAGAACAAAGCCAAACAAAGAGAAAACTCAAAGTATAACAATGAAAATGACCTCTAAAATAAACTAATCAAGGAAACCAGCAGCCTAGACACTAACAAAAAACTGTGAGTCATACTAGGTAAAATGAAGATATGACCTAGTCAAAGGAACAAACCTAACACTTCAAACATGATACAAGAGTTGAAACAACTAATTAAAGATGTTTGAACAAACATGCTAAATCAATTGAAAATTCAAATCAAGGAGTTGAGGGAAGATATGGCAAAAGAGGTGAAGGATATAAAGAGGACATTGGGTGAACATAAGGAAGAACTTGAAAGTTTGAAAAACAAATGGCAGAACTTATGGGAATGAAAGACAGAATAGAAGAGATGAAAAACACAATGGAGACTTACAACACCAGATTTGAAGAAGCAGAAGAAAGGATTAGTGAACAAAGAGGACAGGACATATGAAATCCTACACACAAAGAAACAGGTAGGGAAAAGAATGGAAAAATATGAGCAGGGTCTCAGGGACTTGAATGACAACACGAAGCGCACAAATATACATGTAACAGGTGTCCCAAAAGGAAAAGAGAAGGGAAAGGGGACAGAAAAAACAATGGAGGAAATAATAACTGAAAATTTCCTATCTCTTATGAAAGAAATAAAATTACAGATCCTTATACTGTCGCAAACACTGGGGACTACCAATTTTGTAGGCCAAGCCCTTGACCTTGGGGCTTGCCCTTATGAAGCCTACTACTGCAAAGGAGAGGCTAAGCCTACTTATACTTGTGCCTAAGAGCCACCCCCAGAGAACCTCTTTGGTTGCTCAGATGTGGCCTGTCTCTAAGCCCAGCAGGTAGACTTACTGCTCTCCCTACTACATGGGACATGACTCCCAGGGGTGTATATCTCCCTGGCAACATGGGACATGACTTCTGGGGATGAGTCTGGATCCAGCATCATGGGATTGAAAAAGTCTTCTTGCCCAAAGAGGGGAAAGAAATGAAACAAAGTTTCAGGGGCTGAGAAATTTCAAATGGAGTCAAGAGGTCATTCTGGAGGTTATTCTTATACATTATATAGATATCCCTTTTTAGTTTTTAGTGTATTAGAACAGCTAGAAGGAAATACCTGAAACTGTTGAACTGCAACCCAGTAGCCTTGTTTCTTGAAGACAAGTGTATAAGTAGATAGCTCATATGGTGTGACTCTGTGATTGTAGGAAACCTTGTGGCTCATGCTCTTTTTACCCAGTGTATGGACAGATGAGTAGAAAAACGGGGACTAAAAAAGTAAATGAATACTATGGGAGGATGAGGGAGATGGGTTGTTTTGGGTGTTCTTTTTTACTTTTATTTTTACTCTTATTTTAAATTTTATTTTGTATATCTTTTTGGAGTAATGAAAATGTTCAAAAATTGACTGTGGTGATGAATGCACAACTATATGATGATACTGTGAACAATCGATTGTACACTTTGGATGATTGTATGGTATGTGACTATATCTCAATAAAATTTCAAGAAAAAAAAAAAGACAGAGGCTAAGTCTACTAATAATTATGCCTAAGAGTCGCTTCCAGAAAACCTCTTTTGTTGCTCAGATATGGCTTCTCCCCCTATGCCATCTCTCAGATGAACTCACTACCTTCCCCACTGTGTGGGACATGACTCCCTGGGGTGTAAGTCTCCCTGGAAACAAGGGACAGGACTCCCAGGGATGCACCTGGCCCTGGCATCATGGGATTGAAAATGCCATCTTAACCAAAATGGGGAAAAGAAATGAAGCAAAATATATCTTCAGTGGCTGAGGGATCTCAAATAGGGTTAAGAGGTTGATCTGGAGATTATTCTTATACATTGTATAGATATTCCTTTTAGCTTCTAGTGTATTAGAATAGCTATAAAGGAATACCTAAATCTGTTGAATGGTAATCCAGTAGACTTTATTCTTGATGGTTATTGTATAACTATATAGCTTTTATTGTGTGACTGTGTGATAGTGAAAATCTGGTGACTGACACTCCCATTAACAAGGTATAAGTAAATGAGTAATAAAATAATGACAAAAATATAAATAATAGGGAGGATAAGGGGTATTGGAAGGTTTGAGTATTCTTTTTTATTTATTTTTCTTTTCTTTATATTTTTTCCTTTATTTTGGAGTAATGAAAATGTTTGAAAATTGATTGTGGTGATGAATGCACAACTATATGATAATACCATGAGCCATTGATTGTATACTTTGGATGGAGTATATGGTGTGTGAGTATATCTCAATAAAATTGCATTTAAAAAGATTGGAAAAAATATTTAAAATTTTATTACAAAATTGAAAAAAAAAAAAAAAGAATTAAGGGAGTGCGGAGGAAGTAAAGGCCGAGAGCCCTGACCTAATAAGTGATTGATGAAGAGAATGAGAAAGATAGCCTAAAAAATAGGAAATGTTCATATATTTAAGATATAGAAATGCATAAGTTTTTTTTTTGTAGGCAAAGTGAGTGGTTATAGATGCAAGTAAGAAGGGGGATAGTTGATAAAATTTCAGAGGCATGCAGACTTAGGTCAGGAGTCTGATTGCTACTGGGAGAAGATAAGTCAACATGAACTTTTTGGTGACCAATGTGACAATATCTACCAAAATTTTGAATGTGAATACCCTTTGACCTAGCAATTTCATTTATATGATTCTATGCCACAGAAAAACTAGTGCAAATGTGCAAGGATATTCATTACAGTGTTTGTTGTAATAGCAAAATAGAGAACCGAAATGTCCTTCAATAAAGGAATATTTAAATAAATCATGGTAAACCTCTTCTCTAGAACACCAACCACCTGTTAGAAACAGTGAGCAAAATGTCAGTCAGTCAGTCAGATATGGACTGAAATGGAATGAAGCTCAAAATATCCTCCTACTGTACTGTTAGCTCAACTAGGTCAGGAACCACATCTGCTTCCTCACCCTTGTATATCCATGCCCTAGCATAGAGCTTGACCCATAGTATGTGCTCAGTAAATACTTGTTGAATGAAATGTTGAGTTTTAAAACATATTTCAGAATAACATGTATAACATGATTCATGGTTGTAAATATGTGTATGTTTTTTATATGTATAGAAAAAATTCTGGAAGACTGCCCAGCAAATTAAAATGGTACCTTTCGAAAGCAGGATTGGGTGGAACCAGAGGAAGAGAGATGAGACAGAGTCACTTTTTTGTTTTAAATATGGCTGTATTCTTAAATTTTTACAAACATGAATTTCTTTTTAATTCCAATATGCTAATAAAAGATACAAAATCTACTGAAGGAAAGGGAAGAAAAGTGCAGTCAGGTGGTCTAGCCTTAGGAGGGGTCAAGCCTCCCTTTCTGAGAGACAGTAGTGAATGATGGAGAAGTTAGAGAAAGGATGGAAAACTAGGGAACCCAAGCATTTGTCGCAATAAAGTTGAAGCCAGTGTCACCCGTGAGACTGAAGAGAGTGGGGACAGATTGTGATCTGAGGATGGCTGAGAAGTTTCAGGACAAGGGCTCAGTTTTAGAGCCATGCAGACCTTGGAAACCATCCAATTCAACCACCCACTTTACAGAAGGTGACATTAAAGGATTTGCCAAAGATCACAGGGTTTGTGAGTGACAGAGCTGGAATCAGTGCCAGTCCATTTCAACAACCTCTAAAATATGCAACAAGGAATTCAAAACAGATGAATCAATGGATTGTCAGGCATTTGTGAGGAGCCTGATAAGGTTAAAACCAGGGAATTGTGGGATAGTCTACACAGTTTGATGGTATTCTGAGTCAATGTCAGGCAGCCTGCCAGCTGGTACAGAGGCAGGGAAAAGGACGTGGAGAAAGGCAAGGTGTGAGGGGAGACAGAGGTAAAAAGTATTTCAGAATAATAAATGAAAGAATGAGGAGCTGGAACTTGTCTGCTAATGAGAAATCTTCTGGGCTTAGGAAAACCCCTGCAAAGTGGGAGCCTGCCTGTACATATAGGTCTGACAGATTGACTGGCTGTTTGACTGATTGACTCAAATGAGCAACAGACCACTGGACCACTTTCAACTAAAAAAAATCATAGCTATGCTAATGTTACAATTAGGTAAGTGGACAGAGGTGTTGCTCCAATTGTAAAAGCAGAACCTACTAGCTTAATATAATAGGAAATCATGTCAGTGACCAAAACCATCCGCTGGCTCCAAAAATCTCCCGGGGGGGCATTCTGGTCTACCACTCAGAGCTTGTTTATCTAGCAGCTCAGTCTTTATCATTAAGCAGTGGTTGACTAAGACTCAAACATCCTGGCAGTTGTGTTGATCTTGTCTGTTCATGGAAGAGAGGCTAAGCCACTCAACCAGCCTCTTCTAGCAGCCTGTTGGATGTCACCCTGTTTCTTTCTGCCAGTTCCAGCTGGCTTCTCCCACGCTGTTTAAGTTATTAAAAGGGATGGGAGTGGGAGTCGGAAGGCACAGACAATGTTCTTTTGATCTCTGTATGATTGCTTTGTGTTTTAATGCTCCTGGCTTTTTGTGTGTTATTTTTGTTTGTTTGTTTATTTTTAAATTTCTTTTCTTTTCATGGATCATTCTTATGTCTGTGTCACCCATAGATCAGAAAGCTTGAGTTTGCATCCTACTTTGACCATACGTGCTATTCAAAGCGGCTTGTTGGTCTCAGTTTCATCGGGAAGAATATGAAATATTTTCTTGAGAGATTGAGTTCTATTTAGTCTAAGTACTAGATTACATAAAATCTGTGAGTAAATAAGGAATCTGCACCTAATATTTCATACATGCTAATTCTCCATGTTCCTCCATATCCTGCACACAAGCAGATGCTCCCTGTTCTGTCCCTGTTAACCTCCTGACCCTTCACAGGAGGGTTTGGCCAGGCTGTGTCTAGACTTGTCCTTGGGCTTCTGGATTTTGCAAACATTTTATCATAATTCACTCCTTTGCTTTTTACCATCTGTAATGATATATTTAGGATCTTCACAAATCGCAAGAATAAAACAATTCACAGCTAAGAAAAAATAGGGCCTATATGAAGAGAATGGAATTTAACTTCATTGAAAGTTTGTAAATCAGTAAGAGTTTGTTGAATGGCCCTGCAGGTGAGCTTATGTCTGGGAGCAACTACCCTTTTCTGCCCAAAGAGTCACAATTTCTTGTTGCAGTGCCCTGTGTAATTGGCCTGGTCTTTTTCTGTCTCCAGCACTACTTGATTTGATGGCCTATTGTTCTAGGAATTACACACCACGGGGTCAGTGAACTGCTGTTCAATAAAGGGGTGAATTGGGGACAAGAGATATATTTCCAAATTCCTTTCCTTTTGTTTCTCCAGCAGCATTATTTCTCTTCTGGCCTTTACTTCTGGATTTGGCAGAGTCTAAAATAGTAACTCATACATCTCTTCCCTTTGTTGCATTTGAGTTGTTACATGGACTGTCCACAGGCTTTATAGGGGCAACTGAAATATAGTTTGGGATGCAAATTACCAGACTCAGGGCTTAATTATTCCAGCAGGGAGGCCCATGAAATATTCTTATCTGGTGTTGCTTTTTAAACCATCCATCTGCTGTTAGGAAAGGCCAGAAGAGTGAGAGTATCTAGGAAAACGTCCTTTCCTAAAGGCTGAGCCTGCTTATAATTATGCCTAAGAGTCTCCCCCTGAGTGCCTCTTTGTTGCTCAGATGTGGCCCTCTCTCTCTCTCTCTAAGCCACTTGGCAGGTGAACTCACAACCCTCCCCGCTAGGTGGGACATGACTCCCAGGGATGTGAATCCCCCTGGCAACATGGGAAATGACTCCTAGGGATGAGCCTGGACCCAGCACTGTGCGAATGAGAAAATCTTTTTGACCAAAAGGGGGAAGAGAGATGAAACAAAATAAGGTTTCAGTGACTGAGAGATTTCAAATGGAGTTGAGAGGACATTCTGCAGGGTATTCTCATGTACTATATAGATATCACTTTTTAGTTTTTAGTGTGTTGGAATGGCTAGAGGGAAATACCTAAAGCTGTCGAAATGCAACCCAGTGACCTTGATTTTGAAGATGATTGTATAACTATGTAGCTTGCACAGTGCAACTGTGTGATTGTGAAAACCTTGTGGCTCATACTCCCTTTTATCCAGTGTATGGAGAGATGAGTGGAAAAATGGGGACAAAAACTAGATGAATAATAGAGTAGGATGGAGGGGATGGAAAGTTTTGGGTATTCTTTTTGCTTTTATTTTTATTTTGGAGTAAGGAAAAGTTTCAAAAATTGATTCTGGTGATGAACACACAAATGTATGATGGTGCTGTGAATCACTGATTATACACTTTGGATGACTGTAGGGTGTGTGAATATATTTTAATGAAACGGTATTTCAAAGAAAGTAAATGAACAATGAGGGGAGGAAGGGAATGGGATGTTTTGGATGTTCTTTTTTATTTTAATTTTAATTTTATTTTCTGGAGTAATGAAAATGTTCAAAGATTTGTGGTGATGAATGCACAACTATATGATGATACTGTGAACAACTGACTGTACACTTTGGGTGATGGTATGTTCTGTGAATATATCTCAATAAAATTGCATTAAAAAATGAAAAAAAAAACGTCCTTTCCTAGAACATTGGAGCTTCAAATGGGACCCCAGACTCATCTTGCTTGACTCTCCATTTGCAGAGGGGAAAGTCAAGGCCAGGAAGCTCAACGAACTGTCTTAAGGCATGAACCAGTAAGGGGCTGCCCTGGGAAGAGAACACCTGGTCTCCAGCCCCCAGGCCACGGCCTTGTTTTTCCTCTTTGTGCTCTGCCTCAGGCCCTTCATGCTGCTCATCCTGACTCATCTTATCACTCACATTTGCACTAGTACTTTCCTGAAGTCTACCCAGCCATTAAGCACAGAAATGTCATAGGCCCAACTTCAGTAGCCAACTGGAGGAAATGCTCGTTTCAAGGTCTTTGGTACTTAATCATATTCACCAAAATGATCTCTTCCCTTAGCATACAGTCCTGAGCTTCAGCAAGCCCAATGGTTAAGTTCTCTGTGCTTAGCTATCACAGTTCATAAAGACAGAGAGAGAACAGGCTTTCACTTCTATTCAGTTACTTAAAGATGAACTGCACCTCCTTTCAATCATATGCTCCTTCTCCCCTCCTATCCCATAATCAATTTCTTATCATTGGTATTTTTGTTTTCTAATAAACATTAAATTAAGAATTATTATAAATGAATTGTTTATCAAAATTCAATGAACAGGAATCATGAAAGCTGCCCTCTCTGTGTCCTTGCTGCTCAGCAACTACTTAATTTGGGTTGTGCAAGTTAAAAATGTCAAGGACTGATGATTTCTAAAGCCAGGAAAAATGAAAAGAAATCACCCTAGGCTGAAAACTTGATATTCTACCTCTCACTAATGCTACTATTTCCCAGCTTTAAGTTGGATGAGGATGTTCACCCCACAGGGTTACCAGGAGAATTATTTGTGACAATGTATGTGACAGCATTCTACATACTCACAATGATGGAAAATTAAGATAAAAGTGAAATACCGTAAGTCCAAAAATTTTTAGTAATTATAAAATCTGCATCTGAGTGTTTGAGAATACCGAGAAATTGTCCCTTCAAGCCCTAAATTATGGTCTAGTCCTAACCTAGAAAAGACCCTTCACTTCTATGCACTTATTCCTAGGGAGTTTTACTATGTCAGAGTAAATAGAGAACTGATCCAATTAAGGACGTGATTCACACTAAAATCCTTTTGGACTGAAAGAGTCCAGTGATTAAGGGCGGAGTGTTTGGAGCCTTGAATTAGCTGGATGGTACTAAGAATTAAGATGGGGACCTGTAATCAAGGGCTAGATGTTGTCTTAAGTTCCTAATGAGAGCCATAAACATGTGCTGGTTTGCTACTGTCATGAGAAATGCTAACGATTATCAAACACCATGTTGATAATAAAGCATCTTTAATTGTTAAGCTGTAACTTCTGAATATTGAAATTCATGAGAGAGCTGAAAAATACTTACATATTTATAGATAACAGAGAAACTTATTAACTTTATAATCACCAACCTACCTCTCTGTCTTCTGCTCTTCTCCAGAATATATTAATCATATAAAAAACAGTAATAGTATTAATATTAGTAATAATAATAGCTACCAATGTTTATTGAGTGGTTAGTAAGTGCTAGGCATTATTCTGAGTGATTTACATGCATTATCTTATTTTATCCTCATAAAAATCCTATGAGACAGATATGCCACCCATTTTACAGATGTGGCAACTGAGGCCTTGAGAATGAAATAAATTCCATAGATCACACAGCTGGTAAGAGGGAAAATTGAGGGAGTCAAACATAGATAATCTGGAACCATAGACTGAATTTTAACAATTACATTCTTATTTCTCTTTTAATAAATGTTTACAGACTAACTAACTTCCAGAATATCAATCTATGGTTTCACTTTCCTGACTTCCTCTAGAAGGTGAGTGTCCCTCTTTAGCAAACCATCTGTGCTGGTTTGAATGTACTATGTCCCCCAAAACGCCATTATCGTTGATGTAATCTTGTGTGAGCAGACATTATCAGTGTTGATTAGATCGTGATTCTTTGAGTGTTTCCATGGAGATGCGACCTACCCAACTGTGGATGATAACTCTGATTGGATAGTTTCCAAGGAGGTGTGCCCCACCCATTCAGCATGGGCCTTGATTAGTTCACTAGAACACTATATAAGCTCAGACACAAGGAGCAAGCTTGCTACAGCCAAGAGGGACACTTTGAAGAATGCACAGGAACCGAAAGAGTTGCTGAAGATAAGAGACAGTTTGAAGATGGCTGTTGAAAGCAGACTTTTGCTCCAGAGAAGCTAAGAGAGGAAAAATGCCCCAAGAGCAACTAAGAGTGACATTTTTGAGGAACTTCAGCCTAGAGAGGAACATCCTGGGAGAAAGCCATTTTGAAACCAGAACTCTGGAGCAGACACCAGCTACATGCCTTCCCAGCTACCAGAGGTTTTCCAGACACCATTGGCCATCCTCCAGTGAAGGTACCTGATTGTTGGTGCATTACCTTGGACACTTTATGGCCTTAAGATTGTAATTTTGTAACCAAATAAATCCCCGTTTATAAAAGCCAATCCATTTCTGGTGTTTTGCATTCTGGGAGCATTGGCAAACTAGAACACCCTCTCCTTCTCTTTCTCTTTCTCACTGATTCACTCAAGTTACAGTCTCTTTCAAAATCACGTTTCCAAAATTCTTACTGTTATTGTATCAGTTAGATTCCTTTTGGTTGTCAGTAATAGAAAGTCAAATTCAAATTGGCAATAAAGGGTATTGGCTCAGTAACTGGAACATGCAGATTCAACAGCTCAATAACATCTTTGGGAACCCATTTTCTTTCTCTCCCTCCACACTGCCTTCTGTGGGCCAAGTTTCCCCTAAAGGTGGTATGGTAGGCTGAATTGGTGCGCAACATAAGAAATGTTCTTAATCTTAAACCAAGTCTCTGTGGGTGTGAGCACATTGTAAATAGGACCTTTTGAAGATGTTATTCTTAGTGAAGGTGTGGCCCAACTGAATCACGGTGGACCTTAATTGAAATCACCAGAGGACTCATGAAGAGAAGTCAGAGGCCAGGAGTCGTCAGAAACAGGAGCCAGATGTCACAGAAGGCCACCCACAAAGAAACCTGAAGTCAGTGGAAATTGGAAGAGCAGACTCCAGGAGACAGAGATTGCCACGTGACAGGCGGCAGAGATGCAAGCCAATGCTGCCGACTTCAGGGAGAAAGCATGATTGTGCCTAAGCCTTGATTTTGGACTTCTAGCCTCTGAAACCATGAGTTAATAAATGCTTGTTGTTTAAGCTGATCCATTTTGTGGAATTTGCCATAGCAGCCTGACAATATAAGACAGATAGCTTCACTTGGGGCTGCCAGTGACTCCAAAGAAGGCAAAGTCCCTCCTCCACATACAGGAGAAAAGAGCTGGCCACCCCTGAACACTCTTTCCAGAAGACTAGGAAAGCTCTTCTTCCACCTGATTAACTCATGTGGTCTCATGATCATCCCTCAACCAATAATTGTTTCCCAGCATGAGATGAGATTACATTGATTAGTTTAGGCCTGGGCCAAATGCCCAACTCCTAGAGCAATGAGACACAGTACTTGTGTGGAGGACATGTGAATGCTCCATGGAAAATAAAGGTAGTTATCAAGAGCTGTCTGCTTAAATGTCCACTAAAATTCCCGTTACCATCAGTAGGGGCCCAGTGATGTCAGTGTGAAAATTACTCTGGAAATTCCCCATAGAGGAATTTAGTTGTATTTCAAGGTAAAAGCCTAGGTTCTATGGGTTATTTCATTAATAAGAAACTGCATGGGTCATGATCCCAAATACAATGGCTTAAAATTTCTAAAATAATTAAACCATATATGTATACGTATATGATTTAATTATATTTAAATTTTAATTATTTTATTTTTAAATATTTTATTATTTTAATTACTCAGAAAAGGAAAACAGGCCTTGGGGTGGTTTAATGGTAAAGTTTATATTTTTATTAAACAGGGGAAATAGATTATGTACTTAACCAGCTTTAAATAAATATAAGGTTAATGTGGGACTTTTGAGAAAACAAATGAGGATAACAAAAGGAAGAATGAAGAGGAAGAGGATGAGGAGGAGAAGGGGAAGATGATGAAGAAGAAAAAGAGAACAAAGAAGGAAAAAAGGAAAAAAAAAAAAAAAACAAGAATAAGAGAAAGAGTGAGGAAAGGAGAGAGCTATTAATGGTTACTTCTAAGTAATCAAAATAGCCAAAGCAGATCTAGGGCTAGTAATTAACTTTTCTAAAGACTGAAGTATTTGAAGATAGATGCTGTCTTAAAGGAATTACTGTCAGGCATCCCCATCCTCTGGCAGAGGGGTCTGTGTTGTGGCTCAACAAACTCTGGACGGTGTGTCAGTTGGGAAACACAAATATCAAGCACTTTCTTTACAGGCCTTAGCCTTCCCCTCCAAAAGGAGGGAGTGATTCCATTCCAGCCAAAATTCACCTCAATTTCAAGGAAATACTGGTTTTACAAGTTGAAATATCTATGTGGCAACTGGAGTAAAGCAGGGACGGGGGAGTTCTGTTTGGGGGACACGGTAACAGTCCACACGTGTTATTCTGGCTGTGTCACTGCAGGTCTAGACAATTATCGCAACAAGTTTCCTTCTGGTCCTCTGGCATCCAGGCTCTCCCCACTCCAGTGCATCCCCGCATCTCTCTCTGATTACTCTTTATTGACTCCCCTACGGTCTTATTCCTCCCCTAGTCATAAACTATAAAGTAAAAAGGCCCAGACTTATCTTTCCCAAATTATCTCCCATTTATTCACCCAGATTAACTTTGTGCAGCGCTTCAGACAGTCTGCCAGCTTGTGTTGCCTGAACATGCATGTATTTTCCCACTCCCGTGCCTGTGTTTACACTTTCCATTTGCCTGAAACTCCCTGCCTCATGTCCACAAACCCCCACCCCAACCCATCTTTCCACACCTGATTTCTAAACGTGTGGCGATCCAGCTCAAATCTATAATGCCTTCCCTGCTCATTGACTTCAAAGAGATCCCTTCCTGTTTTAATCCCCAAGAACAATGGATTTGTGCCCATCTTGGGCCCCTACTGACTTGAACTGTAGCTACTGGGGTTCATGTCATAAATTACTAGACTATAAGGATGTCCAAAATATTATCTTTATTAATAGCCACACTGTCTTTTACATATTAGATCCCAGTTAAAAAAAATTAACAGAGGGAAGGAGGAAGAAAAGGAGAGAGGAAGTCAATTATATAATTAATTAATTTTTATTCTGAATTTTATAGAATTAGAGTACCAAAGAATTTAAGACAGCTCTTTAATCTGGGGAGCATCTGGGGTACTATATTATGGATATATAATGGGTTTTGAAAAAGCATTAAAATAAAGTAAGGAATATAATGTAAGAATCTAAGAGGTATCTCAAAAAATTTTCCAAATGAAACTATTCATCATCTCCATTTCCCCGACCTGTCCTTCCCATAGTCCTTCCCATTTCAGCAATGGCAAACCCGTCTTTCATGTCTGCTCAGGCCAAAAACATTGACATCGGCCTTGAGTCATTTCTTACTCCCACTCCCAATATCCTATTCATAAGCAAATCCTATTGGTTCTACATTCTAAATAAATCCAGAATCTGACTACTCACCTCCACTGCTAACATCCAGGACCAAGCCGCCATCGTCCCTCACCCGTATCATTATAATAGCCTCTAAATGATCTCCCTGCTTCCCCTTTGCCTGTTTCCCATATAGCAGACAGGAAAAGTCAGATCACATCAGTCCTCTGTAAAAACATCCTCCAAGTGCTTCCCATCTCATTCAGGGCAAAATCCAAAGTCTTTGTAATTATCTCAGAAGTTTTTCATGATTGTTCCCACACAGCTCCCTACCTTTTTGTCTTCATCTCCAATAGTCTTTCCCTTCATCACTTCATTCTAGCCTTTTCCTCAGTAAGGGAACCACCTTCCTCCTTTCTGTGCCTAGTTACTGTTCTTTCTTTCTGTCCTGCTCTTCCATGCAAATAGCTGCCTGTCTTGGGCCTCCCGTCCTTCAGACATCGTCAGGTCAGTGAGGCCTCTCTGCTGGCCCTATTTAAAATCTCTCTAACCCACCTTCCCCAGACTCTATCCCCCTTACCCTGCCTTTTTTTCTCTGTTGCACTTACCATCTGAAATACTGCATATTCCCTTGTCTGATTCTTCATTCTCTATCTCTTCCCTACCCTTATATCAACTAGAATGTAAACTCCATGAAGCCAAGGATTTTTGTCTGATTCTTCTGTGCTATATCCCCAGAACCTAGAAAAGTGCCCATCACAAAGCAGACACTCAATAAATATTTGTTGAATGAATGGATGTTAATACAATTTGTTTCGAGTGTTAAACATTCAGGGGATCCAGGCTACCTAAGAGATGTGGAAGACAATGATTTTGAATCTTTCTTCTGAAGGTCTGAATCTGTACATTTGAACTTTTACAATCAGACTGGTTTCTTGCCAGTCAGAGGAGCAGTAACTGTGCTTCAAATCGGTATATGAAATCTTCTCAAACTGTAAAACGCCACGCGAATTTGAGGACAATGCAAAGAATGCAGCACTAGGTCAGAGATTTTGAGTTAAAAAGAAACTTGCAGATCAGTTGCTGCCCCTTATGTGCAAAGAAGGTAGAACACCTTTTAACCCACTGTCCTGCTTGTACAGCCACCATGGTGACAGCAATCCTTCTCTTAATGGACAGTCCCTTTGTGGTGCTGGGGCCAGGTGGGTGTGGGGACACAAATAGCCAGTTTCTCAGATTTCCTCTTTTGAACGCTACCCAATTCTCCTTAATTGTATCATTTCATTATCCAGTCCCTGGGGATCTTAATTTGTATTGATCTCATCATGAGCTAGTTGTTGACACCTTCTGTTCTCCATTGATTACTTTACCAAGGGCATCAATCACTTCCCTTCAGCACTGATGAAGTAATCATCCTACCCAGACTGAAGGGGTGGCCACAACAGAGGCGGATCAATAATCCTTGTTAGGACTGTTCTCTGACTGTTGTTCAGTTCACCTGTCTCCATCAGGCCAAAACACGTGGGACAGGATGTTCTCTTTCCTATTATCACTCACAAATGCTCTCTGAGCCCCCTGTTCATGGGCACAGTCCCCCACATTGGGCTCACAGAGCCTAAGTGAGCAGAAAGGGTTTTCCCAACCTTCCAACTGGTCTCTCAGGGCCATCCTACTGTCCAGCCCCCATATGCACCAGAGGTATCTTCCCAAGATGCAAATCTCAACACCATGGAGTTATTGACAGTAGTATTTTGAAGTTACATTGACATGGAAAAGAAATTTAAAAATATGATATGTAGTTTGATTTTTTTTAAGATGGAATATATACATTAATATAGAGGTAACAGAAGTCTGAAGCTATTTACACCAAGACGTTTTCAGTGTTGTAAGACATTGCCCCAGACCGATGTTGATTCCTGGTAGCTGTTATTTTCCTTCCTTTTTTGACTATCTGCACTTTCTAATTTCACTATAACTATTATATCCTGTACATTTTTTATTTCTTTAAATGCAAAAATGATCATGTCATTCCTAGGCTTAAATTTCTTCACTTAAATATATATATATCCTCCTTGGCTTTCTTGTCCTCCTGTGGCATTATGGTTCCTGAGGCGTTTGTCCTTCTGCAGATGCAGTTCTCCCTTCCTGGAGCACCACCCCCCCCCTCCACATGCCCCTACTCCCACCCCCCACCTCTGGTCATCAGTTGAGACTCAGCACAGCTGCCCTCTTCTTCTGGAAGCCTTTCCCAACTTCCCCAGTCCATGCCTGGGTAAACGGCTGGCTCTATATATTTTATTAGCACCCTGTCTGGACCTCCCCTTCAACGCCTGTCTGTCACTTCACATTCCTTATAGGTCTACCTACAGCCTTTCTTCCTACCAGACATTTAACTCTTTATGAGTTAGGATGGTGTTTTTCTCATTCGGTCCTCAGCATCTAACTGACACTGTGGTGTTCAGTAAATGCTGATTAAATAAACGAGTAAACAAGTGAATGAATGAGAAAGGATGCAGGTAGGGCGTGTTAAAAACCAAAGGAGGCTGTGACAACTTGTGTACCATATACTATCTACATCCTGAACAAAAGCTTGAGAAATCTAATGGGAGGAAGAACAATTTAAAGGGCCTCCAGTCATCCATTCATTTCCTAGCATGAATGCTGTTGCTCCGCCCCCTATTGCCTCAACTTCCTCCAGGGCCATTTATGAACAGGAAGTGCAGTCTGAGAGGAGAGAAGTGTGAGCAGAAAGAAAGATACTGTGTGCACTGGGTTAAAGAGACACTATGTGCCCTGGGTTGAATAGCGTCCCCTCAAAATTCATGTCCACCCAGAACTTTAGAATGGGACCTTCTTTGGTAGTAAAGTCTTTGCAGATGTAATTAGTTAAGATGAGGTCATATTGGATTAGGGTTGGGCCTTTAATCCAACACAACTTGTGTCCTTATAAGAAGAGAGAATTCTGGACAGAGAGACACAGACCGGGAGAACGTTATGTGACGATGGAGGCAGAGAGTGGAGCAGTCTGTCAACAAACCATGGAATACTTGGGCTACTGGCAGCTGGAAAAGGTGTGAAAGGATTCTTTTCTAGAACCTTCAGACAGAGCATGGTCCCGCAGATACCTTGATTTCAGACTTCTGGTTTCCAGAACTGTGAGACAATAAATTTCTGTTCTTTTAAGCCACCCAGTTTGTGGTAATTCATTAGGCAGCCCTAGGAAACTAATACGCCATCTTTCACTTTACATTTCTGTCTCGTGATTATCAGTTAGAACACTCATAGTAGAGGAGAGCTTGTGCTTGCTTCTCTGAATTTCATCATAAAATTGTTGTCATTAGTACACAGTCCCCCAACAGTCCTCTGTCTGGTTATGTCAAGATTAGCACATAGAAATCCAAAATAGCAGCTGATGTGACTTGCTATTTACGGAAGGGCACGTGGGATGCATTAACAACTCTGCACTCAGTCTTTGGACAGGCCTGAAGGGAGTGGCAGCCCTGAGGGGTATCTGCTGGTAACTGCTCTGGGGTACTCAGAAGGGAATTCAAGAACTTTCCTTTGATAAAGCCTCCAAGAAGCCAGATCTGCTGCTCCCAAAACTAAAAATAGCTTGCACTAGATGAAAAAGCCTTGGTCTGGGCTTTGGAAGGCATGGGGCCCTCATTCTGCACAGACTGGCGTGGTGTCCTTGGACAGGCCATTTAACTTCTTAGCCTCTCTGAAGTTCAGGGCTAAGCTGTGCACTGGGACGGTGACAGCAGCTCTCCTTCAATCCACAGGGTAGGTGGAGGTCCCAACGGAGATAACGGGCATGAAAGGGAGAGAGCGATGGTCGTGGTAAGAAAACAGCCACCTGGAGGAACTCCCCAGTTGTTCTTTTAACAGGAACAAAATTACCCCACTCCCAGGCCTTTGGTGATCAAGGATGGCCCAAATATTCCCTTGGCTCTACTGCCTTCTAACATGCTGTAAACCAGTCAGCCACGCTCTCTCCTTACCTGCCCACACTGTCACCCTACAACGCATGGCTGCCCCATGCATGGCTAACACAGGGAAGGACGGAGTGGAAGTCAAAAGTGTAAATGGCTATTCTCAGCAAATGGGAGGTTACCCTAGCCACAGGATAAACATGGTTGCTTTTCCTCTTTAAAAATAGTTTTCTGTTCTCCTTTAAGGCTGTAAAATATAGGGTAGTTAAATAATATAATATTTATGGAGTGCTAGTCAAGCTGTGTCAATGCTTTATTTACATTATTACTTCTCATAATAACTCAGTGAAAGAGGCATTGCCATCCCCATTTTACAGAGGAGAAAACTGACATTTGGAGAGACTAACCGACGTCTTAAGTCAACCTCCCGCAACTACTGAATAACAGACCTAGGATTTGAATCCTGTTCTATTTTACACAAAAACCCATGTTCCTGCATATTACAGTGTTTTGTCTCACATTAATACTCTCCGCAGAGAAAAGATGAGGAGAAAGAAGTGGGTCATATATTTAATCAAAAATGAAAAGTCCATATATCTTGGATTGCAGTCAGGGAGACATTTAGATGCTATGTGGCTAGATACACACTCACTCACGTCCCTCTGCTCCGGCCTTTTTGGAGAACCAGCACCGCTGCCTGGGAGCGGTGATTAACTAACAGCTAACAGAGAATAGGATGAAATCCCTCAGAAAACAAATGTAAACAGCTTTTATGTACCGAGCTCTACATCTGAAATCAAAATATGATAGTATTTTTTAATCATTGTTATTTAAAGCTCCTTCAAAAGAAGAGTGGGGTAGGAAAATTGAGCATCATTTTTTTTTCCTCTTCAAGGTCTGACCATCTTTTTTCCCAATATAGTCCTCCAAAAGAATCAAGTAGACCAAATACATTATTCACTTAATTTAGCAGCTTAATCAGTTTATGCAGAGGAAGATGATAATAATTTAGCTTAATGGTTCATGACAATGCAATTTTTATATCTTAAAAATGAAAACATTACAAATATTTGGGGACCTATGACAACTCTCTTGGCTTCTTCTGGCTTTTAGCCCTTTTGCATCACACCATGTTAAAAATGACACTTATCTGGGTTCTAGTGGTACTCACTTCATTAGGAATGGGTTGGCTTAACAACAGGAATTTATTGACTCTTGGTCCCGAGTCTGGAAGGCTTGTTTCCTCCCAAGGTTGGTATCTTCTGGCTGGCCAGCAGTCTTTGGGGCTCCTGGCTTTTCTGTCACATGGCAATGCACATGGTAGATGTTCTCCTTTCTCTTCCTGGTTCTGTTGACTTCCAGCTTCTGGCTTCTCCCTGTGGCTTCTTCTCTTTATCTAACTTCCTGTGCTTATGAGGACTTCAGCCATACTGGATTAAGGCCCACCCTCATTCAGTTTGAGCACACCTTAACTAATAACATCTTCAAAGATGCTTTTAAAAATGGGTTCACCAGACATGCACAGTCCTTTTTTCCAAACGTCAATAAGATAAGTCACTTCTCCTCCCCAAGAAGAGTAAATGGGTGTTCCTCAAAAGGCCAGTAGTATTACCCTAATGAATGCCCATCTCACACAAGCAAACCAGAAAAAAAGAGTTTCACTCCAACATGCAAGCAATCAAAGGGACCTCAAGCTCCCCCAAACCCAGTCTGACATACCCAAGTTCCCACGCATTATTCTGTCTTGCACACTTTTTCTCTTCCCCTATCTAACTCCTCCTCATCTTGCATTATTAACAATATTTTCAATCTTCCTTTTTGGGTAGGAATCTTTTAAAGTTATATCCATTTTAAGAGCAGTTCCTTATATTAAAAACTAAGTGATACATTCTATAAATCCACTTAATCGGACACATGTAATCTGTACTAGAATGCAATGTGGTGAAAAGCAACAAACAATGGAGGGCTATAAAACCGATCTTGCATTCTTCCCTTCATAATACATGACCAAATGACTTACAGATCCAATGAAGTTTCCAACATCAACCCATACATCATATACTAGTAAAGCTCAACTTAAGCATAAATCAAGCTTTAATATTTTCTTACCACATCTGAATGTATTTATTTGCATACTCTCTATGTTGCAAGCACCCCTTTTTGGAGACCACCACCTCAAGAGATGGGAAGTAATATCAGAGCTAAGTTTTAAGAAAGATAACTGGTTACCACACACACACACACACACACACACCCCATAGAACTGTACAACACAATGTAAACAGTACGCTAAAGTTAATAACATAATTATAATATTGTTTCATGAATTGTAACAAAGGTACCACATGAACACAAAATGTTAATAATAGGGAAAACTGTGTGTGTGAGAAGGGGAGTATAAGTGAACTCTGCACTTCCTGTATGATGTTTCTCTAAACCAACAACTGTTCTAATAACTTTTTTTTAAAAAGGAGATTATTGGGACATAAAATATTGAAAAATAGGCTGTAAGCTTTAAATCTGTTAAAATTCTTGAACTTGATAACGACACTTAAGGTGGTTACATAAGTGAATATCCTTGAACTTAGAAAATATACATGGCAGTATTAAGTGTTCAAGGAGCATAATGTATATACAATCTATACTCAAGTGTTCAGAAAATGCACTGATAAACAGAGACAGATAAAATAGCTGGATAGATGGCATGAAACAGCAAATGTAGCAAGACGTTAAAATTGGGGAATTTGGGTATCTGGGGCGGTGGTTGGCTGCCATATATATGGGGCTTGTATTATTTTTGCAA
Source organism: Choloepus didactylus (assembly GCF_015220235.1). Classification (NCBI taxonomy): domain Eukaryota; kingdom Metazoa; phylum Chordata; class Mammalia; order Pilosa; family Megalonychidae; genus Choloepus; species Choloepus didactylus. The sequence continues at coordinate 37,991,104 of NC_051313.1, forward strand.
CTGCCCTGTAAGTTTGAAAATACTTCAAAATAAAGAATTTTAAACTTAAAAAAAAAAAAAAAATGGGTTCACACCCACAGGACCAGGGGTAGGGACCTGAACATGCCTTTTTGTGGGGACCGTGATTCAATCCCCAGACTAAGTGTAGGACCTAAAACAAGTCCTATGCTCAGAAGATCCCTGAGATTTTAATGTTCTCATCTGCCGAATGTGTATAAAAATACTTACTTTATAGGATTATCGTGAAGATGAAATTAAATTGAATCATTTATGCAAATTTTCTGGCAAATAAGAGACACTCAAAAAATAGGAATGCCGGGGGGAACTAAGATGGCGGCTAGCTGAGACAGGGCGGAAAAAAACGCCTCCGTGAAAAACACTAGCTAAAAAACAGAAAGTGACCTAGAATACCGGTTATAGCAATGCACCAACTGGATGAGGGCTCCTAGCTCCAGGGGGGCCATATACTTGATGAAACCGGGAGTCAGCATTCTGAAACGAATGAGTAAGCTGGCTGGAAGACCCGCAGCCGCGCGGCGGGCTGGGGAAGCCAGGGTTCAGCGTATGGAGACCAGCTGGCTGTTTTAAAAAAAAAAAAGGAGCGGCTCCAGTAGCAGTTGTGGGAACCACACAGTAAAACACAGCAAGAGGGGGCTGGCCTGGCCTCTTGCTGTCTGGCAGGGAAGATAGCCCGCAGCAGATACCATTGGGTTCGGGGGAACGGAGGGGAGAGCCAGAAGCAGAAAGAAACCCCTCGGCTAGCAGCTAGCCCCCGGAGGGCTGGATAAACTCCTGCCCGGGGCCATGCCCACAGCCCAAAGCCCCGCCAGTTGTCCTAGAGCTGGGAAGGAGGAACGATGAGAGGAGGAGGGGGCTGAGACGCCCCGCTCAGCCATTTTTGCTTCAGGCTGGGAGTGCACCGCCGCATGGCCCGGCAGCCCGGGGCTTCCTTTGTGGGACGGCGCGCACTGATGATGTAGCACAGCCGTTCCTTGGCTGAGCTACTGGAGGAGCGTGGCTGGGAGGGGGTATCCGCTCGGAGAACCCAGGGAAGCTACACCAAGTCCAGTGGTTTATGGATCAGCAAGAGTGAGAGGCTGGGGCTGAACTGAAATGAAGGCTTAGACATTTGCGGCGGCCTTGAATCTCCAGGATCCTGGGGGATTTGAACATTAGAACTGCCCTTCCTCCCTGGCTACCTGTACACACGCCCCACATTCAGGGCAGACAGCTCCAGCAACACACCCAAACTGAGTTCTCCAACTGAACCCACAAGAATCATTTCCCCACACAAAGTGGAAAAAAGGTTGAGAACTGACTCGAGGGATATAGGTGACTCACAGACACCATCTGCTGGTTAGTTAGAGAAAGTGTACGTCACCAAACTGTGTTCCTGAAAAATTAGATCAATCTCCCTTTTTCTTTACAACTTGAAAGAGCCCTATCAAGCAAAACAAATGCCAAGAGGCCAAAAACAACAGAAAATCTTAATGCATATGATAAAACCAGAAGATATGGAGAATCCAACTCCAAACACACAAAACAAAATATCAGAAGATACAGTATACCTTGCAAAATTAATCAAAGATCTACAATCGAGGAACGAAAACATGGCAAAGGATTTAAAGACCATCAGGAAGACCATGGCCCAGGATATGAGCTACATAAAGAAGACCCTAGAAGAGCATAAAGAAGACACAGCAAGAGTAAATAAAAAAATAGAAGATCTTATGGAAATAAAAGAAACTGTTGGCCAAATCAAAAAGACTCTGGATATTCACAAGACAAGACTAGAGGAAGCCGAACAACATCTCAGTGTCCTAGAAGCCCACAGAACAGAAAATGAAAGAACAAAAGAAAGAATGGAGAAAAAAATCGAAATGGATCTCAGGGATACAATAGATAAAATAAAACGTCCAAACTTAAGACTCATTGGTGTCCCAGAAGGGGAAGAGAAGGGTAAAGGTCTAGAAAGAGTATTCAAAGAAATTGTTGGGGAAAACTTCCCCAACCTTCTACACAATATAAATACAAAAAGCATAAATGCCCAGCGAACTCCAAATAGAATAAATCCAAATAAACCCACTCCAAGACATATTCTGATCAGACTGTCAAATACTGAAGAGAAGGAGCAAGTTCTGAAAGCAGCAAGAGAAAACCAATTCACCACATACAAAGGAAACAACATAAGATTAAGTAGTGACTACTCAGCAGCAACCATGGAGGCGAGAAGGCAGTGGCATGACATATTTAAAACTCTGAGAGAGAAAAATTTCCAACCAAGAATACTTTATCCAGCAAAACTCTCCTTCAAATTCAAGGGAGAGCTTAAAGTTTTCACAGACAAACAAATGCTGAGAGACTTTGCCGATGAAAGACCTGCCCTACTTCAGATTCTGAGGGGAGCCCTGCTGGAGGAGAGACAGGGAAAGGAGAAAGAGATACAGAGAATTTTAACAGCCATATATAGTACCTTACGTCCCAAATCACCAGGACACTCACTTTTCTCTAGTGATCACAGATCTTTCTCGAGAAGGGACCATAAGTTGGGACATAAAACAAGCCTCAAGAAATTTAAAAAAAAACATTGAATATACTCAAAGCACATTCTCCAACCACAATGGAATACAAACAGAAATCAATAATTTTTGAACTGTAATTCCACTAGTCACTTCCTACATGATATAAAATACACAAACTCTAAGGACAAATCAGTGGTTTTGAACTCAATGTAAAATATGTAATTTTAGACAACTATATAAAGGTGGGGGAATGGAGGAGTATAGGAACATGGTTTATGTGTCCTATTGAAGTGAAGGTGGTATCAAAAAAAACAAGATTGATATGGATTTAAGAGGTTAATTTTAAGCCCCACAGTAAACACAAAGAAATTATCAGAGAATATAACCATAGAGATGAAAAGTAGAGTTTGGGTTAAGAGAAATGGGGGAAGGGGCAATGGGGAGTTAAGAAATGAGTGTAGGGTTGCTGTTTGAGGTGAAGGGAAATTTCTAGTAATGGATGGTGGGAAAGAGCATTACAACATTCTAAACATGATTAATCCCACTAATGAAAGGCTAGGGAGGGAGTGGAATGGGAAGATTTAGGCTGTATATGTGTTTCCACAACTGAAAAAAAAAAAAAGTCAGTCTAACTAGATGACAATTGAATACTAAGGATGAACTTGGATGGGACAGGAGGATAGAGGACAGGTGGCTCAAAGGGACACAGTTGAGACATAAGGAAAAGGAAATATAGAATGTAAGCTTTTTATCATTGTTGAATCTATTGTACTTCTTAGCTGCGCTTAATGGGATTACATGAAAGAATGTTCTTGTTCATGGGAAGTGTATATGTGAATTATAGTGAATGCTCAAGGATGTGTGCAGCTAACTCTCATATGTTCAGACGACAGAGCAATAGATGATGGATGATAGGGAGGGAGGGAGGGAAAGAAATAGCAATGTGACAGCAAGTTAAAGTTGGATTGAGCTACCAGGGGAGGGGGGGTCAGGGTATGATGGAATTCTGTGTATGGGGCTAGTATTGTTTTTGCAACTGTTGATATAACTTTGAATTTATTTCAAAATAAAAAAAAAAAAATAGGAATGCCTATCTCGCCTTTATTTTGTGAGTTGCAGTGTGGTACAGATAGATGTAGAAATCAGCTTTGGAATCAGTGAGGCCCAGATTCAAATCTTAGCTCAGCTTTCCATCGGCTGCGTGACCTTGGGAAAATGTCTCTCTGTCTCTCTGAACCTCCCTTTCTTCTTCCATAAAAAGGAAAAATAGCCCTTCTTTGAAGGATTGCTGCAACTTTTGCAAATAACCTATGCAAAGTGTCTCACACCTCACCAATGCAATGTTTATTCTTAGAAAAATGGCTTTTGTTCTCTAAAATAAATCTAATGATTAATTTATGAAAAATTTTTGTTGCATGATTTTATGATTTCTAACAACTACAAACTTATCTGGGTGTCATTGAATGATTGTCTGATCTAATAATTTTTAAGCCACATTTGGGTCTTGTGGGAATGTCCATTATAAGTCCATGATAAGGTCCATTATAAAATCAGTGTAAAAAATGGTACCTATCAGCTGCAGTGGCCACTGGGCCATTTATGGGGAGTACCCCTGGCATAATTGTGGCCCAACTTCTCCCAAAAGTCTTGGAAAGATTATGTGACTATGACAGACGCAGTCGGCATGAGATTACAGGACAAGAGGAAGAGGTTGGGGCTGTGGGTAGTATATTTGACAGGCTCATACACTGCAGGCCTTGTTCCCTGTCCCTTACAAAGCACTTCTTTAGGATGAAAACAAGATGTTCTTTGTAAATAAAAGTTCATGCATTTGCGTAATGAAGTCATTTTCCAGCGCAGCAGTGAAAGATATTCTTCTCCCAAGCCTACTGGGTGGACTGTGGGGAGGAAGAGGGGTGGCCAGTGAGTTTCGAGAGAAAAGTGTAGCTGTCATCTCTAGAAAATGAGAAACCTTGCTGGAGAAAGTGGGAGCCCTGCCCCTCTGCCATTTGAGACCATCTACCTCTGGCTTCTGCCCCTGGAATCCCTTTTCCACCCATTTTCCTGCAAACCAGAGAGGGCCACATACAAGAGCTATATAAACAGATCAGACATCCGCACCTTGACCAAATGAATAAGAGATGTGAGGAAGCAATCACAGAAGCTGAATACTCATCGAGAGCCCTTGGAAGGGTTCCAAACCGAGGGGAAGGGAGGCAGAAAGGAAAGGCCGGACCTCTGCGTCTGAAAGGCCAACTTGGAGTGGGCGGGTCTGGAAGTGGAAGGTAAAAAGGGAGTGGTGAGAATGAGTGTGGGAAGAAAGCCAGAAAGAGCGCAGTGTTCCATCCCGGCCAGGGGCGACAGGGTGGCTGGACGCTAGCCGGCTCTCCGGGATCCCATCTGCCTTTTGACACTGCTTTAAACTCCATCCATCTGTGGGTTTTGCAGACAGAGCCTCTGGGGAGAAGAACCACAGGGAGAGAGGAAGAAAGTGAGAGAGCAAAGAGAGAGAGAGAGACTCGCTTACTCGCTTACTCTCTTTTTTAATAAGGAGCTCGTGGGACAGCCTTGATTTGGCACATCTGGAAACTGCAGACTGAGAGAAAATAAAATAAGCGAGGCCCCGCTGCGCCGCGGGCGTGGGCGCCGAAGACGACCAGCAGTTCCTGGAAGACCCCGGTTGGATGTGAACACAGAGATGACTCTGAGCTCAGCCTGGCGCTCGGTCTTGCCTCTGTGGCTCCTCTGGGGCGCCGTCGGCTCCAGAGCGGCGTCCGGAGAGGACAACGCTTTTCCTTTTGACATTGAAGGGAGCTCAGCGGTCGGCAGGCAAGACCAGCCTGAGACGAGCGAGCCCCGCGCGGCCCCAGGATGGCTGCCGCCTGCTGCTGAGGTACCGTGTCCCCGCCATTGCCGCCCCCCTGGGGCACCTGCGCCCCGCGGGCCGTGCCACACTCGCCCCTCTCTCTCCCCTTCCCTCTTCCCCACCCACCTCTCTGGAGAGTTTCGCCCGAACAAGTTCAGTTTAGAAACTTGAAATAAAGCTTTACTTTGTAGGTTGGATTTGGATGGTTTGAGTTGGGTTGAGGCTTTGGAACATGTCACTGTTCACACTGGAAAAGGTGCATGTGTCCTGCGAGCTCTGAGTAATTCGCTAGGCTGCCACCTGGGACGGAAGTGGCGCATCTGTGACTTTCTACCACGCGTTGGACTAAGTGAGCCTGTCCCTCTAAGTAGAGTAATTATGTGTGTCCTGACGCTGGCTTCCAACACCTTTGTGGTTGGGACAGTGGGAACAAAATTATGGGACCTATCCTTCTGTCACACAAAAAACGGTAGATCCTTTGCTACAGGGGAGAATGAGGGGGTGAGCAAAGGGTGATGGGTCATGAAAGAAGGAGGTGGGAAACAGCAGAGCGGTTACCTCATATAGGAAACAAACCATTATACTCCAAAAATGAGAAGTTCCCAATAAAACCAAGTGCCATCCCCAAAGTAAAAATGATCAGGAGATGCGATTGATAATGTTAAGTCAAAGAGCTGCTGTTTGAATACCTTACAATAGCTCTGTGTTGAAAACATAACCAAAGTGTAGAAACTTACAAAAGGAGGATGGATCCAGAATAAATGTCAGCCCCTTGACCCGAGACAGACAACAGCATGTCCAGTGGTGGGAGATGCTAAGGAGGGGGAAAATGAAGTCACCTAAGTTCATGGGAAAGGAAGGAGCAATTAACCTAACAAAACATGCACACACACTCACATACCCTATAGCTATGGTTACAGCAACGATACAACCAAAATATTTATGCAATTGACACCATTTCTAATGGCACTGAAGTCTGGATTATTGCTGCTAATTGCTAGTATCACGGGAGTTGTTAATTATTACTGATAAAAGTAAGGTGCATGAAAATGGTCCTTTTCTAGGAGTGAATCCTAACCAGATCCCAATCCTCACCCCCCAAAATGGGGCAGGATCAGAGCATGCCAACCTCCCACTGTGCAGTGGTGCAAAGTGTAACTTCCATGAAAAAAGGCAGGGGTGGGGGTCACAGCTCTGACCAACTTTGCACCCAGACACTGGGGAGAATCCAGACCAGAATAGACTCCACATAACACAAAGGAAAGTATTCTCAACAGGAGTGGAATTTACCTCCCCCGCACACCCCCCACAAAGCATATCTCCACCTGTTGCTTCGAGTATGGAAAGTCCCTGAATGAAATGCCTAAGAGTAGAGTTGTCTGATAAAATACAGGACACACAAATAAATCTGAATTTCAGGTAAACAAGGAATAAATTTTTAGTATAAATATGTCCCAAATATTGCATGGGATGTGTTTATATTTTAAAAGTATTCATTATTTATCTGAAATTCAAATTTATCTGTGCATTCTGTATTTTTATCTGCTAAATCTGGCAACCTTATTTAAGAGACAAGCAACCACAGTTGTTTTTTGAAACTCTCATCACACAAAAATTATGAAAATAATTACATGATTTTTAGGAAACCTTAAATTTAATGTTGAGGCCCTGATCAAATTCTTAGATACTAATATGTTCAGTGGAATATTTGGAAGACAGAATAACAGAGTATTTCAGATGGCAGGCTGTGCAGTCTGATCATTCCAAATTCAAATTTCAACTTAACAATTTCTTAACCTTGGGAAAGTTACAGATGTCCAAATTGCATATAAGAAAACTGCGACTTAAAGAAGTTATTGATGTCTGCTTTGTACCTTGTACAATTATTGTGATCAAGTTAGATACAATATAGAGTGCTTAGCACAGTGCCTGACATGGTATAAATGCTTTAAGCATGCTAAATGTTATAATTCTAAAATAGGTGGATGATTGGATTAAAAGAAACCCTTATTTGGGGATATTTCTCAGAACTTTATTTTTATGGTGCTATTTTACTGAATATTGCTGTATTTTTGATTGCTTTATAACCTTCCAACCAGAAAGCATGTCCTACAGTTAGTTAAATTCATAATACTGTCAGAGTCTAATAGGTTCAGAGTGCCAGATGAGGCCTGTGGTTTAGGGAAACAGAAAGAAGCTATTAGTCATTCCAGGGGGGTCAAAGTATATGGTGTAGAAAGGGTGGGATGAGGGTAATTATGTTCCCACTGCATAGTTTCACATAATGCTTCCAGTGAGCCTGCGGTCCCATGGTGATCCCAACCCTCACCATTGGGATTCCCAGGCTCTTTATAGCCAGTAAGCAGACCTTAAACCACATTCATCCCAGAGATTTAATAGCATGGTCCAACCACTCTACTGAATTGGTTCAGGAGATTGTATTTACATATATATAGAGAGAGAACTCAGACACATATAACACATTATTCGTGGGAGAGGTTTGAGATGTGGATGGGAGGATATCTAAAAATACATTCACTTTATTTGAATTGGATTTATAAGAATGGTTAGTCCTCATTTCTCCTAGGATTTTATTACCATGAGCACTTCAAAGGGAAGGAAGAAAAATACTAAGGCAGGCATGGAGCATGGAAGTGGGAGGTGCTTGGCTGAAGGCTTTCCTGACGATCTCCTGAGCTCCTCACTACCAGGAAATGTGTCCTCCCCACCCCCGGATCCTTGGCCTGGGACTTAGACTCTAGCACACTGCAGTGCTCAGTGTGAGCTCAGGGGACAAATACACAAAATGTGCACAGAACAGAAGGATGGAGAGCGCTGGCTGACTGCAGAGGAAGGCCCCTCCTTTCCTTCTAAAACAAGCCCTAGCTTCCCCCAGGATGCGAATTCCATGGGTAACCCTGCTAGTTGTGGGAAGGATTTTGCTACCTTCTGCTCTTTTGATAAACAATCAAGTCCATCATTCCTGAATTTTAAAAGGTCAGAGCAGTGATTCTCAGTAGGTAGGGAGGTAAAAGGGAAGACTTTCAAAAAGCGTATTCAGTATCCTGATATTTCATATTTAAGGAGAGAAGGTCCCTTTGTTTTATCTGCACACTATAGAAAGTAAAGCTAGGCAAAATTATTCTCTACCAGGTATAGATATACAAAAGAACTGGATGGGGTGCAGGCCTGAAGATGGAAACACTCCCAAGGAAAGGGCATCAGAGTGTGCTTGGAGGAGTGAGATTCTTGTCTATCAGAAAGAAGCAGAAGTTAAAGAAGGTCAAGAATCACTAGGTTGGAGGCTGACACTCAGTGGCTGGAAAAAAAAGCCACAGTGAGAGCCTGGAGGGGAGGCAAAGGCTCTGTGGGAAGGGTCAAAGTGGAAGGGGAGGCAAGGGGGTGATGGGGCTGTTGTTGGCTTTGATAGGTAATTGAGAAATAAGGGAAATAATTGATGAAATTGAGCAAACTCCCCTAAAAGAGGAAAATGGGAATTTATCTCCTAATAACCTTACTGGTTTTTGCGGTTGTTATTTTTATTGCCATTGCTAACTTCCCTCCAAGAAAATCTATGCCCCCCATGTGGCAAATGTAGCCCACACTGGACAAACTTCCTTGCTCAAACAGCACCATGAACTGCACTAATTCTGAAGGACTTTTCCTCTAGACTCTTTCCATTGTTGATAACATTACCCCCACACCTCTACACATAGTTAGGCTCCCTGCCATTAAGGGATTGCAGAATGTTTATTAAAAGATAGCTTAGATATCTTTCACTATCTGCTTTCCTTTTCCTTATCTCAGTCCCTTACTTTGAAAAAGGCCCCATAGGACCACATTAAGACCTCCAGCCACCGGGCTGGGCTGTTGCTCTCCACTGCTGCTTTAAACAATGTGATTAAAAGGCCACTAGAACCCCCTACTTGCTGTCATCAATCCATTCATTTGCTTATCAACCAACTTTGGAGCTTTACCTCCAACAAAGGAATAAAGTAGGCATCAGGATAGAAAGAAAGTAGAGTCACAACCCTACCCTCAAGGAGTAAGCAATCTCAGAGAGAAAAATATATATAAACCTAGACAATATATAAAGCAGAGTGAGTTAAAGTCTTGTAAGAGTGGCTATTAGCAAAGTGCCATGGGGGTAATGTGGGAAAAATGATGAGTCCTTAGCTAGACCAGTAGGGCACAATCACCTACTCACCAAATGCCAAAGGAGATCCTTTAAAGAAAACATTCTTTTAGGACCAGAACATGGTTGTGGTTGTAGTAACGTCATAGCATGGCTTATAGCTACCATTCATTGTGTACTTACCACGTGCCGGGCACTGGTCTGAGCATTTTCCATGAGCTCTTTTCTTCAACCCTCACAACCGCTCAGTGGGATGAGTACAGTTATTAGCTCATTTTACAAACACTGAAACTGAAGTACAGAGAGTTTGCCCAGGTTCTCTAGATGGTAAGCGGCACAGCTGGGAAGTAGTTTTTCAAAAATCAGTTGCACTGTGCAGGAATATCTAGGAAAACATAGTTAGGTAAATAGAAGTATCTATAGGGATAATTTTGGCTTTGGGAATTTCTTAAAATGAAGAAATAGAAAATGCAAATGAAAGAGCATTTTTTCAGGCTTGCTGGATGAACATTGTAAGCTGCATAAATCTTAGGGTTATCAAAGAGAGAGGTAATAATTTCCCTTTGTCCTCCAGTCTCCAGTGGTTTAAACTACTACTTTTTAAACTTTTTAAATTACTCAGGTAATAAAGAAGAGGAAAAAAACCAACAAACTAACATTCATTGACCTCTACTATATCCCATGAACCCTACATGTATTATCTTATACAGTCTTCAATAATTAAAATTATACCCATTTTATAGATGAGCAAATTGGTATTTAGAGATGGTAAGTACTTTGCCCAAGGTTTCCAAATTCCACTCTTTTACCAATACACCACTGGGTCTCCCTGACAGATACCTGTTTGTTTGTTTGTTAATTATCAGGTTTTCTTATATCTTCTATTTCTTTTTTATAAGCATATTTTATTATGTTTCCTTTATGTGGTGCTGCAATCGATATTAGAAGTTCGTGATTTAGACTAATAGGTATAGAATATAGAGTAGGTATAGGATCAGCACAGCTCCACTCATAAGAATAAATTCTGTCTTACAGAATTTATTGCAAAATTTCTTGGAAAAAAAAAATTCCATTCCCTATAGTTCTAGCATTCTCTGATTTAATCAGAGAAAGTTTTAAAACTCAGATCCTTATAGGAGCCAGGCAGAAAACAACTGGGTGAAGCAAGCTTGGCGAAAGGAACGTATTTTGTGAGGGGTGGTGCCTGAAGCAACTGAACAAGAAGGTTTGTTTCCTCTTCCAGAGGAGCAGCCACCTCTCGGTGCTGCCAGATCTGGTTTTTTTTTTTTTTTTTCAAGAGAACACAGAATCTGGATTCTTAAGTGAAATTGCTGACTCAATTTTTCTAATGCCCTGTGGGCTAAATACATATGAGGGCCAGCTTCAGCTCAAGGGCTATTTATTTGCAGTCTCTGTTTTTACAATATTTAAAACTCACTTTTCATCAAAGGCAGAATGGGGTGAATAGCAAAACAGATGCAGTGTGAATCCAGCACCACCACTTTCTTGCCCATTCAACTTTGGGCAAATTAGTTCATCTTTCTGTGGCTCAGTTCCCTTGATTGCAAAATGGATAAAAAATGTATTTGCCTTGCAAGATTGTTGTGAAATTTAAGTGAAATTAGATAGATAGATAGATAGATAGATAGAAAGATAGTTAGATAGATAGATTTAGATATATATAAACTGCCTCGCACAAAGTAAGACAGTTTTCTCTTCCTTCTGTCCCTTTTCTCCCCCTTTCTTCCATTATCAGCTTCTATCTATCTGCAGGTAAAGATTTGTAGTATCAGTCCATTTTTATTATCTAAATCTTTACTTATTCTGTAAATTTGATTATTTTAAACTTTTACTTACAAATTTGCCAGTTATCCAACATAGGAGAAGGAGACTTTAAAACTTTAGCTTTTAAAATTATTGTCTCCCTAACGGTTCCCTTAAACATCTCTTTCCCCAGCAATAGGATGATCTGGGCAGTAAGGAGAAATGAAGAGATTTCTCTAAATCCCCAGAAAAGCTAAATGAAAAACTCAACACCTTTGCTAAAAGAACTATAACCTTTCTTGCACATTTACATTCCCAAATTTGACTCTCACAGTTTCTTGAAGGAAACAATGCCAAAAGCACTCCCCTCTTTTAGGGTTTTTCTTTGCTCAAATTAATCATATAAATGTAATGATGTTCCGGACATAATTTTGACCCATCTGATTGTTAGAGACTAGATTGCTGGTACATGCTTTTGGTTCCAAAACTTAGCAATTCCAAGCAATTTTTTTTTTCCAAAATAAGTAAATCTGCTGATATATTGAGATGTAGGGACCATATAGAAGAAAATTAAAGTATCATCTGCATTTGAAAAAGAGCAGCATTCTTTTTTTAACTGTTTTCTTTTTTGCTTCTGGTGTGGTAAAGTTAAATTCTGGGAAATGGTTTACTAAAGGGAAGTTTAACCACAGATGTTTGTAATTCCAACTTAAGTTTCCCATCAAAGTCATAATGAAATTCAGCTGCCAGCAGTTCAGCTCTGAATCTGAGTCTTTTTATCTTGAGAAACTTGGGGGAAACAGCATTCCGAGGCTGAATAGTAGTGGGAAATTTTCCATATTCAAGCCCAAATCCTCTATAAAGAAAAAAAAAATTCATGATGAAACAAATTCTGCTAAAATAAAGGGGAAGAAGGGTACAGATGTACTTTGAGTTATACGCAAAATGCCTCCACTCCCAGGACTGTCTTAGTTTGTATGTTGTGATTTGGTGGAAGCTAGAAATTTTGTGTTTACCTAAATGGAGTAAATTATCTACATTTATGACTCCATGAGAACTGGTGAGTTGGAGAAATCCCATAAGATCAACAGCTGCATTAGCACACGTCTCTTGCAGATGAAACCAGTAATCCCTGCCATATACTAAAGCTAAAAGGATCCTTGAGCACAGTGCAGACCTTGTGTATTAATATTTATTTTGAAATTATGCCCTCCATTAGCCAGAATGGCATGATTGCTTTAAAGGAAATCAGGAATGCTAGAGATCGATGATATTGTAACTGAAATTTGCCTCAGACATAACTGCTACATGGAATACCATTGTGTACAAAGTGAATCGCCACAAGGCCAAGCTAAACGAAGCAACTCTAGAAAGCCAAATGTTGACCCAAAGGTTTGTGATGTGTGATATAGATATCAGCAGAAGGCAAAAGAAATATCTAGGGAGCCTCATACTCTGGGATGCCAGGGGCCTGTAGAAGAGTCTGGAGTCACAAATTCAGGGTCTCAGCCTTAAAATCTCGAGAAGCCTCTTCTTCCTCGGCAGTTATTCCACAGTGCCTTGCTAGCTTCACAGCTGCAGGTGTGCGTGTTTCCCCTTGGTGAACAATGACATGGTTTGATAAGCCAATGACACCCTGTTACCTCTCTTCCTGCGAATCTGCTGTGCGTCCTGGGCAGAGCAGGGTGGTTCCGTCATCTGTGAGTCTGTGAATTCCTGGAGCACAGGTGAGGTGCTAAATGCCTGTTGTTTAGGGAATGAGCAGAGTCTGAATGTCTGGAGACAGGCCGGTGTCTCCTTGTGGTGTGTGAATAATAGCCTCATTCTATATTGTATGCCTGAAATTGTCTGTGACGATCAATGCCAATAGACGTCCTGAAATTCCATTTGTAAGGACAAGCCCTGAAGCCTCTACTCTAGCACAGAATTCAGCATAAAGGAGACCTGTTTGAATACAGACCCAGTGGGTGGTTATTACTGGATGCATAACTCTATTATACCTTGCAGTATGAACCATAAAATCAAAGGAATCATGGAATGTTAAATCTAGAAAGGAAGTTCAGAGACTCTTGCATTTTGTAGGTAAGCTGAGTCTCGGGGTGGGTTGCAGTGCTTCATCCAAGGAGACAAAGCTCAGCAGCTGCACCAGGAACTGTCTTCTTAATTCTAGTCTTATGTTCTTTCAAATTAGGTCAATGGACTTGATCATCCTTAGCTTTAGAACTGGAGATCATTTTCTATTGGAAATTGCTTACTTCCAATATGCTATTTATGTGCTTTACTTCTTATTGTTTTTATTTATCCTTAAGTCAAATTATCAGTTGGAAATTCTCACAGAATTGAGTGGAGTGGAATGAGCAATGGACAGTGAGTCAGGAACTAACTATTCTGTTTCTTGGCCTTACCACTAAACAGCCATATCATCCTTCCAGTTAGAGGAGCCTGAACAAGTCCCTTCACCTCTCTGGGTGGGGAAAAAAAAAAAAAAATAGTGTCTAGATGATTTCCAAGGCTACTTGTAGCACTTGTCTAATTACTAGATTAAAATATATACTACCTAAAGGGAACCTGCACAAAGTCATAGCCGCTGTCCTAGTTAGAACCCAAGATTTAAGAGTCCAGAACTAGAGGGAAACACAGGGTCCTGACCTAGTGTTGGGGTGGGGACCTGGGGGTGATGGAAAGGTGGGGGCCCTTAGTGGAGTACTTTTCCCTGCTTACTAGCAGCTCCAGGCTCCAGACTCAGGGCTGGGGATCATCTGCCTGACAGGGCACTGGCTCAGCCATTGACAGGAGCTTCTCCAAGGGAGCCCACCAGGGAGACTTCCCAGACAGCATTATCTGCACACACCTAAGTGTGTCTGCAGTGTGTTCCAGAGGGATCAATGGCTGTCAACAGTCACCCACAGCAGAGTGCAGCCACCCACCCTATCGAGACCCTTCAGGATGACCCTGAACAGAAAAAACTCCACTACTGAGAAACAGGAAGGTTTGACAATAGAAGAGGTCGAGGATATGGGGAACTATTGAGGAAGACATGTCAATGCACAACAGCAAAGTACCAAGTGGTAGAAATTCCAGAAAGGAGAACGTATTTTCACTTACTGCAAAAGGGAGAGCCAGGGACGATTTATTGATTCATTATAAACATCAACTGAAATCACTGCATTGTACAGTACAGCAGTCAACTGAGTCTTAATAAGAAGGAAAAAAGGAAGCCTAATTTGAAAACCTGCTCCAGATTTGGCAGGATGTGACATTCAGAAGCAAATATTTTCAAGAAACTTTCTGAAAGTCGGAGTTGTCAGTGAGTGAGGGAACCTGCCCAGTGTGCCAGAGGCCCTAATTGTTGCCAGCTATAGGGAAGGGGGATCCAAAGCCTCACAACTCAAAGTGTGGTCCAAGGACAGCAGCACCTGGGTGCAGGTTAGAAATGTAGAATCTCAGGCCCCATCCAGAATTAGAATCTGCATTTTTGAACCAGATCCCTGGGTTGGTCATATGCATATTAAGATAGGAGAAGTGCTAGACTCTAAAGTACAACTGGGCTTGAATTTGGAATGGACTTAAGGAAATCAAAAAGTAAGCTCTTTGATATAATTATAAAGAAAGAAAAGTCAAGCCTGCCAGCTCCCTAAAGGGAGCCTTAAGTGTGGGTCTCGTGAGGGGCTCACAGGCTCACCCAGGTACTAGACCCCAGCCCCAGAGAGGTGCATTTTAGAATAAAAAGGCAAGCTTAAAGCAAACTGCTGCTTCAAAGACTCTAGAATTGCTGAGAAGGTAATAATATCACTTCCTGAAACCACAGGTGACACGCAGGGCATACTCAGAAAGGGTTCTTGAGAAAAGACATGAAATGATATGGAAGTTTCTTACTTCCTCCTCACCCTTCCAGCATCCCATATCTAGATACTGAAAAAGGACCACTGGAGGCTCTGGATCCTTGAGGGAAGGGAAGGGAAGGGGAGGCAGGGAAGAATTTACTTGTGGAATCTGCTTGAAAATAGGGTGTTGCTTAGACACTTCAGGGAACAGTTGGTTTGTAATGTTTTTCTTGGTAACAAGGGAGTGTTTCTGATTCAGGGTAATGTGTCTTCAGGGAGTGAGGAGTGCCCTAGACTAGAAAGATAATGTTAAGAGATAGGGAAGAGCTATTCCCAAAATAAGAATTAATTTCCAAGGCTGTGCCTCAAGCTGGTACTTTTATGGAGGGTTTGAGACCTCCAGGGTTTGTATCTCCACCTGCTAAGATGAGACATCCCTGTTGCCCCTGCCAACTCCAGTTCTCCTTGATGCATCCCCAGCCTGCAGAGAGCCCGCTTGCTATTTCATAATAACCTTAAAGAACCGCTATCCCTGAACCCTTATAGGAAAGCTGACTGGTTGATTTCCAAGACTCTTTTAGCTCTAATTACTGAACAATTTCATTAGCACTTTCTGTGTCCTAGGCACTGTTCTAAGCTGCTTTGTGTGTATTACTTCAAATTATTCCTCACTATTAGCCCTATTTTACAGATGAGGAAACTGAGTCATATAGAAGTTGAGTAACTTACCCAAGGTCACAGATAGGAAATCTGGCTCTAATCTCTTAACCTTTGTGTTATAATGAACCTCTAACATCTATGTTCCTAAATCTCACAGTGCTCAGAGTACAATAGCTCTGCTAACAAGGGTCCCCAGAACCATCCAGGAATGCCACAGTGGTCTTAATAGCTGTCTCTAAAGATGTCATTCAAATTAGTCTCTAAAGAACATTCAAATTAGTGGAATGCTTAGGCACTGACTTTTCTTTTTAAGTTATAGAAAACCGAAGTCTAACACCCCCATATCAAGGGGAAATTCTTCCATTAGTCATGATAGACATAAAAATTGACATAATTTCTGAGTGTATATATATTTAGGTATCTCCAGCTAGATTAAGCATTAGTCATTTCAGTGGTGTCTACTCTGGGGACCTACAACTTAAAAGAACTTGATAGGAGGATTAGGAAAGAGCTTGAAATATTGTAAAAACAGGACCTCAAAGGAAATGCTTAGGCGAAGGACGTCACCCGCAGGAAATCTGAGTGACAGTCTACCTTAAATTTTTTTCCCTTCAGAAGATGATAGGAAAAGAAAAGGAGTTTAGCAACAGAAAGGATTCCAATCAGAGCTAAGAGAAACCTAGGCTATTAACTCCTTTTCCTGTAAATTTTCAGGCACTGTATAGGACAGCTTGCTGAAATAAGTGAATTATTCGTTCAGTACACAACAATTAAGAGTGATGGTGAGTGAGAGGCACCGAGCAAGGCACCGATGATCCGGTGGGGAACAGACCCACGTGGTCTCCGCCCTTCTGGGCCATGAGAAGCTCACAGCAGCACCCACTGGTGAGGTCTGTTGTTACCTGGAAGGGGGGGAATGCATTACTGAAGTGGTTGCCAAATTTTTCACACCCAACGATCCCTTTTACTATTTCTCCTCACGTCTCATGTCTTGAAATGTTTTGCCTTCCAGTGACCTGCATTAAGCAATAATTCATTTTTCTACAGCAAAGTAATTTATAACTGCAGAAGAAGGCGTCTGATAAAATAAGTTGATCGGTGTTATCGCTCAGCATTAACTTCGGCCAAAAGCAAAAAGCAAACATAAAAATTTAGCATTTCTTTTTACTTGTACATTTTTTCATAACTATGTCACAATTAATCTTAATTAGATATCTTGAACTATGGAAAATAGTATTTGCAGCCCTATATTGCCACTGGTATTCCTTAAGAGTCCAGGGATACTCAGTTGATCAGCATCAACATCTTTATTCTCTTATTTATCAAAAAGGTACCTACTACTTCACCCAAAGCCATGTATGCTGAAAAGAATACAATCAAATGCTGTATACACAGCATGAATGCCCTGAATGCTACAAATGAATAAAACATGTAATACAACTAAATTGGTAGGTTACAAGAATTCTTAAGAGTTTAGAAGCTAAACTCACTCCTAGTAGGAAATTTGCAGGTGAGTTCATGGGAGAGGTGGCATTTAAGTAGAGTCTTTAAGAATGAGGAAAAGAATTCCAAGCAGAGGAGACAGGAGGCGTAAAGACACAAGGTTTCTTTGGGAAAGAAAATAGTCTCAGTTGGACTAGACACAGGGAGCCAAGGACAATTTCAGAGCAGGAGAGAAACACACTGAAGATTGTGCTTCATCAATGTTACCCTAGAAACAGGCTATAGGATGGATTGGCGCAGTAGGCAGCAGACAGCCTAAGCCCAGGGAAACCTGTGTCTTGCACTTTGCACTGATGATCGTTCAGGAGAGAGTAAGAAGGGAGGGCCTGGATTTGGATGGTGGCCATGATCTAGAAAGGAGAGAACAGACGCCAAGATCATCACAGAGGTTCTGTCAAGATGATTTGCCATGTGTTTGGGGAGCAAGGATGAGGGAGAAGTCAAAGGTGCTGCCGATGTTTGTAGAAATGTATTAAATCACAGAGAAAAAAATCTCTTCAGGGACCTTTTAACATAAGATCAAGGACCTTTCAATGTTAGATCTACTAAATCAGGGGCTTTTAAGCTGAGGCTCCATGGAAATAGCTCTGGATACAACTTACAGTAAGGCAAGGCTGGGCAGGAGAAACTTGGGGCCCTATTTCCTACAACCAGATGAATTCCACATGAGATTTCATTAGGGAAAACAGGGTTTCACTGCTCTAAAATGTTTGAGAAACACTAGTCTGGGGCTTCCTGTATTAATATTTTAAATCATGACAAGTCTCCAAAATGTTACGCAAAGTCTTGTCCAAATCAGTGCATCCAGGGTAGTGCTCAGCAACACACACACACACACACACACACACACGTGTGCTTGCACACAGTCACACCTGCCTTAGGTCCAGTAAATAGAACTAACGGTTGCTGCAGAAGCTCTGATCATCTCACAGCAGCAACAAACACAAGCTAGAAATCTGTAAACAATTGGTGCTCTCCTGAGAGATATTTTTATACTTCCTGTTCCCTGTCTGATGATATTTTTGGCCCTTTCCTAGGAAGTTAAGAAATTCCACTTTTGTCTCAATCATTACCTGGGAGTGCTGAGGAAAACAATAAAAGAGCTCTGGAGAGAGGATAGGGTAGTAGTGGGTTGACCAGATAGGTGGTATCTTTTGATCCTCATAGGAATGCTTAAATGTTTACTCAGTTCTTATTTTTTCTAAATCAATTGTTCTGTCACAATAAACATCATCTTACCCTAAACCTAAACCACAATTTCCTACTTGTGCCCTGAGCTAAAAAGAAAACTCTCCGCCTATGTCCAACATGGTTTTATACCCAAACCATTCTCCAAAAGCTAGCTTTCCATTATCTCCAAAGACCAAAGTGCTTCTGCCACGAATGTTACGACCATGGGAAGGAAGAAAATAAGCATTGCAAACTATATTTTATCTTTAGTTTTTCATTTAAATTTTTTTAAAAACGTTCTGTAAGCATTTCACAGGTCACAGAGGCAAGCTACAACTTGTTTTATTTTGCTTTATAACATATTTGCAAAACATTCAGGGAGAACTGGTCCTCTGATGAATTTGGAAAGCCTCCTATATCTTTTTCTACCCATAGCTCGAAGAGTTCAGCTTTTCAAAAGCTACTGATATTGAACATGTGCTATTCACAACTGCCAGAATTGGAATTTCCTATGACCTCTAACACAATTGAAAAATAACATTAATAGTTAACAAAGATTTTATGGTTTACAAAGTGTTTTCCTACATATTTCACCTTTAGTCCTCTCAGTAATCTTACAAATCAGGGAGATCAATGGTTATTAACCTAATTTGTAAAATACGAAGATGTTAAATGATTTTCCCAAAGCCTCATACCATGGAACCTTATTAAAACACCGTAAGTTTCCAAGAATTCTAGACTGTTAGGATGGGAAGGGACCTAGAAATCATCATGCCACTATTGTCATTGAAAGAGGAGGAAACTAGAGCCAGAAGTTGAGTCACTTTCCCAAGTTCCCACAGCTGGTTCATAGAACTGGAATCAAAACCAAATTTCCTGGCTCTCAGGCCAGTCCTCTTATCTTATTGCATCACAGAACATGGATACCATAGCCAGAACAAAGAGTGCAGGAGAGGAACACCCAGAGATCTGTATTGGGACATTAAAGAGAAATTAATGAAGCTGCATCAGACAAGAGCATATCCATGTTTGCCTTCTTGTTATGCCTTATGTCCCCATCTGTGCCTTAGTCCTAAGTAATTTAATCACTAAAACGTAAAAGTTTTCTTGGTCCTTTAGTCATTATATTTACCTCAATTTTGAATTTAATTTATAACTACCTCATTCATCCCTTTTCTTTCATGTGTGTTTTGCTTTGACTCACATGGCTATTGACCCCTCAAACTTTGCCTTCAACACCTAACAGTGTCAGCTACTTAGAAAGAAAGCATTCAGATCTAATAAGATTTCAGAAACTCTGGCTAGAGTTTTCTGATTGTCATATAGACAGAAACAGCACATCCTAAATCTTGAATGAGAGAGAGAGAAAGAGAGCAAGCATTCAAAGAAGACAATAACCCTTTGTTTCAAAACAATTGAAAAACTCATTTTTAAAATTCTCAGACTGCGTCACGTCTGGTAATCCCCCTGCACAGAGTCATCTTTCAAGTTTCGATATGACCTCAAACAAACTTCCTTATCATATAGCAGTACAACTGGTGCATGAGAAACTAGTGAAGAAAATTCATGATGGAACCAAAGGAGTCTATCTGGTAGTCATACCACTGCACAATTTTCCAAACCTACTCTATGACAAGTCAGAGTTCTGGCATCACTAATTTCATTCGTGGAGCTCTTTCACTGCTGATTTCAAAGCCAAGTCACCCCAGTCTTCTGACAGCAAGAAAATATATAATATCGGTATCTCAAAGAAAAATCTGCCAATTTCCAGGAGAACTGTAGTTGGCCTGGTGCAGGCACTACCCTGTGAATAGCATCTGCTCAGTTGTGCCCAGAGCCTAATAGAGGATGAGGAATAATGGGGATTTCAAGGAGTTTGGAGCAGCCACCCATGCTCTGCAAAACAAGGAGGGTTATGGGAAGCAGTGACAGCTCTAACCCACTGCCCACGCAGTGGTTCAATTTCAAATGGTGGATGTTGTCATCCTTTGTTCTCTCCTCTGGTCTTTGAAATAAGAAGGATCCTCCATATGGAAAAGGTAATGCTGTGTTTCAGGTGATACTAGTAACTCTGAAAGGTCAGAGTAATAATCTTTATGATGGAAGGATAGTACTTGTGTAAGTGCTTAAAACTTTTGGGTTTTAATTCAAGGGCTGGGGTTCTTCACAGACTCAAAAGTTATTTATGATTATTTTGGCAGATGAGACACATTTTTCCTGTGCCCTGTGTTTTTAGACCTGCAATATATCAAAATGTGCAGTGGAAATAAGCATTTTGTTATTTTTTTTTCTGTTGAATATTTTCTGTCTACTCTTCCCTTCAGTCAGTTTGAAAGCTGACAGGCATCAGACCCTTTCTTAGTTATAAGACATTATATTGCCTTCTTAGATTATCTAAGCCATTTTGATTTTCCTTTGATACAGTTATCTGATTTGTTTTTAATCTGCTAACATGAGCTTATGTTCATCTAGAAAATTCCCTTTCTCCTCAAAGTCATGAAACTACATGAATTTACTTGGAGCTTAATTCAAATCATCTAAGAAATGTATAAATTTCAATAAAGGAAAAAAAAAATGAATGTAGTTCAAGGTTTAGATTAGGACAGTGTTTCCCCTCTCCATTTAAGCTGCTCAGTGACTGGGCTATTAACAAAAAATATTGAAAACCAAGCTCATCAGTTCCTTGGTTTAATTCTTGATAAATGCTAAGTCAATTAAATCTAATTCGCAGTTACCCAGAGAAACACAAAACAAATTATTTCCACCATTCTCCTGCTCAGCTTGCTTTGGTCAAAATTCATTATAAATGTTAGAGTGAAACAGGATAAGATAAAAATATACTCCTTTCAGTGTTGAATGACATCCTCCCTATGCATAGGTTGTAACTTGAAAATTATTTTGGCTTCCAAAATTTCAAATTTCAAGCCACATGAGAATCCCTCATGGGATCCTGATGGCCACAAGAATTAATGAGGCTTCCAGGCACGCCAAACACTTATTTCAGGGACTAGGCCATGCCTCCATTATTATCTATAGCATGTGAAGGGAGAGTAATAGCTCTGGGTGAGTGCACTGTAAGCCAGAGAGTTGCTGAAAATCTCCCACACGTTTAATCACCAATATTAAACTAATCCCTCCAAAGAAGGTCCCAGCAAGTAGACAAAAAGTAGGTCCATCTGGTGCCTTTGTAGAAGTAGATCACCAGGAGTGAAGGATGCCTGCTTTGGGCAATAAAACATCAGCAGAATGTAAGTTTGAGCCTTTCTACCTTAGGGGAAATAACTAAAAAAATGCCCAGTGTTTTCCAACCTTTCAGCTTCAGCTTTCCTCCTCCAAAAAACCCTGCATAAATGCCACCTTCTCCAGGGAGCCATTCTTGATCTACCCCACCCCCCACCCCACCCATGTTAGAAGCAATCTCACCCTCCTCTTCACTCTTTCTCTCTTAACATTCCTCTGTACTTCTCTTATGAGTCTTAACACTTTCTACTTTATGTTATAGTAAGTTGTGTATATACCTTCAGTGCCCCCTGCTGAATTACCTGAGGTAAGTAGGATCTGTAATTCATCTTCTTATTCCCTAAATTGGCTGTCCAAATGCATTCAATATAGTATCCCTTAACTATTTGAATACCTGCTCTGTGACAGACCCTGGGCTGGGGCCTGGGTAAACAGAGAGAGAGACAGAATCAGTAAATGACCATAACAAATACTGAAAGCCAAAACGGTGCCTGGTTTTCTGCTTGTGGCATGTGCACATTCTGACGTAATTCTGTCTTATAATTCTGAGGAACGAATCAGGGTTCAGTTTGACTTCAGTCGTGGTCCGTGGCGTCCCTTGGCTGCTCATTCCAGGAGCTCCTCACTGTGGAAGAGAATGCCTTTTAAGCTAAAAGCTTTGTCTTTCCCACTGTATATGGAAAAATTGACTATGCACATTCATGGAGAAGGTCTAGCAAAGAAATGTTTATATTGGAACAAGCCCCATCTCTAAATCTGGGCTTGTTGCTGAATGGTATTTTGTTTCCTTGGATCAGGGAAGGGGTCTGGAAACATCTGTAACTAAAGTATTGTTTTAAAGTCAGCACAATTTTTTTTTTCCCTCAAATGACAGATAACAGAATTGCTTTAAATCAAACACTCTCAGCCTTCCCCATCCATTTCCTTTCATGAATGTGTATTATTTTGTTGTCATTAAATCGGCAGTGCATAGAATAGATTTATAACACTCCAGTCAATGCAATCTCCTTTGCAGTCGCTTACTTTTAGCTTTACGTTGTGACATGTTTGTGTACTTTGCCTTCACTTTTACAAACATGCTATATCAGAATGACTATCTGGGTCACATCGGTTATTTGGGGGCAAAATTTTAAAGCTACAAACATATCAGTGTGTAAAGTGATTCTGAACCTATCCTCCAGAATTTTTACTAAAAAGAAATGTGCAGATTATTTAGGCCATTTATAAATGTAAAATTGGACAAAATGAAGATTTAAATTAGACAGTATTGCACAAAAGTCTCTAAGTGAAATCTTAGGGGAGAGAAGTTGGGGAGAGATACCATAAGAAATACCCTCAAATAATATGAAAAGGGTGGAAATTCCATACCAATTTTGAATATCATTCATACTCTAAAAGGAATAGAATTTGGAGTTAAAATGTTATTAATATAAAAAAGGTATTAATATAGATTTACCACTTGGGAAAGTTTATCAATTTTTTTTTTTTTAATTAGTTCCCTGAAAAGTAAGGGGCTGAATGTTCAGGATGATAACTCATTTGCTTTGCTTTCAGGAAGCAGTTGCTTCTTGGTTTATGTGTTTATTTATAAGTTGTTTGAAAATGGCCCTGTCTCCTGAGTCCCCAAAACAGACTGTCACTCTGAATATCTTGGCTTTCAGCCTGAAGATCCAAGTGCTTGGCACATGGTAGAGATGTAAAATATGTATCAAATTAATTCTACTGCCCACAGTTTACAACTAAGGACACTTGGGGTAGAGTCTGATTGTCAAATGTGTCATAACATTTATCTCATAAAATACATCAAAGGCAAAGTGTAGATTCAACATACAGAATCTTAAGCTTTGAGCCAGTCATAAACTCAAACTCTCTGTGCGTTCTAACCTCCCTTAGTATTGAAGAACGGAGGTGTTGGCTTCATGGCTCAAGCAAAATTGCTGTGCTGTTATTTTATTAGTATAAATTATGGGCCATAGATTTCCCGTTAGGTGAGGCCAGATATATGTCAAGCTGTCATACATTCTACCTGACCAGACATCTGCTTCTGATTCACGAGGGGAAACACCTGCACACATGCTGCTGTAAATTACACAAACAGGCATCCTTTCCGGGGTCTATTGTCAGATCCCTCAAACGGAACAAGGGAGGTGTCAGAAACACAGCTGGATACCATAACAAGAGTTGACTTCCCTGATGAATAATCTACGTTATTTGCTTAGCAGTCTCTTTCTGTCTGCATGATATAAAAACTGTTAAAATCTGAAACACCTTCTAAAAATTATTATATTTAAATTAAAAGTAATTGCCACATGCCAAACCTAGTAATTCCAGAGGGCTCGTGGACAATGTTTCCTAACTCGACTCTCCACACTCAGGAAGCAAACCTGAACAAGGCTTGAGAATGTTCTTTCCCTAGTGCCTGGGGAGTGGAATTAAGACCTTTGGTGATGGTGGTACTTGCCTTTGAAATGAGGAAGGTGCTACTAGTGGGATATCTTTGATGAGATTCTTGATAAACCTGATAAATGTGAGCAGAGTTGACTTTTACCCCACATATTCCTGGGAAAGGCAGAGGTGGACAGTGTAGGTCTGTTTGCAGCCTCAGAAGAGCTGTGAGCTTCAGCACCATTCCCACATTTTCATCATCATTAAAAAGTGTGGTTTCGTGGGAAGAGCACTTCTGGTGGCATTAACTTGATGTAAATGACTTTTGATAACCCCCTGACTCTCCTAGACCTCAGTTTTTCCATACTTAAATGAGAGGTTAGATAAAGCAACCACTAAGGCTTCCGCCAGCTCTGGCATTCTGTGAATTCCTAATGCCAGATCCATTCAGTATATATTTATTAAGTCCTATGCTCTGCAAGGCATTGAGGATACAGAAAAGGAGATGAACCTAGTTTCTATTCTCAGGGTCATGTAACTTCTGGAGAAGAAAGACAATAAGCAGTAATTTTGAAGGTCATTGGCATAATGAGTGAAGGAGTTGACACTCACTGAGGAGCTAACTACCAGTCAGAAGAGATAACGGAAAAAAAAAGGGAAACTGAGGCCTACTGTTAAATTACTTGGGCAAGTTCCCTCAGTGGTAGAGCTGGAACGGGAATCCAGATGATCTGATGCTTTGTACCACTCCATGTTTTTTCCAAGGGACATGAATATAGGGAATTACAGCCTAGGAAATAGATTTGCGCACACGGAAGGCACAAGAGTGCGGTTGAGAAGCTGGGGAGCAGAGATTCATTCACTTGCTCAACAAATATTTCCTGAACGGCTGCCATTTGTCACATGCATGGTGGGTGGATACAGACTTGATCATGGATACACATGTGTGTACTTCTTAAATTGCCAAGAAGTAGCATTTAAATGTGTATGTTTCAGGGGGTGGAGAAGGATTTGTAGGACTATTAGAAAAATAACAACAAAAGGAGAAAGCATTTGAAATGAAACTTTTTTCCTCTACCTAAGAACTGCTTTTATTTTTTTTTTTTTATTTAACACTTAATTCACAGCAATTATACTGAGAAACCTACCAAACCTGATTAGTTAAAAGGAATCCTACCTTGGAATACACTCTTATCTGTTTTGATTCCCTGAAAATATGCTCCATCAACTGAACAGGAGGAAAATGCCACTTTTCTTAGATTGTTATACATTATGATGGAAGAGTCCACATATCTGAAGAGCAATCCATCTTTAGATAGTGCCATTTTAATCCCCACATGGATAGAATTCAATTTGTTAGCTCTTTTAAGTCCATTATTAGCTATTCCAAAAATAGATCTCGTATGTAAGAGGCATTTATATCCTTGCCATTTCCTAATTATGTCCCCTAATGAGAACACTTAAAAATCTATGTTGTCACCACCAAATTAATGCTTAGAATAAATACAGCTAAAAAGAGACCTTACCACTCCAAAAAGAACAGTTATCACTGAGTAGATTGAATTTATATGAAATGTAAAGCTGAGTTCAAGACGTTGGAAAAGATTGTGGATATTGTTACAGTTTTATCTGTTTTCAGAGACTTGTTCCCAAAGAAGGCTGGGGAATAGGTTATCTGAGGAGGCAAAAGACACAGAGATGCACTGCTTTCCACCAGCAAAGCAAGGGAGGTGTGGGGCCATGAGGAAGATGCAATCAAAAAGAAGCTGGGATATAAATAATCCTAAACATTTGATCTATTTCTAACTCAGTCGGTGCCAAAACAGTGATTTCTGGTATGGGGCGTAATGATTTTCTTTTCTAGCAAAAGTTGACTTTGCTTTTGTTTCAGGGTTTAAAACCATCCTAATTGGTAAATTAACATTTTTTAATGAGCCTTTGAAAATTTGGTAAAGGCAGCTTGATTATTTGAACAAAACCTTGACCTAAAATTGTCTGAGAAAGTAACTCAGATGTCATTTCACCCATCTGTTGGATGTTGCGTAGTCCCCAGATACAGGGCTCCCCAGTTCTTGTTTCTTTTTTTCCTCTTATTGCTTGAGCACCTTCTCCTGCCACATGCCTGGGAATGATGGTTTGCTGGTTACTCTCCACTGTTGCCCTGCATACAAGCTCTGCCCGCCCTGCCTTACTTGCTCGGCACCGATAGACAGGATTGTGGGAGAAGGGAGAAGTTGGGTTCTTCTGCCTGCTCCCCTCTGCCTCAAAAAGTTCCTCTAGGAAAGAAGTGTGGCTCCTTGAGTCTGCAGCTCCCACTGATGGCCCCTCTGCCACAACTCCATCTCTCGTGGGTTAAATAGCCAAAGCTTCTTCCTCTGTCCCTGGGGCACTGGGAGTGGTAGCATTTGTTTTCCATTGTTTCCAGTCTCCCATTGCTTGGTTATTGCCTGTTCCCTTAAGCTGCCCACACTTGTAAATTGCCCATGCATTCAGATCTCTTCATTTGAATCATCTGAGGTGACTTCTGTTCCCTACTGCTACTGTGACTGACAGTGCTAGTTCAGTTCTCCACCAGTGATGACTCCCCTCCCCAAATGTTTGGCGTCTCCCCTTTCCTTTCTACTTGGGGAGCCCATTCCAAAAACATCTACCACAGTCTGCTGTTTTACCTCGTAAATTATTTTACCTTAGTGCAAGGAAATATGGAAAAGTAATTACGTAAAATATTTATCACACTCTAAATAGAATGCAACCTTAAATTCCACAGTTCAGCTTCATTTGGTCTGAATGACTGCACAAACCTTTCCTGATTCTCCATTTCACCTCCAGGTCTGTTGGAAACGGCAATCTTTAGCCTGAGCTTGTGGTCACTCTGTCATGTTCTGCTAGTCAAAGGCCAGAGATGATTGGGTTCTCTTTACTGGTTGCCCCTAAAGAGTGAGGACTGGCTGAGCTTGGGCCCCCAAATCCCTTCTTTGGACAGAAAACTGGCCTAGAAAAAATTTTACTTGGTTTTTAACAGTTTAGTTTCCCAGTCCATTACAAAATGGGAGTATTGTGCACTGTTTTGAGTATCCTTTACTTATTCCTTAAATTAGTCAGGAATTATTTATTCTAATAAATACCCTGAGAATCCTCTGGGTTGCTAGGTAGCTTAGAACATATAGTTTCACTGCTAGAATTAATTAATGAGTGGAAATCAAACTAGGTAGTCATTTAAGTTTTTTAGAAGAACCTAAAACCTGATGCATGCTTTAACTGAGACATAAATGCAGATATATGAAAGGCTTCCAGTTGGGAGGAAGCAGCTAACCTTAAGACAAAAAACAAAGGAAGACCAAATTAAGTAAGGAATGTTCTTGTGCTTATTTTTTAAACTGTGTATGGTGATAATGGTACTTAAAGTGAATAACAAGGAAGTTAGGGAAATTATACACAAGCATCTGAATCTATTGTCAAGTCCACATTAGTCACTTCCTAACGATGATGTTTTAAAGACCTCCCAGGTCTGCACATGGAAATCCAACATCCACCAACCTAATTGGGATTTTTTGCTTTTCTTTCTTTTCTTTCTGTCTTTCATATTTGTGTACTTACTATTTAGCTTAAGAAATAAAATATAACTATTAAAGTTGAAGCCCATATCACCTTCATCTGTCTCATTCCACTCTTTTACCCTCAGAGGCAGTAACTGTCTTGAATTCTTACAATCTCATTCATTTCTTTATACTCTTCTTGATAGGTATGCATCCCACAACAACACATTGTATAGTATTAGTTTGCATGTTTTTAAATGCAATATAAATGATAGCATACTCTTTCTATTCTGCATTTGGCTTTTTTCCTCAACATCATATTTGAGAGATTCATTCATGACCTGATGTCTCCATTTGTGAGATTTGCCAAATTGCTCTCTAAGGTGGTTCAAATCCATATTTGCAACAAACATATTTTCAGCATCTACTCCCTACCTCACTGTGAGAGGTGATAAGGCTACAAAGATGAATAAGACACGATCCCTATTCTCAAGGAGCTCAGAGTTATTTCAGGGAGACTGGAGTGTAAACTTAAAATTGCAATATCATGTTGCATGAGCTCTAATGAGGTTTGCGCAGAGGGCCTCGTGAGTGTGGAGGAAGAGTGACTGAATGTGAGAGACCGAGGAGAGGATTCACAGGTGATGGGGGGGACAAAGAGCATCCTGGGTCTCTATGACAGCATGTGCAAGGGCATGAGGTTCAAGAGTGCTGTATATTTCGGGAGAGAAGACGTATTGGTTTAATTAGAGCAGAGGGAGCAAATGTTGAGTCTAACTAGGCTAGGTTGAGGTTGGATTGTAAAAAAAGCCTTTATATCATGCTGAGGAATTTTGTTTACTCATGTAGGCAATGAATGAAAAGCCACTGGAAGGTTTAAAGCAGAAAAGTAGTGTATAAGGTTTTTAAAAATTAATTCTGGTAGTAAAGAATGGACTGGAAGGGAGAAAAGCTGGTGACAAAAAGAGCAGGATGGATGTACTCATAATACTCCAGGAGAGAAATGCCAAGATCCTGAACTAAACAGTGGTACTGAGAACGAAGAGAAGGAATTATCTTGGTAAATATTGCAGAGATAGAATGTAAACTCTATGAGGCAATGGCATATAAAAGACAGCAAAAGGTGGGAACAGTCTAACCCAAGAGAGAATAAGAGGGTTAAATTGTCTGTAGAGGATTTAAAAACAATGATAAAACTCAGGAATACCCAGTGTGCTTTTTATTACTACCATGTGCCAGCAATTCCAGAGTGTCCGTGACAAAATTCTTCTTCCTGAATCTTTTGTTGTCCAAGTACTAAGCAGTTGCTAGGGTTACTGTTGAGTTTTAATAATATAACACATAAGTAAGCTTCAAATTAGCACATTTTAATTATGTAACCTTTAATAAAAATTGTATTCTACATGGAAATTACTTCAGAGACAGTCCACTCATGCAATTGGCCCCAACACAGATCTACCCATTATTTTAGAGAGTAAGTTTGTAACAGTTCAGGATTGTGTAAAGTTGCTTCTGGGCTTGAGATTTCTAACCCTGTAGTACCTCATATACCTGCATTTATGCCATAGATTTGAGATAAATGATGATAGCCACGGTGACTGAGAAGAAGAAATGGAATTTGAGTACTTCAATCCTGTAATTTTTTTATGCAACCCATTCTCTGAGTCTTAAGGACTTCACATTTTTGGAAACCTTTCCAAAAATTATTTAATGTAAAGTAAATTAATGTAATCTAAAAACATTGATCCATTACTTTTATCATTCTGTGTCCTATAATTACAATCATTGACTGAGATATAAGGAGAAAAGTAGATTTGGGAGCATATATAAGGTCAGTTTGTGACACATTCGAGCCTATGTGCTCAAGGACAGGAGATGGACATGTCTAATCGGCACTTGAAAACAAGAGCATGGCACAAAATGGTGAGCTCAGGGATATCCAGAGAGATTTGGTAGTCACCAAAATATAGATGGAAGATGAAACTGTGGGAGGGGCTGACATTACCCAGCAAAGGTGTATGGACAGAAAAGAGTGATAAGGAGTTTACCCTGGAGAACAGCAACAATTTATGGGCAGCAGAGGAAGAGGAACCACCCTTCCCCTGTTCCCCCCCCCAACCCTCACACACCCCCAAAAATAAAAAGATAGATTGGAGGAAAAGCCAGAAGAGACAGTTGTCCTGGAAGCCAAGAGAAGAGAGAATTTCAAGGAGGGCATTTCAACAATGAGAATACCGGAGTGAGATCAAAGAAGACTGGAGAAGCAAAGCCACCAAGGCAGCACCAGACATCTTTGTCCAGGTAGTTTCAGTGGTGCAATGGAGGCAAAGGCAAAATGAGCTCTCATTCAAGAAGACTGGCTGTCAGTAAAGGAGGACAAAGCAGGGAAGGCATTGCTGAGGGAGGGTGTTTTTAGGGTCTGAGTCTAGGGGAAGAAGTCAGGGCACATCCAATGTAGGACCCAGCACCTAACTGTACTCTTTGCCTCTCCTCATCTCTGTAGCTGGGAAGAGATGGATGGTAGATGAGGGAGGGAGTCCAGGTCATGGAGCAGGGTCAGAAGGAGACGAATGTGTGGGTCCCAGAGCACAGTAGAAAGTACTCCTTCATAAGATGAAGAGCATTTCCTCCTCTGAGATGGGGGGAAGACATCTGGATGAGTCCAGATAAAGATGAATTTTGAGAAGGAGAAGCAGGTAGTCTGAGATTTTTCCACCCAGAATTCTCTATTTTCTCTTAGAAATAGAAGGCAAGATCATCTGCTAGGAGTAGGTGGGTGCAATAAAGGGTTTAGGATGAATTTCTCCTTTCCTACTAATTCATATTACCATTTCTTCAGTGATGCATCATCCTGAGAAAAAGAGCACAAGGAAAGAAAGACATGTCTTGCCACTCAATCTCTGCTTTGCATCTTGATCCATCCAGATGGGTATAGTGCTGAAGTACACAGGATACCTCAAGACAGAAGCAGACGTATCTACATGCAGTGGAAACTGATGAACCGCCCCAACCGGGGAGCCCACCCAAGGAAGTGCTGTGTCTTCTCCACTGAAGAGAAGTCATTGCCAGTTTACAGACCATTAAACCTCTTTTTCTAGTAAAAAGAGAAGGTAATTTAGTCAGAGGTGTAAGACTGTGGACCATTAAATTGTAATCATCAAATTGGGTCATCCGTAAAAAACACTTAGCTTAGGTCCTAGTGTCTAGCAAGTTCTCAATAAATATCAGTCATTATTATTCATAAAAACCCAGATGAAGGTAACAGAAATGTCTGTCATCTCACACCATTGATTCCTTCTAAGTGGTTGAGGAGTCATATCAAAATCCCCTACATGACTGTAACTGAAGTCATTTCTCTCTACTTGTTCTTACAGCTAGAACTTGTGGTCTGCATCTTTTCCTTTCTTGGAAATGTGTCCATGGCATTTGCCCCAGTAAATTAAATAAAACTGAGTCAGTTTTCAGATATTTAAAAAAAAATCTGGCACAGGCTATGTTGTGTAACCATAGCTTGGAAGGCGAGGAGTGAAAAGAACAAACTAGTTACACGAGGTGATATGAGGAGAAGCCACAGTTGAAAGCCAGGTGTCAGCAGGAGATTTATTTCAGGAAAAGTCAAAGAAAAAAGGCACCACTGAGGCCTCGTTATAAGTGGCAATCACTACTATAAATGAGGAACTTAAAAATTATTTTGTGATACTTTTCAAGGAGAAAATTAAAGGCATTTTTATCAGTATCAATGAACATAATCATCCCCCATTCCAATTTCAAAAGGAAAGTCTGCATGGCCTTAGAGCCTGTGAGCTTCCTTGGTTGGTCTGTTTAATTTTACAACTAAAGAGCTATATCTTAGCAAGTGTGACAAGTACTTCAGCACATCCCAATTCTGTAGTTCTTTACAATCGAAATGAATATTTGATGAACTGCAGGGACTGGGGACTGTTATTTGAGATCTTTGAGTTGCGCGTTTGTTTCCACACACTTGAGAATGCCCATGAGACCCACAAAGACTGTGGAGGAATAACCACCTACCTGCTTCATAAAATCATGATCAATATCTCCCCACTCTGCTCAGTTAAAGGACCTGGCTTAACGGTGGTCAACACAACTCTGTGCTGCTTGGAATTCCTCGGGACCTGAGTCACTGTCTGTCTTTCATTGGAATTAAATTGATAATCAAAGTGTTTTGCAAGCTGGAAAAGGCATGGCAGACACAGGACTTAAGCAGCATGTGCAAAGGTAGCTCTAGGAGCCAACTAGGGGAGACAGCGCTAGGGTCTTTGTTGAGCTGATGCTCTAGCTTTATTATACCAGTCCTAAGAAGGAATACCTCTGACCTGGATAAACTGCTAAAAATGTTGGAACTACTCTCATTATCAAGCTATGGTGAAATCGCTGTCAAAATCTGAAAATTAACCTTGTGTATTGATATGTGAGGAATTTCAATTACACAAACAAGAGCTCAGAGAGATGCATGGGAGGATATCTGGATAATTCTCTCCAGATTCAAGTGGAATCAATCAAGAAGCCAACTTCTTGATAACTGCAACGTATTGCATAAAGTACTTAACTCACTGGGTACTTACTTTGATTATAGGTTTATATATGAAAATCAAGGCACATTCAGTCCTACTTGAAAAAAATATGGGACCAAAAGTGATCAATAGCTTCATTCAGGACTGCTTTTCATCACAGATACTTTGCCTTTTATTTATATAGACACTGAAAAAAAAAATGGCCCACGTGATGCTTACTTAGATAATAAATTCAGATGTTCCTAGAAGTCATTCCTCCCTAGCAAAAGCTAAATTAATATTCTTGAATAGAGCATAATGAATTTTTATTCCCTACTAGAAGATCCCTGAATACTACCTGATTCTTAAGTCTTACCAGGTTTTAAGAAGATGAAAGCCAGCATTTATTTCCTAAGTGAGCATGATAGTCAATCTTAAAGTGACTTTTACAATTTACTAAAACTAAAAATGGAATTACTAAAACTAAAACTAGAGGTATAATCATTGTTGTCAGGAAAACTGTGAAAAGATAATTCATTATTTGCATACAAAAACTTAAGTAGGAAGATAATTCATTGTGGGCTATTAAATCTGGGGACTAGTAACCCGAAAGTTAGCAAAGACTGGACACTAGTGAATGAATTTAGAAGGCTTTTTGTTTTTTTTGTTTGTTTGTTTTTTAATGCTTTCCACACTGAACCTCAGTAAATTAAAGCAAAAATTGATGAATCAAAGTTCAAGAATTACTAATTTAGAAAGCAAGATGAGTCAATATTTGCAAAATGTTTGTAGCTCCTTGGTTGAAGACACAATGCAAACATCTATTCCAACTGTAGGTCAAATCCTATTAGAATAGGTGCAGGGCTATAGAGATTACCCTTTGTAATGGAATTTTATTATAATTAATTCATTATAGTTTGCTAGAGCTGGAGATTGGGGTCTTATTCTCTATAAGATATAAGTGCCTACTCAGAGACCTCAGGATGTCTCACATCCGTATACGGAAACTTCAAGTCTCTTCCTAAATTCCATACATTTTGTCATTGTTGGTTTGTTTTAATGGGTGATTGAGGACTTTAAACAGATTTCCTAGAGGATGCTATCAGAGCATTTGAATTCTTTAATCAATCATGCTTTTCAACAAGCTCTAATAGATTCAATATCTATGCAAAAGTAGTGACTTGTAGCCAATTAATTGGCTCCTTTGTGACAATATATGGACCACACAGTGAGATTTTTGTGAAAGTTTTTAACCTAAAATGATATTACTTACCTTGATACTCATTTTATGTAATAACTCCAAATGACTTATAGAAGTTTGCCAAACCCAAACAATGTAAACTGCACTACACTTTAAAAGAACATGATTTAAAATTTGAAGGAAAATTCAAAAAATATTGTGTACAATGCCAGTATTGGTGTCAGTATAGTGCTTCCAATGGGACTTCTTTGAATGAGGACAAAAATGATCAACCAGCTGTATAAATGTTATCCTCTTTGTAAAATAACAATCTAACTTCATTATAATTGTATTTTGTGAAATAATTAATATTCTAATTACATGATGAACCTCTGGAAATAATGCTTTCTGCAATGATGTCAACATATACTCATTCCCAGTTTCTCTAAATATAAGTGGCATGTATGGAAACACCACATTAATTTCCTCCTAAGGTTCCATCTAGTTTCTAGTTTATCTAAATGTAAGATTAGTCAAGAACATGCACATTGATTGTTACTCCAAGCCAGACCTCACACTAATCATAAGTAAGCAAATGGGAATTTTTGCCCTTGTCCTTCAAAGGCAGAAGTAAATTGTATTGATTAATCCAATCTTGATGTTAAAGCTGGAGGCAAGCTGTAATAATAGAGAGCTTAATAATTTAGAGCTGTAAAAGAACTACAAATGATTTTGTGGAAAGTGGTTAAAATAGCAATTTGTTTAAAATAAATTGTTTAAAAAGTAAATATGCCCATTTAATGGTTTTCATATATTAATAATATTATATATTTTTAAGCATTGTGTCTATTTTTAAAGTTTTTTTTCTGGAGTTTAGAGGAAGAGGTTTTACATTTCTTAAATCATTTTCAGCCAGCTTTGGGCTACTTATAACAGCAAAATTTTGGAAATAATGTAAATGTCTAATAAGAAAGGTTTAGTTAAATATACCAAAGGTATACCAGATAGTTAAAAGCTCAAACTTGGGCGTCAACCTAAGGATCTAAATCCTGGATCCACCATTTCTTATCTGTCTTACCTAGCCTGAGCACCAACTCCCTATAAGCCATGAAGTCCACATCTGCAAAATGAAGATTATGGGCACTATCTCATAGAGCTTTTGTAAGGGTGAACTGAGAGAACTATACAGTGACCAATATGGTACCTTAAACATGGTAAATATTTGATAAATGCTCAATTAATATATGTAGCAGCATGTTATAGCAGAGAAAGAACAAGATTTGGATCATTCTGACCCCCTTACAAAGTTGTGTGACATTGAACATATTTCTTAACTTCTCTGACCCTCAGTTTTTTCCATTTCTAAAATGCAGATAATTACATCTAATTCAAAGAGCTGTAAAGCACAACTACAAAAATGTAATAAAGCACTGAGCACAATGCCTGGTTACCTAGGCCTTCAGTAACTATATTATAATTATCATCATCATCATCATCATCATTATCCTTGTTATTGTTGCTAATTTTTTAAAAGCCACAGCACCAACCCAGAAAAAGAACACATCTCTAGATCTTCTCTAAGTTTGTCCAGTCTGTTGTTTATACAACACAAGGACCTAGATATCCAATGTGTGAGCTCTACTAGTGGTACCAGAAGGGTACCATATCAAGTATGTATGGCAACTTTATGTGACTTTTTAAATGGCGCCTCCCCTCTGGCTAGATGAATTGGAAAAAGGAATTCTTTCTGGTGGACAAAGCCCAGCAGGGAAGGACTTGGCTAGATTTCTAACCTAGACTCACCCTCTTGGCAGGGGCTCAGATGCCTGCCCAACATAGCCCTATCCCTGCCTCCCTTTATCTTCCTACTTCCCACAGTCTAAAAGACTATAGCCAAGTCATCCTTCACCCAGGGTCATACATAGCCTTAGCCTGTGGAGCCTCCTCCTAAACTTGGTCGAACATAAAGATTTCATCTTGCACACAGTCAAGTCTAGGCAGTGGCTGCCTGCACTGTGTTGAGAAAGATTTGAGATCATACCTAGCCTAACAGAGAGAGACATGGATGGGTTAGCAGTGTATGTCACTGGTTTCCAACAGCACATCAGCCTCAAACTTGCTATCCTGGCCCAAAGCATTCAAATCACCAAATCTTCATTGAGCAATTACCATGCGCAAGTCACTAAAAGAGAGAGATGCTTTGAAGCAATCCTTCCAAATATAGCTGCACATTAGAATTTTCAGGGTTTGTTTTTGTTAAAGTACAGATCCTTCAAGCTTTTCGTACGTATCTAAAACTTCTAAAATAAAAAAGTGTATTGAAAAATACAGTAGGAGAAATATCTTAAAGATCTTGTGATAGGAGGTCTTTTCCTAGACCTTACACCCAAAGCACAAGCAATGAAAGAAGAAATAGTTAAATGTGATCTCAAAATTGAATACTTTTGTGCCTCAAAGGACTTTGTCAGGAAAGTAAAAAGGCAGCCTACCCAATGGGAGACAATATTTGGAAACCACTTATCAGATAAGGGCCTAATATCCAGAATATAGAAAGAGATCCCACAACTCAACAACAAAAAGACAAACAACCCAATTTAAAAATTGGCAAAAAACATCAACTGACATTTTTCTAAAGAGGAAATGAAATCAAATGGCTGAAAAACATATGAAAAGATGCTCAACCTCACTACCTATTTGGGAAATGCAATTCAAAACCACAATGAGATATCATCTTACACCTACCAGGATGGCCATTATAAAAGAAAATAGAAAACTACAAGTGTGGAGAGGATGTGGAGAAAGAAGTACATGTATTCACTGTTGGTGGGAATGTAGAATGGTACAACCACTCTGGAAGGCAGTTTGGTGGTTCCTCAAGAAGCTTAGTGTAGAATTTCTGTATGAGCCAGCAATCCCATTGCTAGGTATATACTTGGAGGAACTTAAGGCTAGGACATGAACAGACATTTGTATACCTATGTTTATAGTGACATTATTCATGATTGCCAAGAGATGGAAACACCCCAAATGTCCATAACTGGACAAGTGAACAAACTGGCATGCATACAATGGAATTTTACGCAGCTGTAAGACACAATAAAGTTATGGGGCGTGCAACAACATGGATGAACCTTGAGGACATTATGTTGAGTGAAATTAGCCAGAAACAGAAGGACAAATACTGTATGGTCCCATTAATATGAACTGACAATGATGAGCCAACTGGAGAGTTAAAGTTAAGAACACAGGTTATCGGTAGAAAGAGGTAGAAAGAGGTAGAAAGAGGGTAGAGATAGGGCATTTGATGAATGAGGAGTACAGAATGTTCCAAAGGATTGACTGTAATGATCCAGAAATGGATACCACAATTCTATCTGATGGTGGCACAATATTGTAAATATAGTGAGCAAAGCTAAGCATGAGTATGGTTGAAAGAGGAAGGGTAGGGGCATATATGACACCAGACGGAAAGATAGAAGATAAGTACAGGGACTGTATGACAGTGAAATCTAGAGTGTACAATGATATAAGAATGTTTTTACATAAGGGAGAACAAGCGAATGTCAGCATTGCAAGGTGTTGAAATGTGATGGTATATGGAAAAAATGCCATCAATGCAAACTAGGCCTATAGTTAATAGCAACATTGTGATTAATTGTAACAAAGGCAATGCAGCAAAGCTAAATGTCAATGGATGGGAATATAAGGGAGGGGTATGGTATTCTTGTTGTTGTCATGGTTGTTGTTTCTCCTTTCTGATTTTCTTTATTCTTTTATTTTTTCCTCTCCTTTCTTTGCAGAAGAAATGGAAATGTTCTCATACAGATTGTGGTGGTGAATGCATAACTATGTGATTATACTGGGAGCTATTGATCGTTCACTTAGGATGGATTATATGGTGTGTGAATAAAACTGTTTTAAAAATATACAGTAGAGAAGCTATGGAGAGAGATATACCTATTCACTGTTGGTAGGGACTTAGAATCGTGCAGCTCCTCTGAAGGGCAGTGTGGTGGTTCCACAGGAGGCTAAGTATAGGGTTGCCATATGATCCTGCAACCCCATTATTGGATATATATTTGGAAGAACTGAAAGCAAGGACATGAATAGGCATTTGCACACTGGTGTTTATGGCGGCAGTATTCATGATTTGCAATGGATGGAGGTGGCCTAAGGGTATATCGAAGGGTGAATGGAAGAGGAACTGTGATGTATACATATAATGGAATATTGAGTGACTGCAAGAAGGAATGAAGTTGTGAGGCAGGCAACTGGGTGAATGAACCCCGAGGACATTATGTTGAGCGAAATAGGTCAGAAAAGAAAGAACAAATATTGCAAGTTCTCACTAGTATAAACTAACTATAATGAGCAAATGCAGAGAATTGAATTCAAACACATAGGTTTTCAGGGGATAGAACATGGGCAGACACTGGGCAATCAACAATGCAGTAGTACAGAATGCTCAATGAGGCTTATTGTAAAGTTTCCTAGATTGTAAGCTCTTACAGCAGTCACATCTATTACTGAGTTTTAACTGTTATTTAAGAGATGTTTCTTTGGTACAAAATTTATATTCTCTGTAGCACACTATCCAATTTAACCTGTAAGTTCAATTTATTTAAACAACATACTTACATGGAAACTAGAATAGGGAATGAGATCTTGTTATTCTGTACAGGTTAATGTAATACCCCAATATATCCCAGAGTATTTTGGGCAGAAAATAAAAACATATGTGCAAAGTCCCCTTGAGGAACTGGGGAAAAATGTGGAAATATTGAACTTCCCCACCTGGGGAATTCCTGATATTCTCATAGGCATTGGGGACCATCAATTTAATAAATCAAGCCCTAGATCTTGGGGCTTGCCCTTATGAAGCTCGTTACTGTGAAGGAGAGGCTAAGCCTACTTGTAATTATGCCTAAGAGTCAAGCCCATAAAACCTCTTTTGTTGCTCAGACATGACCACTTTCTCTCAGCCCACTCTGCAATAAACTCAGTGCCCTCCCCCCATATGTGACTTGACTCCCAGGTGTATAAGTCTCCCTGGCAATGTGGGACTTGACTCCCAGGAGTGAGCCTGACCCTGACATCGTGAGACTGAGAATGCCTTCTTGACCAAGAAGGGGAAAAGAAATAAAACAGAATAAAGTTTCAGTGGCTAAGAGATTTCAAATAGAACCGAGAGGTCATTCTGGAGGTTATTCTTATGCATTATATAGATATTCCTTTTTAGCTTCTAGTGTATTAGAATAGCTAGAAGGAAATACTTGAATCTGCTGAAGGATAATCCGGTAGACTTGATTCTTAATGATTATTGTATAACTATGTAGCTTTTATCATGTGACAATGTGATAGTGAAAACCTGGTGACTGACACTCTCTTTATCCAGTGTATGGGCAGATGAGTAATAAAATTTAAAATATATGTATTTAAAAAAATACAGATCCCCTGGCTCCACTGTCAGACCTACTGAATGAGAGCCAAGCTCCCAGATGACTCTCCTACAGGCAGTAGCTGAGCTCGGAATTCACTGTTTTGGAAGCTACTGAGACAACTATTAAATAATTACTCTTATTCACTCTCCTTACAAGTAAAGCCCTCCTAATGTCAAAGTGCAGGATGCAACCCATTCAGGGGTCATCAAATAAATTTTATGGGTCATGACCAGAATATAATTTTAAATAAAATCAAATAAAATAGAACATTTAAAGGTACATTCCACATTGTAAGGTTAATTATTGTTTTATGAAGCTTATTTCTGATATACATTCCTAATGGTATACTGCATCACAATGCAAATATATATTACTTTGAGAAAAAGGTAAAAAAAAAAAATGTTTGGAATTAAATGGTCTAAATTAAATGCTTTCTCCTGCAATTTTAGCACCCCTCCCTCTCTTTTGTTTCCTATTGGAAACTAAGAAAAAGGCTTACCATCAACCACAAAACTGCACAATAAATTATAAATTGGTCCCCTTTCACCTTACTTTCTTTACCTAACATGAAGTTTGTCTTCTATTCTCTTTTAAACTTCCCCCAAATTAAATACATTAAATTTTAGTTTTAGAGTCCAAAACTGGTGGGTTTTT
The DNA here is from genome assembly GCF_015220235.1 of Choloepus didactylus. Classification (NCBI taxonomy): domain Eukaryota; kingdom Metazoa; phylum Chordata; class Mammalia; order Pilosa; family Megalonychidae; genus Choloepus; species Choloepus didactylus. The sequence continues at coordinate 38,030,498 of NC_051313.1, forward strand.
TGTACTGTAAATGGTGGCTAGTGGTTCTTTCTTTATAGAGAAAAAAACAAGGGGAAATGGGTTTGTGTAGAAGTCAGAGGAACTTTGACCAGATATAATGAAAAATTTCCTGGTAGCCAGGACTGTACAAACTACAATGGGTGTGTGTGATGTGAAATCTCCTTGCTCCGAAGGTCTGTGGAAACAAACCAGATTCTTATCTGTCTGGAATTCTTTAGACATAAGTCTGTCTCATGAGCAGGGAGTGGACTTCCAGGCTATAATGCCATTGAAACATTCCAAAGAAACATAAAATACACACCAATAAACCCAATCATATAAACCAAGAACAATCTCACATTGCTTCTCAACTGGGACACTAGTGACATTTGAGGGCAGTCACTGTACAGTTTGGCTGGTGCCTTGCAGGGTGGTTTAGCATCCCCACAAAGCCCCTAGCCTCTCCAGGTCTCATTTCTGCATTAATCAAATGAAAGAAAACAATAAATTCCTCACAGAGTTGTGAGGGCACAACAAGTGCAAGAGCACATTAACTTCTTCGCCCTTTCTGTTAAAATTCTAGCTGAATAGAATTTTTAAGAGTCCACATTTATGAATGACACAGCTCTAAGTTGCTATACTGAAGCTAAAAATTTCTGAAACCATATATCTTTATTTGTAGGAAGCATGATGCAACTTCTCACTGTGACTAATATTTCATCGTGTTTTTGCATTGTTTGGGTTTGGTTTGGAAGAAAATATTTGAAAATGTTGTGCTCCCTTACCATTACCTAAAAACTTCTTATTCTTCCTTAAATGATGAGGCAGTGTTAAAGGTTTTCCATTTTCACAAAAAAAAAAATGGTTGAGGGGAGGGAGGTTAAAGGAAAAGCAAGTGTAATAAATAAGATTGGATATATATCATCCATCACTGAATGGGTATTAACAGTGCATGTTTTGTAAAGAAGTGTATAGTTTAATAATCTTCTTTTCTTCCTCTTAGAAAATATTGACCACAATTTTTCTGTTCAATAATTAAGATGATTTTGATGTGTCTGTTTCAGAAATGTGGAGCTGGATTCTTTCACTCCCCGTCAGGAGAATGTTTGCCATGTGACTGTAATGGCAATTCCAACAGCTGCTTAGACGGCTCTGGATTCTGTGTGGTAAGTCGGGGGCACCTGTCACTCTGCATATATTGCACTGGGGCTTTGTAACTTGGGTGGAAATAAAATATTCTCCCTGAACCTTTGAGCTACCTCAGAGCAACCCCTAATCAAGCCCTTTTTCTTACCCTTCACCTTTTCCTATAAAACACGTCACATAAACCACTGATGATTGTAAATGGCCGCCAAGGCGTATGTGTGAAAGTGCTCTGTGAGGTAACTGCCTCATCATCCTTGGCAGCTGGTTTTTTGCTCTAGGCCAATCACAATGGGAGCTGGAAATAATGCACAGAGGAGGAAACCATCCAGCCAAATTCCTATGTAATAGTATAGTTCGCCATATGTTTGGCTTCACTCCATATAAACCAAGAGGATAAAACAGTTGCTTCATAGTCTACTTTAGAACTTAATATAATCAGACCTATAGATCAAAATTAGCAAGGAATTATTTTCTAAGTTTGAACCAAATAGCCCCCAAAGACTATTTTTTTGTTAATTGAAATGAATTCTCTAATAGACTGTTTTTCAGTGAAGCATGAGAGACTTACAAAGAAGCCCAAGGAAACTTCTGGCGGAAAAGCACTTGCTATAGATTTCCCATTTTCACAGAGTGGAATGACAGCTTAGTGAAAGCGGGTATTGAAGTGGCTTCAGTAGCAATCATTGGAGGCATTTTTAAGGACTTAGGCCCTAAGATCACATTTTCCTTCATGAGCTATTATGATAAAGCAGGGAAATTAGATTTCTTCAAGTTCCTAATGGGCAAAAGAGGGTTTCCGAAACTGTAAGGGTATATTTGCATAAACCTCAAGAATATTTAATTAAATACACCTGTTTACCTCAAAATCAGCATAATCATCCCTATTAAACAGATAATTTTGATTCTAAGTGGACTCCAAGGCATGTACATGAAGACAGCATTTTACTCACTCAATACATTGAGATGCAAATTAGAACTTTTCATTGATTTTGAACCATTTTTCTACGACTGAGAGGCTTAAAGGGAAAAACACTCAATGCTGCTATCTCTTTGTAATGTTTGTTTAGCCCTGATATTTCTATTTTCCGCAGCCCCCATCTTCTTAAACAACCATTACCTCCAGGATGTCCTCTATTGTAGTGTAGGCACATGCAGCTGCCAGTGTCTACCCCTTTCTAATGCTTCCATCTCCGGTTTCCTGTTATTTTAATCCTAGTGATATTTGAAAAAAAAAAATCCCATGGAGATGCTTGAACTAACAATGTATGTCTCTGATAATTTGACCAATTACAGGTTCTTTGTTATCTGTTTTATTAAAATATTAGACAATGGGACCTGGCAAAGCCCATCAGGTGCGGTTAGGCAGTAAATAAGACGGAAGACTGAAATGAATTAAAGAAGGGAAAAGTTCTTCCTGCTGGTATTTATCAAGAGCAATGACAAATCCACTCCTCTGCAGTGATTTTGCCAGAATAGGAGCCATGATGATTTTATCTTTGCCCTAGACAAAGGCTTTTGAGAGAAATCATCATGGACGCCTTCACAGCTCCTGGGACATGTGAGGTTCTGATACATGTTTGGGGATGGGTTAGGGTATAAGGATTTACAGGCACACCCAGAGAAGCTGCCATTTTGCTCGCAATTATTGTTCTCAAAGACAGAGAATTTAAACAGAGAGAGATAGCCCAAGAATCATGGTTCTTCCACCCCACCCTACCCAAAGGGAAATCTCTTTTTCCCTTGATTAAAATAATATATGGCCAGTATAAGACAGCAACACTACAGATGCATACTGTATATGAAATACAAGGTGAGAATCACCCACAATCCTATCCCCAGAGCAACTCACATAGATATGCTCATTTTCTTATGAATAGATTTAATTTAGAAATTTTAAAAAACAAAATGGAATTTGTATTTTATTAAAAGTAAGTGAGGGGGCAAATAAGGCCTGCAAACATAGAAAGAATATTTTGCACTTATTTGGCAAATATGTTAAGTCTATGGTATCACCCTGGAATCAAAATCATTTTTTCTGTATCCTTTGGCATCCTTATTCCCACCTACGAATAGAGCAGGACTGGTTTCTCAGCTCCAGCCCTGTCATCCCACCTCATTCTTGTCTCTCAGGAAGCCAGAAAAGAAGCCGTAGCTATCCGTTAACACTTCTGGTAACTTATTGTGAACCCCAGCATTTCAATCAGTTCATACATTTTGCCTAGCCTAATTCATTTTTTCCATCTTCCATAAGCAACCAAAAAATAAGAGGCTTTCTTTTAATTCATTTTGTCTTATTTTGCTTTTATTTTGAAGGCTTATAATGCCTCTGTATCTGCTAGGACTCCTCCAACTGCTTCCAATTCTTCCTCAATTCCAATGTTCAGATTCAATTCGACCTTATAATTTACAGACTCATTCTTAAGAAGCTGTAGTGGGTTCAAGGATTTCAGGGTTGATCAAAGACAAGACATGATCATGAGATGGCAGTAACACAAAATGAGCTTTATTTGGGTGGTACTTGGACAAGTTTGCAGGCGAGAGGAAGTCCCTCCCAGCAGGAGACAGACACCTGGAGGGGGTCAGGGCAAGGAAATTCCAGAGGAGAGAGGGGCTTATGAGTCCAGGTTATGTCACTCAGTAACAAGATGGGGAGGCTCTGGGTTAGAGAGTTCCAAAGGGCAAGAGCAATTTGGGGTCTTGTATAACCCCAGGGTTTATCTTATCTATGGCAAGCAGATGTTCAGGACAATTTTGCAAGGCATGCAAAGCAGGCAGGTTCTAAATGGCTAAAAATATGCTTATTTTGGCTATATTTAAAACCACTGGATGTGTAAGAATTTGAGTTTGGTGCCAGCAGGCTGGGAAGAAGTAAACAACATAGGGGCCAATATCAGGGGCCATGTTTGGTCTATTTACATAATGGAAACTAAGCCATTTGGCAACAAAATAAAGAATACACAAAGGTATGCTACCCTTGTAGACATATCAGACAAGCACAGAAATTTCTTTGTAATACTAATACTTAAAATTAGGTGGCTAATTTTAAAACAGCAAAATTAGTGAACTTTCACAAGCATAAAGGGTCTTTCCAAAGGGCCAACTTGCAACTCGTCAGAACTGGAGCACAGTGGGTAGTTCTCAACAGAGTCACCTAAGCAGGGACCCAAAGACCATTCAACTCCAGAGGATACAGCAGGCTCTCCAGAAAGGTTCCAGAAGGAGACATGAGAAAGGATTTGGGGGGGAAGAAACTGGTGGAAGCAGAGAGGTGACAGGGCAGGAATGCCTGGTCACAGATAAACCATCTTTTATCCCAGAATGTAGAGCCTGGGTACAAAGAACCAAGAAAGGGACACAGCTAAGGCCAGTTAGCATGAAAAAGCTGATACCTAGTCATTAGGAGAAAGCCAGGAAAACAATGGCCAGAACTACAATAAACCTGACTTGAAGTTCACCATTGACACAAGGTTCCTTAGGTTCAATTAAAAACAAAAACAAAAGCAAAACAGCTTTTTATTTTGAAGTAATTCCAAATGGGACAGTTACAAGACCAAAACACACCCCATACAGAGAACTCCAACATACCCCTGTCCCTCACAGTCACCCAGGTTCCACCAATTTTAACATTTTGCCACATTTGCTGCATCACTCTTTTTATCTGTCAGTCTTTCAATCCATCTACCTACCTATCCTATTAGTCCATTTTCTGAAACCTTTAGTGTAGGTTGCGTACATCCTGTTCTTTGAACACTTAATACTGCAATGTGTATTTCCTAAGAACAAGGATATTTCACTTATATAACCACTTTAAGTTCAAGAAATTCAACATTGTTATAAATGTTGTGGTACATATTTATATGTACTTATATACATAAAGCTTATAGTACATATTCCAATTTTTTCATATGACCCAGTTATGTCCCTTTGAGCCTTTTCTCCTCCCTTGCTAGATTCTGTCCAGGATCATGCATTGCCCTTAATCGTCATTGTCTCTTTAGTTGCTCATTCTTCTTTTTTGTTTTGCTTTAATTGTGGGGACATATCTGCAACACAGATTTCCCCATCTCAACCACTCCCAAGCATACTATTCAGTGGGATTTATCACATTCACAATGTTACAGTTCCATCACCACCTTCCAATACTAAAATTTTCCTATCTCCGAAACAGAAATCCTACACCCATTATATACCAACTCCCTATTCACCCTGCCTCCCCACCCCTGGCAACCTGAACTCTAATTTCTGTCTCTATGAGCTTGCAGATTCTCTGATATTTTTTGTAGTTACAATGGGACTTAAATTGAATGTCTTAAATCTGTAATACTTGTTTGTTTAGATACCAATTTAACTTCAATGGTATACACAAACTATGTTCCTATGCCCCTCCATCTCCTCACCTTTATGTAATTCTTGTCGCAAATTATGTTTATTCATCATGAGTCCCAAACCACTGATTTATCATTACATTTTATGCATTTGCCTTATAGAGCCTTAGGAAGTAGAAAGTGTAGTTACAAGCTAAAAACACAACAGTATTGTCATTTACCTTTACCCATGTTATTACCTTAATTGGCAATCCTTATTTCTTCATGTGGCTTCAATCTATTGTTCATTATCCTTTCCTTTCAACATGGAGAATTCTCTTTAGTATCTCTTGTATAGCTGGTTTAGTGGTGATGAACTCCCTCAGCTTTTATTTATCTTGGAATGTCTTAATCTCTCTCTCATTTTTGAAGGACAGTTTTGCCAGATACAGAATTCTTTTTTGGTAATTTTTTGCTCTCAGCACATTATGCCTTCATGGCTTCTGATGGGAAATAAGCATTTAATCTTATTGAGACTCTCTTATGTATGACGCATTGCTTCTCTCTTACAGCTTTCAGAATTCTCTCTTTATCTTTGGTATTTGACAGTTTTATTATAATATATGGCAGTGTGAGTCTATTTGGGTTTATCCTATTTGGAGGTTGTTGAGCAACTTGGATGTGCATATTCATATCTTTTATTAAATTTGGAATGTTTTCAGCCATTATTTCTTTGAATATTTCCTCTGCTACTTTTTCCGTTTCTTCTTCTTCTTCTGGGATTCCCATGATACATATGTTGGTACACTTGATGGTGTGCCACAAATTCCTTAGGCTCTGTTCACTTTTCGTCTTTCTTCTTTCTGTTCCTAAGACTGGATGATTTCAATTGTCTTATCTTCAAGTTCACTGACTCCTTGTTCTGGCAGCTCCAATCTGCTACTGAAACTCTCAAGAGATTTACTAATTTCTGTTACTGTGGTCTTCAGCTCTGTTTAGCTCCTCTTCATAATTTCCATCACTTTATTGATACTCTCTTTGTGTTCATCTATCATTTTCCTGATTTCCTTTAGTTCATTGTCCATGTTTTCCTTTAGCCATTTGGGCATTTAGAATCATTTTTTAAAAATTGTTGTCTGGTATGTCCCAGCTTGGCCTCCTCACTGATGCCAGACTGGGCCATCACTTCCTGTTTCTTTGTCTGTTTTGTAATCTGTTGTTGAAACCTGGACATTTGGATATTTTAATGTGCTGTCACTGGAATTTGAACTATGAAACATCTGTTCCTTAACCTTTGATCTGTCTAGTGTTAAGGCAGAGCTTTCCTTGACTGCCAGGATCCAAAAAAAGAAGAAGAGAAAGTACAGATTGTCCTATGTGAGTGCTCTCTTTCAGAACTTATCCATACATTGAATTTAGAGACTAGCTCCAGGCCAAAGTGTAAGGGGCTCCCTGACGCTTTCCACACGTGCCTCTTTTCTTGATCTTGTGAATGAGGCTCTAGCAGTCCCCATGTACACAGAAACAGGAGGGAAACAGTCTCCTTGCACTCTGGGCACTGCACTTAATGTCGTGCAGTCAGAAAGCCCTTGCCCAGGCACAACTTGACTGCTCTCCCACAGCATTCCGAAGGAGTTTTTTGAGCTGCCATGTACATGCAGGGAGAGTTCTGGGATGGTGAGTCCCTCAGGCCACCACTAGAAAGATTCAGCCAGACATACATGCTCCCAGTGTGTGTGCACAAGACTTACTCCACTCCCTCCTAACCTGGGAGCCTGGAGCAGCTCTGTGTGAGTTGGTAAAGGGAGAGCGAGGAGCCAGCTAGGATGCCACGAGATCCCACCACTTTTAAGTAGCCCTTTTCTAGATTCAGTGCTTGCCTTGTTACTGCAGTTCTTTAATGGTTTTCTGGAGCCTTGAGAAAGATGTTTCTGCCAGTACTTGCTGATTGTTCAAAGTTTCTGTGGAGGAACAAAGCCCTGAAGCATCTCACTCTGCCATCTTGATCCCTTATTTTCGACTAAAGGATTGTTTTGTTTATTGGTTTTAGTCTTCTATTTAATAGTACAAGACACTGTTCTAGGCTCCGGGTTAAGTGGCTCCTGCTGTGTGGACTTAAGGGCTGTGGAGACAGAGCATCTACTTGAAAATACTTGTGGACTTAACCAATGTCATGAAGCTCAAGACACCAGGACTGTGGGTCCTTTAGAAACACATGCAGAAACCCTCATCTGTTCAGTGACAATCAAATGAAGAAATAAGAGATTCCAGTATCTGGCTGGCATTTCAGAAAAAAAAAAAAAAAATCTTAATCTAAATCAAAGAGCTGTAAAAATATAAATGAATTCTAGAGGGAAACACATCAAACTGTTGTTTACATCTGACTAGTGGAATTATACGTGGATTTAATTGTCTTCCTCTTACTTTAGAGTATACCTGCCCAAATTTTCTACAACTGCCTATGTAATTTTATAATTAAAAAAATACTGACGTTCAGATGGACTTCTGTCCCTCCCTAAGCACAATGGAGGAGGGAAGTCATCCAATATAGTGAAGGCTAATGAATTTTTTATTAGTCTCAAAACCTAATTAAAATCTATTTAGGAAAGCAAAGATATTGCATCTGTAATTTCTGCAGACACTAGCATTTTACTCGTGATTTTCAAACTCCCCTTTATTATGTGTGTAAGGCAGAGACCGATCATATAAATCCCTGTAGGCTTAAGCATGTGAGATCAGTAAAACAGCACACTCATTAGGTGTCCAAGAGCAAGAAGAAATCACATATGGAGACTTCTTCTTCCTGCTTTACTTTCAACTCTAAAATTGGTATCTAGATCAATTTTGGCAATTTTTAAATCTATTACAAACTTGGAAAAACACTTTGTAAATAGTGTTCATTTTGTTTCCATGCTAGCTAAAGTTCTGAGACAAAGTCAGAAAATTTCATGTCCAGTGAATTCTAAGGATGAATAGCTCAATGGAGTTTTCACTGCTTTATGCCCCAACCCAAGAACATGACTGGAAATGAGTGCAGATAATAAGTTCTGTGTACATTGTTGGTCCTTCCTCTTCCTCAAACCCAAACTTGTTCCTCCTCTTATATTCCCACTCAATTAATGACAGCACCATTCTGCCAGCGTGCTCCATGCTTAGATGCCTTAGATGCTTAATCAACGACTTCCTTTTCCTCTTCCTTAACATTGAATTCGAAACAAAATCCTGCCAATTCAACCTAGGAGGGAGCCTCCTCTCTCCTGTGCATGACAACGGCCTTAATTTACGCCACAGCATCCCTCCCCAACCACAGCCAGAGCCTCTCAACTACTCATCAACCCCAGACTCCCTTCCTCTAATACGTCTTTCACACTAAAAGTGGAGACGTCTTGCAAAAACACAACCTGATCAAGGCCTTCTCCTTTCTGAAATCTTAAGGAGTTTCTACTCCAGCCGTACTGAGCTTCTCACTGCCACCTAAGCATAATCTGTACTTTCACCCTATGCCTGAAATTGTGTTCCCCTCTTCTCTACCTGAAATTTCTTGCTTATCCTTCAAGGACTAGTTTAGATGTCACAAGCCTTCTCCATTAGCCTCTCCAACTTTCCCAGGAAGAGTTAGAAACTGCCTCCTCTTTGTACCACAGCAGGTATGGATTTTACACATAGTTGTAGCACCTGGAACTCTATATTATTCTTTGTTCACCTCTCTGTTTCCTTCGCAAGACTGTGAGTTACTCAAAGGCAGGAATTGGGTCTTCTTCATTTTAGTAACAGACCCAGCTCATTGTCTGTCATGACATCAGCTTAATCCAGGTTAGTTAAATAAATGAATAAATTGATTAATAAAATGACAAATTAAATGCAAAATCCTATAACTTTATAAATTGTGAGACACTTAGATCACTCGTTTTTTGCGGTAAAGCGTAATGTCTGGTTATGCTGGGACTCAGGCCTGGGCCCAATGCTGAGTAACTAGTAAACAGTGCTACCCACACACTAGGGGTTTCTTCTCACAGCGTAGCCCAGACCGGCAGCACTGGCAACACTTAAGAGTTTGTTAGAAATACAGAATCTCAGGCCCCACTCCAGACCTACAGAATTAGCATCTGCATTCTAACCAAAGCCCCAGGTGACTCATAAGCACACTGAAGTTTGAGAAGCATTCATCTAGAGAGAGCAGCACTTCTCAAACTTTTGGTCTCAGGACCCCTGTACACTCTTAAAAAATAATATACTCTTTAAAAATAATGCAGATTATATCTGCTGATATGTACTGTATTTGAAATTTAAATAGAGATTTTTATAATATTTACTTACTAATTCATTTAAAAATAATAATAAACCCATTTACATTGTTGACATAATAATATGTTTTAATAAAACATAAATGTATTTTACAAACTGAAAATCATTTTACCGTCTGGCTTAGTAGAAGGCAGCTGAAATCTCCTATCTGCTTCGGCCTCAATCTGTGCTGGCATGTCATATGCAGCCTCTGGAAAACTCCACCTTACCCTCATTAGAAAAGACAAACAGAATCTTATTATTATTTTGAAAATAGTTTTGACCTCCCTGGGCATACTTTGAGAACCACCCACCTATATAAACTATGGCCTTGCATAAAACATGCTGACAAATGCCACAAAAGCTTACCTGATCCCTCTAGACCTTCTTTGTACATTGTGCTGATGCTGTGGCAAAGTCAGAGAGGAAGTTAATTTCTCATGTGGAGTCATACCTGGTACCCAAATGTCAATCCTAACACTTATCTGCAATCAATTCTATAGATGGAGCTTTCATAATCACTGGCCAAAGGTTCAGAACGCTTATTCCATTTTTAAGTGGGGCCACTTATATTAAAAAATAAACTTTCACCCCAACAACAAATGTTTTTATTTTTGCTATTGTTAGTTTGTTTCCTTTTTTGTTTTTTTAGTGGCAGATCATTGAAGGTGAAGAGATACTTGCAGTATCAGAGTTAAAGATTCTTAGAGATAGAAGAGAATTTTCAGGCCATTGAGGCTAAATATTCCTTTTTTAGATAAGGGAAATGAGACCCAGAAAGGTCAAGTGCCTTGTTCAAAGTCATCCAGCTAGCAAATGGGAGTGCTGCCACAAAAACTCTCTCTGCCCATGCAGATACCTCCCAGAATGTGCATTGATGCCTTTTTGGAATTTTACAACAAACCCTTTGCAAGGTGGATGAGGAAAGTCACTATTTGCACTCCGAGCACTTAGGGTTTAGGGGAGATCTGGGGCTTTGCCTTTGAGGGTAATTGCTTCCCAAAATCCAAGGCATTCATCAAGCCAAAAAGGACAGAATCAGAGATAAGCTTATCTTTGCATCATGAAGAATGCCTTAACATCTTACAATGGAGCTGTTTTCTTTTACACAGATGAGCATCATCTGTCCAACAAGGACTTAGACATATTTGATCCTGGCCTATGAGTAGCCCTGCCAGATTGCTTAGATTCATGGTAGGCAGATAACTTGGGCAAGGCTCATTGGTTTTCTCTGGGATGAGAGACGACCACCAATTTGGAGTTAGTTTGGGTGCATGTTAATTTTCTTTATTTGCTCCAGACACTAATTCTCTCATTCACATTTTCCCACTTTTTCCTTCATTTTCTCCCCAGCAAATATTGACTGAAGGCTGACTTCACAGAAGTCACAGTATTCAGCATTGTGAGGAAAGCTTGGTAACATCCCATTGCCTGCAGATCATTTTTATTTTCAGAGTTTCTCACTGATTAGTCAGGCAATCTGAACTAGCACTAAACTGTGTTCTGCTAAACTACTTATAATCACAGGCAAAGAATTTCCATACCAGATGGCTTATCAAATGCACAAAGGATACTCAATCAGGATAGCTTCTTCCCTTCAGGAGGAGTCCTCCCTGTTGAATGGTGTGTTGTACTTCATTTAAAGCTCAAAATATTAGTGAAACAGTCTGATGTCTTCTAATACAGTTGCATTGTAACTTTGTTTTGGGAAATGAACCTTTTCTCTAATACAGTTGTTTTGTAACTTCGTTTTGGGAAATTAACCTTTTCTCCAATGTTGCAATATAACATAGAAGTTGACAGCATTGCCTCTGGAGCCAGAGTGCCACTTTTGCCAACTACTAGCTGTGTGACATTTGGCAATTTATTTAACCTCACCATGCATCCATCTCTTCATCTGTAAAATTGAGGAAAAATAATAACCTACCTCACAGTTTTTGTGAGAATTAAATTAATCCATGACAGATGTTTACAATAGGGCCTGGCTGTTATTTTATTCTTAACTCCAACGTAGAACATAAAGATGAAAATTAAGTGCTCTGGTTGAAGAAGTAGAGGGTGAAAGTCTTAGAACCCAAGTCAAGAGCTTAGAGTTCAGCCCCTGTCTGCCCCACCTGGCCTTCCCCAAGGTTCTTCCACAGAGCATTGTGTGGAAAGAGGGCTATTCTACTGAAGCTCTTGTGCATACATGATACTAAGGAAATTGCTCAAATAGAAAGATGCCTCTTTGGGGGGATGCTAATTCTAACAATATAATTTTTCACAGAAAACCCATTCAACTTTTATACTTTCTGGTTAATGTAAAAATTAAAATGTAGTGCAGATGTCACTGCCTTGTCCAATCCAGCCCAGTCCAGTCGGAGAAAACTGTCAGTATGCCAGCCTCACTGCCTCTTATTAATCCATTGGCTCTGCAAATAGTTACTGGATGTCGACTCCATTCTAGTTTATAATACAGGAGTGGAGTGCAGAAGCTGGGAATAGGTGATAATTGCATAACATGAGAGCAGAAGGAAGGAGTAGTCAGTGAGAGGAGCATAAGGGAGGGTTCTCTGGTTATTTCAAGGCCTGATGCAGATCTTGAATGATGAACAGGCATTCCAAGCAGAAGGATCAGCCTGCTTCATGCCTTTCTTCCTAGCCTCCTCAAAACAAATGCCAGACTCATGCTAATAGCAAGCTTACTATTACTTGTGTCTCACTATCCAAGAAACCAATCCATTAGCAGATTGCTCTTTATCCACCTTCTACTCCATTTGTGCTTCAGCCTGGGACATTTTGTTCTGCCAAGCCTGTAAATCCTTCCTACTCCCATTGTCACAGGTAAGCACCAGGGGATGTTTCCTTTTCATTTCATATTAATTCCAAGTCAGTAAGCTGATGCTTCTGGTTATCCAGAATTCTGATTACCATTCTGAATTGAAATGAATGACTGTCAAAAATCTCTTGCACAAAGACTCTGAAGAGAGTCCCTAGGCTGTGTCCACACTGAAGTCTAGGGTGAATTCATCTGCCACTTGTCCATTGACAAGTGGACAGACTGGAGCCAATGTGTCCCCCTTCTACTGACCATTATGGATGCACACCATCTATTCTGTCAATTTAAGGCCTGACATTCCCTTTGCTTGAAATATTGCCTGGTTCCCAGATTTGTTGTCTATACGTTTTCTTTTGCATCTTTGTCAATGTCCCTATCTTTTGTCTCATAGCACTGCCAGCGGAACACGACAGGAGAGCACTGTGAAAAATGTCTGGATGGTTACATTGGAGATTCCATAAGGGGAGCACCCCAATTCTGCCAACCATGCCCCTGCCCCCTGCCCCATGTTGCCAAGTAAGTCCTAGATGAAGGTGGTTTACCTGGTTTCTTCTACTACTTATCTCCGTAAGACTTTTGTGGCCTTATCCAGAGTTCTGAGGTTTTTCTACAGTCAAAACCAAGTACCTCAAGTTGAGATGAGACCAGAAAAATATAGGAAAGGTCTAGCCCAAATGCACTTGCAGAGAAGCTTAGCACTTCCAGTATAGGTGATGATTATACTCCCAAAATGTTGGGGTGCATCATAAGGCCCATTAAGTCACCCAAGTTTTGTAGGTGAGGCTAGTCTTATCTTTTCTTCACTATCCCTCAACCTAAAAAGATCACTTCTGATAATGCCAAAAATTTCATTATAATACAGTATTTTCAATAGTGTTATTGCTTCTGATTCACACAGAATAGACATTTTCTTATAGATGGCTGCCAAATGGGCTTTTCAGTCAGAATTAGAACATAGTAAAATGCATTGCATGCTTTGGTTCAATCAGCTCATGGAAGACTACAAAGAAACCTAATTCTCACTTCAGGTTGTGTTCTGACCTTGTGAAAAGTTAAGGAGAAGAGTCATATATCCTTTTGGAAACAATGGAATTCTTTTCAGGCACATAATACGGATAAATCCAGTAGTCAAGGCTAGCAGGAACATCATGACTGGTCATCTGTCAGGCTGAAAAATGACAATTATAAAATAAAAATGGTATTGAGAAAAGAGCAATGGACTTAAGTTCATATCCCAGCTGTGCCATCTAGTAGCTGCGCAATCTCAGACAAGTTGCTCTCTCTGCGTGTCTCATTTACCATGGGATTTGGGGTCAGGGATACTGGGTTCACATCTTGGCTCCAATCCTTGATTTCTTTATCTGCTCTGGATCTCAGCTTTATCTTTAGTAAACTGAAGTTGTTGTAAGGATCCATCTCATAGTGTTGTGAGGATAGAACTAGAAGAATATGTGCAGAGCATTTGGATTGGAGCTTTGCCCATGTAAAGATATTTAGTAGATGTTGACTTTACCAAATACATATATTTTTTCTAACTCATATTTTGCTTACTCCATATTAGGCACTGTTCTAAATGCTGGATGTAATATTTATGTAATTGATAGCTGGTGTAAAGATTAAATTAAATAAGATATTTAAAGTGATATTTTTAAAAGCCCTTATATGAAATATCTAGAATAAGCAAATTCATAGAGACAGAAGGTAGATTAGAGGTTAACAGAGCCTGGAGCATGGGGGAATATGGAGTTATTGCTTAATAGATCCTGGGTTTCCACTTGGGGTGATGAAAAAAAAATGGTAATGGATGGTTATGATGATAGAACAATATTGTGAATGTAATCAATACCACCGAATTGGTTAAAAATGGTTAAAATGGGAAATTTTGTGTTATAAATATATTACCACAGTAATTTCTTTTAAAAAGCCTGAGTACCTGACCCCCAACACACACACACACACACACACACACACACACACACCACTTACTTATAAAGAGGAAAGAGAGAGAAGATGATAGCCAGATTTCCTCCAGATTTTTTCTTAATTGAAAACCAATATCAAATAACATTTCGCCTAATAGCTTGTGGTTTGTTCACATCCTCTGATATACGAGTCTGTAGGCAGATGTTTAACAACCCCATCTTTCTTTAGAAGCCATTGAACTGCCTCAGTACTTACTTTGTAATTTTTCATGTCTGATGATATTAATAATGTGTGCAAAATGTCTGGTACTGAGATTGAGAGTAGAAAACTCAAACATTAAATGTTCTGTTATTTTCACTGAAGTGTGTCCTGATTTATGATCCACTTTGCCTTATCTAGGTGTTTTCTTTAATTGTTCATTAATATTCTGCTCTCATACATTACTCTTAAGCATGGCAGATGAGATATTTAGTATACCACTCTCTTTTGTTAAATATATTTACTTCCAACTTCCTAATAATAGCAGGTTTTACTTATTCTCCCATATATATAAAGATGTTCTGTAGCATCATCTGCTCAGAAGAGCTGCATAAGCTCCGAGCTGCAGAAAGTTTCTTTTAAAATAACATGAATTAGAAAGGCAATTCCAGATTGCTCCTTCTAATTGTATTACCCCACTTTTGCACTTTTTACCCCATTCATATGAGAAGACGTTCTTAATAACTTATCTTACTTTAATGTCTTAGGAGATGAGACTTTTGGTTCCTCATTCCCTACGGACTGAGAAGTCTAGTGTACATTCAATCAACCAATATTTATTGAGCACTTACTATGTGCCAGATCATGTACTAGTTGCTGTTAACACAGCAGAGGATAAAACAGTCCAAAAATCCTGCTTTCATTATAATAGGTCAAAATACAGTAGGATTTTGAAATTTCTAGGGCAAATGACCCTTTGCCTTTTGAGTCAGATTATTCGATATTTCAGTTGAGCAAGCTCTTCTGAAAGCTATTAATTCTTTCAAGTACGTGAAGTAGCAACTTGCCAGCTGGGTAATGAGCCTCCTGTCCTGAGAGAGGAAACAGCTTCCATAGGCAATCCCATGTTTTCTCTCGGTGCATGTGAGTGGATCCTGGGAACAGACAGCAGTCAAGGGACTTGGGGAATAAGCTCTGAAGGTAGGCGCATATTCACAGGCAATGAAAACTTAAGTCTCTGTAGTATAGATTTAAGATTGAAAAACCAAAATCAAAAAAGCACCGCCTGTACATAAACAACTCTACTTGGGAGTGGGAGGGGGTTGCGAAGGGTGTGTGATACCTGCTGTTTCTCTATAATGGCAGTGGCTCTACCACCTGAATCTTGGGGGCAAGGGGATTGACTACAAAAAGGCAGAGAAGATGGTGGTCATAGAGTAGGACAAATTTGCCTGGACCCTTTGAAGTTCTAGCCTTTGATCTGGCAGTAATAAATACCCATTGCCTCTGCTCTTTTAAAAAAATATTAATACTATTACTAATTTCTACAAAAACAAATTGCCCAGGATCTTTATTTAGAAATCAAAAAGGTGCCTGTTATGGACTCTGAATTACACTTTGGAAGATCCGATAGTTTAGCCTCTGGCCCCAGGATCTGGATATACAGTTACAATAGCCATATCACAAAACAAAGAAAAGAATGTTTGAGGAGTCTAAACAATTGAACAAACAAAGTCCTTAGTCTGTTTCTATTTAAGTTCCTTAAGGGTTCTCCAACAGCGGAAGGCTCCCTTCCACTTGGAGAGGGCGCCACGATGGTTGGACTGGGCTGAGAGAGCCGCAGTGTTTTCCTTTCTCTAGCCAAGAACAGATTTTACCCTAAGAAAAACATAAACCATTAATGCTGATGAGAAGCAGAAGAAAACGAACCCTCAGTGGTTGGTACTGCCTCTGAGTCTCCTGCCGCAGAGACCAGGGGATCACACAGTTGTTCCCAGGGACCATTTGCACAGTATTTATTTATTTTGGCATTGGCCAGACATCCTCCATGTCTACCAGTAGCTATGGTAATTGCTCCAATTAAGGAAAATGTCATCCGTTTGAAACAGCGGGACATCAGCTAAAGGCAGATGACTCCAGACTCCCGCAGATGTTTCAATCCTTCAAGCCCTGGGCGGGCTGCTGGGTGGAACACCTTCAAAGAAAAAATGCTTTTGAGGGTTTGTTCATGATCTGGTCTCTAAACTGACAGTGTTTCTTTAAGTAGGCTAAGGAATAAGAACAAGCAAACTAAAGGGTAAAAGGCCAGAGAAATAGAATTTCCTTGGAATGTTTTTACCGAACTAACTGTTAGAGAAAATAAATTGTGGGTATTGCCTTTCATGAGAAGCAGATACTGTTTCCTGATTTTATAAATGTCTTCACACAAAGCAAACACATCCATTTGCTTTCCTCCAAAGCCCTTTAGGATAGAATTGCTGATACAAGCAAAAACAGGAGAGCAACAGGTTTCACTCCACTGATTGTAGAGTACCTAAGCCAAAACGCATTTAGAAGTCTTTAAAATTTTCTCAACCCCTCTTGTATGGATGGATTCATGTGTTGATGGAGAATTTTCCAAATACATGGAGAGTGATACTCTATTTCCCCTGCCATAATAATTAGGATAATTATTTATTCTACTGAACCAATATTTTTATTCCCTTTATGTACCATGTCCTCATTTCTATCTCAAAAAAAAAAAAAAAAAAAAAAGAAGAATCAACAGTTCAGTTGACTCAACTCTTTTGACTGTGGATCCTATTTCTTGCTCTAATACTTGCTTTTTTGCTTTTGATTAACTCAGCCAGTCTCTGCTCCCTTTATCCCCAAACGTTGAGTTGCACATGAAAGAAATTGAGGTTCTGTGAAAATTAAAGACTGTAGATAGAAATGATTCCTGGCCTTCTGGAGTAAAAGAGTTCTGATGCAGAGAGAGACAGGAAAAAAAAGGACAACATAGTCATGGGAAGTGGTAGGAATGAGGAAATTCTGTATAAATCTGAAATTTCAGGTAAAACATGGTTATTATATTTCTGAATTTAGAGTATGTTTTTTAAGCTTGCATTCAAAAAATTAAAAATCTGATGTTCCGGAAATTCCTGCTACATCAAGCAAAAACAATGAAGCCCTTCTATGGAGAATTAAGTAACATAGACCTGGGAAATTGTCCCATCAACAGAGTGGCATTTTCTTTCTGGGCCTGCTGGTCTATATTTCTCTGAAAAAAAAAGAGAACTTAATTTAAATAAAGCAAATTGTCACATCTATTTATTAGAAATTGAAAGGGATCATAATCAAAAGATAAGACTAAAGTTTTGATCTAATCAAAAGTTGAGACAGTCTCTGCAGTGATACATGGAATTGACTCCTAATTTTAATTTTTTTATTAGACCATTGTAGTTTAACAGAGAAATCATGCAGAAAATACAGAGTCCCATACATACCCAACCCCAATACACAGTTTTCCCTATTATTAACATTTTGCATTCATGTGGTATCTTTGTTACATTGATGAAACAATATTTTAAAAATTATATTATTGACTATAGCCGATAGTTTACATTAGGGTTCACTCTTTGTGTTGTACAGTTCTATGGATTTTTTTTTTAAGTTTATTCTAGTTCTTTTACAATTCTAGTTTTGCAGATTCCTGCTATAGAAAAAATGGAGCTGTTCGGTGTATTTGTAAAGAAAACTATGCTGGACCCAATTGTGAAAGGTAGGCTAATAATTTTCTATATTTTCTGTGTGGGACAAAGGAAACTTTCTGTTTCTTACACTCATCAGCTCTGCCACAGTCCCATTCAGTTAGTTCTCAAGTAGGTGTTCAAGGGGCGGAGGTGAGAAACTGCATTTCAGAGTCCTTGGGGAGCTTTCTCCAGATCCCATGCATCCCAGATGCAGCTCTGGCAATATGTTGCCTAGGTAGGGGTCAGGATAAAGGCACTGAGAAAGAGGAAGTTGAACATATGTATTTTTATAAGATTCTCTGGATGGTTCTGATAGCACTGCCCTCGCCCTCCACCATTGAGAGAGCCAGTATTACAATTGATGTTTCCAAAAAAGGAAAAAAAAAAAGAGTGGGGCTTCCTTGGTAAATGGAAAGTGAATCTTCTATCAGTCCATAGAGCAATAAATTGAAAAAGTACTAACCTTTTATTTAACCCATTCTTTATAGCATCTTCTTCCCTGAAAATTAATCAAATTCTGTAAGGGTTTGGATTTTCCATATCACTGTTTGGTATTTACACATGACACTCCTTTTTTTTTTAATTCATTTTTATTGAGATATATTCACATACCATATAATCATCCGAAGTGTACAATTAGTTGTTCACAGTACCATCACATAGTTGTGCATTCATCACCCCTATCTATTTTTTAAACATTTTCCTTGTACCAAAAAAAGTGAAAAAAAAATAAAAAAAGTTAAAACACCCAAATCATCCCCACCACCCTATTTTTCATTTAGTGTTTTGTCCCCATTTTTCTATTCATGTATACACTGAATAAAGGGAGTGTGATCCACAAGACTTTCACAATCATACTATCACCCCTTGTAAGCTGTGGTGTTATACAATCGTCTTCAAGAATCAAGGCTACTGGGTTGTGGTTTGATAGTTTCAGGTATTTATTTCTAGCTGTTTCACTGCACTAAAACCTAAAAAGGGTTATCTATATAGTGCATAAGAATGCCCACTAGAGTGACCTCTCAACTCCATTTGGAATCTCTCAACCACTGTAACTTTGTTTCATTTCATTTCACATCCCCCTTTTGATCAAGAAGATGTTCTCAATCCCACGGTGTCAGGTCCAGATTCATTCTCGGGAGTCAAATCCCATGTTGCCGGGGAGATTTGCACCTCTGGGAGTCAGATCCCATGTAGGGGGGAGGGCAGTGAGTTCACCTGCCAAGTTGGGTTAGCTAGAGAGAGAGGGCCCCATCTGAGCAACAAAGAGGTACTCGGAGGGAGACTCTTAGGCACAATTATAAGCAGATTTAGCTTCTCCTTTACAGTAACGAGCTTCATAAGGGCAAGTCCCATGATAGAGGGCTCAGCACATCAAACTGTCAGTCCTCAATGTTTGTGAGAACATCGGTAGCAATCCAGGTGAGAAAGCCCAACACCTCTGCATTTCCTGCTAGCTCCTCAGGGGGCCCCTGCATATATATTTTTATTCTCTGCCCAAATTACTTTGGGATGACAACACTCCTTTTTAAATCACTCTGGGCTTTGCTCAAGTAAGAGAGGCTTTGGCAACTAAGTATGTGAGCATTCCCACCACATGATTTCCTGGGAAGATATTTCCCATTTTTTCGACTTTGTCAGCTGTTCACAGTTTTCTTAGATAAAGTGGCTTTTGCAAAGAATCTCACAGTGAGGCCTTCTTATTTTTAACAGAAATGTCATTGACATTGACTGCATCATTGTGTTTAGGCAGATGAGTGATGTGGGGTGCCATAAAGACAGGGAGGGCAAAGCTGGGAGGTACTAGTCACACACATCAGGTAGAACATCTGTAGCATGCTGGCCCCAGTAACATACACACAGCTGCACCCACAGTCTCAGGCTGGGGCTTAAAATTGGAGCTTAAATTAAGTGGAAACATCCTCCAATGGAACTTCCAATGGAAACATCCTCCCTTTCTCAAAGAGTAGTTCTGGAACTCCCTAAAATGGTCATAGTGTCAATGATACAGAGAAAATGTTTATGCTTGGAGAGCATTTTTGCTATGATTGTTACATTTGCAAAAATGTGGATAAATCTTTTGCTAAATTGATTATGGATCTCCCCTCCCTTTTTTTACAGTAAGGGTAGAGGGAAAGAGACAACTGAGGATCCACATGAATTTCATCCAGTGGAAGAACTGATACAGATTATCAAATTATCTTCTGTTGATTTTAATGCTGCAACACACTCATTCTGTATTTCCTTCCTTGGGGACATAGCAGCACAGGGCACCTGATTTATTCACAGTCTGACTCAGTGAGGATTCAAGAGGATTCTTAATCAGCCATGGATGGAGCTTTTTCTCCTAATGTCTGAGGTTAAACTCAGTTTAGTCTGGGAATGATTGAGCAGTGTTACCGGCTAGCATGTCCAATGGCTCCTGTGAGGGGGAGTTAATGACCTTGAATTGGTCCCTGCTGACCAAATGCAGACCCTCCGACAGGTGGAGTAACCTAGGCTCCCCAAGGGCTCAGCCCTGCACAGTAGCACAGGGGTGCAGATAAGGACACTGTCAGATCAGGGAGGGGGCCTGGCAGAGGACAGCATGCTCACTGCAGATGTGGGATTGTAGGTGATAACTCCCCAGCTCACTGTGGCGTTCATGAGACCTGCCATTGCTCATTTAGGCTGGGTCAGACCTGGTGCCCACCCGGAGCTGGGAATGGCAGGCTGGAGGAAAGAGCCCTGGTTTGGGAAGTGAAAATAGGGTGTCTAAAGGTCTGAGATTTAGAGTTGGCCTGGCTGGGGTCTGTATCCCAGCTGTGCCACCTTGTGATCCTGGGCAAATTATCTACCTCTCTAAGTCCCAATTCCTGTATCTACAGAAAGGAGAAAAGAATCATCCTATGTCATAGGGCTGTTGTGAGGTCATCCTGTAAATATGTAACACAGCACCTGGCACTTAACATGCTGAAAAACTTAACTGGTGATGGTGCAAGTCATTGTGGTCCTTGTCCAATTTCTGCCTTGATCAAGTTGGTTCATTTCCCTGAATCTCAGATTCCTTAGCTAGAAATTATGACTTTGAACTAAATATTGCCACTAGTTATTGTTTCCTATGTCCTAGTGGACATCATCTCAGCCTTCTGAGAGGAGGACATATTTTGTAATTTTGCGGACAAGGGAATTGAGACTATGAAAGGAAATAGTACTTGTCTGAGGTCACATTACTACCAGGGGGTGGGGGAGAATCGAGATTTGAACAGTTGACTTAAAAGTCTGGGCTCCCTCCTTTTTCCCATATTGCTTTTCACAAATTTCTTCTAAAAGGCCTTCTAGTCTAAACTTTGACAATTTAAGAATTCGATGAGCCTCTTGTGTGCAGGAGAACATGTATTATCTGTTACTAGGTTCCCTCTGACAGGAGGTTGCATCTACAAACAGAGATGGAAGTTAGCTTCCTTTTTAAGGCCTTTCAGGGTCGTTTCCAGCAACTTGCCCTGTTCCTTCTCATTCCCTCTCCTATCCACCCTCCCTCACACCCTGCTACTTTTAAAGGGAATGTACTGGGGTCTTTTATATCAAAAATTAAACTCAATCCAGGGGACTCTTCATTAAAATGGAAAATCATCACCTAATCTCCATAAACAAACTGAGGCCTATTACTGGAGGAGGGGGGCATGTAACTGTATCTAAGTCAGGGTCTCTTGTCCCCAGGAAATATGGAGGCTAGAGGAGAACAATCCCGGAAAACTTTCATTACAAGGCAGACAAAAGTAAAGGCAAGTCAGGAGGTTATGTGGAAGAGGTGATTTCTTTCCCAAGGACAGGCTGGGTTATCCAAGAGGAGGTGCCGTTACCGCTTTTGATTTGTGTTTGACCCTGGAAATACTCTGACAGGGCGTTTCTGTTTTCAGTTTACCAGCCAAGTTGTTAAGTTGTCCGAGTGAAGCTTCATCTAATCTGTCTTTTGAATGCATTTATGAACTTGGTCCTCCCACAAGAGCTTTTCAAAATACGCACCTGATTTGTGTGGATATCTAATTCAAACAAAAATAAAAATTAGTCCAAGCCAAGAACTCTCTGAGTGTTTCTGTGCCTAGGATCATTTCATCAAGCTGTTGTTAGCACATCTGACTGCATGTAAATATCACCTGGAAACATTTGGATTCCTGAGGCTGTTTCCACCACTTTAGAAGAACTTCTAGGGGCAAGGATCTGGGTTTTGACTTCCCTTTGGGTTCTCACGCAGCAGTCCTTTCACGGCCTTAGGAGTTACTGCTCCCCTCCACACACATCACTTAAAACAGTGTTTCTTAACCTGCAGCCTGAAAACACCTAGGGTCCTCAAAAATATTTGTGGAGTTTCATAGGTTCTCAGTGATTTTTTTTTTAATTTTGCATTTGATTTCAGTGATAATCTTGAAAAGCTTTAATTGAAACATGTTCTGGGCCTTCTGTAGTTCCACTTTATAGAGGGAGAGCTGCCACAGAGCTAAGGAGAAAATAGCAGGGCTGACTTTGTGTCAATGACACATTACCCACAGTTGGAGGCTGAATGGCATGCCATCAAGGCAAACTGAAAAACACCAATTTCTCAAAGAAAACGGGTCATCACATAGCCCATGGCAGGAAATACATGCTAAGCTCAGGAGAATCTGTACCACACTCATGTTGCAAGTGGTCATTGAGTTGCGACAAAATAACATCATCCATCACCTCAAATTAATGCAGTTTTTAAATTTGATAGTTTTGTAGCTTTGTTTCTGTTTTAATTGGAAATTTATATGTAAATTCCATATGCTCATTCTGTAAAATCTGTAGGTCTGAAGTTTGGACTATGACTTCAGAGTTACCCCTGAACCTATCAGTAAAACATGTTCTTGATACTCCGAGCAACTCAAAATAGCTTTCCACTGTGATTGTGATTCTGACTTACAGAATAGAGAATTTTGTTGTTCTCTTGTGGAAGATGAGGGGACAACCTAAAGAGATCAAATGCAGTGGAATTAAATGGACAAACGAAAGTAACAGGCATCTGCCTCTGCTAATTTGAGCAAATCCCTTCACTCCCAGACCTCAGTATTCCCAGCTACATATTGAGGCGGCAGGTCTGAGTCCCATTTCAATTAATCTGAGATCTCTGTTTGGGGAACTACAACAGAGGAAAGAAATGTGATCCAGCCAGGTGTCCCACAGAGGAATAATTTGTGCTGGCTTGGGGACCAAAAGCCCTATACCTCTGAGGTTCAAAGACATGAGAAGGTATGAATAACAAAACTCATTGGATATTTTCTCTTGGGGCATTTCTTGGTGGGTTGTGCAACACTTACATTCATCCTAATCTTTTTCATAGACCTCAATATCTAGAGTCCACAATACTGTGTATAATTACGTCTAATTCATTTCCTGTTCTTTCAGAGAACGGGCTGTGTATTTTTCCTCATCCTAGTTCCCTCCAATGCCTGACATAAAATGACCACAATTTGTCCCTCGGTTGTGGGAATTCACTCGTTCGCTTATAGCAGCAAGCAGATTGCTCCAGGGTGGAGAGAAGGAAAGGGCATCAGGATCAGAAGGTCTGGGGCTTGGGCTGTGGCTTCCTAGCTGTGTGACACTGGAAAACCCAAGTAGCTCCTCAGCCTCAGAAAGCCAGGCTTGCAGGACCTACCTCCCAGTTGGCAGTGGTAACTCAGTTTAGCTCATATAGGTGAAAACGTATGCAAACTATGAGATATGGCGCAAAAACAGAATAAACAGACTGAACCTTCACCATCATTACAACTACACACAAAGGTGGAGAGAGAGGATCAAAGGCTGGAAGAACATACACAAAATGTTTAACAGTGATGCTGTTAGGGGCCTGACATTCTGGATGTGGTTTCTTTCATTTCTCTATTTTTCGAATGTTCCAAATCATGACTATCTTACTTTAAATTGAAGCCTTTAAAAAAATGTCACATCATTATTTCTGGCTAGGTCCTGTTGATTTCCTTGGCAAACCCTCCCTTCCCTTCCACTGCCAAGGCCACGCCTGGGCCCAGGCCCTCCATGCCCCACCTGGGGCTCCTGTTCCAGCCAGCAGTCCATCCCGTGCTGTGATGCCAAAACTTGCTTTTCAAAACCCCTCCCTGGCTCTCTTTTTCTCTCCCACATCAGCACTAACTCCTGTGCCTGCAGTCAGCCTGTCTTCTCCACTATTGTAGGGTCCACAACAGAGGAGCGCACACAGCAGCTGGCAAATGTGTCGTTTGGCTGGCACAATAGTCTTACAAAGTTTGAGCCAACCTTCAAAAATTGAGATTTGACATAAAAATCCAAATTTCCACTTTCATCTTTAAAAATAGGAAGCTCTGGCTACACAGGTCCATCATTCCCTCAAGGCTATCATCTGGCAGCCATCGACTTCAATGGGGCCGGGCAGGCCTCGCACCAGGGCCTCTACTGGCCCACAGGGTGCCTCTGTGAAAAGTGGAGAAAGGTATTTCTTCCTCCGGGCAGAGTGCTCAGCTTGGCAAAGCAAGGGAAGGCTGGATGGAGTTCAGCCCCCACTCTCCAGCCCATCTGGGCTGCCTGGTGCAGAGCCCAGCCTCATAGTCATGGGCACCAGCTCCGCCCCACAGTGAATGCAATTAGGCACCTGTCTCTGCAGGCTCACATACCTAAAATGTCCAGAAGAAGGGCAATCTGGGCTCTAACTCTGTGTATCTCTGGTACTCTCAGCCCTGCCCTCCACTTTGAGTCCTGGCTGGTTTTGCTCAGTCACAAGGGGGCCCTGGCAGCTATGAGTGCTACCTGCTGCTTCATTTGCATGCAGATGAGAGCATGCCTGCCAGGACCCTCCAACCTGAGCCATGGGTGACACATCAATTGAGTCATTCCTGAACCAATTCCTTTTGGCCAGAAGAGTGCTGGGCACTGATTGGCCCAGGCTTAATTTACAATTCACTGTGGCAGGCCAGATGGCAATTTACACCAATGTTTCTCAGTAGAGGAGTTAATAACATTTTGGCCCAGACAATCAACTGTACCCTAGTGTGCTTCTCATTGCAGAACATTTAGCATATCTGGACCCACCCATCACATGCCAACCAGGAACCTCAGTCACTGGGATAACCAAAAATGCAAACACTCGTGCATCTGGAGGCCTAGCCAAACTGCGTAACTTAGAACAGAAGAGAAGTGTTTCCTTAAAGACAAAGTCTGGAAGATGGGAGAGTGGGAATAGATTCTGGGAAGGCATCCACAATCTATTGGCCTTCCTTCTAGGCAGGAAGGAAGAGAAAAAGGAAGAAAAACTATGGATGTTAAGTTTTTAATGTGTGATTCCCCTTCAGATGTGCTCCTGGTTACTATGGAAACCCCTTACTGATTGGAAGCATCTGTAAGAAATGCGACTGCAGTGGGAATTCAGATCCCAACCTGATCTTTGAAGATTGTGATGAAGTCACTGGCCAGTGTAGGAATTGCCTACGTAACACCACCGGATTCAAGTGTGAACACTGTGCCCCTGGCTACTATGGGGATGCCAGGGTAGCCAAGAACTGTGCAGGTATGGAGCCGTAAAACCTAATCCAGCTGCCAGCTGACGTGTATGTGATCCACGTAGGTCCCCAGTCAATACTGAATTTAGATGAAGGATTTATCTTGAGGAAATATTATTAGTGCCTTATAGCTCCTCCAGAACAATATCACCTTTCAGGAATGGGCATTCCAAACTCACCAGGGATAGATATATTTATTAAGGCTACATGGGTAGGATGAACTATGAGACACTAACACAAATGAACTTTTGCTTATCATCTTATATCTTTCTAATTATGAGCAAACAAATAAATCAGACTTCTGTGAAATACTTATCATTGACCAGAGGACTTAATGAAATCTCACATGATTCAAATCTATTTACTTATTCTGGAGGCTAAGTCCTTCTGTTAGTTATGCTTGGTAATATCAACATTTTAGTGAAAAGGATTAGCAAGTCAGGGGTAGAAGTAACTCATCCCCTCTTTCCTCAAATTGTCAGAGTAAATATTTCAGGAATAGTGTAAGAAATCTTCCTGGTCAGACTTTAAAATGTACCAATTTTATTCATGATTTCTTCAGTCCATTTGCCACATAGAGTGAAGCTCTTCAGAAGCAGTTAAATTGCTTTCCTCAAGGAGTAAAGGCAGACCAAGAATGAGTATTTCTTACCCTTATGTGACTTTGAGGGGAGGAAGGGGGAGGAGGAGGTGTCTTGCTTTTGTGATATGCTTCTCCAGGAAATTCTCCCGCTGAAACGGATTCCACACTTGACCCAATTAAAAAGTAAGGAGTTTAAAATTGAGAAGGAAACATATGTGACCCACAGAAGTCAGAATAAAAGTAAGCATGCCTACAGGAAAGCAATGTGCCCAGGGCATAACGCCAATTATAGCAGAGGGAAAATACCATCGTACTAAAAAGAAAGAGCAGTCATCAGAAAGTGTTGGCAAAATCAAGGCCTTAGATGTCCTGCTTTTCAAAACATTTACTAAACTTTTAACTACAAGGGTGCAGACCACTCTTAAAGGAAAAGATAATGTTGGACACAATAAAGCATGATCCTGCTGTATTGTTTAATAAATTTGCATTTTGTGGAATATTAAACAGCTTAAGTATAATAACAGTATGTCCCCCTTGAAGCTAATTTTTTATGATTATTCTGTAAAGACAGTTAAGAGGTGGGGGGAAATGCACAATTCTAGTCCAGTTTCTTGCTGGCATAGATATCTTAGGAATTCCTTTTTAAATATTGCAAATCAAGTTCCACTCAGAAATAGTGGGAAATGGACAGTCTAAGGTTAGGGGTTTATTGCATTTGTTTTCAAAAGGCATTATTAAAAATAATCAGTAGATTATTTCCAGAGAGTGGGCTCTCTGGTCTTCTAAATTTGTTCCTAATTCGTTCCATGGTATTATTCCTAGCTATCCCACTGATAGCTGTAATTTGCCAGTGAAGATGTAGAGGTTTGTAGTCTGTCTTACCGAGAGTCAAACACTGCAGGAGCCAAGAGGCTTGGACCTCCTGCCTCACTCCTCAGCACTCCCTCTCTCACACTTGGCAAAAATCCACCCTGGAGTTGGATTAAACTAGAGAATCAGTCTGCGATGAAAAGATGGCTTTCAGTTAAATGTTGGACTCCATGATCACTTAATACCTTGTGAATTTTTCCAGGATCCTTTGGGACTAAAGCAGTTACTCAGTCAAGTCAGAATCCTAAAGAGTTGGGAGAGGAATCCCAGAGAATTTAGATTCTCTTTTTGCCCCAGAGTCACCTTTGAAAATTTCATGGGGCAGGGGCTTCATTAACTGGATGAGGGCCTAATCTCTATATCATAGATTCCACGACCTTTTAAGGAAGGATATAATTAATCCCTATTGAAGAATTACATACACTGATAGCCAGTATTTCTGGAAACCAGGGAAATGTTGCCATGTTTTAAACATTAAGAAATGAATCCCTAATCTCTTGCTTTTATTTCCCACAGAATGCAATTGTGGGGGAGGCCCATGTGACAGTGTAACCGGAGAATGCTTAGAAGAAAATTTTGAACCCCCTACAGGCATGGACTGCCCAACCATAAGTAAAAATAACACTACATGATTGACTAACCCCACTTTCTCTAATGTGCTGCAGGTGTGGGATTAACAAGAGCTATGCAATCTCTCTCTCCCTCTCTGTCTGTCTGTCTCTCTCTCTCTCTCTCTCTCTCTCTCTCTCTCTCTCTCTCTCTCTCTCTCTCTCTCTCTCTCTCTCTCTCTCGACCACCTAAGACCTGCCCCTGACTTGAACTTTGTAACTCAACCAAATGGACCCTGAACAAAAGATACTTGGCAGTCCAGTAGATATCAATTGGCAAATGGGTGGTCTATTTAAACAGCTCCATTTTAGAAAACATATTTTATCGAGTCTGAGTTCAGCATCTTACCTAGTGGGAAAAGGTGACATTAGAAACATAATTCCCAAAGAGAGAGCTCATTTTAGCTTCTTTTTCTATGGTATCTCTTAAGGTCCCTGGATAATATGATGTACAGACAATTATTTACAATGCCTGGGGAAACTGAGATACCAAGAGACTTAAGTGACTTTCCCCAAATGACTCCAAATCTGAGGTGGAACCAGAAATAAAATATTCAGGCCTTATGAAATAGCACTGCCATCTTTCTGTCCTGGATTTATCTGTCAGTCATGATAATCCAATCATGAGCAGTGATACCAGAAACAAAACTATTTGGTTTAAAGACTATTTGCATATTAGGCACCCTCTCTCCCAAACAAAACTAGCTTGGCCTCTCAGCCACCCTGGGCACAGGGGATTATTACTACCGATAAATGCAAGAAGGCCTTCATGTCTTAGAAGATGGCAGAAGACAGGAGGCAAGAGTGGGGCAAAATATACGCACTGATGGAATGAGTGGTCACCTAGGCAAGGTCATTTTAAGGACATTGGGATGTCAGCACCTCACCACCACCCTTCCAGCAGCCTGATGTGCTTACTGGGGAGTTATTCCCTGGAGAGACCATACATGTAAGACCATGTTAAATGTCATATAACAAATTAACATATTAACAACCATTAACACTTTAGTCTCCATTTTTCAGTTCTCTTGAAGAGATTGCTGTCTGAGGGAAAGAGATTGGGAACAGTTTCAAACGGTGATAAAGACAGTTTTCAAAACAAGGTGTGCTGTTCTTTGAGTGTGTCACAAGTGGGCACTGGATCCTGGCAGGGGTGGGAAGGGATGGTGACAGTGGTCAGAGGAACTCAAATGTGAAAAGGGGGGAGCCCTGAAAAAAATGGGACTTGCCTTACATTTGCCAGGTCCAACCCAGCCTTTGGCACATCTTCAGATATTAGGGAGCAACATTCACACACAGTGATGTCCCAAAGAGCTGCTTCTGCTGAGATATTCATCTAGACAGGAGGTTGGCCCATGGGGAGAACCTGAGCCCACCCCCACCCCACCCCCGCTGGGGTGAGGTGAGGGCACGTTACTGAGGAAAGCTAATAAGAAAGGACCCAGCAAGTAGCTTTCTTCACCAGCTGGCACCATGTGAAAGACCAAAGCTTGAAACAAATAGAATCATCCCAGAATGCTTTCCACCACTAAAGAAAAGTGGTTATGGTTTCTCCTTACCCACCTATCTCTCTGATGGTTTGTCCTTTGGTACTTCCTTCCTTATTCAGTTCAGTGCTTCATGTTCACGTTAACCTGCTTTCCTTGCTGCATGTGTTGTATGTTTTTGTTATGTTTTAAGTGGGGTCAGTTTGGCTCTTCATAGGTTCTACTCCCTCTTCGAGTCTAAGGACATGTTCTGTGGCCCAGAACAGCTCCTCAGAAATAAAAATAATACTAACCAAGGAAGTGCACCTTCATGAGCTACTTATTAAAGTTGCATGATTCCAGGCTGACTTTTGGATTTGAAGAGACAACATTCCATTTTACCTCCAGGCTGTGATAAGTGCATCTGGGATCTGATGGACGACCTGCGGTTGGCAGCTCTCTCAATTGAAGAAAGCAAATCCGGTTTATTGAGTGTATCATCAGGTGCTGCTGCACAGAGACATGTCAGTGAAATCAACTCCACCATCTACCTCCTCAAAGTATGCAGGAATATTGTACCTTCAGCTATATTTTCATTATGGTTTTGTGGGGTCACTGCTAGCAACTGCTTCTAGGCCCTTTTGGTATCTGAGTCTTGAAGCTGTATTATTACGGATTAGTAAGCCTAGGAAATTATGAAAAGTTGATTATAAAATTAGCTTTAGCCTTCACCAAGAGCTGCTATCTATAGATAAGGATATAAGGAAAATGAAATGACTAAAAGACAGTATCTGTGTACAATACAATTGAAGGAAGAAAACTACTCTTATTTTTCTTGATGAAGCTCTAACAATATACTAGTCAAGTAATTACCACAAGCGAACTTTATTACAGTATTAATTACCTAGGGCTGATGTAATAAATTACTACAAACTGGATGCCTTAAAACAATAGAAATTTATTCTCTCATAGTTCTGGAGACAAGACTTCCAAAATCAGGTGTCAGCTGGGCCATGCTCTAGGGAAGGATCCTTCCTTGCCCCTTCTAGCTTCTGGTACTTGCCACAACCCTGGGTGTTTCTTGGCTTGTGGCAGTGTAACTCCAATCTCCACCTTCATCTTCACATGGCTGCCTTCCCTGTGTGTCTGCATGTGTGTCTCTAAATCTCCCTCTTCTTAAAAGGATACCAATCACTGGATTTAGGGCCCACCATAATCCATTATGACCCCATCTCAACTTGACTACATCTGTGAAGACACTATTTCTAAATAAGGTCACATTCTGAAGTTCCAAGTGAACATTAATTTTGGGAGACCATATTCATTAGAGGAATTTCTCTACAAACTTTCCATTCTCTTCTCTCTTTCTTCCTCTAACTCACAAACACACACATTCACATGATCTATTTCTACTCATAGGTCTGTTGGATAATATCTAATATATAAGTTAAAGGCAGGAACACTCAAAAACTGTAGACGTAACTGTGCTTATACATCTAAGCCTTAAGGCAACCTCCACCTCAATCATGGGTTTCTATCACAAACAACAATTTCTTTTTCAAAACAATAATAATTAGATGAAAGGACAATAGCATTAATACCAGGGTTTTTTTTTTTTTCTTTGTCAATTTAGTACAGTGATTAAGAGCACAGGCTTTGAAACCATAGCGCTAGCATTCAAACCGCAGCTCTGACACTTAATAGCTGTGTGATGGTTTAACCTCCTGTTCTTACTTAACCTCTTTATTCTCTGGTTCCCTCACCTGGAAATAAGGATAATAATTACACCTGGTCTGCGGATTGTTGAGAGAACTCAATGAGCTGATATTTGTAAAGCAGTTAGACCAGTACCCTGCATAGAAAGTGCTCATTATCACTAAATACTCCATTTTTGGAAGTGCAAATGATGACCACCGCAGTGGCCCCAATATGCAAAATGTAAAACAAAACAAAAATCATAAAATTACAGAGTTGGATGGAATCTTGGTGAGCATTCTGTACCAAACTCAGCATAACTTCAAGGTAGGTATTGTCTTAGTTTGCTACGGCTGCCATAATAAAGTAACTCAAACTGGGTAGCTTAAAACAAGAGAATCTAATTATTGTCTCACTGGAGGCTAGAAGTCTGAAATGAAGGTGTCAGCAGAGCCATGCTTCCTTCAAAGTCTGTAGGGAAGAATCCGTTCCATGCCTCTCTCCTGGCTTCTGGCAGGAGCTCACTAGCAATCCAAGGTGTTCTCTGCCTCAGTCATCACATAGAATTCCCTCCTGTATCTGCCTGTCTGTGTCAAAATTTCCTCTTCTTATAAGGGCACCAGTCACACTGGATTAAGGGCCCACCCTACTGCAGTGTGACCTCATTTTAACTTGCCTATTTCCAGCTGTAATGATCCTATTTCCAAATAAGGTCATTTTCTTAGGTACTAGGGATCATAACTTCAACATGTCTTTTTGGGAGATGCAATTCAATCCATGTAATCATTATAACGGGCATAAAGTCACTGCCAAGGTTGAAGTTCTCACTCCAAAAGTAATCCAAGTAAAGCTACATTTGGGCCAAATTCCTTGAAAATGGAAAAGAAAGGAGCAAGTGGTCTGAAATCACACCAAAAAGAGGAAAGTGAATCTCTAACCTCCATTTTCATTGATTCTGGTGGGGTGATCGGTTACTCCAAGTACTGCCAAAATTGAATCTTTAAAACTCAGACACTGCGGCCACTATCAGCCCATACTGTGCATTGTGCCCCTTTCCCCTTGGCCAGCACAGTCCTCAGCCAGAGTCCCAACCTGAGCAGAGTTTGATGGAATTTTCAGACCCTATAGAAATTCCATCAAGCAGACCCAACCTTCACACCTGCCTGCACCAACCTGCAGACCCTACTATTTTGAGGACAGAGGCTCTCACTCCTTTCTGAGTTCTCTTTCAGTGAGAGAATTTTATGTATATTTTTTTAAAAATCTGATCATTGTCAAAACATTTTTTCAGACAAAATTGTCGGAAAGAAAAAACCAGTATGTGCTAAGGAAGATACAGATCAACAATGCTGAGAACACAATGAAGAGTCTTCTCTCCAACATGGAGGAATTAGCTGAAAAGGTAAGTGTTCAATTTGGGGGATCGCCTTCAGAAAAAGGATTTAGCGGGTATGAGCCTGGCTCGTCACAAATGACTGAGGCTTAACGTGGCCCAGAAAACATGCAGTGACCCATTTGCCTTCAAATAACTCAAGGCAAGTCCTGTGGAGAAATTTAACATTTTCTTTCCCCACTGTCTCCTCCCTTTTTGATTGGTTTCCTTGAAAAACATTATTTTTGAGGATCTTTAAATGTTTTTGCTGCTCATTAATATGGTTGATATATGTTTCAACTAGGATAGTTGTTGAGCTGTTCGCCTTAGCATTTTATGACTAAACATTGTCGAGCATCCAGAAATAAACTTTATTATATACTCTATAAAATTTAAATGTTTGCTAAAGGACACATTAAATAATAAAAGGAAAGAAAAGGAATTGTGCTGAGAAAGCAATTTTGCAGTTTGTCAGGGAAAAAAATCACTTAGACTCTCATTTTACACCATATACAAAAATGAAGTGTAGGTAGATTAGAGTTGAGTATAAATCTCAAATCTTATAAAAACCACAAGAAAATAGAACTAATTATTATGCTTAGAAGAAGATAATAGTATATGTAATATGATATGAGGAATTACAATGAAAATGATAGATTAAATAAGATAAAATTTCAAATGATTCAGTGATAAAAGATTTCAAATGATTCAATGAGAAAAGAAAAACTTTTCATGCAATTTAGGATCTCGCAGTTTTATTGGGTGACTCATGAATCGGGCAGCACCCCATTCAGAAATTAGAAGGTAGTTTCGCCAAGGAAGTGAAAAGCGGGAGCTCATATAGGGCAAACCGAAAGCAAGTGAGGAAATGTTCTGATTGACTGACATTAAGTTTCCATTTTACCTAGTGGGGACTTAGAAAGTGGGGAACAGATACGCACTGATGAGTATGGCATGCTTGCCCATTCTGATCTGCTGTCTCTACTGGACTGCAACTAGTTTTATCACCAGGTGTTGCTTGTCAGCAATCCTGTAGGGTGTGTTTCCATTTTCTCAGAAAACCTGTGCAGGTCAGTTGTTTTTGTCTTTGGAAAAAGACCCCTTCCACCCAGCAACATCCAATGCAGGCAGCCATTTTATTTTACTCAACACCAGTAAAACAACCAAATAAAAAGGCCAACTAGACAAAGCAAAGTATCAAGGCAAATATGACTTGTAAAAGCTCTCACAAATTCACAAGAAAAACATGTAAACATTAGCAGAGTCAATGTGAGAGACTGATGCAAATGCACGCTACAGGAACTTCATGGACCTAAGTTAAACCATGTACTATAGTTAATAGTACAATTATAAAAAATGTGCTTTCATCAGTTTTAACAAATGTTCCACACCAATGCAAGGTATTAATAATTGGGTGGTATATAGGAACCCTGTATTTTATGCATGATTTTTCTGTAAACCTACAACTTCCCTAATAAAGAAAAAAAAAGAGCCTATGGAAAAATATCCATCCTCCATATTACTAAAAAATATACAAGCCAAGTCATGTCACCATATTTAACATGTTAAAATGGCCAGCGCAAGTTTTCCCCATGATTATGCACCATCAGTACTAACCAGAGTACTTTGACAATGCTGCTTTCAAACATTGGTGCTTGATGTCATAAACTGTCAAAATTCTTTTTTTAAAAAATTCTCATTTTCTAACAAAAAAATCAAGGTTAAAATAACTCTGATATTTACATTTAAGAAATTGTGCTTCTGAAAATGTAAATTACTCTGAGCCCACATATGACAATTGTGTTCCAATTGTGTTCACTGTATCCAATGGTACATATTAATCCAACCACTAGAGGTTGAAGAGCAGTGAAATCTCTTAAGTTTCAAAGGAAATACCAAGAAAGAAATCTTTGTGAAAACTCATTGTTATTTCATTTTGGTATCCTGGTGGAATCTGCCGAAAGTGTCTCAAGTTCTTGAGGAAATATTTTCACCAAGATTAGCGACTCTCACAGCTCAGAACAGGAGTTTCTCATCCTTTTGTTGTACAATTTCCCACTTCTATGAAAGTTAAATGAAGCCATTCATACGGAGGAAATAATGCAACCTTGAAAGTGACATTACAGTAGAAAAGCCTCCTGGGCAACAAAGCCGGAAGTTGATGATAAAGCTACTAGGAATTCTCACCTGGCTGTTTGCTCTGCTTCTTATTGAAAATAACATTCTTCTGACCACAACCAAAAGCCTGCTGGTAAGAGAACCTGATGAAACACTGCAAATCAAATGCTCACAGCTGGTCTTAATAACTTCTCAAGCATCCTTCAAGCCCTTAGTCTAGAAAAGTCCATGATTGATTCTTAGAAGGATTTAAGGAAAGCTTTGCCTTGGGCATCTATCAGGAAGGTAACTAATATTTGGCTTTAAGTAGAGCAAAGGATTTTATCGTAGAATCCCACAGTGATAAATTCACAGTAATGTTGTCTCTTGAACTTGACAAGTAATACGTCTGTTTAAAAATTACCTGTCACATAGATCTCATGTAACCCAAATCTCACAAGTTGCATTAACTTAAAGTCACTGGTTTTGCATCAACTTCCATATCCAAGTCCTCCAGCCCTATGTTGGAAAGTCCTGTGGTTCTTTCCCACCACCTACTTCTGAGAACCTCCTAAAGGATGCCCATTCAACTGTGTTCCACAAATAGCCATTGCTCTAAAGGGCCTCAAGTTGCCACTGCTGATCATGCCTCTGATGAAAATGCCAAAAACTATGCCAAGAGTCCTGTGTTCCATATTCCCAAAGCCACTGTGCTCAAGGTCAGAGCAGCGTTGGGCTACAAGGTAAGGAAGAAATGGTGGCCATCTCCCAATCTGGATGCAGCCTCTTCCCACCTGGGCCTCTGTGCCCTGTGAAGCCCCAAGTCAGAGAGCCCAGTCTCCAAGGGCTGGCTCGGGAAGTTGTGGCCCCTCCACTTCCCCATCTCCTCTACCTTCTCCATCTCCTCCACCTCTGCTCTCCTCCCTACTCTGCCACCCACAGGAAAAGCTCCCTGTATATCAACTCATGCAAAGAGATACTTAGGATGGACTAGAAAAGAAGTCAGCTCCACACTTCAGAAGTATCTGAGGTCCATCACTGGTGCAACTAATAAGGTGGGATGAGAATGAGTATGTCTCAATTCCACAAGCGTTACCGAACGCCTGCTATATGTCAATTACTGTGCTGGGTGCTAGGGATACAGACATGACTACAACAAGGCTCCTGCCTTCAAAGAGCTCCCAGTCAAGTAGAGAAGACAAATATGCTAAAAATAACTGTAACACAACATTCAATAATAGAGGCATGGTACAGGCTAAAGAGATAAGCATAAGGAAGAAACGGTTAATTCATCAGGTATACATTAGGGAAGGCTTTTCAGAGAAGATGCTGCTTGAACTGTGTCTTGAAGAATGACTGGGAGTTTATCAAGTACTGCCAAGCAAGGGAAAAGTACTACCAGAGCACGGCAACATGGTATCTTCTTGGGACTAGAAGAACTTTGGCCTCAGCCTTACAGAAGATTAATTGTAAGATGAGGATCTGGAGATAATGCTAAAGTTCTTCAGGGGCCAGATCATGAGGGACCTTGCCTAACATGCTCAGGAATGTGGGCTCCATCATGCATGTTTTGGAAGTCATCGAAGCAATTACCTAGAACAATGACTTGATCAGCTTTGAATTTAGGACACATTCCTCTGCAGTATGGATAATAGACTGAGCAGTGAAGAGTCTGAGGACAAGAACACCAGTTAGGGCACTGATTGAGTAGTCTAGGCAAGAGAGTGGTTGATTGCTACCTTGCCTTCATTTGAAAAGGATTTGCAGTGAACAGAGATGGACTGAGACTGTGGTAATGGGATGAGGAGAGAGGACAGAATGGCAGGTGGAATCAAAAGCTTTGGTGACCAATTGGCTTGAGGGCTGGCAAGGAGGGAAGCTCCGGCTTAAAGAAATGGGTGACTAAGACTAAATATACAGAATGAAGTACTCTGGGTGTTTTAAGAGTGATGTACCTGTGGAAATGCCCACAGTAAGAGATATGTGTCTGTAGCTCAGAGGAGAAATCAGAGTTGGAAAGGTACTTGAAAGTCATTAATGTTTAGGAAGAAGGTAAACCACAGAAGTAGATATTCCTGTACAGATGCTGAAATAGCATACCAGTATTTCTACTGTTGCTTTGTTTAGGACTATCCCCATTTATGCTAGTTTCCCAGAGTAATTATTAAAATTTTCCCCTTTCACTCTCAAAAGTGTCCCATTTTAAACAATGGATTATATGACCAGATGCTGGTTACCATCCTCACTTAATCTAGTTGATTTTTAAAAATTATTATTTTAGGTACACTACTCTTTATTCATTGCATTATAAAAAATTCTTGTCATTTTTTATATCAGATATGTATGAGGAGAATTCATCATTGATGTAAGCAGTTAACTCATTTATCATGTAAATCATCATCTCCTGGTTTATAGTTGAAAGATAATTTTTCAATTTCACCTTTTCATAAAGCAAGGCACACCTATTTGGCCATGTGCCCTTTTCATTATTTTCCTTCCATAGGCAAAGTTACAGAAAAAAAAAGCATTCAAATAAGGCATCATTTTACATTACATCTGGTGGTTATGCAATTTAAAGTTACAGCTGTTCCTCTTCACTACTAATTGGATCTTTTATGAAAAACATAGATGAATTATATAGATAAGAATATGGATAGGAATTTAGATCTAAAGATGAGAGAAATGTTGTGGCGCCCTCTGGTGTTTAACAGAAAGAAAAGGTTTTCTTAAAAGTATGACATCATCTTTCACCACTTCCATTGTCTCCATATCAAAAATTAAGTTAAGTAATAACAATGGGGCTTTTCCCTTAAAGGGCAAAGCCAAAGTAAAAAGTATAAGCGTTGTAATTTGCAAATATAACCCAGATTAAACTAGATAAAAATTCTACTTGTTAAAAATTCTTTAATATTTTAAATACTTGTTGTCCATATTTTTTTTAAAGGGTGGGAGTGGTGACATCAAGACTTAGATTCAACTTTTTCTCTGGATCATTTAATTTTGAAATGACCACAAATATGATTTCTCAGGAAAGCATTAGAACACGCCAGGAGGAAGATTGAAATTAGAGGAAGGAATGCAATGACTCAAATCGCAGTGTCCATTCAGAAAGCCCACAGTTAAATGAAGTGACTAGTGGCCCATTGCAGCTGCACAGGGAGCTTCACAACTCCATGGCACTGCTTTGCATGGAGGGACTTACAGTATGGCAGGATAAAAAGCCTCTGGCCATATGTTTGCCCCACTTCTGCGTTTTCTTCCTTGCAGTATCTTACAGGGCTGGCTGTTTGGGTTATACCTAGGAAGTGTTCAAATGTTGCAGGTAAAAAATCATGGACTTAACCTCTAAACAGGATACTGGATGAAGGGAGAGAGGTTTGAAACAGCTGCTTCCCTGTCCTGGGGAAACTCTGTGCAATGGGTCTACCAGCACTCTGCATGGCAGATCATTATGAAATTCCTTCAGGTCCTGCAGCACTTTCTTACAACCTGAACACAAAAAGCTCAGATAAGGCAAGTGGGCATTTACCAAATGCCAGACTGAAGAACTCCCCTTCCTCTTAAATATAACCCATGAATCCCTCTTTCTAATTCCAAAAGGAAGTGCACATCCACCACACTGTGCATCCAGGGCAGTGTCCTGGCTTTGAACAATTTCTGTGCTCATTGATCAGTTTCTGTCCTTAACCACA
Source organism: Choloepus didactylus (assembly GCF_015220235.1). NCBI lineage: Eukaryota > Metazoa > Chordata > Mammalia > Pilosa > Megalonychidae > Choloepus > Choloepus didactylus. Next base: position 38,068,571 of record NC_051313.1, read on the forward strand.
CACCTACACAAACACACACACACCTTTCTTCAAAAGGGTTGGTATTTAAGTTGGCGTTTAATTTTCACAAATATATGTGATATCTCAAGCACAAACTCCTAAAGTGAGAGAATTGTAACAACTTCTTGGAGAAGAGCTCCATTTGTTCTAAGTCAAATCTGGCTCAGCAGTTATTTGTACACAAATGCCATCAGTGTTGATAGGAATTTGGAATGAAGCACTGAAAACAGAGTTTAGCCCATTGAGCATAATCCTTTAAATCTCTGTGGCTGGACCACCCAGGAGTCACTAGATGTGTGGATCATTTCAAGGTCTGTCCACTTTGTCAACACATTTCTCTTTGAACATTTAAGCTCTTTAGTCCACACAATGTCAAACTGATCAGCAGACCTGGGTAACTCTATGGCATTTTGAAGTACAGTAAAAATTCCAAGGGAAGAGACCCGCCCTGATCAAGATGGCAGAGTGAGATGCTTCAGGGCTCAATCCCCCCACAGAAGCTTTGAACAACCAGCAAGAACTGGTGGAAACATCTTTCTCAAAGCTCCAGGAAACAGTTAAAGGACTGCAGTAACAGGGCAAGCACCGAATCAAGAAAAGAGCTATTTAAAAGCCAGCTTTGTGTGGAATCAGCTCACTCCCCTCCCAGTGCAGATCCCTGGTCCTGATTCAAGAGGAAGCAGAGTAACCCTCATGCATACTGGGAGCATGCATGGCTGGCCCGATCTGTCTGGTGGTGGCTTGAGGGATTCACTGTGCCAGAACTTGCCCTGCATGTATTAGACGGCTCACTGAGCTTTCCTACTAATGCTGTGGGAGAGCAGTGAAGTCAGCTTCCTGGGGCAAGGGACTGTTGGCTGTAGGACATTCAGTGCAGTGCCCACTCCCATGAGGAAACTGTTTCATAAGAAAGTGGAGACATTTTATAGCCATGAAGACAAGAAAATTCTAGGACCACATGAGCATGCTCAAGACAAGACACATGTGCAGAAAGCATCAGGGAGGTCCCTACACATTGACCTAGAGCTAGGCCCTAAATTTTTTCTTGGATAAGCCCTGAAGGAGAGCACTTGCACAGGTCAATCTGCATAGATCAGGAAAGGTGTTTTCTCTTTTCCTTCTTCCTCTTTTTTTTTTTTTTTTTTTTCTTTCCTTTTTGTTGTTGTTGTTAGCTCCTGGCATTCTGGAAAGCTCTGTCATAACACTAGCTGGAAACAAGCTTAAGAAACAGATACCTCAGAGTCTAAATTCCAGCAATAACACATTAAAATATCAAAATGTCTACGTTTCAACAAAAGATCACAAAACATACAAAGAAACAGAAAGCAATGACCCTGGCAAAGAAGAAAATTAAAACATTAGAAATCATCCATGAGGAGAACCAGATCTGGACCATAACACAGACAGCTAGATAGCTAGCTGCAGGTAGGTAGGTAGGTAGGCATGTAGATAGATAGATAGATAGATAGATAGATAGATAGATAGATAGATAGATGATAGAGATAGAGTTGATAGGTAGGTAGATAGGAAGAGATAGACATACATGATAGAATGATATGGCAAATGTGGCAAAATGTTAAATTTGGTGGATCTGGGTATCTGAGAAGGTAGGGGGATGTTGGAATTTTCTATATGGGGTTTGCATTATTTTTGTAACTGTAAGTTTGAGAGTATTTTAAAATAAAAATTTAATCAAATTCAAAGGGTAAATGGCATGTGGATGACAGTTGATGTAGATCAGGCTATGAACAATGGCATAGGAATAGCATCTGCATGTGATGCTGGATCATTCTGTGAATCACATCAGCCTTCAAGCATGATTTCTGGGAGTATTTTATATGTTAATAGAATTTTCATATGCCAGGAAAATCTATATTTATGGAATGCATTATGCCCTCCAGCCCCCACATGTACCTATACAACATGCCTTTCTCATAAATTTAATCTAGTTTTTATATGCATTATTTGCAGGAGAATCAAGCCTCAAGAAAGGACAAACTGGTCCAGAAAGAAACCATGGATACCATTAACCATGCAACTCAGCTTGTCGAACAGGCCCACAATATGAGGGACAAAATCCAAGGTAAATATATCCTCTTCTGGCTTGGCTTAATGTCAAGGAACCATTCATGTTATTAACAGCAATAAAAATAATGGCTACTGTGCCAGGAACAGTTGTTAGAGTATTACAGATTTCATCCTATAGAAGGTTTTCATTTCAAGTTTATTTGTTTGGGATTTCTGAGCACTCAGCCCTCGTTACTATCGGTTGATTTCAGGAGTAAATCTACAGAGCCATTCCCTTTTCAGCAGTGGAATGCCAGATTACCTTTCCAGCAGAGGAAATTACATGCTATGGTACTTCTAAAACACAGTTGAGCAGGAGTCACACATTTTTCTCAGTTACTTGCAGAGAAAACATTACCTTTGGTGAGTGGCAGTAAGTTGTTGGCTGATCCAAACTATCATGAGAGGTTTCTTTGATGCTCTTTGCCAAGGACCAGGCAGGCAACATGCTCCAGGGTCCCCAAACCAGAAGAAAGGCGGGGGGGGGCCTGTGTGAGATTCCTTTGCCCTAAAGCATTGTGGCAGATTTTGCCTTACATCTTGAAGGTTTACTTATTCATGCTTTAACGTGTGATAAGTGCATTTAGTGTCTTGAAGACTATCTTAATAGCGCACTGAAAGCTGCCTTCAGTTTACCACAGAAAACAGGCAATGTCATTTGTTCTAAGATAAAGACAAATTCCTTAGGTTTGAATCTGCAAAGATACAGTGTTTTTGTATTTCCATATTTTGATTATCCTATATATTACAGGCTGGATGATAACACCAAGTGCATCTCAGGACAAAAAAGGCAGGGACCCACAGTGGGAGATTCGGTCTTTATACCAAGGTATCAGGGGCATATTCCAGACAAAAGCATATGATTTAGCAAGATTAATCATTTATTACATTTCCTTTGGTGCCTATAAAGCATAATAAAAACAAATGACATGCGTATCAAGCATTCCACATTCCCATCTTTACAACCTCATGCTTTTGCATTTATGACAAAATGTTCTTTCCCTCTATATTTCACCTTAGAGCTACTGTTAATTTTTTAAAAAAGTAATACTGAACCTAGAAGATTAGATGTCCTCAACCAACTAAAAATTAAATGCCTCTTTAAGCAGCAAATAAAACTAGCACCCAAGTAAGCCATTTAGAGCAAATAATTCACCTTTGCTGATATAACCCAAATTTTTGATTCTAAGGTCTTTCATTTGCAAAGAATTTGAATTTTATTTGACCCTTTAAGCATGAGAGAGGATGAAAAAAAGTGTAAATGGGAAGCAATAATTTCCTACTGTTTCTGCCTTTTAATAGCAATGTAGGAATAGTCTCCAAACCAAAGGTAAAAATGTTTCTGTCTACTCTTTCTTTTTCTAATCTACATCAGACATGGCTAAAATAAAACAGATCAAAATTGTATATACAATGTTTGCATCAAAATGCCAAAGAATTCAGCATTGCAACTACTAGAGCTGAGGAAGAAATACCTATGTTTAGTTTATTTCAGGAGTTAAGATGTTAGACTTTACTTGAAAATTGTATGTTTAACCTCCTCTTCATGTTTTTTTTTAAGCATTATCTTAATTTCCCTATAACTTTCTCAGTAATACTTATATCATTAAAGACCTCTTCCTCCATTTCTCATCCTTCCTTTGGAATTCAAGAATGCTGTTCAACACGAATGGTCAACCATTTCTTATTCCCAACCATTTCTAAAATAACTGCCAGTGACCTTCAAGCTATTATCCATGTAAAATGCAGCTCCTCATCTTGGTATGATTTATGTGACATCAGTGTGTGTTTACCCATCTTGTCTATGGCCAACTCCATAGATCATAGTAAAGCACAGACTCACAATTTCATTTATGCCAGGAAGATAAAATACTTCCTCTCATAGCTGTCATAGAACAAGGTGACAATTACATATCTTTCTTTTGCTAATGTGTAGGAGGCAGAGGGAGTCAGAGAACTATTCCAGTTGCTTAATCCCTCTAAACCTCAGTGGTTACTTGCAGTTGTAAATTGTACATCCTACTTTGGAAATGGGGTAGAAATGACCCCCAAATCAAAATGGCCCAATCTTGACAAGCAGATGTAATGCAGAAGGCAAATAGTCATTGCCTTCCCCCCCCCAAAAAAAATTATGATAAAAATGAACACGATACTATAACAAACCCCTATTTTATGTCCGGTCTGTAAAACAACCTGAAAAACCCATTTTAACAACTATCAGTGTACTCTCAGTCTGGCTTAGAGCTTTGGCCAAACCCTTGGCTAAATTGAATACCTGTAAAGCATCTTTCATATGACAGGAGAGCTCTTAGAACATTTTCTACAGGTTAAGCATTTTATATAGAAAGTTAATCAAAGACCCCAGATTTGTATGCCTTAACTATTAAAGTTGTCAAACCACTGACATACTCAGATTTGCAGTCTATGAAAGCAGGGTGGTCTTTGTATTCATTCTATTCCCATCCCAAAGGAACCTCATTGGAAACAGAGAAGAGTTGGTTGCTTAGGTCTACTTCTGTCTGGAATTTGTGATGAACTCTGACACCAACACCAGTATTCACAATGTGAACCCCACTCACTGTCTTTGAATGAGCCTCTCTTTCCATTTCAGGATCAGCCTTGCCCTTCACCCACCACCATCCCTCTTCGTCTTCAGTTGCATCACTGTGAAATGCCTGATCAGCTCTCCCTAATGCCTTCTTTCACCGTATTCTTCTTTCAGAGGTCAACAACAAGATGCTCTATTATGGGGAGGAGCAGGCACTTAGCCCAGAAGAAATCTCTGAGAAGCTGGTGTTGGCACAGGTGATGCTTCGGGAGATCAGAGGCCGTCAACCATTCCTTACCCAGCATGAGCTTGTGGATGAGGAGGCAGACGAAGCCCATGAACGTAGGTGCATCAACTTCTAGTTGACCCAGATCATGCTTGCTTTCTTTCTTTGTTCCACGGGAGGACACAGAGTCTAGGGCACAATATTTTGTCAAAGCCACTAATTACACTATTCAGAGCTACACAGAGTCTGGGACACAGTATTTTGTCAAAGCCACTAATTCCACTATTCAGAGCTATTTAGAATTTATATGTGACCTCAGGGAAGCATTCAGGACAACTTGACTATGTGACCCAGATTTTTAGATCCAAGGCCAACCTTGAGCTCTTGGGAAACAGCTGAGATTCTACAAGGAATCTACAAAACTTTAACTCCTGTGGGGAAGAAGTAGAGATATAGCAGCTGGTGAAAACTTACAAAACAGGGGAAAAAAGGACTGAAGAGAACCAATTCCAAGAACCACAATAAGAGAAGTTTTATTAAAAAGGCAGGCAAGTTACAAGACTATAAGCATTCATATTTCAAGGGCTGTGGATGACTTTTAATTTAGGTTTTCATATTTCAATTTGGCAAACTTGTTCTGTTTTCCTTTGTACATGAGTGTGCTGCCTTCAGTAGGAAACTTGCAATTTCTTATTGTTTTCCAACTTCCCTCGGAGTTTGTTTTGTTTACTTTTTATTATAATCTGTTCTTCTATGGTTATTAATGGGAAACCCTTTAGAAAAAGCTCAGAAGGGTTCGGAGGAATGGCAGATAAGCTGTGTTTCATTCTGCAAGAGTCTTGGGGAAACAGAAACAAGGATGATGGGGTAGCGGAGACAGGCCTGACGACAGGGCAGGTTACATGCCAGGCCAACCGCAGGACCAGTCTAACAAAATGAACATGGTGTGTGAGATGGGATGCGTCTCAGGACCCAACCAGGGACTGCGTGCAGTTACAGGAAATTCTCTAGGCGAAGGGTTCTTTACACAGGTCCAGGTGGTTTGTAAACTTGGAAAAGAAACAAGTTAAATCTTTATTTTCACTAATCTCCAAGTGAATTTTAACATTTCCTTTAATGGTAAAGGTGGGAACAAACCACAGTAATCTTTTTAAACCTATGACTCGGTCACCGTATCAGTTATCAGTTGCTGTCTAACAAGCCACCAAAGACATATAAGTTTAAAACAATAGTAAATATTTATCTGCTCATGATTTCACAGGTTGGCAATTTGAGTTGAAACTGGGGCAGCTCAGCTCACAAACATGTTAGGGGCCCTAGCTGGGATAGCTGGGTCTCTCTCTCCACCTGGGGTTTGACCCTCAAGGAGGCCAGCCCAAGCTTATTCAGATGGCAACAGGGTTCCAAGGAGGCAACAATGGAAGCTGCAAGGTCCCTTGAGACCTAGGCTTAGAACTCAACAATGTCTCTTCCACTGTTGGTCAAGAGCAGTCCAGACCAGTATGGGGAAATCAACTCCACCTATTGATAAGAGGAGCCAGAAAGAAAGAATTTGTGGCCTTTTTAATCCACACAATCAACAAAATAAACAACAGATTTGCATACCATATTTTAGCTGTTGCTGATTTCCCGCAGCATTGTTTAAACTCATAGAATAACATGAAATTATGGTAGTTATTAGACCCAGTTATTAGCCCTTGATCTTATAATTGAATGCATTAGTAATGAAGTACATATATTATTATATCACCAAATTGGTTTTTTAAAAATCTATTGGTCCTCTTTTTAATCCTATATATTTCATTTTCTGCATTTAAAAGTACTTTGTAAGAAAGGGTCTGTAGGCTTCACTAGATTGCAAAGGGGTCCATGTCACAAAGAGGGCTAAAAACACCTGCACTAAGTCATTTTCCTGCAATTGTCACTATCAACTTCTGTTAGTAATTATTGTGGATATTCTAGAAGAGGACTATTATTGTCATAAAGGTATATTAGGATACCAAGCATGTAAAGTCTTAACAGAAAGAACGAAGGAAACATCTCAGGCTCTCCCCCTTTTCTAAGTTAGGATGAGGCCAATGATGCTCAGGAGCCCTGGGGCTCTAACGTCACAGCCAGATGCTGGCAAGCTCCTTGCCTCTTTTAGAATTTAACAAGACCACGTAGGGAAATAGGACCGATCACATCTCTCCCTTAGCCACCTTCAGCCTAGTGGATGCATTTCCAACTGTTGTCTTTACTGAGCCATGAACATTGTCTTCTGCTTACCAGTGATAAAAAAAAAAATTCCACACCTCCACAAGACAGACTGATACTCCTTGAAGAAAAACAAGAAGGCACATAGTGCAGGTACTTTTGAGCAGAGAATAAAGACTCATATCAAGTTTAAGAATATCACATCATTGCCATCAGATTTTCTTTCCACCCAAAAATAATGGTTTGGGTTGCCCTACAGAAGCTAACTAAAACAGTTGTCTGGAGAGAAGGCAGCAAATGAGTGATTATAAACATCATTTTACCTTATTACTGTCAAGATAAATCAGGTTATTTTTAATAGAGAAAACTAGAGCATATCCAAGTCCTCTTTATATGGTAAAATTATTAGTAAGCTGGGTAATAGTAAGCAGAGTATAATGACATGGTTTTCACATAATGCATAATCATCTCAATGGGAAAACGAATCAAATCTTTCTCCTAGTTGACTACAGTCCAGGGACTCCGCAGCTCTACAAAACAGCAGCTTTTACTTCAAATATAGAACGTGGGGCTATTTTTGTGAAAAACAGCTGCATTCTCCGTTACTCAAGAAGGCCTGGCCTGATAAGTTTACAACTTTGCTAAATGCTGGGTGTAGTGGGAGGAGACAAGGAGAAGCTCAGGCTGAGTTTCTGTCTCCATTTCTCCCCAGTGCTGAGCCAGGCTGAAAGCTGGCAGAGGCTGCACAACGACACCCGCTCGCTGTTTCCTGTCATCCTGGAGCAGCTGGACGACTACCATGCTAAGTTGTCAGACCTCCAAGAATCACTGGACCAGGCCCTTAATCATGTCAGGGATGCTGAAGACATGAACAGGGCCACCGTGGCCAGGCAGCGGGATCACGAGGTACAGTGGACACAAGGGACTCTAAAGGCATTTTGGGCATAGATAAGGTGAAGTTACACCAAGAAGGGACAGGTAGTATAAAATGTTTTAAGCATTGGTACTTTTTCTTTTTTTTTCTTTTTTTTTTCTTTTTTTGCTGCTGTGATTTGCTAATCTAAGGAAATGTACCTAAAATCCAGTTGAAAGTATTTATAATTGTTTGGTTCTTATATTTGTAAGAATGCAATTGTTTTTGGTGCTTGAGTCTGGGTGAACGGATGTGTTGCTTTTGCAAGTGGGTAAGCGACGCGTTATTTCTAGGCGTAACTGTTTTAATCCTGAGAGCACTAGAACACCAAAGCAGCCCAGAACTGTGTTCCTGGAAGAGCATGTGTCATGTCTGGAGAGCTTCACTAGGCAAATCAAACAGCCTGGCTGGCCAGCAGCTGCAGTTGAGGTAGACTAATTCAAGCCAAGGCCACGCAAATACAAAGAGGTGAGGGAAAATTCCATATACAACGTAGGTATGTAAAGACAATCATCAGTGTCACCCACGATTTAGAGAACCAGTGGTGGTCAAATGTCCAGTCCAAGCACCACGTGCACTCAGAACAACCACCATCCAGAGGGGTCATCTTCCTTCTGATAGGAAGACACGTGCAAATTTGGACATATTTATAAAGGTTAGGGTTAAAAAGCACCATCACAAATGGAAAATGACTATGAGTAAATTCATTAACTAGTTATGCTTATTTTTATTGTCAGTAACTCCAAATTAAACTTGGCTCTTTGCCCTGATTTTCACTCATCACCATCTCTCAGTAAGAGCTGTAAAATTTCCTAAATAAAAGCAAATTACTCTCAGTACCACCAATCTGATAGGAACAAACCCATAGCCAATGTTTTTAGAATAATAGTGGTCAGTATAGTGCTTTCTGTTAGCCAAATGCATGATCATCTTTCATGAGAAAATTAAAACACAAAATGACAATTTCTTCAAGATTTTAAGATAGTCATTGGGACTCATCCATATCGTTGAATCTTCCTTTTTCCCCCACCCCCTCATCCAGTCAAGCATAGGATCTGCCAGTTTACCATCTGAGTTTTTTTTCTTCCTGCCCTCTTTTCTATTCGTCTAAAATATCTCTAGTTCTGGCTTTCATCATCTCTGAACCAAGCAAGCCTCCTCCTTTCTCTCCTCCATTCTGTTCCTTCCAGTCCATCCTCCCCACCCTGGCGCAGTGGCCGAGCTAGATCTCAGTCTGACCACGTCACCACTTGCTCTCTTTAAGACGCTTCATTTCCCCCTCACCATCCGGAACAGTGCTTTTTACTCTGTAGTTTGTGAACCATTTATTGGGTCCTAAAATAAGTTTGGGGAGATGTAACTAGCATTTTTGAAAATGAAAAAATAAAAAGATGGAAAAGTTTGGGTAACAGATGGTGGTGATGGTAACACAACCTTGTGAACGTAATTAACAGCACTGAATTTTATGTATGAATGTGGTTAAAAGGGGAATTTTAGGTTGTATATGTAATACTAGAATAAATATTGAAGAAAAAGTCCATGGAACCACAAAACACAAACAGTAAACCCTAAGTTTAAACTATAGACTATAGTTAATAGTACACTTACAAAAATGTGCTTTTGTCAATTGTAACAAATGTCCCATGGCAATGCAAGATGTTAATAAAAGGGTGGTATATGGGAACCCTGTATTTTTATGCATGAAAAGAAAAGGAAATAGAATAAAAGGAAATAGGGTAGAATGGAAAATATTAAAGTGCATCACATACAATAGGGCATGGTTTCATAACATTTCTGTTTAAGTTATGTGTGCTGGGTTGTAGTATATAATACATTTCTTATTGTGGGCCATGGTTAACAACACTTGAAAGACACTGTCCTATAGGATATCTATCCTCTTTCACATGGCACATGGGATTTTCTCTGAGCTGTCCCTCCCAGCCTCACCTCTTGCTGCTCCCTGTCTCACACGTTCACTTCAGGCAATATCATACCACTCATAATCCCATCTGCCTGGAATGGTGACTTCTTTCTCTTTTCTCTTTTCCTCATCTGGCTAACCCTGCTCACCCTTTAAGTCTTAACTCTGGCATCTCCTCCTCCAGGCAGCCCACCCCCCATCCCCATGTTGCATCAGAGACTCCTCTCCAGGGATCCCATAATGCCTTGTGCAGAGTTCTATTTCTGTATTGTGATTATCTGTGAATGGGTCTGACTCCTTCACCAAACTGGGGTTCCAAAAGTCAGGGAATCGTGTCTTATTAATTTTTGAATCCTCAGCACTTAGCACAATGCCTGGCACAAATTAAGAGCTCATTGCATGTCAATTTAATTAAAACTTTTAAGGACTTTCCAATTCTGGATCCTGTAGTTCTGCCAAATTATGCCCAGGTTTATTGGAGATCAGTTGTCAGTACTAAGCAATAAGTGATTCTTCCCATCCAGAGAAATTTAAACCCATAGTCCTAATCTGACAGGTAACTCTGTTCTGTTCCCAAGAGAGGAGTCAGAGTGTTTAAGTAAGAGACAGCATCCCTGCAACCTCATGCAACTATTTTAGGGGTTCACAGCTAAGGACTGAGACCACCCCACAGTCAGTACTGAGGGCCCTGAGGGAGCAGTGGGCCTGCCAATCCCCACCAGTCCCAGTAGGATGGGGGCAACCAGTGGCCCACAGGAGATCCCAGCCAGACCAGAACTGTCGCCTTAGCCACAAGTTAAGGCTCCATTACCAAAAAAAAAAGTGAGACCTATTATTCGTAGTAGTGGTAAACTGAACATGGTTTCATTTCAGATTGTGAATTTTCAGTCTCAGCAAAGAGCTTTGTCATCTATGTGAAGACCTGAGCTAGAGAACGCATGCAAGTATAATGTGTGGTGACATGTTCAGTTCTCTATCGATTTATTTTTAGGAGTGGGTCCTTTGCAAAGCCCTTAATGAAGAAGGGTGGTACATAACCAATGAACCGAGAACCATAGTATCCGCTTAGGCACAGACCAGCTGATTATCACTAATGATTGATAAATTCCAGGGCTAGTGTCAGGGTGCCTTAATCTTTGTAAATGTAGTAAACATTGGACAGTCTTACTCATATGAAGTGTCCAATCCTAAAAGTAAGTGATTGCCCAGCTAGCTTTTAATGAAACTTTTCTTATGCACACTTTTTAAAAATAAAGAACCTCATGTGGATACTAGGATTTTGGCACTTTAATGATTCAGACAGATGGTAGGCCTTCGTTCAGCTTTGCTAAACACGCTTTTCTACTGAGTACAAATGAACAGCATAAACCGGATTCCAGGAAAAGAACAGCACAGCATTGAGGTATTTTAAAGCTGAGCTCAGTCTCAGTTTTTCTTCCCCTTCCTGGCCTCCAGAGGTTGGCATTTGTCAAAGTTCCACCAACCCTTTGCCCTCATCCTTCCTTTGGTGTCTTCACCCATTATCACCACTTCAGTCCTGGAGAGGGATTGGTGGGTCAACATCTTTGTCTGTAGGAACCCCATAGTGCAGATTTCACATTGACAGCTCTCTGCAGGAATTGCCACGGGGATGTGCCCCAACATTACCTTTTAAAATCAACTCATTTTTCTCCAAGTTCCCTTCCTAATCTCTCCATTTTTGTTGGGCTAGAAATCAGAGGCATCTCCTCTCCCTTACAAGCCACCAGGCTCCATTCATCACGTTGGTTCTGCAGGTGGCTATTAGTCCAGCCCTTATTGTCTCATGCTTGGGCGTTCTCATCTGCCTTCTGATTTGACCCCCTGGCTTCTCCTCCCCATCCAGACTACTGTCAGAGTAGATTTCCTAAGGTGTTTCTCTAATTGTGTAAAAAATATATAATGAATCTTCCAATGCCTTCACTAGCTTCCAACTAAAGAAAGGTAAATTGCCCAGCCATGAGTTGAGCCCACCTATCTTCCATGGGTATTTCTTGACCACCCTGCAAAACCTGCTTCCCAGCCAATGGAGACTATGCATTTTCCTTCTTGCTTTCCTTTGCTCCTGGTGTGTCCTTTGCTCATCTCTCCTCATCTATGCCTAATTCTATAGAGGTTTTAAGAACTAGATTAAATGTTTCCCTCCATAGAGTGCCTCACCTACTTGCTCGGTTCCAGTGGTTCTTAAATTTTTGCAGCGTTCCTTTTGAGAAGTCAAGAAGAACTATGAAGCACATACACATATACACATGCACACACTTTCCACAAAGAAAAGTGGACTTGTTTATACACACAAGGTTGGCATACAAGTTCTGGTGGTCCATTTTAACCCCAGGTTAAGAATGCTACCTGCCAGCAGGGATCTCTTCTTCCTTGGTACTACTGTAGCCCTTGATTGTACCTCTGAAATGATCATCTGGCCTTATGACCCCGACATATGTTCTCCAGTCTAGGAGGCATCATTAATTGCTGAATGCAGTAATGTGTAGCTTGTCTGTATATGTGTGTGCATGTGTGATGTGCATTTAATCTCCCCCCACTAGATTCTAAGCATCCAAAAGGCAGCAATCCTGCCTTGCACAAATTATTCTTCTTAGCACTTCACATGACGTCTTGCATTTCTTATACTTGTTGATGGATGGGTAGAGGAACAAATGCATGAAGCACTCTCAAGTAATACAGAAGTGATTTTTCTATACCAGTTATGCTTCATTATAAATATTATTTTCATATTAATTTGGACTTCTAAATTACTAACTAATACCATTAGCATTCTTTGTATACTTTTGTTTATTTAAATGTAATGAACTTTAATTTCTTCCAACATGATTTAAACCCAACCTTTCATTTATAGAGTAGTCTGTATAACAAATTGGTTTGAATGGATGTTCATATCTATTCAAAATCAAAAATAACCCCATAGGTTGATCACTTTGATATGTGCAAACAGTAGCCATATAACTAATAATTACAATATCTATTTCTTTATCCTACTCCCAACTCCAAAGGGTAATAGAATTATAAATTTTTTATTAGATGAATATAGGATTCTGTATTTTTAAAATAGGTAAAATACTCTTTAGAAAGCACTGTTTAGGGATTCTTGTAAACCAAAACTCTGCTTTCCCAGGACTGTTTCTTGCTTTTTCTTTTAAGGATAAGAAAATTTAATTTTTGCATATGTGAAGTGGATGCTGAAGCATGCTGAATAGTGCTAATTATGTCATTTTCATAGTTATTAGTTTTTGAAACTTTCTTTTGTTCAGATTGACCATCTTTCTATGAAACAAAATTGTTTAGAGCTAATTGTATTCATCTCTGTTTAATGCCACATATAAGTGGGGAAACCCTTGAACTTGAAGCATATCATTTTCTAACCACTGCAAATAAGCTTATCACCCAGTACTGTTAATACACCCCTTTGAAGTCTGGCTTGTGACTTCAGGGAGTTAGCAAATGTTCCCTTAAGGCAACCCGATACAAGAGCTTACAGAAGGGTTATATCATAGATGCTGTAAAAGGAAAAATGCTCTGTGAGAGCTAAATAATACCAACCTTTTTTCAACTCTCTTCCTTTACATTCTTTAACACACATACTTTACATTGCTGCTTTGGTGAAGAGTTGTGTAAGTACCTTTTAGTGGAGATAAGAAAATTTAACTCCAGATACTGTGTTAGACTTGATGGATATAGAGGGGAAATTGTGTTCTTTTTGAAATATTCCTACATTAAGGCAAAGCTCGAATGCAATTCTTTTCTATCCATAGTAGACCTATGACTTTTCCTATAGCAATGTGTTCGGAAAAGATGGTTCCATGTTTCCTTTCCACTAAATCAGGCAAAACTCAGGGACTAAGAAAGGACACTGAGATGAACTTAAAAGAAAGTTTTGAACTATTTCCTTCTAGCTCCAAGTTTTCTGTAATTATTTCTATGACATTCTAGATTACACCATAACTTGTGTATTTCAATTCCTGTTTAAATTAATATTATTTCTAAGGTGACTTCAGTTCATTGTTTAACTCAAATTATAAAATATCTTACTTTTCCCTCCTACAGTTTCATTCCTTTTTGCTTTGAAACACTGAATTCACTTGAAGTCCTATAATATTTCTTCAGAATAACGATATTTCTGCCTCTAGAACCCAAACGTAAAGGTAGAAATTAAACCATTCATCAAAAAAATATTTAAGCACTTGGGCAATTTCCTTCCTCAAAAAGACTTAGCATCCAACATAAAAAACTCAGAGTGGTATGAGGCGAAATCATGATTTTATGTTTTTATAATAGGACCATCTTAAATTTTTAAATTTTTAAAAGCACATTAACATATTAACAAAGCATATTCTTTATTCCTGTAGAAATGGGCTATTTGTTCCTGGCCCAAAGTTGGCACTGGATACATGCTTTTGTTGCTGGGCTAAGGTGGAGAATTCTTTGCCCGATGAGCTCAAATGACCAATTCCTGAGACACAGGGTTTCAAAGAGAGAAAGAGTTTTATTGCTAGGCACAAAGCAGGAGAGCAGATGGCCTATCAGTCCTAAATGTGTCTCCCCAAACTGATAGTTCTATAGCATCAAAAGATGGGCAGGTTTTAGGACAATGAGTGCAATGGCCCCAGATGATGTAATTAGAAGTGATTTAATTATTGGGCATGCACCCGTTTATTACATGCTTCATCACAGAATGTATGTAAGAAAATGGCAGCCTTAATATGTTGATGGGCATGATTTTTAGTATTAAAATGACGTATAGGTGACTTGTAGGTTAAAGTCTAAGCTACTGCACATGTCAGGCAGAACCATTTTGGTTAGATCCAGCTTCGGTTATCAAAATAACCTTAGATTTGGGATGGGTTAGTTCTTGGGTCTGTGCTGACCCTGGACCCTTCAATAATAAACATTAGGGGCTGTCTTTAGTGCTCATAAGACTTTAAAGTCAAAAAACTGGATAAGTGGGTACAGGTGAAGGTTATTCACAAAGTTTGTATAATCACAAGGGCACAAGATAAAAGCTATACAATCATTATCAGAGATCAAGGCAGCTGGATTACAGTTCAAAGATTTCAGGTATTTCCCTCTGTCTACTCTAATATAACAGAAAGTAAAAAGGAATATCTATATCATGATTCGGTAATCATGATCAGTCCTTAAATCCTAACTTCTCAGTTACACTTTTTAAATTAATGTGTGTGTGTGTATGTAATACATATTTATATAATAACCTACAGAGCTTGTATTCAATCCAACATCCATAGTCCCACTTCACATTTATGGGGAAAAGAGTCAATTACCCTCTCTGAAGCGCTAACCCTCTCTTTAAGGTAATGACATTATAAATAACAATAACTAAGTGCTTCAAACCTCCCAAGGTACCTATTTTTGTCATCTTCAAAGTATAAATGAGAAAACTGAGCATAAGACGGGTCTCCCCAATGTCGCCCAGCAAATAAGTGGTGGGGCTGTGATATGAACCAAGATTTGTCTAGTTCCAAAGACAGCAAGTTGCCCTGCACGGCCACTTCACCTGATGGCTCCTCTGAATAGACACGTGATTCCTCTCTCCCTTGCTCTTCTTTCCTGCAGAAGCAACACGAGAGACTGAGGGAGCAAATGGAAGTAGTGAACACTTCTCTGCGGGCATCTGAGGACTCTCTGACAGTGTCTCGTCTGACTCTTCCAGAACTTGATGATATAATAATGGTAAGAACACATGTGACTTATTCAGATTTGTATTTACAGCAGGTTAGAACAGCTCATTGTCATGGAAGAATAATCAAATTCAATTCTACTCTATCAACTTAGCTAGCATTTTAAAATAAGATCTTTTTTAGATCTGAATTTTTTAGACTGAATTTTTCAGTTTCTTCCATTGTACAATGGCCATTACTCGTGTGTCTACTTAAACATACATTTCAATTAAATAAAGTTAAATTTTTAATTCCACAGTTGCACTAGCCACATTTCAAGTGCTCAGTTGTCAAGCATGGTTAGCAGTTACTATATTGGACAGCACAGACATCTCAGAAAGTTCTACTGAAGTGCTGATATAGATCTATCTTGTCACTCTTATAAGTTGTGTTTAATAAAGCTGATATTAGAAAATCAATAAAACTCAAATTTTGAAGCAGTAGAAATTTTCCAATAAAATGCAGTGAACAAAATCATCATGAAATTACTCAGCTCTTGTTGTTAACTGTGGAAGGATGTAATTTTAAGGCCATCTCATCCCCATCTCATTCTTTGGCTATTTCAGCACCAACCTCCCTTCCTTTCCCTCCATCCCAACTCCCATCATTATTTTGGTGACATCAAAATCCCTATGGTTTGGAACACCAACTCTCTGAGCTCCAGATCTTTGAACTTCTCCAGTACAACAGTCTTCCTCCAACCCATCTCTGATATTCCTCCCATGACCATACCCAGCTATTGTCATCAGTAACTCCTCCCAAATCCCCGTTTCAAGCACACCTCCCTCTTTGAGTGCCATCTATTAACTCACTCTAGAATCTCCACTCTAACAGTTCTCTGACCACATAGAGACCTCTTCCACTTCGTTTAGCTTACCCCTCTCATAGTGTCTCTTTTCTCCTTGGACAGCTAAGGTCACCAATACAAGCCTTCTATTGCAAACACTCCCTTCTCCCATGCCCACCCACTCCTCCATTGTACTCACCTGAGAATCCTAACCCTTTCTAAATCCAAGTATCCCCTACTCCATGGCTGTCCCAGAGCAGCCATATATGACTGGTGGGAAACCCAGCTCCCCATCTATCAGTCCCAGCTGGTGATGTTGTGTTTCAGTTTGCTAAAGCTGCCAGAATACGGTATACCAGAAATGGGTTGGCTTTTACAATGGGGATTTATTAGCTTACAAATTTACAGTTCTTAAGTCATGAAAATGTCCAAATTAAGGCATCTACAGGAGAATGCCTTCCCTGAAGAAAGGCTGCCAGCATCTGGGACACCTCTGTTACATGAGAAAGCACATGGTTGGTGGCTGCTGGTCCCTCTCTCCTAGGTTTTGTTGCTTTCAGCTTCTGGCTTCAATGTCTTCCTCTCTCAGCTTCTGTGGGTGTGTCCTTGTCTTTCAGCTTCTCTGGGGCTTCTCTGAGCTCTCTGAACTTTTCTCTGTGTGTCCTTTATCCTCTTATAAAGGACTCCAGTAAGGGGATCAAGACCCATCTTGAAAGGGGTGGGTCACATCTCGATTGAAATAACCTAACCAAAGGTCCTACCCATAGTAGGTCTGCACCCATAGGAATGGGCTAAAAAAACATGGTCTTTTCTTGGGTATATAATAGCTTCAAAAGAATACACTTTGCTTCATGCTTCATTGAAAAAATTAGAGAGAGAAAAAAAGAGAACTCCCTCATCTTTCTTTCCCAAATCTACCAACCCATCTGCATCGGCATCCACACCTCTATTTCTCTCCTGATGTAATGAATGAAATGTCCTCCTGTCAAATTCCAGACCCTCCACTTGTGCTCTGAATCCCATCCTTCTTCACCTTGAAGTGAGGATTTCAGGGTTTCACTTCTGAAATTATGCCTCCTCTCTTCTGTATCATCCAGTTCTCTCTCTTTACTGAATCACTGCTGTCAACATATACACATACTCTATTACCACCTTTCTTTTAAAAATTAAAAAGAGAAAAGCTCTTGCCCTCATATTCCCTCTAACTTCTGCCCCATCACTCTGGTCAGCTTCGCAGAAAAACATCTCAAGAGTCACTTACAGCTTCTGTTTCCACCCCTAACCTTCTGTACTCAACCCACTCTGAGACATCCCGGCCCCCTCCACTGCAGCTGTTCTTGTCAAGGTCACCAACGAGCTTCATGTATCCAAAGCCATGGTTATTTCTCATTCCTGGGCTTTGGTAACTTCCCAGCTGCATTGTTAGCCCTCCCTCCTTGTTTAAACACTCAGAGCTCTGTCTTGACTCCTCCAATAACCTGCTCACCTGGTTCTTCTCCTTCCTCACTGCCTCTTCAGCTTCCTCTACTAGCTTCCTTTCTTGTCCTCTACATGGTAAATATTTTAGGCTCTATTGGCCACTTACAGTCTCTGTCCTTTTTCTTCTTTGTTTTTTATTTATTGGACTTAAAAAAAAAAACTCTTTAAAAATGCAGCAGAAATGGGACTTCACAGGGGGTGAAGTCCATATAAAAGCTGGCGTTGGGCCATACTTGGCCCTGGGCAGTAGTTCCCATCCCTGTTCTGGCTAATGAAAACCTCAGGGTTCAGTCAGGGTCCCCTTTTCTATGTATACTTTCTTCCTACTTGATCTCATTCAATCCCGTGGCTTTGAAGAATAATTATATGGTTATGATTCCACAATTTATACTTCCAGCTCTGACACCACCACTGAGTTCCAAACTCCTATATCCAAATGCTTAGTTGATGTTTTCAAGAATTCAATATGGTATGTAGCAAGATCACAGTTTCATCTGCAGCTTAGAGGTATAATAGGCATGTCAAATTGACATATTCTGATTAATACCTGCTTCTCCCCAGTCTCAGTAAGTGGCACAACCCAGTGGCTTAAATAAAAAATCTAGAAGTCATTCTTGGTTTCTCCTTTCTCCTCACTCTCATTTTTGTAAGACTTATTGGTCCGATCTCCAAAATAAATCTTGATTCTGACTGCTTCCCTCCACCTCTGCTGCTGCTTCTAGTCCAAGCTTCCTCATATTTAGCATGAATTACAAGAGTCTCCTAACTGAACCATTTGCCTTCATTCTTGCCTCTCAGGATTCATGCTCTATGAAGCAGCAGGACAATCTTTTAAAAACATAATCAGATCACATTATTTTACCCATGTAACTCTCCAGTGACACAGTAAAAAAAAGACATTTTCCCGTGGCCCACTAGGTCCTAGGTGGCCTTACTCCTGCCTACCTCTCTGACCTCAGGCCCTCACTCACTATGCTTCAGCCCACCAAACTCCTGTTTCTCAAGCACACTGTGCTTATTCCTGCCTCGGGACCCTTGCACCTACTGTCCCCAAATCCTCAAATGGTTTGTGTCCATATGGCCCTTCAATCCATGTGAGTCCATCACACTCAATTATTCTCAATCCCATCCAACCCTTTTATATTTTACTCAAAATACTTTTCACTTTCTGAAATTACCTTGTTTGCTTATTTGTTCACTTGTTTATTATCTGAAACTTCCCACTAGATTGTGAATTCTTTGAGAACAGAGACTGTTCTCCACTCAATACTCTATCTCCTAAAAGAGAGGCTGTCACATAGTGAACATTTGTTGAATGAATGAGTAAAGATGGAATGTCTGTGGCAATTTTTCTGCTTATAAAATTAAAGCCAATTATTTTCAAAGTATGTTTCCCGTGATCAACCAAATTTCTTGAAGCATATCATACTATCTCCATAAAAAAAAAAATCCTCTGTAATAGGAACTATGCTACATTCTGAGTGTACAAAGATCAACAACAGCTCCTGCCTCCTAGGATTTGAAGTCTAATAAATGAAACAGCCATGTAAAGTGATTACAGGAAAATGATAAGTGGATAATAGAAACATGTGGTAATATTTAACCCACTCTGAAGAGATTAGGGATGGCTTTATCAAAGAAGTAAGATTTGAGCTGAAGTTTGAGGGATCAGTAGGAATTTTCCAGATCAATCAGGCAGAAAAAAAAGGAAAGACATTCCAGGTAAGAAAAGGCACAGAGGCCAAAAAAAAAAAACAAAACAGAGCCTTCAAGCAAGAATTAGTCAAAGTTGGACCATATGATGGAGTGGAGTGGGAAGTGGGGAGAAATAATAAAATCGGTAAGAGAGAAGGGGTCAGTTAATATAGAATCCCTAAGCCGCGCTAAGGAATTTGGATTTATTCCTGCAAAGCAACTGGCTAATTTCGAGGAGGGGAAATAATATTATCAGATTTGCTTTATAGAAAAATCATTATTCCTACAAGGTGGTGGAGAAGGGATTAGAAGACCAAAGTCAAGGTGTAGAAAGAGGTTAGATCACACAGAGGAGAGGAAAGGGCTGGTAGTCGCACTGAGGAACACGAGCATCTTAAGGCCTCTTTCCCAGCCAGTGAAATAGAAGACCCAGGAGAAAGCAGCACACACAAGCTAGGAAAAGAGAGCATTTTAAGGCAAAGACAGTGACCAACGCTGTCACAAACTAGAGAGAGGTCCAGTAAATAAAGATTGTAAAGTGTTCAGTGGATCTGGCAATATGGGGCTTTGACATTGAGGAACTTAGCAAGAACCATTTCCATGGAGTGTCTTGCATCAAAGCAAGAGAAGAACCTGGAGGGGAATCTAGAGCTGAGGAACAGGTTAACTTTGCTTTTAGCAGGAGAAACTTGGGCAGGTTTATATCTAAGAAGAGCTAGTAGCAAGAAGAATGGGAAATGGGGCTATTAAAGAGATGGGAGAGTTTGCCTTATATATAAAATAAACACTTCTCCCTCTTAAAGTAAGAGAAAATGTATATATAGGTTTAGCTATAAATGAACTTATGTTTCCTTGTTTTGGAGATTGGGAAGGATGGTAGCAAAAAGTTGGGGAAATATTTATTGTTATTGGAGGCTCCAAGGAAGCTTCCTATAAATAGCACCACTTTTCTGCACCAAAGTTCTAAACAAGTTGAAAAACAAATAAAATAGTGGATTTGTAGCCCAGGAATACCAACTGCCTTTATTTCTGATGTAGCTAAATTGTGGGCATGGTTTTAGGTCTACTAGCCAAGTGGGACTTTAGAACTGCTAGCTCAGTTCCAGAATTAGGTAGATCTACTCACCCAGACAGGAAACATTGTGGGTCTTATGTGGGGGTTTCACCAGGATAACTTTAATTATGGACAAACAGAGGAAAGCTTAGGCTTCCTTGTGGCATCTTGCACCCAAGAACAAGAAAGGTGGAGTTGAATAGAACCTGTACAGTTCTTCTTACTAAATTTACCAATAAAAGAAACCACTCCCCTTCACAAGGGCAGAAAGTAGATAGGGGTGGGAAGGTCTGGAGTTTCAATGATTTAGCTCCCTGTATCAGGAGAAAATATCAGGAGTGTAGAAGTGTTTCCCACTAACAGCTTATGTTTTCTAAATAAACAAGAAAATAAAATAATCTGTTTGGAATAGGATAGGGGTGGGGGAAGGAAATATTATTGGCTTGAGAATGGTGTCAAGGTTTAGAATCATTATTTGGGTGAGTGGGAAAGCAAATCTCTTTCCAGTTTGAAGGTCCAGCAGAGGCTAATAGCCATAGATTTTTAGCAGCAGCCACACCATGGTGTGATCTTTAGCCAAGATCATTGGAGGCCTAGGATGAACTGAAATCCAAGAGAGGTGGTGTCACAAGGTGACTTTCAGGGAGGGAGTAGTCAACCACATGATTTGTATCTGAGAGGTCAGATAAGAAGAGAACAGAATGATGCCCACTGGATTTAGTAACTTAGATGTCATACATGGACTTCTGCTTTGGTGGAATAGAAACTAGACTGGAATAGGTTAAAAGGGTGAACAGAAAATGAGAAAATAGGAACGGCAGGCATAAACAACTCATTTTTTTTAAGACATTTTGCTATAAAGAGAATAGAAAAGTAGGGCAGTAACATTAGGGAGATAATGTTGGGTTTGGGTTGGATAATGGAGGGTTTTTGTTTAGTTTAGTGTTGTTTTTAGATGATATATGGAAGAGCATGCCTGAATTTTAGGGAAGCAGTCCAGTGGAAGAGAAGAGGTTGAAGATGTAGAAGAAATAAATATCTGCTTATAGTATTTTATACTTATAGAGACTTGGCCTGTAATTTGCTGAACTTTATAATAAGGATGGATAGAGATTATCTTTCAGTGTCTCTAGGAAACATGTTTTAAGTTCTTCTAAATTAAATTCATTAATTTTTTTTTGACATTTTAAAGAATGCATCGGGGATTTATGCAGAAATAGATGGAGCCAAAAATGAACTACAAGGAAAACTATCTAACCTGAGTAACCTCAGTCATGGTTTAGTCCAAGAAGCTATTGATCATGCAAAGAACCTTCAAGAAGAGGCTGATGAATTGAACAGGTAATATTCTGGCTTCAGAAATGCAAATATCTGTATGGGTTGAATATAATAGTCAATTCCACATGCCAGGGTTACTGGGATTCTATGTTAGCAGGTTGGTTTTAGGGTAGGAGTTGTTAGTTGGTTGGTCTCTCTGAAAGTCAATCACTTTTTATTGTAGTTATTTTGGACAGACTGTTTTTCAGTTTACAACTCTGTCAGATTAGAGACTTGTGGGGTTTGGGGGTGGGAGTGGCAATGAGGTGACCTAAGGAATTTTGGTTGGGGCATAATCACTGCATAATATATTACCAAGTAAATCAGATTCCTTTACAAAGTCTAACTCGACCCTCATTGCCTATTTATTTCATAGACAGCATTAACTTTCCACACCCAAATGTTTTAAGTAAAGCTTAAGTATTGGGAGTTGGCCATAAAACTGACTTCTCGTAAATACCCCAGCCATTCCACAGTGCCCAGCAGGAACTATTTGATTTCAACACCTGTTGAAAGAAAATCAATTGACAATTTTCCTTGCATCATTTAGAAGAGAATCACCCGCCCCTTGCCACTCAATTAATGTTAATTGAAATGTACTGAAAGATTGGAATTGAATTCATGACCCAGAAATAATAGGTATATAATGAGGTCATTATAAAGGAGGACTACAAATCTGGCAGTTAGTAACAAGGACCTGTAAAGGTCACGGATAAAGTAAGAACCAATATTAATTTCCATTCAAATTGTAAATCACCTTTTTTTTTTTCCTAATTGCCAAAATTTTCAAATATCCTGCCAGATCTCCCGAAACCTGAGTGAGGGAAACTGATATCATGTGAACTCTTGTTGTGTGAGATGTGTTATATCCAGCTCAATGTTATGCCCCCAGGATGTATGTTTTCGATCAAGGCGATAAAATGGAGTTTTGATCAAATACTGTATTTGCAATATACTATATTGGCAGAACATTGTTTTTGAGATCCATCCTATGGCTCTTATCTTTCTTTTGCCATTTTAATAACTATGTCCTGTTGATTGGGATCCCAGAACACACCTTTTCTAAATGACGCTCTGCAACAATGTTCTAGCCTGATTCTAAGGAAGTTACCACACACTTTACATGAAACATGATCAGAAATATTAATAATCCTGAAGCCTCTTTTGTGATTAGGATATTTCAGGCTGAATAGATGCAGGGAAATATCCAAATTTATTGATGCCTTCCCTTCAAATTGAAAATATTCTTCAACATCTATTGGGTATACACAATGATTTGCATGCTGTGCCTCAAACAGAGATAGACATAATTCATCAAGAAGCTTCTACCCAAAGCACATTTTTCTTCTGAATTTTGATTTAGCACCTGGTTTGTCCTTAGCAATAAAAATAAATAAAGGCTTTGCTTCTAGTTCTTTGATATATCTTCTTACTACTCTAGCCAGCAAAACTAAAAAATATTAGTAAATATTTGTAACATTTCATTCCTTTTTTTCTCCTGTCTTTAAAAACTCTTCTTATGTATCTTCCTCAGGTTTTACTTTCTGAACTGTTTCTAAGCACAAAGGGTTGGGCGAGGAACAAGATGGCAAGTATTTGGATAGGAATTACATCTGCAGAGCAGAGCTGTGTTCTGACTTTTGTAGGCCATTTGTATTTTTGCTTTGGTGGGCCCCTTCATCTGTAAAAAAAAAAAAAAATTTAAATTCTGTTCCATGACTGGTATAAAGACATAATAGTAATTATTATTATTCATTGTTTCTTCTGATTTAAAAAAAATGAAAATGAAAGCATTTTTGTGGACTCTGAAAACTACCTTGGGCCATGAGGTTGTGTCTACTGTGCCTAATGGATAAGTTGGCCCTGCTGAAGAGGAGATAGAATGATGATGACTTTGGATGAAAGAGTAGGAAGTAGCTGAGAAAACAAAGGGAAAGAGGAAGTGGCTCTAAGCCTGAGAAAACTGGAACCAGATGATCAAGGAGGCTAAGAAAGAATTGCCTGGACTCAAATGATAGGCTGGTTTGGAGAGATGAACGGGCATGGGATCTGCAATATCGTAAACTAGGATCATAGATTATCTTCTGGAAGTTATTGATGAATAAAATGAAACTAATTATCAATGCTTGGAACTGAAAAAAATAATAAAGGAACTGGTGGATTTAAGACTGAATAAAATTAAGACAAAAGATTCAGAAAGAGCAGTGGAAGGGGGAATAAGCTTTATCAATGAAGAAGAAGTACAGGTCAATAAAATAAATTATGTGGGTATGCATACAATTTGAAACTCCAATTCAAGAAATAGTTTAGGTATAATAATAAACCCTAATATTTACTGGACGCCAGACACAGTACCAAGCATTTCACATATTTAAATCCCAGTTAGACCTTTCATTAGTCCCCTGAGCCACATTCCATTATAACTCCTGTGAGAGTGCCCAGTGCATTATGGATACTCAGTAAATGTTAGTTGAAACTTACACCTGCCAGATAGGGCCAAAGGCAGAGAATATTGTATGTGTGAAGGCAGAGATAGGGAAATAGATGGGGGGCAGTGTGCACTTATGGGCACAGCTGGACCTTAAGTGAGACACACCTTAACAGCTCTATGCTGTTAGGCACCCTCTCTCAAGGCCTCAGCTTCTTTTATGGAAAAGGAAAAAATGTCTACATCATGGGTGTGGTAGGAATTGAAGAAATACTATAAGGAAAATGGCTAGCCCACTCTCTACCCATAAAAGTGCTCAGTGCATGTTATTCCCCTTCTCAGGGGAAAATGTGATCTGTTAAGTCAAGTGAAGTAAAGAGGAAAATAAGGTTGACCAGATAGAATGAAACCAACTCATACCGTCACTCAACACCAGGCTGAGGTTGCTTTTGCCCCCTCAGAGCCATGGTTGCTTTTATTAAGACACTAACAACACTGCTTTGAGTATGTGGTAGGTGGGGATGGTTATGGAGTTCACTCCTCTGCCTGACTTCCACCACATAAACAAACTCTTGCTATAAGAGGTGCAGAATGCTGTTTCTTCATCATCGTTCCTTTTTACTGTGGCTACTGCCAGACAGGCAGCTGGCCATGAAACCAAAAACGGTGAGGTCTTGAGGACAGCAGAGGCAGAGGAATGCAGAGAAGATGTGTTCCTCGGAAACACGGCTCAGGAAAGCCTTGCCAAGCCAGGTGACTTTGAATAACAGGAAGGAAGGTCCTGTGATCCCTGAAGTATTAAAATCAAAACTTACAAATGGCCCCATTTCCCACGGAGGTAGGAAGGAGAAATAATGAGAAGTGTGTTTGTTAACAGGAGTTTGCACAGTTCAGATACCAATGGGCTGGTACAGAAGGCTGTGGATGCATCAAATGTCTATGAAAATATTGTCAAGTATGTGAATGAAGCCAATGAAACAGCACAATTAGCCCTAAACATCTCCGACCGAATAAACGATGTAAGTATTCTCTTATTCTAAAGTACATTTATATGTTGCCTTTTCCCAGCTTATGACTTCTCTATTTTCTAATGTCGTCTCTTGAGCTTCTATAAAATACAAATGGAAGAGAAGGCAGGGGAGCCAAGGAGAGACCATTTTACTTATTCCGTGGTTTCAGTTGGGCAAGGTCTTCAAGATGTGTTATGCTCCTGTCAGCAAATGTCCATTTCCTTGACAGTTTTATTTAGCCAAAATCCACGAAGAAAATATATTTAAGACTAATTCCTGCTGATAGAGTAGGTGCTTTATGCATATATTCAGATTTTTTAAATTAATTTCAATTGTGAGCACTCCATGTCCACCAAACATATTCTCCCTCATTCCTGTCCCCCATCCTCTAGTAACCTCTAATATACTTTCTGTCTCTGCAAATTTGCTATTTCTAGACATTTCTTGTAAGTGACATCATACAATATTTGTCCTAATGTGACTTCCTTATTTCTCTGAGCATAATGTTTTCAAGATTCTTCCATGGTTCAGCATGTCTCAGAACTTCATTTTTTCTTGTGGCCAAATAATATTCCATTGTGTATACTGTACCACATTGTTTATTCAGTCATTTGTTGATGGACACTTGGGTTGTTTCCACCTTTTGGCTATTGCAACTAATGCTGCTGTAAACACTGGTGTAAAAATAACTGTTTGAGACCATGTTTTCAATTTCCTTAGGCTTATTCATAGAAGTGGAATTGCCCACTTATATGAATTTAACTTTCAGAGGAATCATCATATTGCTTTCCACAATGGTTTCACCCTTTCACATTTTCACCAATGCATTAGTTACAATTTCTCCAAATCTTCTCCAACGCTTGTTTTTTCCATTTAAAAAAAAAAATAGCTTTCATTGTGGGTGTGAAGTGGTATCTCACTGTAGTTTTGATTTGCATTTCCCTAATGCGTAATGACATTCAGATTTTTTTTAACTCAAAAATTATTTATTGAGTGGCATCTATATGACAAGGACTTTGGTGGAGCCTGGGCCATGGCACTGTTCTAGGTTCACTGAATTTTCCTCAGGAAACACTTGAGTTGAAAATGCCAGGGACATTATTTTCTCATGTTCACATTTGACCTTGGTTTTGAGCCATGAAAACGAAGTCATATGAATTTGGCTTGATGCTTAGCAGATAAACTGTGTCATTTAAATTCTAAAGCTATTAAAAACTGATTCCTTCTGCTGTAATTCTTACTCTCTCTCCACTGAATTCCTTTGTAGGCTGTGAGTGGGATTGATACTCAAATCATTTACCATAAAGATGAAAGCGAGAACCTCCTGAATGAAGCCAGAGAACTGCAAGCAAGGGCAGATTCTAGTAAATATCTTCATTTTCTTAACTTCCTACTAGTTTACAGCTGTTTCCTCCCTTTTGTACAGTATTTCTGCAGGTAGACAATTTCTAAGATTAAAGAATAATTGGTATTACAACTGAATAATATTTTAGTAGTTTCTGCTCAGAGTCAAGGAATTAAAAAGCAAAATCGAAAATTTCAAAATGAATTGTTGTTAAAAAAAAAAAACTTCTATGTAGTAAAATTACATGGAAACAAAACATAGAGTTATCCAGCATATGTTGGATACTCCTTGCTAATCCAATAGGCTTATTAGTAGAAATTTATCAGAAATCCCAATTTTCAAGGAGATAAGTTCATAAAATACACTCAATAAAACTATGTTGCATAAAATTTAATCTTTCTTGGACAATTTAGAAGAATCTTCAAAAATTTCCAGTCATCACCATGAAAGAAAATTAGGATGACAGGGTACCAAAAAGCAGTCTGGTTCTTTGCACTTTCTTGTAGTTTGTGTTCTACATTAATTCACTATGTTTACGACAAGTCTAATCATATGGAAAGAAGGAGCTCCAAAGGCCAGTGTTCCATCTGCTAAAGCAAGCACATGCAAGATTTTGAGAGGGAAGAAACATCAAAAGGTGAAATAATTTTAGTAAATGTTTAATCTTGTGATTCCACAATTGAATGGAATAAGAATGTCAGTAAACATTACTCATCTCCGTGTTAGTGAACTCATTACTAAGGACATTTGAGTGTTAGCTAATGAAGTCGGAAATCCATTATCTAGCTAGCTTCTAAATAACAAGTAAAAACAAAGGCAAAATTTGAAACTGAAAATTCCATGAAATCTTATCAAAGCAATTAATCTCAAATCTAACCCTGCATTTTTTTTTTTTACAAAATAGCCACTACACATAGAAAATAAATGCATTTTGTTTTTCATATGGAGCATACTTAACTACTTAATTACATAATTATTTTTATGTTTTCTGGGTAAGCAAAAGCAATTAAAATGCTATTAAGTTTCTCTAGTCTATTAATTTGTTACATAAGTCAAATAAATTTATTATGGAAGTCTAACCCTGAGCCTACTCTTTGGAAAAGAGTTAGAATGTTAGCAGTAAAGAACTAGAATATTAATAGCAAAATATTTAAAAATAAATCTTGCCATGTTTTATGTATTGTTTTTGTTCCTTATATGGGTAAGACCATAATATGGGAGACTTCTTGATGCAGTGACTTAAATATTTCATTTTCCTCAATAATTTGCAATGTATTTTCTCATCATTGATTTATTGCACCCCTGAAAGCTACTTTTCTCTCCTGGGAATGAAGTCTTCTCAAATTTCCATATTGTGTGTCCAAATAAGTCTCTCTGCCTCAGCCTCTTTGAATATTTTGCATTTCTGGCCACCTATTTCATGACTTTGTTTGATTAACATAGACTTACTTGTAAAAGTGACAGGGATAGGGGCTCAGGACTGTGTGGCTCAGAACTTCATAGGACTCTCTTTCTTTAGACAATACATAGGTTTGTGATATAAATTCAAGTTTTCAAATTAAACTGTATGTATTTACAGTTACAGTATCATTTCAAATTGCTGTTTCTTCATCTCCAACTGATTTTCAATGACCACAATCTTGGTTTTTCAGCTTTCTTTTTTTTCATGATCTATATCAAATAGCTAATAATCTATAATGAGCTTGGGGGCAGTTATATAAAGGAAACTTCTACTGAATTCTTTTATAAAATGAAAAATACTTTTGCAAGACAGTAGGTTCTAAATAGGACAAATCTTTTAAGAAACGTTTCCTCTTATAAAAATCCAGCCCCAAATAGATATTCTTTCTCCTATTTTTAATCAAGAGCTCCAAATACAAAGTCAAAAACACTCTTTCTCTGTATTAGCCTGTGATTTTTTTAGTCAGAAGACCCAAAAAGAGCTGAAAGATTGTTTGCATCACAGTATTCAAAATGTGAAACTAGGAAGAGAGAGAGAGAAGATGCAGTGCAGCTACAAAATAGTTTTAGTCCCTCCTTGCATTCTGGGAAAGTGCTTGGACTTTGTTACACCCTCTCGATGACAGTAGAAAAAAGGATAACTGAACAACAAACCAAACTCACCCAAACTGTGTAATAGAAAAGGGAAAGCACACCACCATAGGAGAGTATATTTACCAGCATGCTGGAGAGGAGGAGAATACAATAAGAAGCAAAAAAATTATTTTGCTGTCTGTCAAGAAACAGATTTCCTGATGCTTTGGAAGTAAACGAAGCAAAAACAGAAACAAAGAATTATACAGAAACAAAGAATTATTGAGATAGTTGATCGTTAAGTTCAGATGACGAGATAACACATCACAAAGCCTGTTTGGATTTACTCAGATAACCCCAGTTTAGAGATTATGGCACAAGCGCACTTTCAAGAATAATTTTTGTAAGAAAAACACAATTTATCAAAACCAATATACGAAACAGAAACTCTGAAACAGAACTGTATGTGTATGTCTCTATGTATGTATATATATGTATAATAAATTTAATCACTAATTAAACCTTTCTCATAACAAAATCTCAAGGTTCAGATGGCTTTTCTAGTGAATTTTCCCGAATCATTTGAAAAAGAAGTAACACCACTCTTATACAAACTCTTCCAGAAAATAGAAAAAGAGGAAATACCCTCCAGTTTATTCAGTGAAACCACCAAAA
This sequence comes from Choloepus didactylus, assembly GCF_015220235.1. NCBI lineage: Eukaryota > Metazoa > Chordata > Mammalia > Pilosa > Megalonychidae > Choloepus > Choloepus didactylus. The sequence goes on from NC_051313.1 coordinate 38,097,974, forward strand.
CCTGATAGAGACATTAAAATAAAGGAAAATTATAAGCCAAATTCTCTGGTACAAAGATGTGACAATCCTAATCAAGATATTAGTAAATCAAATCAAATCTAGCATACGTAGAAATGATAATACATAACAACCAAGTTGAGTTTATTCTAAGATTTCAAAGATCATTTAACATTAAAAGATATCATTGCAATTCACCTATTTGCATAATAAAGGAGAAAATCATATGATCATCTCACTGGATATAGTAAAATCTTTTATTAAAATTTGATCCCTAGTCATGATTTTTAAAAAAATAATTCCGCAAACTAGGATTATAAGGCAATTTCCTTAATCTAATAAAGAGTAATAACAATATTAAGCAAAATATTAATACTGAAATATTGAAAGCTCTCCCACCAAGATTGGAAACAAGACAAGGATGCTCCTGATAACTAATTCAGCATGTAAAAATCCAGTTTAATTCTACATCCAACAATTAGCAAGTTAACTTTTCAAAATGATAACATAAGAATAGCATCAAAAGTATCAAATATCTAGGAATAAATCTGATGAAAGATGTTAATATCTCCACGTGTAAAACTTTAAGACTTTGCTGAAGGAAATTAAAGATCTAAATAAATGAAGATCTAAAGAAGAATTAGATCTAAGGACTTTAGATCAGAAACAATGTACATAAATACAGTATTCATTGAATAGAAGACTCAATTTTGTAAAAATGCTAATTTCCCCAAATTGATCTATAGATTCAATGCAATATCAATCAATATCAATACCAGAAATGTTTCTAGATAATAGTTGATTAGATAGATAGATGATATGAAATTAACAGGATGATTCTGTAATTTCTATGCAAATAAAAAAAAAAGCCAAATCTTGAAGAATAGAACCAAACCTGGAAGACTTAAGCTACCAGATTTGAGACTTATTATTACACTACAGAAATTAAGACAGAGATACAGAGATATTAAAAAGTATATACTGCATCATTTCTTTTAAAGTTTAAAAACAACTTCAACTGACAACTAGAGATAGAATTCAGCATAGTGGTTATCTTTGGGAACCAAGGGGAGCTGCTAGGGTGCTAATAACGTTCTATTTTCTTGACCTGGACACTGGTTATATTGTGTTTTCACCTTGTGAAAACTCTTCAAGCTATTCATTTATAATCTGTGCCCCTTTCTACATTCATGTTTTATATGAATTAAAAATTTGTTTGAAACAATTGAAAAAAAAGAATTTTCTTATGGAAACAGTCATCACCATACACAGAACTCTTCTTTACAGCTGATTATCAGTTGTGCTGCCAGGTGCTATTTTTTTTTTTTTTTTTTTTTTTTTTTAATCATCATTTTATTGAGATACATTCACACACCACGCAGTCATACAAAACAAATTGTACTTTCGATTGTTTACAGTACCACCACACAGCTGTACATTCATCACCCAAATCAATCCCTGACACCTTCATTAGCACACACACAAAAATAACAAGAATAATAATTAGAGTGAAAAAGAGCAACCGAAGTAAAAAAGAACACTAGGTACCTTTGTCTGTTTGTTTGCTTCCCCTACTTTTCTACACATCGATCCATGAACTAGACAAAGTGGAGTTTGGTCCTTATGGCATTCCCAATCCCACTGTCACCCCTCATAAGCTACATTTTTATACAACTGTCTTCGAGATTCATGGGTTCTGGGTTGTAATTTAATAGTTTCAGGTATCCACCACCAGCTACCCCAATTCTTTAGAACCTAAAAAAGGTTGTCTAAAGTGTGCGTAAGAGTGCCCACCAGAGTGATCTCTCGGCTCATTTTGGAATCTCTCTGCCACTGAAGCTTATTTCATTTCCTTTCACATCCCCCTTTTGGTCAAGAAGATGTTCTCCATCCCACGATGCCGGGTCTACATTCCTCCCCGGGAGTCATATTCCACGTTGCCAGGGAGATTCACTTCCCTGGGTGTCTGATCCCACGTAGGGGGGAGGCTGCCAGGTGCTATTAGTCACAGCAGCACTTTATTTTTCAAAGAAACAAATTGTTATCTCTACATCCTTTATGACTCACTTCATGACATCTTAAGTCACTCCGAGCGGTGCTACAAGTTTTCTGCAATCCTGCACCTCTTATTCTAAATGCACTTGTCCAGAATTGGTGATCTATGTTCAGTGTATTTGGTAATCAGAATTCTCGTTGCTGAAATGGAGACTTGGCAGAGGCATCCCAGCCCCACTGGTCCTTTGATCTGCTGCTTCTTCACAGGCAATGAAGAGGCAGTGGCTGACACCAGCCGGCGTGTGGGCGGAGCCCTGGCGAGGAAGGGCACCCTCAGAAACAGGCTCAGCGATGTCATTAAGCAACTACAGGCAGCAGAGAGAGGTAAGGGCCAGAGACAGAGCCCAGCTCTCTTGTTTGTTGACTGGGATGTAAGAGCGACCTTCAAAAAAGAATAGGTAATTTACCTAATTGATTTACCTAATTAGGCCACTCTTATAATAAATATTTTTTCTGGTATTAAGAGAAACTATGTTCACTACCAAAAAAAAAAAAAAAATTGTTCTAGAAAGTAAAGTTAAAATAAATACATAAATTTAAAAGCTGCAATAGCATAGATATTTTTTAATGACCATTATTAAAATTTAAGTGCATTTCCCAGCTGTAGTCCCATAGTATGCCAAAGCTCTAGCCAGGAGAACATTAGCCGTTGAGAATCCTCATCAACAGCATGGTCACAGCCACCCTTTATTGAGGGTTACTGCATGCGAGGCCCTGTGCTAAGTGCTTTACATTCATTATCTCATGCGAGTAAACCATCGCTATTGCCTTTATGCCGATGTGAACCTCAAGGCTTGTCAGGGTCAGGGAACTTACTCCAAAAGGCACAGCCAATAAGAAGCAGACCAGGATTCAAGCCAACATTTGTCAGAATTCAGAGCATGCGAGGTTGAATTTAAGGTCTCCCCACTTTAAAAATTTGACGTTACATCACCCAAGTGACATTTAATTATTTTTATTATAGAAGGAATACATAATCTTTATAGAAAAATTAGAAAATACAGATAAGGAAAAGAGAAGAAAAATCACTTATAATCACTTAGAATCCCATCACCTAAAATTATTGTTGTAAACGTGTTATGTTATTTTTATTTTGAGTAGATAACATCTTAATAAAAACAGGATTTCACTATATATACTCTTTTGAAACTTGCCTTTCTTATTTGAAATACCTTTATTAACTTACTTCCCTACCATGGCATAATTTTAAGGGCAAAATGTATTCTAACAGAATATTTTTCACATAGAAGAAAGTGATATTTGCAATGAATTTTAATGACTATCTTAATGAATTAAAATCTCATATGCATTTTCTGTGGCTTCTAACCCAAGGAAATATTAATTACTCTATTTTTAAAATTTACTTCTTAATTTGAAAATGTTTCAAGTGAGCCAGATCATTTTAATGAGACTTTAGAGTCTCTCAAACTCACTTATTAATGCTGTTCACAATATTCTTATGCACCTAAATTATGCCATAATTAACATATCTTTAAAAATATTAATCTTGCTTAAAAGTCCAAAATTTAAGTCTGTTTCATCACAGTAAGTAATTGGATACTACTGTTCTGCAACAAATGCCTGCTTCTCTGCAAAGTTAATCTCCTTGTATTCTGAGAGAAGGTGATGCTCAGCCGCGCCTGGGTCAGGCCTGGCAGATCATGGGAGAAGCCAACAAGACAACGGTGGAGGTCCAGCAGGCCATCACCCCTATGGCCAACAATCTGACCAGCTGGTCCCAGAATCTTCAAGATTTTGACTCTTCTGCTTATAACACTGCAGTGGACTCTGCTAGAGATGCAGGTATCACTTAGAACCTTCGCAATTTGGATCCAATTGAGGAATTGGCCATTAAACTTTACACATTTTGTTGAAAAGCATTTTTTTCATTTGGGTTTTTAAGTGGAATGTTGTAGAAAGGAGAAAAATTTTTGCTTCAGTTCATCTATCAGAGGAAAATATATATATATATATATATTTCACATACATACACCCTAGATACGTTGGCAAAAAGTCATAATTTCTCTATATGAGATAATGGTAGCAATTATTTTTCTCAAGGTGATTAAGATGGGTCCTTTGGGGAGGAAGAGAGATTATATGTTAGGCTGAATAACCTTAACAAAATGTTGTTTAGTTTTTAGGAAAAAAATTTACTGAAAATTTGCTAAAGCACATTGCTTTTCCTTGCCTGTGTACAGCAGGTTATTACCAACAAGATTGAATATGGCCAAACATTACCTCAGTCTCCCCTTAAGAAGAACAGTCTGTTGGTTAAATTGAATATACAAATTTGTAGCAATGCAAATAAAATATTTTGATGCCTGCCTAATTTTTTTTAGCTACACATAAATATTTAAAATCAGATATTACCCAGGATACCAGATTACTTGGGAAATGTAATTATTTCCTTTCTCACATTTTTATTCATCTCTTCACAAAAGTCTTAACTATCAGTGTCTTTGTCATGTCTAAAGCCTTTAGTTCTCCAACATGGTTTTGCAGACTATAGTATCTTCACTTTATCTATATTGTTTAAGAAACAATTCTGAATCCATATATGATAACCATCACTAGAAATTTTATCCAAAATCACAAATACCCATTCCCACAACATGAAGATAGTTCTTTCATATTTGTCTTTAATTTTTAGTTAGAGAAGTTGCAGGTTTACAGGAAAATCATGTAGAAAATAGAGTTCTCTTATACCACCTCCCATTAACACTTTGCATTTGGTGGTATATGTGTTACAATTGATAAAAGAATATTATTATAATTGTACTATTAACTATAGCTCATGGTTTACATTTGGGTTCCCTGTTTGTGTTGTACAGTCCTGTGTTGTTTTGCTGGAGTTTATTTTCCTTTTTTATTCTAATAACATATACACAATCTAGAATTTTCCCTTCAACCACATTTGAGTATATAATTCAGTGCTATCAAAATAAGCTCAGAATGTCATGCTACCATCACCACCACCCACTTCCAAAATTTTTCCATCACCCCAAATAAAAACTCTGTACAATTTAAAGCATTAAATCTGGATTCCTTACCCCTACCATGACCCTGGTAACCCATATTCTAGTTTCTGACTCTTATGAATTTGCTTATTCTAATTATTACTATCAGTTAGATCATACATATTTGTCCCTTTGTGTCTGGCTTATTTCAGTCAACATGATGTCTTCACAGTTCATCCATTTTGTTGCATGTATCAGAACTTCAGTCTTTATATATCTATATATAATATATATAAAAATATGCATACATTTTTTCATCTTTTAAGCATATATTCATGAGTTCTTCCATTTAACCTCTCACTTAATTGCCTTTAAAATTTGATCTTTAAAAGATTTGCTTACATCACATCCAAAATTTGCATTTATAAAGATATTGCCCAGGAATATTTGTTAAATCTGAGTTAAGTTTCTTCAGATTTCTTTTGCTCCTTTCTTATCCTCCTGTCAGGAGATTCTAATGAGCATCCAGAACTACTATCGATTGAAACTGTATCAGGCTAATGTGTTTTCTTCAAACAGTACTTCGTGTTTCAAAACAAAATAATTGAGGCAGCATACCATAACATAATATAAAGTAACTCCCTTTTTCTGAGCAAATTGGGGAGAGGGACAGGACCCTGTCTTATATATATTACCATATCAAAATGTAACGTAAGGAAGAAAGAGTAAGATGCCCCTGGAGACCATTCCCCAACAAAATCGTGAAACAACTATCAAAAACTGGCAGAACCATCTTCTTCAAACCTCCAGAAACAGTTAAAGGATTCAGCTGGATGAGTGCTGAATCGAGAAAGCACAGCTTTAAAAATGTAGGCAAATCTCCTGACACTATTGCCACCCTCTTTCCCTCCTACTCCCTGACGTGGTGTGGAGCCAGCCTGTGCTCCCGCTGTGTGTACCGAGTCCTGTTCTGGAGGAGCAGAACAACCCCTGTGCACATGCTAGGGTGCCTGTGTAGATACCAATATCTCAGCAAATGCAGAGCCAATTTGCAAAGACTGTGAAAGGTGGATCTGGAAAAAGAAGAGCAAATTAAACCCAAAGCAAGCAGAAGGAAGGAAATAACAAAGATTAAAGCAGAGATACATGAAATAGTACATTAAAAAAAAAAATAGTGAGAGGCAATGAAATGAAAACTTGGTTCTTTGAAACGAGCAGTAAAATTGACAAACTTTCAACTAGATGACAGATTAACAAAAGAGAGGATGCAAATAACTAAAATCAGAAATTAAAGGGGGTCATTACTACTGAACCCACAGAAAGAGGATACTATGAATAAATGTATACTCAAAATTAGAAAACTTAGATGAAATGAACATATTCCTAGAAATACATGAACAACCTACACTGGCTCGAGAAGAAATAGAAGTTCCCAACAGACCAATAACAAATAAAGATATCCAATCAGTCATCAAAAACCTCCCAACAGAGAAAAGCTACGACCAGATGGCTTCACAGGGTAATTTTACGAAACTTTCCAAGAGTAATTAACCATAATCCTGCTCAAACTATTCCAACAAATTGAAGAAGAGGGAATGTTTCCTAACTCATTCTATGAGGCCAACATATAAAGCCAGATAAAGATACCACAAGTAAAGCCATATAAAGATACCACAAGTAAAGAAAATTACAGACCAGTTTCTCTTATGAATATGGATGCAAAAATCCTCCACAAAATACTAGGAAAACAAATCCAATAGGACATTATAAGAATTATATCCTGTGATCAAGTGGGATTTATCCCAGGGACAAAGGTGATTCAACATAAGAAAATCAATAAATATATCATATCAATTGACACAGAAAAGGACTTTGACAAATTCCAGCACCTCTTCTTGATCAAAATACTTAGAAAGTAGAAATAGGAGGAAATGTCTTCAACATAATAAGGAGCATATATGAAAAATCCACAGCCAACATTTTACTAAAATGGTTAAAGACTGACATTCCCTCCAAGATCAGGAATAAGACAAGAATGCTCACTGTCACAAATGTTTTTCACCATTGTTCTAGAAGTTCTAGCCAGAGCAATTAGGTAAGAAAGAGAAAGGACACCTAAATTGGTAATTAAGAAGTAAAACTCTCCCTATTTTCAGATGACATGATCTTATATAGTTAAAATCCTGAAAAATCTACCACAGCTACTAGAGCTAATTAATGAATTCAGCAAATTGGCAGGGTACAAGACCAACATGGAAAAATCAGTAGTGTTCCTGTATACTAATAATGAACAATCTAGAGAGGAAATCAAGAAAAAAATTCCATTCACAAGAGCAAATGGAAGAATCAAATATCTAGGAATAAGTTTAACTAAGGATATAAAGGACTTGTACATGGAAAACTACAAAACATGCTGAAAAAAATCAAAGAAGACCTAAATAAATGGAAATACCGTCCATGTTTGTGGATAGAAAATCCCAATTCTACCCAAGGTGATTAATAGACCTACTGCAATCTCATAAAAATTCCAACAGCCATGTCTGCAGAAATGGAAAAGCCAAGCATCAAATTTATGTGAACAGATAAGGGTTCCTGAATAGCCAAAACCATCTTGAAAAGAATAATGAAATTGGAGGACTCATATTTCTCAATTTGAAAACTTATTACAAGGCTACAGTAATCAAAACAGCATGGTACCTGCACAAGGACAGGCATATAGACCGATGGTATTGAGTTAAGAGTTGAGAAGTAATCCCTCACATCTGTGGCCAATTTATTTTGATGCAAATGCAAGACCTCTCAATGGGGAAAGAATAGCCTCTTCATCAAATGGTACTGGGAAAATTACATATCCATATGCCAAAATTAACTCAAAATGGATCAAAGACTTAAAAATAAGAACCAAAACTATAAAATGCTAGAAGAACACATAGGGAAGCATCTGGGAGACTTCGTGTTAGGCAATGGTTTCTTAGAATTTATGAGCAACAAAAGAAAAAGTAGATAAATGGGGCTTCATCGAAATTAAAAACTTTTGTGCATCAATGGTCTTCATCATAGATGTAAAAAGACAACCTACAGAAACACAAACCACAGATCTGATAAGGCTTTTATATCCAGAATATATAAAGAAATTCTACAAGTCAACAACCAAAAGTCAAGCAACCCAATTAAAAAATGAGTAAAATACTTGAAGAGACATTTCTCCAAGGAAGATACACAAATGGCCAAAAAGCACATAAAAGATGTTCAACATCATTAGCCATTGGAAAATAGAAATCAAAACCACAAAGAGATGCCATTTCATACCCACTAGAATGGCCACTATTTTTTTTTAAAGTGGAAAATAATAAGCATTTGGAGAGGATGTGGAGAAATAAGAACACTCATTCATTGTTGGTGGGAATGTAAAATGGTTCACCACTATGGAAACAGTTTGGTGGTTCCTCAGACAGTTAAGTATAGAATTACCATATGATCCAATAATCCCACTTCTAGGTATATACCCAAAAGAATTGAAAGCAGGGACTTGTACAGATATTTACACACCGATGTTCATAGCATTGCTATTCACAATTCCCAAAAGATGAAGCAACCCAAGTGTCCATCAAGAGATGAATGGATAAACAAAATGATATGGTATGCACATACAGTGGAGTATTATTCAGTCGTAAAAAGAAATGAAGTTCTGACACATGTAACAAAATGGATGAACTTGGAGACATCATGTTAAGTGAAATAAGCCAGACACAAAAGGACAAATATTGTATGATCTCACTGATATCAAATAGTGAAAATAAGAAAATTCATAAGAGTCAGAAACTAAAATACAGGCTACCAGGAGCCAGGATGGGGGCAGGGCATGGGGAATTAATGCTTACTTGCTACAGAATTTCTGTTTAGGTGGATGGAAAAGCTTTGGTAATGGATGGTGGTGATGGCAGCACAACATTATGAATGTAATTACCACTGAATTGTATATTTGAATGTGGTTAGAAGGGGAAATTTTAGGTTGTATATATGTTACTAGAATAAATTTAAAAAGAACAACAACATAGGCCTGTACAACACAGGGAACCCTGATGTACACTATGTACTATGGTTAATAGTATAATTGTAATAATATTGTTTTATCAATTACAAGGAACATACCATACTAATACAAAGTGTTAATAGTAGGGGTTGGTATACAGGAATCTGTATTTTCTGCATGATTTTTCTGTAAACCTACAACTTCTCTAATTAAAAAATGCATGAAAGCTGTTAAATAAAATTGTAATGTGATACTTTAAATGGTCTTTATTAGATTTAATTTAAAAATGGCTAATGTGGTTGGTGATCCAGACAACAAATATTTACCTCTGTATTAACTAATACAATAAACTGACAGTTGCTATTATTTGCTCTTATTTTCCTCTATTCCATTCCTTGTGCCAGAGAAAACCCTGTTCCTGAATACAGAAAAAGAGAAGTTTCCTTGATCCCAACTCAGATATTCTCCAGAACCTGCTTAGTTTGGCTCTAGACAGTTTGCTCTGGCACTGCAGCAAATATTCAATTTTTGCAGCAGAATGCCCAAAGATATACATTCTCTACTCCAGTGGTTCTCAAACTTTAGCAGGCACCAGAATCCCCTGGAAGGTTTGTTAAAGCACACGTTGCTGGGCCCCGCACCCAGAGTTTCTGATTCAGTAGAACTTGTTGACGTTCCAAGTTCCCAGGTGATGCTTATGCTCTGGTCTGGGGACCACACTTTGAGGACCTCCACTCCTGGAGGTGAAACTTTGGAGTAAAGTTATGCCATGCTCTGTGCTTTGGGCTTCTCTCATCAAGCACAGTCCTATGATTTGTGCTCTTTTCTACAGGTAAGTTTTCCCAGCCTTTCTTGACTTGTTAATATTACTTAGAAATGCAAACAGAACCTGTGCTTGATGGTGAAAGAAGAATCTGCATATTTGTCGTGGATACTGCCCTTTAGAAACATACTTTATAAGTCTGCTTGCTTTGCATACAACTTGAAGATCGAGATGTACCATAAATGCCACAAAATAGGCATCAATTATGGTTTTGGCTTAGCTATTATTTGTGGAGGCTTGAAAATAATTTCTTATAGTTCTGCCAAAAGTAATCATGTGTTTGTTGTCTCTTCATCTGATCACTGAAATATAATCGATAATTGAAATATTTACTGTAATGATTTTTTTTAACTATAGTGAGAAATCTGACAGAGGTTGTCCCTCAGCTCCTGGATCAGCTTCGAACGGTTGAGCAGAAGCGACCTGCAAGCAACGTTTCTGCCAGTATCCAGAGGATCAGAGAGCTCATTGCTCAGACCAGAAGTGTGGCCAGCAAGGTAACTGATGAAAAGAGTCATCAATCTCTTGGTGATAATGAGAACCTGAAGCCAAGCTCCAACTCCTCGGGCAGCTTCCCAAGCCCTGAACCTTAAGACTGTATTATTTAGCTCCATGGTTCTCAACCCAGGCTGTTCATTAGAATGATGTACAGAGCTTTAGGGCAAAAAAAAAAAAAAAAAAGAAAAGAAAAAAAATCCTTTTCCTAACCTCAAAACAATAAATCAGGCTCTCTAGAGAGAGGACTCAGCACCTGTATTTTTTTAAAGCCTCGCAGGTGCTTCTAAGGTGTACCCAGGCTTCAGAGCCACTGAGTTAACTTAATCAACAAAGCTGACCTCACAAAAGAAATCAAGTAAAGCCAACACCAACAGAAGAGTCAATACATTATATTATCATTATTCATTATTTTAACAGTTGTTTTAGTGAAGTGACCATAATAATCTTGCCCATCTGTCCTACCTCTTCAAGAAATCCTCTGATTCCGCATAAGAGATTATGTGAAGTTCTTACTGAACACTGGGCTTGATGAGGACCAGAATCACATAAGGACTAAGCTGCAGAAACTCAACAGAGACCCTCTTGTGGGACATTTATACAGAAGCAGCCCAACAAGGCCTTAACCAGGGTAGGAACATCTCCTGACACAGCAAATGACATTTTCCAGTGCAGTAAAATAGTGCTTATGCTGGTCCTCTTTTTAATTTGTTTTTTTTGTTTGTTTTTTGTTTGTTTGTTTTTAAGATTTAAAGATCAGCATCATTTTACAACCAAGTTATATTGTTTTACTTTCTCAATTGAGAAGTGGCCTGAACAGACTATTGGCCCTAATTACTGACAGAAAGAAGAGTTAGAGGTAAACCATTTTGTAATGAAGGAGATCATTTTTGGTAATGTGTCCAACTTTTAAATGACATGATAAATGCTCCCATATTGCAAACTATTTTATTTAGATAGCAGGGTGAATATTTAAAAAAAAAAAAAGTTTATTTTAAAGTTACATCAAGAAATAGTATTCTCAAAGCTAGGTTTCTGTGAGGGCGTTCTTGTAAGTTTATATGGAGTACACCTATGACGCCTTAATCATCTAAAACCATTTTCTAAAGAGAGTCTATTTTGGAGCCCCCTCAGCTCTCCAAAATGAGATGCTTTCTGTACGGACATGCACCCGTCTCAGACTCGCAATTTTTACGAAAGACTTTAATCCCAACCCTGCTCAATTGTTTATTAAAATGTATTGCTCTTTACTCAACTGCAGCTTAGGACAGCTGCATTCCAGGGACTTTGGAAAATATTGTTGAACTCACTGAAAATCAACATTAACCAAAATCAATATTATTTATTGACGTAAATGTTATTTTAAAAGATTTGCACAAATGGTGAGTATACACAATACATCCACTTCCAAATACTCTGAAAATCACTCCTGACCCAGACTGGTTCAGCAGGGAACAGGAGACCTTAGGCATAAGCCATATCACATCGAGCCTCTGAGAAGTACATTTACTGAATTGGGCTTTGTTGTGATGCCTTTCTGAAAACCATTGTAAGGAACATCTTAATGAGCCTGCCATCACAAATTGTTATACAGTTAGAGTAAGGTGCTTGGAAGCACTTCATAGTTATCATTATATTTAATCCTCATTTTATCAATGTGGAAACTGAAGCAAAGAGGGGTTACGTGATGTGCTCACAGTCACACAGCTAATAAGTTAAAAAAAAACAGATTTCAAACCCTGGTGTGACTTCCGAGTTGTGTCTATATTCCTCCCAACTGTACAGCATGGTTAGGAGGATATTGTCTACACCCTCACCATATGCTCCCTTTATGAAGACCCTGGGGAGAAAGTCCCAGCTGTGTTAGTACCCAAGATTAGTTATACTTCTCCTGAGCAATTAATTTTTGTTAATTTTACATGCCTTATGAGTTGTATAACTAACCAAAATCCCTTCAAGTTGCTTAGTTCACTTAAATCAAGTATATGTAGTTCATTGTGGAATTCATATTTATCCTCCTCCTTGGATCTACTTTGTCACCCTTTTGTTGCTTTCTTTCACTCCATTTTAAATTCAAACTCTTGCAATCTGCCTTAAATCCTTTTTCCAACCAGGTGGAGACAGAAGTAAGTAAACAAAGGCATGGAGGAGAGTAGCATTCAGGAATGAGGGGAGCCCACTGAGAACTGTGGCAAAGCTGGGAAATCACACAGTGTGCCCATTACTTTAGAGCCCTTTTAATGGAACAATTTTGTAACTCCAGATTCAAGTCTCCATGATGTTTGATGGCCAGTCAGCCGTTGAAGTCCACCCCAAAACCAGTGTGGATGACTTAAAGGCCTTTACATCCCTGAGCCTGTATATGAAACCTCCTATGAAGAAGCCAGAACTGACTGGGACTGCTGATCAGTTTATCCTGTACCTTGGAAGCAAAAACGTAAGAGCATGAGGTTTTAAAAGAGGGGATAATATTAAAAAGGAAAGATGGGTGCTTTCTCCTTTTCCTTAAAGCAAAGCTACCTATGGGAACAAATTCCCATTCTGGTTTCTCAAAAGATATAAATCATTTTAATGACAAGACTAAACTGGTAATTCAAGGACAATAATATCTTCTCAGTGTGGGATATTTCAGCAGTTGCTCATATCAGCATCACACTACTAACTTCGAGGAATCTGAATGCAGCATTTCAAGGGCCCTTGGACTAACAGCTGCCTATTTATGTTTGATTCTGAAACCTGTTTGAAAATGCAGAGATCAGTATTGTTGGGCGAGTCAAGCAGTGTTATCACACTCCTGGCAGCCGTCTAATTTCCACAAGGCTTCAATTGCTGCCCTCCACGTTCAGGATGCACCTGAACAGCCAGCACAGGTGGCAGCACCAGGTGTGGCCACAGGGAAGCTATGAAGGAAGAGCAGCTGTCAAACAGGAGTTTGGGGTAATAATTCAGGCCAGGAGTCTCTTGTTTACAGCGAAACATTTGGATTGCTAATTATCTTTGGAAGAAATGAAAATAAAAGACATTATTTCCTATGAATTTTATTTGTGACTTCTTGACATTTCAGGCCAAAAAAGAGTATATGGGTCTTGCCATAAAAAACGATAACCTGGTATATGTGTATAATTTGGGAACTAAGGATGTGGAGATTCCCCTTGACTCCAAGCCAGTCAGTTCCTGGCCTGCTCACTTCAGCATCGTCAAGATTGAAAGGTAAAGTGAATCCATGACACAGGGTTTATATGCACATTTCATAAGAAATCTATTGAATGCATAAGAAATCTATTGACTCAACAATCTTCCTGTTGCATTTTCTTCCCTTTATCCTTTCTTCTCTTTCTTTCTTTATTCCTGTACTCCTTCCAAACACCTCAGTGGAAAAGAAAAGATTAGAAAAAGTGGTCATCATTTCTAAAAACAGCAATCTGAGTATCAGATCTTTATCTGGCAAATCCATGACTTAATTCCAAGATGAATCTTTTTTTCCCTTGCTCATTGATTGTTGACTTTCTGTAAATGCTTATTCATGGGACTAAATTAAATCAACAATCCTGTGATGAGGAAATATTAACATTTTATCATTGGGAAAAAATCTTTTCTACAAATAATATGCTTAATAAAGAAAAAAAAATTATTTGTCTCAACAGGGTCGGAAAACATGGAAAGGTGTTTTTGACAGTCCCAAGCCTAAGTAGCACAGCAGAGGAGAAGTTCATTAAAAAGGGAGAATTTGCAGGAGATGACTCCTTGCTGGATCTGGACCCTGAGGATACGGTGTTTTATGTTGGTGGGGTGCCTTCAAACTTCAAGGTAAGACATTCTACTGTATTTTGACATATTACAAACCTATGGTGATTTCTTTTATAAATCCTTAATACCTATAGAGATTTGAAAAAGGAAAAAAAAATCCTGGTTATCATTTAAGAGCATAGTTCATTGGGTAGTAGAATTCTGAACCAGGACTCTATAAATATGGTCTCCGCTACCCAATTTTTTCATTTTCAAGTGCTTTCAAGCTATAGCTAACACTTTATTAGCTATAGATCAATCAATCTGTAGGTCAATTTATTTCATTCAGATGAATCCATGTGTATGTGATATCACTTCACCTGCTACTGTAGGAGGGTCTGCACTTTGTGTGTGTCCCCACAGCTAGGATCGAGTCTTCAGCTTGCAGATTGAAGTTTCAAAAAAACTTAGTTTTCTCAGTTAATATAGGCATGACATAAAACATTAGGGGCGAGAGGCGGGGCAAGATGGCAGACTGGTGAGCTGTATGTTTTAGTTACTCCTCCAGGAAAGTAGGTAAAAAGCCAGGAACTGCGTGGACTGGACACCACAGAGCAATCTGTCTTTGGGCATACTTCATACAACACTCATGAAAACGTGGAACTGCTGAGATCAGCGAAATCTGTAAGTTTTTGCGGCCAGGGGACCCGCGCCCCTCCCTGCCAGGCTCAGTCCCGGGGGAGGAGGGGCTGTCAGCTCCAGGAAGGAGAAGGGAGAATTGCAGTGGCTGCTCTTACCGGAAACTCATTCTACTGATTCAAACTCCAACCATAGATAGACTGAGGCCAGACACCAGAGACTCTGAGAGCAGCCAGCCCAGCAGAGAGGAGACAGGCATAGAAAAAAAACAACACGAAAAACTCCAAAATAAAAGCAGAGGATTTTTGGAGTTCTGGTGAACACAGAAAGGGGAAGGGCGGAGATCAGGCCTTGAGGCGCATATGCAAATCCCGAAGCAAGGCTGATCTCTCTGCCCTGGGCACTTTTCCTTAATGGCCCTGGTTGCTTTGTCTATTAGCATTTCAAAAACCCATTAGATCTCTGAGGAGGGCCGTTTTTTTTTTTTTTTTTTTTTTTTTTTTTTTTTTTTTAAATCCTTTTTGCTTTTTCTAAAACAATTACTCTAAGAAGCTCAATACAGAAAGCTTCAAAGAATTGAAATTTGGGCACGTCAAGTCAAGAGCAGAACTAAGAGAGCTCTGAGACAAAAGGCAATAATCCAGTGGCTGAGAAAATTCACTAAACAACACAACTTCCCAAGAAAAGGGGGGTGTCCGCTCACAGCCACCATCCTGGTGGTCAGGAAACACTCCTGCCCATCGCCAGCCCCATAGCCCAGAGCTGCCCCAGACAACCCAGTGTGACGGAAGTGCTTCAAATAACAGGCACACACCACAAAACTGGGCGTGGACATTAGCCTTCCCTGCAACCTCAGCTGAATGTCCCAGAGCTGGGAAGGGGGAGCAGTGTGAATTAACAGAGCCCCATTCACCCATCATTTGAGCAGACTGGGAGCCTCCCAACACAGCCCAGCAGCCCAGAACTGCCCTGGGGGGACGGCACTCACCTGCGACATAGCACAGTCATCCCTCAACAGAGGACCCGGGGTGCACAGCCTGGAAGAGGGGCCCACTTGCAAGTCTCAGGAGCCATACGCCAATACCAAAGACTTGTGGGTCAGTGGCAGAGACAAACTGTGGCAGGACTGAACTGAAGGATTAGACTATTGCAGTAGCTTTAAAACTCTAGGATCATCAGGGAGATTTGATTGTTAGGGCCACCCCCCCTCCCCGACTGCCCAGAAACACGCCCCACATACAGGGCAGGCAACACCAACTACACACGCAAGCTTGGGACACCAATTGGGCCCCACAAGACTCACTCCCCCACTCACCAAAAAGGCTAAGCAGGGGAGATCTGGCTTGTGGAGAACAGGTGTCTCGTGGACGCCACCTGCTGGTTAGTTAGAGAAAGTGTACTCCACGAAGCTGTAGATCTGATAAATTAGAGATAAGGACTTCAACTGGTCTACAAACCCTAAAAGAACCCTATCAAGGTCAGCAAATGCCACGAGGCCAAAAACAACAGAAAATTATAAAGCATATGAAAAAACCAGACGATATGGATAACCCAAGCCCAAGCACCCAAATCAAAAGACCAGAAGAGACACACCTAGAGCAGCTACTCAAAGAACTAAAGATGAACAATGAGACCCTAGTACGGGATATGAAGGAAATCAAGAAGACCCTAGAAGAGCATAAAGAAGACATTGCAAGACTAAATAAAAAAATGGATGATCTTATGGAAATTAAAGAAACTGTTGACCAAATTAAAAAGATTCTGGACACTCATAGTACAAGACTAGAGGAAGTTGAACAACGAATCAGTGACCTGGAAGATGACAGAATGGAAAATGAAAACATAAAAGAAAGAATGGGGAAAAAAATTGAAAAACTCGAAATGGACGTCAGGGATATGATAGATAATATGAAACGTCCGAATATAAGACTCATTGGTGTCCCAGAAGGGGAAGAAAAGGGTAAAGGTCTAGGAAGAGTATTCAAAGAAATTGTTGGGGAAAACTTCCCAAATCTTCTAAACAACATAAATACACAAATCATAAATGCTCAGCGAACTCCAAATAGAATAAATCCAAAAAAACCCACTCCGAGACATATACTGATCACACTGTCAAACATAGAAGAGAAGGAGCAAGTTCTGAAAGCAGCAAGAGAAAAGCAATTCACCACATACAAAGGAAACAGCATAAGACTAAGTAGTGACTACTCAGCAGCCACCATGGAGGCGAGAAGGCAGTGGCACGATATATTTAAAATTCTGAGTGAGAGGAATTTCCAGCCAAGAATACTTTATCCAGCAAAGCTCTCCTTCAAATTTGAGGGAGAGCTTAAATTTTTCACAGACAAAGAAATGCTGAGAGAATTTGCTAACAAGAGACCTGCCCTACTGGAGATACTAAAGGGAGCCCTACAGACAGAGAAACAAAGACAGGACAGAGAGACTTGGAGAAAGGTTCAGTACTAAAGAGATTCGGTATGGGTACAATAAAGGATATTAATAGAGAGAGGGAAAAATATGGCAAACATAATCCAAAGGATAAGATGGCCGATTCAAGAAATGCCTTCACGGTTTTAACGTTGAATGTAAATGGATTAAACTCCCCAATTAAAAGATATAGATTCGCAGAATGGATCAAAAAAAATGAACCATCAATATGTTGCATACAAGAGACTCATCTTAGACACAGGGACACAAAGAAACTGAAAGTGAAAGGATGGAAAAAAATATTTCATGCAAGCCACAGCCAAAAGAAAGCAGGTGTAGCAATATTAATCTCAGATAAAATAGACTTCAAATGCAGGGATGTTTTGAGAGACAAAGAAGGCCACTACATACTAATAAAAGGGGCAATTCAGCAAGAAGAAATAACAATCGTAAATGTCTATGCACCCAATCAAGGTGCCACAAAATACATGAGAGAAACATTGGCAAAACTAAAGGAAGCAATTGATGTTTCCACAATAATTGTGGGAGACTTCAACACATCACTCTCTCCTATAGATAGATCAACCAGACAGAAGACCAATAAGGAAATTGAAAACCTAAACAATCTGATAAATGAATTAGATTTAACAGACATCTACAGGACATTACATCCCAAATCAACAGGATACACATACTTTTCTAGTGCTCACGGAACTTTCTCCAGAATAGATCATATGCTGGGACATAAAACAAGCCTCAATAAATTTAAAAAGATTGAAATTATTCAAAGCACATTCTCTGACCACAATGGAATACAATTAGAAGTCAATAACCATCAGAGACTTAGAAAATTCACAAATACCTGGAGGTTAAACAACACACTCCTAAACAATCAGTGGGTTAAAGAAGAAATAGCAAGAGAAATTGCTAAATATATAGAGACGAATGAAAATGAGAACACAACATACCAAAACCTATGGGATGCAGCAAAAGCAGTGCTAAGGGGGAAATTTATAGCACTAAACGCATATATTAAAAAGGAAGAAAGAGCCAAAATCAAAGAACTAATGGATCAACTGAAGAAGCTAGAAAATGAACAGCAAACCAATCCTAAACCAAGTACAAGAAAAGAAATAACAAGGATTAAAGCAGAAATAAATGACATAGAGAACAAAAAAACAATAGAGAGGATAAATATCACCAAAAGTTGGTTCTTTGAGAAGATCAACAAGATTGACAAGCCCCTAGCTAGACTGACAAAATCAAAAAGAGAGAAGACCCATATAAACAAAATAATGAATGAAAAAGGTGACATAACTGCAGATCCTGAAGAAATTAAAAAAATTATAAGAGGATATTATGAACAACTGTATGGCAACAAACTGGATAATGTAGAAGAAATGGACAATTTCCTGGAAACATATGAACAACCTAGACTGACCAGAGAAGAAATAGAAGACCTCAACCAACCCATCACAAGCAAAGAGATCCAATCAGTCATCAAAAATCTTCCCACAAATAAATGCCCAGGGCCAGATGGCTTCACAGGGGAATTCTACCAAACTTTCCAGAAAGAACTGACACCAATCTTACTCAAACTCTTTCAAAACATTGAAAAAAATGGAACACTACCTAATTCATTTTATGAAGCTAACATCAATCTAATACCAAAACCAGGCAAAGATGCTACAAAAAAGGAAAACTACCGGCCAATCTCCCTAATGAATATAGATGCAAAAATCCTCAACAAAATACTTGCAAATCGAATCCAAAGACACATTAAAAAAATCATACACCATGACCAAGTGGGGTTCATTCCAGGCATGCAAGGATGGTTCAACATAAGAAAAACAATCAATGTATTACAACACATTAAAAACTCGAAAGGGAAAAATCAATTGATCATCTCAATAGATGCTGAAAAAGCATTTGACAAAATCCAACATCCGTTTTTGATAAAAACACTTCAAAAGGTAGGAATTGAAGGAAACTTCCTCAACATGATAAAGAGCATATATGAAAAACCCACAGCCAGCATAGTACTCAATAGTGAGAGGCTGAAAGCCTTCCCTCTAAGATCAGGAACAAGACAAGGATGCCCGCTGTCACCACTGTTATTCAACATTGTGCTGGAAGTGCTAGCCAGGGCAATCCGGCAAGACAAAGAAATAAAAGGCATCCAAATTGGAAAAGAAGAAGTAAAACTGTCATTGTTTGCAGATGATATGATCTTATATCTAGAAAACCCTGAGAAATCAACGATACACCTACTAGAGCTAATAAACAAATTTAGCAAAGTAGCGGGATACAAGATTAATGCACATAAGTCAGTAATGTTTCTATATGCTAGAAATGAACAAACTGAAGAGACACTCAAGAAAAAGATACCATTTTCAATAGCAACTAAAAAAATCAAGTACCTAGGAATAAACTTAACCAAAGATGTAAAAGACCTATACAAAGAAAACTACATAACTCTACTAAAAGAAATAGAAGGGGACCTTCAAAGATGGAAAAATATTCCATGTTCATGGATAGGAAGACTAAATGTCATTAAGATGTCAATTCTACCCAAACTCATCTACAGATTCAATGCAATCCCAATCAAAATTCCAACAACCTACTTTGCAGACTTGGAAAAGCTAGTTATCAAATTTATTTGGAAAGGGAAGATGCCTCGAATTGCTAAAGACACTTTAAAAAAGAAAAACGAAGTGGGAGGACTTACACTCCCTGACTTTGAAGCTTATTATAAAGCCACAGTTGCCAAAACAGCATGGTACTGGCACAAAGATAGACATATAGATCAATGGAATCGAATTGAGAATTCAGAGATAGACCCTCAGATCTATGGCCGACTGATCTTTGATAAGGCCCCCAAAGTCACCGAACTGAGCCATAATGGTCTTTTCAACAAATGGGGCTGGGAGAGTTGGATATCCATATCCAAAAGAATGAAAGAGGACCCCTACCTCACCCCCTACACAAAAATTAACTCAAAATGGACCAAAGATCTCAATATAAAAGAAAGTACCATTAAACTCCTAGAAGATAATGTAGGAAAACATCTTCAAGACCTTGTATTAGGAGGCCACTTCCTAGACTTTACACCCAAAGCACAAGCAACAAAAGAGAAAATAGATAAATGGGAACTCCTCAAGCTTAGAAGTTTCTGTACCTCAAAGGAATTTCTCAAAAAGGTAAAGAGGCAGCCAACTCAATGGGAAAAAATTTTTGGAAACCATGTATCTGACAAAAGACTGATATCTTGCATATACAAAGAAATCCTACAACTCAATGACAATAGTACAGACAGCCCAATTATAAAATGGGCAAAAGATATGAAAAGACAGTTCTCTGAAGAGGAAATACAAATGGCCAAGAAACACATGAAAAAATGTTCAGCTTCACTAGCTATTAGAGAGATGCAAATTAAGACCACAATGAGATACCATCTAACACCGGTTAGAATGGCTGCCATTAAACAAACAGGAAACTACAAATGCTGGAGGGGATGTGGAGAAATTGGAACTCTTATTCATTGTTGGTGGGACTGTATAATGGTTCAGCCACTCTGGAAGTCAGTCTGGCAGTTCCTTAGAAAACTAGAGATAGAGCTACCATTCGATCCAGCGATTGCACTTCTCGGGATATACCCGGAAGATCGGAAAGCAGTGACACGAACAGATATCTGCACGCCAATGTTCATAGCAGCATTATTCACAATTGCCAAGAGATGGAAACAACCCAAATGTCCATCAACAGATGAGTGGACAAATAAAATGTGGTATATACACACGATGGAATACTACGCGGCAGTAAGAAGGAACGATCTGGTGAAACATATGACAACATGGATGAACCTTGAAGACATAATGCTGAGCGAAATAAGCCAGGCACAAAAAGAGAAATATTATATGCTACCACTAATGTGAACTTTGAAAAATGTAAAACAAAGGGTTTATAATGTAGAATGTAGGGGAACTAGCAGTAGAGAGCAATTAAGGAAGGGGGAACAATAATCCAAGAAGAACAGATAAGCTATTTAACGTTCTGGGGATGCCCAGAAATGACTATGGTCTGTTAATTTCTGATGGATGTAGTAGGAACAAGTTCACTGAAATGTTGCTATAGTATGTAACTTTCTTGGGGTAAAGTAGGAACATGTTGGAAGTTAAGCAGTTATCTTAGGTTAGTTGTCTTTTTCTTACTCCCTTGCTATGGTCTCTTTGAAATGTTCTTTTATTGTATGTTTGTTTTCTTTTTAACTTTTTTTTTCATACAGTTGATTTGAAAAAAGAAGGGAAAGTTAAAAAAAAAAAAAAAGAAAAAAGACAAACAAGGAAAAAAAAAAAAAAAAAAAACGATGTAGTGCCCCCTTGAGGAGCCTGTGGAGAATGCAGGGGTATTCGCCTACCCCACCTCCATGGTTGCTAACATGACCACAGACATAGGGGACTGGTGGTTTGATGGGTTGAGCCCTCTACCGTAAGTTTTACCCTTGGGAAGACGGTTGCTGCAAAGGAGAGGCTAGGCCTCCCTGTATTTGTGCCTAAGAGTCTCCTCCTGAATGCCTCTTTGTTGCTCAGATGTGGCCCTCTCTCTCTGGCTAAGCCAACTTGAAAGGTGAAATCACTGCCCTCCCCCCTACGTGGGATCAGACACCCAGGGAAGTGAATCTCCCTGGCAACGTGGAATATGACTCCCGGGGAGGAATGTAGACCCGGCATCGTGGGACGGAGAACATCTTCTTGACCAAAAGGGGGATGTGAAAGGAAATGAAATAAGCCTCAGTGGCAGAGAGATTCCAAAACGAGCCGAGAGATCACTCTGGTGGGCACTCTTACGCACATTTTAGACAACCTTTTTTAGGTTCTAAAGAATTGGGGTAGCTGGTGGTGGATACCTGAAACTATCAAACTACAACCCAGAACCCATGAATCTCGAAGACAGTTGTATAAAAATGTAGCTTATGAGGGGTGACAGTGGGATTGGGAAAGCCATAAGGACCAAACTCCACTTTGTCTAGTTTATGGATGGATGTGTAGAAAAGTAGGGGAAGCAAACAAACAGACAAAGGTACCCAGTGTTCTTTTTTACTTCAATTGCTCTTTTTCACTCTAATTATTATTCTTGTTATTTTTGTGTGTGTGCTAATGAAGGTGTCAGGGATTGATTTAGGTGATGAATGTACAACTATGTAATGGTACTGTAAACAATCGAAAGTACAATTTGTTTTGTATGACTGCGTGGTATGTGAATGTATCTCAATAAAATTATTATTAAAAAAAAAAAAAAAAAAAAAAAAAACATTAGGGGCGAGGGATGGTGTGGAACTTAGCAGAGAATATGAGACCTGAAGAAGCCCATGAAAAACAGACTGAGATGTCCACATTCCCATCTGTTGATTTTCTTTGGAAGGTTTCATTAGCCCAAGAATCAGAACTGGTGGTCTAAATAAACCTTCATCTGTTAAACTGGGAACTTAGGGGGAAAACATAGATCATAAAGTTGCTTGCTTCTCTGGATGAAAGGTTTCCTACTGAGCAATTGAGCTTCCACAAATTTTAGTCTGTGCTATCTTTTGGAGCAACTTCTTGCATGAGTTTATTTTCTTCTATGTAAAGTTCTTCATTTTACTTTGTTTAAATTGTCTCTTCATGAGGAACATGGTAGCTCCAATATTCAGTGAATACTTCAATGATCCATTATCCAGATACCTGATGATTTTCTGAATTTTATTAGACAATGTACCCCATTGTTCCATATTTATTTTTATTTGAAGTTCAAATGGCTCAATGTGCCTTAACTTCCAGCCCTTTTCCAAATTCCCTTATTATTCCAATTTTTCTTCCCTGTTGCTTCTCAAGCTTCATTGGGTTTATTTCATCTTATATACTTGAGCAAAGAGATTTCTGGACTTGAGGTTCAAACTCCAGCTCCACCATACTATCAGTGAGACTGTGGGCAATTTATAACCCCTCTGAGTCCAAGTTTCTTCAGTTGTAAATGAGCAAAACAGATTTTATCCCACCCATTTCACATAGTCATTAGGTAGCATAAATCAAGTAAAACACCCCTTAAATTGCCTTTTAAACCATAAAATGCAATATAAATATATTTACTTATGTCTCACCTCATTACAAAAAAAGATTTAATATCATTTACAACAATACATCCAGGAGTTTAAAAAGTAACTGAAAAAGTCAACAGTAAGGGGAGCAAAAAGCTAGAAAAAAAACATAATGAAGCAGTGCTGAGGATAGGTCTAGCCCACTTCCTCGAGGTGACACCAAGGAGGGTCTAAACTGGTCAGCAGCCAGGACAAAGAAGAAACCAGAAGGTAAGGATCCTGCTGGTCAGGAGGAGCATAGCATCCCTCAAACCCAGGACCTAATTAAACAGCTCCCATGGCTGCTCAGGTGGAGGGCATCATGTAATGTGGTGAGCACCATCTTCAAAAGTGAGTTTTTAGGGATATTTTCAAAGTTGGTCCTCGATGAAGGATGAAGTGTTGATGTTAGGATGGAATTTAGTAAAGGCAGTTTTGAAGAATCCCAGGTGCATGTTTTATTCCACAATCAGATTTTATAGTATCTGAGAAATGGCAAACTGGATGTCCTTCAGCAGAGCCCCATAAATATTTTCTTCAGCCAGGCTCTGGATTGGAGCCAAGCGAGTTCAAAGTTCTTCTCCCGGGCATGTCAGCCCCAGAGTATATTTTCTATGTTGCTGCCTCAGTGCAGCCCCATGTGTTTTATCAAGATGAAAACTGAATGATGTAAGGCAGATCTCTTGCTTTAATATATCATTATTATTTCAGTGTATGGATAAGAGCTACAACAAATATTCCAAGTATGGACATTCCCTAGTTTTATGTGTGTTTGGACAATGTGTTTGTTGTAGATGATGATGATGATTGTGGCCTTTCTAATAATGCCAGATAGATATGTTGGCCACAAAAGCATAAAGTTAGTGCATCATAGCTTGCTTTAGGTTCCAAACTCATGTAAAGTACTTGTTATAAATACAGGTGACTAAAGTCAGAAAGGATGAAAAGATTAACCATGAGTTAAATTCCTAAGAAAACCCCTAAAATGATATTTATCCATCTCCGTTAAATAAAACCTTCCTCAATGGCTCAATGGAAATAATAAAAACACCAACATTTTCAAAACCCTCACTGATGGAACTAGCTCTGTTTCCCTTCCTTCTAGCTTTGGGACAGGTGCCAAATATAATGCAAAATAAATGGCTGACCACTCTATAGCCCCCTTTACTTTCATTAATCCAGCCTCACTTTCTTATAAATCATACAAAAGAATATAAACTCCCTGACAACCCATATACGAGTAGGGAAAAGGCCCAAGAAGATAGTGAGTCACTCTAGGACTTCATTTCCAGGACTATAACTTACTAGTTATGGGCACATTACTGAACCTCTCTGAGACTCACTTTTCTTCTCTGTATATGAGACCAGAATACCAACCTCACACAGCTGGTGAGATGATTGATTTAAATCATGAATTCACTGACTAGCATGTGCCTGCCACATGGTATATGCTCAATAAATCCCATCTTCTCTAAGATATACATATCTCTTAAGATATGCTTATCTATATGCTGTGTCATAGAGTAGACACAAACTCAAGTCTAGAAAAATATTTCTATCAATGGATAAGTCCCCTTGATTTGCTATTAGTTTCATGGCCTGTTCTGTGCCATCTGGGTGAAATGTGATCGACGGATGGTTGACTTTGCTTTCTCTGTCACACAGCTCCCAGCCAGCTTAAACCTGCCTGGCTTCTCTGGCTGCCTGGAGTTGGCCACTTTGAATAATGATGTGATCAGCTTGTACAACTTTAAACACATCTATAATATGGACCCCACTAAGGCAGTGCCATGTGCCAGGTAAGAGCCAATTACGAGTACTGAAGAATTTGGTAGTCATGCAAGAGCAGCAGACAAGTATGGGTCGATATTCAGGTTCTCAATCTTTTCTCTGGGAAAACCAATTTTAAAAGTGCATAATAGCTATGCCTACAAAAATTTAAAAATAAAAACTCTTCAGTTATTCTTTACCTTAGATGAGCACTCATAAGCATTAAAAGTGTTAAACAATTTGATTGCAGCTTGGATTTAGGATTCCAGAGGCTGGGGTTTTAGCAGGGTCCTCTTAGTGCATGGGACAGAGAAGAAATCCATTCAGAATAATTCGCTTAACTTACACACAGATACTTCTTGTCTCTTTTGTGGAGACAATAGGACTTCATTGAAATGCTGCAGGGTCCAGGGAAGATGTCATGAGAATGGACTAAAAGGGCCTCACTTGAAAAACATAACAGAAACTGAAATGTTCAAATGACCTTGGCATTTCTGTTTCAGAGATAAACTGGCCTTCACTCAGAGCCGGGCTGCCAGCTACTTCTTCGACGGCTCCAGCTATGCCGTGGTGAGAGACATCACAAGGAGAGGGAAGTTTGGTCAGGTGACTCGCTTTGACATAGAAGTTCGAACACCAGCTGACAATGGCCTTGTACTCCTGATGGTCAATGGAGTGAGTAAAAGAAAAAAAAAATCCTCTGTCTGCTCCTTTATTTCCTTTACTTTCTGCTGCTCATATTTTCAGGAACCTTCCCAGGTTGAGTGTGTCACGTCATCAAACTGCATTTCTAGTTTAGAAAGCAAAATTGGATTTTTCTTCAGGGAAGTGATGGCAGCAATAAATAAAAACAACTCTGAGATGAATTCCTTGCACTACATTTTTGGATGTATATTAAATATGGCCTTTAAGAAACTAAGGGAACTTTGAGGAAAATTGGCCTCAAGATCTAGGAAAGCAGTGTGCCTGCAGAAATTTAGCACCGCTCTTGTTACTTAAGTCATACGCCCCAATCGGTAAAAAAAAAAAAATCTTTGCAGGTTTACCCAATGTATTTATATACATTTCTTTATCTATAAATGATATACATGTACTACACATGGTTATTTTGTGTTATAAAACATGCAAAACTAGAAAAAGAATACAAATTGCATAAAGATAAAATAAAATGTTTTAAAATTAACTTTTATTTTCTAATGATACAGAAAGCTTTTTGGTCATTAAAAGTATTAATAGCAGTGCTAGTGAGAGCAATGTAATTAAATATACTTAATTATTTTTTAAAATCTTGTTAAATTCTTTGTGACAGTCCAGTTTATTTCAATATGATTGCTTGTTGGCTATTGAAACTGGGGAAGATATCTCACAAAAATCAAAAATGGAAAAATGTATCATTGCCTATGCTAACTAATCATGACACTGTTTTTCACTCTATTATCAATTAGCAAAGGTTTTCTTTGAAATTTGGCTGGTAAATTTCCCACTTTCCTGATGTCAGTTTATGTAAGCTAATCAGATATGTAAGATTTTGTAAACTTTTAACAAAAGGGTTTGAAACCAATGAAAATCTTCATTGGAAGGATTTTTAAGCAGGTTAGAAATCCTTCTGCAAATGTTTTATAGTACAGATATGAGAGTTTATAGGGAGCACACTTACATTGTTTTCAGCAGCAAAATCACTTAACAAGAGAAAAATTCCCAAACATCTGTTTTAAAAACATCTATCCATAGCACAATTTCTTAAAAAAAAAAAAGTTACTCTCTCATCCATTTTTATAATGACACCCTTCCAACTTGAAGTGACAAATCAAGTATATTTACTTTTCTAAATAACCAGTAGGTGCTGTATTACTGAAAGACGTGTCATCACAAATAAGGGTGGGCAATTTTAGAATACTTGATTTTATAAAGAAACGTGTAACTCTTTTTAAACTCAACAGCTTTTTTAGTAATTTGCAGGAGATAACCAACAAACATCTGTGTGTCTCAAAAGATTTTCGCATCATTCCACATCTCGATACAAAAGCATCGTAAATATCTTCTTATTTAACACATATTTATAAATCCATGTGACTGGGCACACATAAACTGCTATAAATTGTAACAGGCTAAAAGTGAAGAAACGGGTGAGAGGCCACTGTCAACCTTTCAGGTGTGGAACTCCACTCGTGGAGCCTAAAACACTGCATGAATCCCACAGGAGTCTGATACAGAGACGAAATGAAGGCCCAGGATCAATCCACATTATTAAGCATTAAAGGTTAATTTCTTGCTCTGTTTTATATTTTTAAAGTAAGAATAAATAGAAGTTGAACTATTTCTTCCTACACCCCAATGCATTACTTTCCACATTCCTGGGATTATGCAAACTCTGCTCAGGAGATCACTTTCTATAGAATAGGGGACTTTACTGCAATACCTTCTTTATCGAATCCACTGAATTCTTTTGTCTTTTAGCTATCTTATGAAGACAAGCAAACTTAATCAGTCAATTACTTTATGTTACAGAACTACTTTGGTTCTAGGGTATTGTGTGGTCAAAGTGCATATTAACTTCACATTTATTTACATAGACCCTGTGTTTCAAAATAATAAATAGATTATATTGTTTTTCTTATATCCATATTTGCCAATAATTTAGGGGGATTATTTTAGAATACTTTGGATTTCTCAATATTACCCATTTTTGTCTTAAAATGAATACATTTTACATGTATTGGACTGTTGTAATTTTCAAAAGTTGTCCAAAGACAAAGCAGTTGACTATACATGATCTATTAGAATAAAAAACAAAAAATATATAGGTGTTTGAAATCATGGATAAATAGTAACACTTAAACCGGTATATTAATATGGGAAATAACTGCTGATATGGAAGTAGTAGTACTTTTTATTTCAGAATAAGAATTTCATGAGACTTCCTTAGTCTTTGAATAATTTTGATAATAACAAACACAGTGTTATTTCTCTAATTCAGTTAAATCTGCCCTTTTGTAAAAGCAGATGCTTGCTTCTTACAACTTCTTTATCTTCACAGAGTATGTTTTTCAGCCTGGAAATGCGCAATGGTTACCTACATGTGTTTTATGACTTTGGATTCAGCAATGGCCCTGTGCATCTTGAAGACACATTGAAGAAAGCTCAAATTAATGATGCAAAATACCATGAGGTACAAATCGTCATGGTTATTTTTATTTTTTTGTACATAGAGCTATTGATCTAATCAAGTGTTCAAATGAGGTAAATGGGATAATAAACTAAACACCTTCTCCTCTAAAGAGCAACTGAAAAGCCATCCTCTACTCAACCCAAGAATAACATTTGTTTTACAAGATGTTTTGTCATATTAACATTTCTAATAACAGAATCACTGAAAGGTTCCTTTTAATTGCTTTATTGACCAAAAGGCTCTGTTAATGCTAAATACCTCTATTATAATGGCACTTCTGTAGAATCCTTATATACATTTGTTGAAAATGCCAGAGTGTAAATACAAAAGCATTTTTTTTTTACTTTTCCTTCGAGCCCCACTAAATGTAAAGAGAGTAGATATAAGTAAACATAGGATTTCCTTTTAAACCTTTTATCCACAATTTAGAAAATACTAACTCAGGTTTCCTTAAAAAGAGAACCCATAATGAGTGTTCTTTAGTTTTGAAACAGATGTGCAATATACTGATAATATTTAATTCTACAACTTAAGAAAGCATATAAAAGGCACAATATATTTTAAATTGAAACAAAATGCAGGGATTAGGAGGCTATATTTCCCTTTTCAGTTCAAAGTCCATAGCCTTCATGAGGGTAGCTTACAATAAAAGGAGAATATTTTAACTATTTCTCTGACTGTAGCATATTCACGGATTCATTAGAGCTGCTCACTAAGTAACCAAAAAATGACATCTGGCTTGGGTCCACAAGGTGTTTTTATAATTCTTTCATAAATCCCTCCAAAGGGACAAGAGAAAACAGCAGATCTCAAGACAAAATTTTTCCTGGTCCAGCTCCCTCTCCATATAGACATCTTCCCCCAGGAAATATGAACTGCTGGTTGCATAAGGAAGAGCTTTCATGTGTGTGAATAAGAATGGAAAATCTTTTCCCCATTTTGTGGAAAAAAAAAAAAAAGCACAAGGACATAAAGGACCAGCTGTTATAACAAAAATAATTAAAATATATAGTAGTCTTCAAAGGTGGATTAGCAAACAGTTGATCAAGACTTACCATATATTACTTCTCCCAGATCTCAATCATTTACCACAATGACAAGAAAATGATCTTAGTTGTTGACAGACGACATGTCAAGAGCATGGATAATGAAAAGATGAAAATACCTTTTACAGATATATACATTGGAGGGGCTCCACCAGAAATCTTACAGTCCAGGTAATTTTTTTTTGTTAAATTGCCGATTTGTTCCAAATGATGTACTTGGCTGTGTATTCGACACCAAGCAGAGTTCCAATAGAAGGTATGAGTACCCCCACTCGCTACTCTTATGCCTCACTCATTCAGGCTCACACAAGCCCCCTGCAGCCAGTCCCTGTGAACTCCCTTAAATAAGCAACTAGTAGGTGCGATCTACAGATTTCTTTAATTGTTGTCTTATTTCTGGAATATATTCTAATGCAATATTTCTCATTGAGGAGAAGGACAGAACACGTGCACTATGTGAACACAAAGAAGTATTGTGTCCTTTTACTTTTGTTTTATCTTAATTTAAACTTTTTTTGAACTCCCAAATAGTATCTAAATAGAGTACAAACATTTTTAAGGGTACAGACATTTTTAAGGTAATCCGAAGGGTTATGGATTGTGAATAATGAAACATTATCCTAATGCATTAAAAATTTCAGCTCTTATTGCAATCAATTCATAGAATCAAAAACCCTAAAGTTGAGAAGCAACTTTAGGATAATACAGTCCAATGATTTTCAACCCTGGTTCTCATTAGAATAACTTGGAAAACTTTAATATGTGCCATTGCCTGGGTCCTGGTCTCCAGAAATTATAATTTAATTGATCTAGGATAAGGCCCCAACATAATATTTAAAAAGTACAAACCACCCCAGGCAGGTGATTCGACTGTGTAGCCAGGGTTGAGAATCTAACCTCCCATCCAATCTAGAGTCTTCCTCCCCATTGGCCCTCACATTTGTCTTTGAAAAAATTCAGTGATGAACATGTGATTGCCTCAGAAGGCAAAAAAAAAAAAAAAAAAAAAAAAAAAATCAGTTTTTAATGGCTTCAGTTGTAGACAAAGCTTTTCCTTGTATTGAGTCAAAATCAATGCAATTGTCCTTCTATGTTGCAATGCTTCATATTTAAAGATTTCCCAGGCTTCTTTCAGTTCCTCCAACTGTGCCACACGGGACCCTTAACCATTATGGTCACTTGTATGCAGCCCTGTACTCCATGCTTGGTCTTTTCAGAGAAGAATACTGTGGAACTGTTAATTCCCTTAGTTTGGTCAGTGTTCATCTAAAATATACTGAAGCCATTGTAATTAGGTCAAAATTAACTTCACATGCACTCAACATCCAATAACATATTTCTAAATACCTCCTATATACTTGGCATAATAAACAGTACTGGAATTACAGTATAGAGCTAGCTGCCATCCTGACCCTTAAGATAAAGGATTTCTTATTTTCCTATTGAACCAAAGGCTCAGCGTTCACTAAGACATTCCTCTGGGCATAGCCAATGTCTTAGCTTCCTGGCTGCTAAAACAAATACCATATAATGGGTTAGCTTAACAACAGAGACTTATCAACTCACACTTTCAGAGGATAGAAGGCTTGCTTCCTCCTGGGGTCAGTATCTTTTGGCTGGCTGGCAATTCGTGGGGTTCCTTAGCTTTTCTGTCACATGGCAATGCACATAACAGTGTTTCTCCTTTCTCTTCTGCGTTTTGTTAGCTTCCAAAGTCTGACTGCTCCCCGTGGCTTTTCTCCAGTGCCCAATTTCCCTTGCTGATAAGGACTTCAGCATATGGGACTAAGGCCATATGCTTAGTTTGAGCACACCTTAATTAAAAACGTTTTCAAAGGTCCTATTTGCAAATGGGTTCACACCCACAGGACCAGGGATTGGGACTTGGACGTGCTTTTTTGTGCGGACATGATTCCATCCCCAATAGTTCCTTACAGTGTGTTACAAATAAGGCCAAGAAGATGGGTTCATTACCCAAATGGATTCGTGGAAGTCTGAATATCTGGGTTCAAATCCTAACACTACCATTTGTGACATAAGAGAATAACTTAACATCTCTTAATTTCCTTTTATAGGTTAAACCCTGTGGCATTTTATTTTTGACCTACAAATATATCATTTCCCTATAGTTCAACCTAATAGTCATCTAGTAAAAAGGAAATAAATAGCATCTGCATCTATCTCTCTGAATTGAGCTAATAGAAGTTAGAGGACTTTGAAAACTGTAAAGAAGAAAAAAAAGTTGGCATTACCCAGAATAACTGTTCTGTAGGCCAAGATTAGACATTACTGTGTGCTTAGCAAAGGAAGCATGAGAATATGAATAATAATAAAGTCATTACCAATGTCTGTAAATAAACTCAAAATTCATAGCCTACATATGTAGGATACATTTTCATCATCATGGCTCAATTGATAAAGACTGATTTTTTTCCAGGACCCTGAGAGCACACCTTCCTCTAGATGTCAACTTCAGGGGGTGTATGAAGGGATTCCAGTTCCAAAAGAAAGACTTCAATTTATTGGAGCAGACAGAAACCCTGGGAGTTGGGTATGGGTGCCCAGAAGACTCTCTTGTAAGTACCAATTAAAAGCTTTGTACTAAATAGACACAGAACTTATCACTCTCAAAAACTGGAAAAGCTGTTGTCAGCTCCTCTATGATCCTGTGTACACCTTGGGTTCCCTTCTGCCTTCAACATAAAGAAAAATCATTAAGCTAGAAGGCCCTTGGGGGCCTCTGTGACTTGTCCAGTTGCTTCAGTTTTCAGTGGGTGGGGTGCACAAAGCCCAGAGAAGCTATGTGAGCATTGTTCTCACTCGGGGTGTAGGAAGTGGAGACGCTGAAACCCCATCTGTCCCCATCCGTGAGCAGTGCAGAGAAAGACTCACATGCCTGAAATCCAGCGTCAACCAGAAGCCAAAACATTAACCTTCCATATAGGAAGTTACAGGCAGGGACCCTTGGTATATGAGAAACTGAAATTTTGAGCATTTGATCATTTCAGAAGCACTATATTCACTTTGAAAATTTATGTTGGCACACAGATATCGCGCAGAGCCTATTTCAACGGACAAAGTTTCATTGCTTCAAGTCAAAAAATATCTTTCTTTGATGGCTTTGAAGGAGGTTTTAACTTCCGAACATTACAGCCAAATGGGTTACTATTCTATTATGCTTCAGGGGTAAGTATTTGTTTTTCCCTGAGGAAAGATCTTTGGGATAACTGTTTTGTCTATTAAAAACAGTTTTTAAGCATATTAAAAGAGGTTTTCTATTCAGATTAACTTTCACTCACAAAAACATACAGGAATGTCTCATTTCAGACACTTTATAAAATATAATATATATTATATATCAGTAGTTCTTAATCTGGGACTCATAGAACTACCCTCCAGGGGTTCATGGATAAGATTTAGGGGCTCTGTGGACTTGAATGAGAAAAAGTACATCTTTATTTTCTCTAACTGAAGTTTAGCATTTTCTTCCATTATTAGTGTAGTATTAGCAGTTCCCATGACTTTGTCATTTATAGTAATCACAGATATTTTTCATATCACATTACAGTTGTCACAGATATTTCAAAATGTCATTTTTTTCTCATTGTCACTTCTAAACTATGATAGTTATAACTGCTATGAGATATTGTTATTTAATGTGTTAATAAAGAAATTTGCATATTGCTATATCACAGACTTGTCATTTTAATATTTTGAAACCTGTATTCCACTATTATCAGTTTCCTTTGTATTCCTATGTATTTTGTTTTATGTATTTTAAAATATTATTTTATGAAGGGGTTCATATGTATCACCAAACTTCCAAAGGAGTCATGGCACTAAAAAGTTAAGAACCAACAGGTCATTGGTTTAATTTATAAAATAGTAAAAAGGACATAGTTTTCTGCTCTTGGATTTGCTATAGAATACTTGAGTTCAGCTTATAAGGATACATTATTTCAAGAATAAAATATGATCTTAGGAAATTTGATGACCCTAAGCTCTAACTGATAAATCTCTAAAAAGGTTATCACTGGTATATACACTGATAGACCAGTCATGATATAATTTATGCAAGTGCATTCACTTTTCATTCATATTGCCTGTATCTGTGGCATTTCTATCAAATTTAATTTAAATCAGTAGCATCTGTGAGAATTTAGCCAAAGCACTTTGTAGGACCTCTGTCAACCAAACCTGCCTCAGATAATAAAGATTTGTTAAAGAACACTTGGCAAAAAAGCTATCTTTGTTGAATGCTGACTTTAGAGGCTGGTGCCCATATAAGGAAAGAAAAGAGAGATTATCACTGTGCCAATATTTTAAGACAGCAGTAAGAAAATTCAGAAAAAGGGATGTTAATTTCTGCTTTTTTTATTTCTCTTTTACCTCTATAGATGAAAATAATGAACCATTGAAAAAACCCAAACTAGCAAATTAACCCTTGCCTAATCAGCCAGATATCTCCCCAAGTAGGTCCAAATATTATATTTCCAAAGGGGATTAAAATAAGACTGATGATGGAGTAGAAATGCCTGTTGGGAAAGTCACTGAGACCGGACAACAATTCTCAGCATAAACCAAGTCACCAAAAATTTTCAGCTCAGAATATTGGGAGGTTTTTTCCCCCTGTGAAAGACACATCTAATTTTATAGGAAACACCGATACCAGCATTATGACCTATTCCTCCTATTCGTAGAAATTCTTTTACAAGCACATTTCCAATAAAAGATGTATTCCTTTAAACAATATCAGTAAGTAAAGGTTTAAAACATGGCAATCGTTGGATCCCTGGACTCCAGGCTTAAAACCCTGTGCTTGCATTTCAGTCAGACGTGTTCTCCATTTCACTGGATAACGGCACTGTGCTGATGGATGTAAAAGGCGTTAAAGTGCAGTCGGCAGATAAGCAGTACAACGATGGGCTGTCCCACTTCATTATTACCTCAGTCTCACCCACAAGGTACAGCTCCTCGCTTTCTACTCTTCCGACCATATTCCTTAATGCAGAGCATGATTCTGTCAAATGACCATTATGAATAATAAACTATCCTGTTGGTTTTCTAGTGTTAAAAAAAATGGTGATGGGAACAATTTACCTTTTTAAAAAGAAATTTGCTACTAATTTTCAAGACCCCATAAAATTATTCAGTGTGAGTATAATTTTTTTTCAGTTGAACAATAGGTTACAATCACCTTGAGGGAAGTGTCTACACGTTATACTTCCTTAATGGAGTGTGGTGTTTTGCACTTAGAAGGAGCTCAGCAACTGGTGGTTTAGTAGATTTTGAATTAAACAATTGAGGAAGCTACACTCGTGGCCACATTTTGAAAGGTCTAACTTAACCTTTAAAACAGTTAATACGGAATTTCTTTGGTATAATAAAAAAACTTTCTGGATTTAAAAATAAACCTGTTGTAGACTTCTGATATCCTATGTCCAATTCTTTGAAGCCCTCCCATCAAAAGAAATGTCAATAGGCTTTTTCTAGTCTCCATTTAGAATTGGGATCAAATCCATCCAATGGGCTTTAGACCAATGTAAATGATCACCATGAGTTATGTCGTTTTCTCTACAAAAAAAATCATGTGGATAACTAGTCAAGTAATCTGAACTTCTTGCATTTATGAGTTTAAATTCCAATCATGGTTTAGAAAGTCTTTTTTTGAATATAGAAATAGTCAACCATTTTATCCTGGGCCTCATGCAGAATCTGGCAACTCACTGGCTTTTTATTAACCAAATGTTCCATGTCAATTCTATGAGAAAACCTGCTTATCCACCTAAGATTAGAACTCAAGGTAAAATGTTAGCTGTGGTGTGTGAAGAAGTTTTTGTTGTTTTTTTTTTTTTTGCAGATATGAACTGATAGTAGATAAAAGCAGACTTGGGAGTAAGAATCCCACCAAAGGGAAAGTGGAACAGGCACAAGCAGATGAAAAGAAGTTTTATTTCGGTGGTTCACCTGTCACTCCCCAGTATGCTAATTTCACCGGCTGTATAAGTAATGCCTACTTTACCAGGTATAACATTTTTATTATCTATAAATCTACATGATTGAGAAGGAAGAGCAGGTCAATAATGAGAATATTTACATCATTAAAACTGAGAAATGTGAATTTTATAAAAGAAAAAGTAGAAGTTTAAAAACTTATGTCCTTGGGAAAATGACATCCTTGGGTTTGTGGGTAGGTTTTTGCCTTTAATTCTTGTATGAGTTTGGCTAGGTAAGCCTCAGTTTCTTTCTCTGCAAAATGCAAATGATAGTTCTGCCTTGAAGGCTTGTTATGAGGATTAAATGAGATAATGCACATAAATCACGCTGCACAGCACCTGGCACCCAGCAATCTATGCATGCTAGATGCTATTATTTTCATCATTATTATTAATGACTTAGTACAGAGTAACAAGCACAAATTCTTCTTACAAGTTTTTTAAATGCCTTCTTAATTTAATGCATGGCTTTAAACAAAGCCATTAATCTAAGTTCTTAACAAAGACAATGGGGGTTCCCTGAATATAAGAACAAGCAAGGATGGAATTTAATACAGATTAAGTAAGACAGAAGCATCCCAATTATCCAGGGGATATGGTGAGGGAAAAGATGTTTATCTGTCAATAGATGTTAGTAGTGCCAGGCACAAAGTTATTGATTAATTGGTTGAATAATAATATAAAGGCTGTGGTTAAGATAATGGTTGATAAAGATCCACCATAAAAAAAAAAAATTGTTTTAGTTCCCAAAATTCTTTGACTTCCAGTGTTTTCATCAGGCAATTTTAAACAATATTTTTAGACTTTCTTTTTCCTCTCTGTTACATAGATTGGATAGAGATGTGGAAGTCGAAGATTTCCAGCAGTATTCTGAAAAGGTCCACATTTCTCTTTATGAGTGTCCCATTGAGTCTTCACCATTGTTTCTCCTTCACAAAAAAGGAAAAAATACATCAAGGCCTAAAACAAGTCACAATAAAAAGGTAAAAGATAATGCTGTGCCAACTTCCCAAATGAACTCACCTTCCGTGCATACAGCTCTAGACCCTGACGCTTTATTGACTTTACTCTAGTTTGCAACTGTGTCCATATGAAAGATGGGATTCTTGTAGGATCAGATATTCTGATGTACCAGGTTTGTTGCATCAGTTTGAATCAGCTTTTTTACTTTACTCCCAGCTACTTTTCATTTCACTTGTTAAATCCCTCTGCGTTTAATTTCTGTATTTAATATATATTATTTAATACTATACTTAACTCCATAGTGTCACTTACTTTCATATAATCACCTCTGGCATTTTGTCACCTTCAATGTAATTATTAAAGCTCCTGATCTTACCCTTTTGTCTTAGTTTCCCAGCTGCTAAACTGGTTGACTTAAGCAATGGGAATTTATCGGCTCATGGTTTTGAGTCTAGGAGAAGTCCAAAATGTGGACTGGCTGCTGGAGATACTTGGTCTTCAAGACCACGAACATGTCCAAATGGGCACAATTAAATCCACCACACCTTGTTTTTCCTAATTCCTTGACCTTTACTTTGCCACTCACATGCACAGTGGAGCTGTGATAGCAACTGGAACTGCTCCATCCTCAAAATCTTGAGTTCTAAAATTTCATTCTCTGGCTACTTTTCCCTCTCTCATTCATTTACTCCCAACATGCCCATTCTTTGCCTTCAATGCAGATGAAATCCTTAATCCCTTCTCATTCTTTCAGTTTATGCCCCCTTCATGGTCCAATTTTAACAATGCTCTCAAGTGCCAGTGCTCCCACCCTGGTCCAAGCCACCACCATATCTCATCTGAATTATTGCTATAGCCTCCAAACAGGTCTCGCTTCTTCTTCCCCTTGTTCCCTGAACATCTATTCTGAACACAAGAGTCAGATCCTTATAAATATGTCATATCATGTCACTCCTCTCTCACAGTGGCTCCACAGTGCTTTCAAAGTTCAAGCCCAAGTCCCTACAATGTCAGAAGAGGCCTTATAGGATCTAGGCCCCCTTTTCTTCACTGATTTCATCTGGTATCATTCCCTACCTCACTTACTCTGATCCACACACTGACCTCCTGGCTGATCCTGTTACTGATCATGCCTTCTCCTACCTAGGGTCTTTACTCGAGTTCATCTTCTGCCTGGACTTTTTTCCCCCAAATATCTGCATGGACAGCTCCTTCTCTTTCTTCTAGGATTGCTCAAATCTCACCTGCTCAATGAGGCCAACCCTGGCACATTTAGTACTGCAGCCTGCCTCCTGCCCCAGACCAGGACTACTGAGCTCCCTCACCTTTTTCTATTTATTTTACCATAGCACTTATCACATTCTAATTTATTATATACTTTATTTTTAGGTTTTTTAAAATTAATTTTTGTCTTTCTCCTCTACTAGAATGCAAGCTCCTTTGTTTTGTTCACTGATGTATGCCAAGCACCTAGAACAATACCTGGCATACAATAGGTATCTAATAAACATTTAGCAATCAGCATCCTAGGGTTGTAATGAGGATTAAATGAGTTAATGCATTAAATGCCCTTAGGCACATAGTAAATATTTAGTGACTGTTAGCTGTTTTATTTCTGTAAGGCTTCATTTCTGGAGGATCAGTTCCTGAAAGTTGAGTTGCTTGGCCTAAGGGAATGTGCATTTTCAATACTGAGGCAAAACAGTTTATACTCCCACAAACAACTTTGAATGAGCCTAATGTCCCACACAATTGCTAACACTGGATATAATCAGATTTTTAGACTCTTCCCAATCTAAGGGGCAAATATGGCATCTCTAGGTGTTTTAATTTGCATTTCCCTGAATGCGAGTGAAGTTGAGCATCTTTTCAAAGGAATAATTGATTGATTTCCGAGGCTGGCTTCTGGACCATCTCTAAGAGTTAAGACTCTATCAGTTTCTCACTTCTGATGTTTTTTTACTGACCTTTGTATTTTGATCACTTCCCCATATATTTCAACTTATTTGGACCACTCTTTAGGATCCCCATGAAACCTCTTCTTTGTTCACATATTATTCCTTCATCAGTGTTAATAATTTTGTTCACATATAATCAAAACTTAGTAGCTCTTCAGAGTCCCTTCCTGAATTTGATGTAGAAGACTTTTTAAAGTGACTCAGAAGGAGAGATAATTTCACTGGTTTTTATGAAGGATTTTGTTAGTTTTAACTCTCGGAGGGTACTGTGAAATTCCAATGGGGTCTTACTGTCACCTTCATATACTGATGACAGAGGCTAGTCTGAAACATTTTAGCTGGTACATGGGCACTTGTCAGTGGGTCAGAGACAGCAGGTTAACTTCAGCATCTGATGAGGAAGATCAGCACAGTGGATCAAGTTTACCACTCTTCATGAACACTGTTGTCTATATGAAGCTCTCACTCAAATGCAGCTTCCTACCGAACATTCATAGTCTCAAGAGTATAATCAACAGCCCTTGGAACTATTAACATGAACCTTTCCATAATATAGGAAAGTTCTTAGCCTTTCTAGTAAATATTCTTAGACAGTGTTCTAGTTTGCTAATGCTGCTGGAATGCAAAACACCAGAGATGGATTGCCTTTTATAAAAGGGGGTTTATTTGGTTACACAGTTACAGTCTTAAGGCCATAAAGTGTCCAAGGTAACACATCAGCAGTTGGGTACCTTCACTGGAGGATGGCCAATGGCGTCCAGAAAGCCTGTGTTAGCTGGGAAGGCACGTGGCTGGCATCTGTTCCAAAGTTCTGGTTTCAGAATGGCTTTCTCCCAGGACATTCCTCTCTAGGCTGCAGTTCCTCAAAAATGTCACTCTTAGTTCCACTTGGGGTATTTGTCCTCTCTTAGCTTCTCCAGAGCAAGAGTCTGCTTTCAACGGCCATCTTCAAACTGTCTCTCATCTGTAGTTCCTGTGCTTTCTTCAAAGTGTCCCTCTTGGCTGTTGCTCCTCTTCAAAATGTCACTCACAGCTGCACTGAGTTCCTTCTGTTATGTTAGCTCATTTATATGGCTCCACTGATCAACTTAGACCCACCCCGAATGGGCGGAGCAACACCTCCATGGAAATTATCCAATCAGAGTCATCACCCACAGCTGGGTGGGGCACATTCCAAAGAAACACTCAAAGAATTAAAATCTAATCAACACTGATAACATCTGCCCACACAAGATTACATCAAAGATAATGGCATTTGGGGGACACAATATATTCAAACTGGCACAGACAGAAACTCAACATTGTAATTACAAGTTACAGAATCACTATAGGTTTCACTTTTATGGTAACTAGAATGTCAGCGTTTGCTGATCTCTCGTATTTACCCTCAAATCAATAGCTTGTTAAATACCTGCCAAGAAAAACTTGTGGCCTCTGGTCAGTATTTATTAAGGCTGAATCAAAGCAATTTGGCTAATAATAACTTTTCACAATAACTTCCT
Source organism: Choloepus didactylus (assembly GCF_015220235.1). Lineage (NCBI taxonomy): Eukaryota > Metazoa > Chordata > Mammalia > Pilosa > Megalonychidae > Choloepus > Choloepus didactylus. The sequence continues at coordinate 38,137,645 of NC_051313.1, forward strand.
AATATTCCAGTTTATCCATTTATTACCATTCATTTAACTATTTAATACACTTTTAATTCTTCCCAGTTTTCTCATTTTGCGGGTGAAGATATTTGTACACAAATCTTTGATCATAATGCTGAATAAGTCTTTACAATAGAGCCTGGGAGAAGAATTACTAGAAGAGGGCAAATTACTTTCCAAACTAGTAACATTGATTTATATTCCCCCATGAGTATATAAGAATATCTGTCCTACCAACTATTTTCCAGCCTTAAAAATTTTTATAAATTTAATGTTTTCACATTCACTTGGGAAGATACCATCTTATTTTGGTATTTAATATAATAATGAACATTTTACATATTGTACTAGACATCATTCTGGCACATCTGTACAACTACTCCCTTTCCTGAAAATTGTTTCCCTATTCCCATGGCAGGCCCTGTATCTTAGGTATGACCTCACTTCCGTGGTTATAGTTGATGGGACCAGAATGGATCACATGAACTGATCTGGGCTATCAGATTCTCTATCTTGGAAACTTAGAATAAGGACCCAGAGAGACTAGTTTGGGCTGGTCATTGAACAGAAAACATGTAAACCCAAGGACTCTATTGTATTCATACACAGAGAAAGAGAGAAAGCTGCTTCATAGAAAAGGAGAAAGGCAAAAAGCTCTCCTGCAAAGAAAGAATGAAGGCAGCACTCTAAGAAAAACAAAGCTGACATACCAGAAACCTCCAGAAAAGGAGTGCCTCAGTTCTTCCTCGTTTTCCAATTCCTGATTCTGGCCCCTAGTGGAACCCCACTATCCTTTTTTTCCTTGGATTGCATAAGATACCCTTGTATACTTATAACACATTAGCCTCTTTTTCTTAAGTAGCTCAACTAGATCAGCTGTTAGTTGAAACAAAACAATACTGATAAATTGAAATTGGTACCACTGGTGGGATTGTAACTAATAGGCCCTCAGAGAAAAAAATTACACTGGTTAAGTCACAGTCCAGTGGGGTTCAGTGAGAATCTCCCCACCACGTACTCATGTTGGGATAGTAAACTGAGTCTCTATGTCATCTGGTAGTGAAACAATTGATTACATTATATCCTGTCTTTTTTAAAAATTCAGAACAAATCCACAGATGATTTAGAGTATTTGGTTGCCATATACAGTGATATAAGAGTTTTATTTTATTTTTTCTTTGCAGCAGACGAGAGACAGATCCCAGTCCATGCATTCCCACATAAAAACAGAGAAAGGCAGGGCTGGTAAATTGTCGTAGTTCAAATAACCCTGCACTTTGCTGAGCCCTGGTAGTCTAAGTCTTTGCTGATCTCTTCTGATAGCTAAGTGGATACATAGATTAAAAAAGAATAAGATCCTCTCTACAGGAATGGAGAGAACAGGCAGCAGCCAGAGTTGGGTGAAACCTCCAACCCAACCACCATTCCCTCCCCTTCACCCTCCAGCTCCCATGCACAGCTTTTCCAGCTATGTCCCTGAATGAAACAAAGGTGATCATATTTCCCATTATAAAGCATGTTCTTTGACTAGGGTTGGAAAACAGCATCGGTTGGGTGAAATTTCCCAAGATATATTAGAGGAAAGGAGTCTCCCTGAAGCCCCATTCCAGCTCACTGCTTGCCCACCCATGTCTTGAAGCTGTGGCCATTAGGTAGGAGAAAGCCTAGACCAAAAATTATTGGCAACTAAATGTATTTCCTCATTCCAAGAATGAATAATGAATTATGTGAATCATGTACCAAGTCCTCACAACTGGACAGAGAAGGAAAGAAAGGTGGGATCAGGTGGACTTTCCTTTAGGATGTGTGAGTCAATGAGCTGCAATTCTCTCCCAGTTTCTCCAATGTAACCACCGCTGTGAGAGTCTCCACCAGAACCCTACTCTAATAGCTGCCTGAGTGCAGGACACTGGCACAGCTTGTCTGCCCTTTAATTAATTAGCCTGCCTTCTGCCCTCTGCACCTGGATTCTGAGATTTAGCTGGAAAAGCTGACTTTTTTGGAGGTCTCATCTTTTACCTATAGGAGATAAAGGTTATCATCATCAACTTGTTCCAATCTGCATTTTATCTTCCAGAAATCCCACACTGTTGTGTTCTGCTAGTAATTATCCACCCAGATTTCCAGGACTTCTATGGATTTATTTTCATATGTATAGTTGCTCTGACATTTTGGTGGGAATTAGAGAGGGAGGAAACTAAATGTGTGTGTTTGTTTAGTAATTTGAAACCAAAAGTTGTCTTTTCGTGTCTAGTCCTCACTCTCATCTTGACCCATTCTCAGGTCTTCCCTACCTCCAAACATTTCTTCTGCCCTTCTTTTGTTGCAAGCTATCTTCCCATATGGATCAGATCAGGTCACTCCCTGTTTCTACAACCTTCCTTTCGTGACTCCTTATCACCTAAAAACAAAACACAACTTCTAACAAGGTATCTAAGGTCCTTTCTATCTGGCACCAACCTGTGTCCATTTCACCATTTATATGCCTGTTTCTCCAAATCGATTGTGAGTTCCTTAAAAATAGGATCCACTTCTCACTCACCTTTCTATTCCCTACCAGGCAACACCCATGGAAGGGCACTCAGACATTGATTTCCTTGCCCTTCACTTCTACCCATTAGGTGCTCAATAAACATCTGCTTGAATAAGTGAATAAATACCTGGTCACATTTATTTGCATTTACATACTTTCATTTTGTTTCAGAAATTAAGACTGAATAACCATTAAATATTAGGACAGTTTCACCAATATCTAAATTTTAAAATTAGTAGTGCAATTTTTAAGAGCATAGCATACATTTTTAAATTGTTCTGTATCATGTCATATAAAGCTTATTATGTATCCAGTCACTGAAAATATTCAATATTTTACTGTTGCTGAGTATGCTAACTTTTCACATGGCATGTGTAAATAATAATCTACATGTTAAAGTGATCTTGTTGTCTATAATGGGGGGTTTTGCTGATTGATTCTCTCAGGGTTTTTTTATTGCCAAGTTTTCCATCTTTCATTATTCTTTAAGATGTGGGCACTTCACTTCTACAGTGGTTATGGCTAAAGTTTCCTTCGGTGTAGCTCTGCTTTACTATAACAGACTAGAATTTTGGATTTGTTTATGTGCTATGTTTGCTTGGTTACCACTGCAGTTACCACTGTCATTTGCCAATGGTGTTAGACGGAGGGAAGAGAGGGGTCTAATATTTCATGGATGTAAAATGCACAAATAGTATATGCTTTTATTATTATTTGTATTAGCATTAACAGTAAGGATATCACAAATGAATTTTTATGGTTGGTATATCACTTTTCTCCCATAATATGATTTATTTTTTCCTATTTGTATAGGGAGAGAAAAGTAAAGATGCACCTTCATGGGATCCTGTTGGCCTGAAATTCCTAGAGCGGAATGTTCCAAGAGACTCTCATTGTCACCTCTCCAACAGCCCTAGAGCAATAGAGCATGCTTTTCAGTATGGAGGGACAGCCAACAGCCACCAAGAGTTTGAACACTTGAAAGGAGATTTTGGTGAAAAGTAAAGTAACACACTATCCTTCTAGAAACCTAAGGCCATGGCTGGGCCCCATCCTTGTTTGCCCCTTGGAGTCTTTCTCCTATGATCTTTCCTTTCTGTGCCACATTAATTCTTTTCTTTCGCCATCAAAATAAATACTAAAT